>NC_139005.1:37602972-38241791 GCF_964374135.1 Grampus griseus
AATGGATACAAAAACAAGACCCATATATATGCTGTCTACAAGAGACCCACTTCAGACCTAGAGACACATACAGACTGAAAGTAAGGGGATGGAAAAAGATATTCCATGCAAATGGAAACCAAAAGAAAGCTGGAGTAGCAATTCTCATATCAGACAAAATAGACTTTAAACTAAAGACTATTAGAAGAGACAAAGAAGGATACTACATAATGATCAAGGGATCAATCCAAGAAGAAGGTATAACAATTGTTATTATTTATGCACCCAACATAGGAGCACCTCAATATATAAGGCAAATACTAACAGCCATAAAAGGGGAAACTGACAGTAACACATTCATAGTAGGGGACTTTAACACCCAACTTTCACCAATGGACAGATCATCCAAAATGAAAATAAATAAGGAAACACAAGCTTTAAATGATACATTAAACAAGATGGACTTAATTGATATTTATAGGACATTCCATCCAAAAACAACAAAAGACACATTTTTCTCAAGTGCTCATGGAACATTCTCCAGGATAGATCATACCTTGGGTCACAAATCAAGCCTTGGTAAATTTAAGAAAATTGAAATTGTATCAAGTATCTTTTCTGACCACAATGCTATGAGACTAGATATCAATTACAGGAAAAGATCTGTAAAAAATACAAACACATGGAGGCTAAACAATACACTACTTAATAACGAAGTGATCACTGAAGAAATCAGAGAGGAAATTAAAAAATACCTAGAAACACATGACGACCCAAAACCTTTGGGATGCAGCAAAAGCAGTTCTAAGAGGGAAGTTTATAGCAATACAATCCTACCATAAGAAACAGGAAACATCTTGAATAAACAACCTAACCTTGCACCTAAAGCAATTAGAGAAAGAAGAAGAAGAAAACCCCAAAGTTAGCAGAAGGAAAAAAATCATAAAAATCAGATCAGAAATAAATGAAAAAGAAATGAAGGAAATGATAGCAAAGATCAATAAAACTAAAAGCTGGTTCTTTGAGAGATAAACAAAATTGATAAACCATGATCCAGACTCATCAAGAAAAAAAGGGAGAAGACTCGAATCAATAGAATTAGAAACGAAAAAGGAGAAGTAACAATTGACAGTGCAGAAATACAAAAGATCATGAGAGACTACTACAAGCAACTCTATGCCAATAAAGTGCACAACCTGGAAGAAATGGACAAATTCTTAGAAATGCACAACCTGCCAAGACTGAATCAGGAAGAAATAGAAAATATTAACAGACGAATCACAAGCACTGAAATTGAAACTGTGATTAAAAATCTTCCAACAAGCAAAAACCCAGGACCAGAAGGCTTCACAGGCGAATTCTATCAAAAATTTAGAGAAGAGCTAACACCTATCCTTCTCAAACTCTTCCAACATATAGCAGAGGGAGGAACACTCCCAAACTGATTCTATGAGGCCACCATTACCTTAATACCAAAACCAGACAATGATGTCACAAAGAAAGAAAACTACAGGCCAATATCACTGATGAACATAGATGCAAAAATCCTCAACAAAATACTAGCAAACAGAATCCAACAGCACATTAAAAGGATCATACACCATGATCAAGTGGGGTTTATTCCAGGAATGCAAGGATTCTTCAATATATGCAAATCAATCAACGTGATACACCATATTAACAAATTGAAGGAGAAAAACCTTGATCTTTCTCTGATCATCTCAATAGATGCAGAAAAAGCTTTTGACAAAATTCAACACCCATTTATGATAAAAACCCTGCAGAAAGTAGGCATAGAGAGAACTTTCCTCAACATAATAAAGGCCATATACGACAAACCCACAGCCAACATCATCCTCAATGGTGAAAAACTGAAAGCATTTCCACTAAGATCAGGAACAAGACAAGGTTGCCCACTCTCACCAATGTTATTCAACATAGTTTTGGAAGTTTTAGCCACAGCAATCAGAGAAGAAAAGGAAATAAAAGGAATCCAAATCAGAAAAACAGAAGTAAAGCTGTCACTGTTTGCAGATGACATGATACTATACGTAGAGAATCCTAAATATGCTACCAGAAAACTACTAGAGCTAATCAATGAATTTGGTAAAGTAGCAGGATACAAAATTAATGCACAGAAATCTCTGGCATTCCTATACACTCATGATGAAAAATCTGAAAGTGAAATCAAGAAAACACTCCCATTTACCATTACAACAAAAAGAATAAAATATCTAGGAATAAACCTACCTGAGGAGACAAAAAACCTGTATGCAGAAAATTATAAGACACTGATGAAAGAAATTAAAGGTGATACAAATAGATGGAGAGATATACCATGCCATGTTCTTGGATTGGAAGAATCAACATTGTGAAAATGACTCTACTACCCAAAGCAATCAACAGATTCAATGAAATCCCTATCAAACTACCATTCACAGAACTAGAACAAAAAATTTCATAATTTGTATGGAAACACAAAGGACCCCGAATAGCCAAAGCAATCTTGAGAACGAAAAACGGAGCTGGAGGAATCAGGCTACCTGATTTCAAACTATACTACAAAGCTACAGTAATCAAGACAGTATGGTACTGGCACAAAAACAGAAAGATATATCAACGGAACAGGATAGAAAGCCCAGAGATAAACCCACACACATATGGTCACCTTATCTTTGATAAAGGAGGCAGGAATGTACAGTGGAGAAAGGACAGCCTCTTCAATAAGTGGTGCTGGGAAAACTCGACAGGTACATGTAAAAGTATGAGATTAGATCACTCCCTAACACCATACACAAAAATAAGCTCAAAATGGATTAAAGACCTAAATGTAAGGCCAGAAACCATCAAACTGTTAGAGGAAAACATAGGCAGAACACTCTATGACATAAATCACAGCAAGATCCTTTTTGACCCACCTCCTAGAGAAATGGAAATAAAAAAAAAAAAGAAACAAATGGGACCTAATGAAACTTCAAAGCTTTTGCACAGCAAAGGAAACCATAAACAAGACCAAAAGACAACCCTCAGAATGGGAGAAAATATTTGCAAATGAAGCAGCTGACAAAGGGTTAATCTCAAAAATTTATAAACAGCTCATGCAGCTCAATAACCAAAAAACAAAAAACCCAATCCAAAAATAGGCAGAAGACCTAAATAGATATTTCTCAAAAGAAGATATACAGACTGCCAACAAACACATGATAGTATGCCCAACATCATTAATCATTAGAGAAATGCAAATCAAAACTACAGTGAGGTATCATCTCACACCAGTCAGAATGGCCATCATCAAAAAATCTAGAAACAATAAATGCTGGAGAGGATGTGGAGAAAAGGGAACCCTCTTGCACTGCTGGTGGGAATGTGAATTGGTACAGCCACTATGGAGAACAGTATGGAGGTTCCTTAAAAAACTACAAATAGAACTACCATATGACCCAGCAATCCCACTACTGGGCATGTACCCTGAGAAAACCATAATTCAAAAAGAGTCATGTACCAAAATGTTCATTGCAGTTCTATTTACAATAGCCTGGAGATGGAAACAACCTAAGTATCCATCATCGGATGAATGGATAAAGAAGATGTGGCACATATATACAATGGAATATTACTCAGCCATAAAAAGAAACGAAATTGAGCTATTTGTAATGAGTTGGATGGACCTAGAGTCTGTCATACAGAGAGAAGTAAGTCAGAAAGTGAAAGACAAATACCGTATCCTAACACATATATATGGAATTTAAGAAAAAAAAATGTCATGAAGAACCTGGGGTAAGACAGGAATAAAGACACAGACCTACTAGAGAATGGGCTTGAGTATATGGGGAAGGGGAAGGGGAAGCTGTGAGAAAGCGAGAGAGAGGCATGGACATATAGACACTACCAAACGTAAAATAGATAGCTAGTGGGAAGAAGACACATAGCACAGGGAGATCAGCTCGGTGCTTTTGACCACCTAGAGGGGTGGGATAGGGAGGGTGGGAGGGAGGGAGACGCAAGAGGGAAGAGATATGGAAACATATGTATATGTATAACTGATTCACTTTGTTATAAAGCAGAAACTAACACAGCATTGTAAAGCAATTATACTCCAATAAAGATGTAAAAAAAAAAAAAAAAAAAGAATAGCTTCAATTCAGCAACATTTTCTTGGAGCTTACCAGGTACCTCAATGCCTGTAGAAAGAGATTTTCTCAGGTAGACAAAGTTTACAGAACCAAGTCATTTAAAAGTATTAATCATTTCAAACCTATAAACCGTAAAATGCAAATTTGAGGAAAATTTTAGGCATAAAATTTTGTAAGCACCTTATTCAAAAAGATAAATTCTTCAAATGATAGCAAGACATGATACTAAAGATACTAATGCTAAGAAAGGGATTAAAGTTTGTGAATAAATAGAAAATGAATACTTTTTACATATTTTTGCAAGGAAGAGATTTAATTTAAAAGTTTACTTATGGATAACATAAATATAGACATGAGCAAAATCATAAGTGTAGAGTTTATTGAATTTTCATAAACTGAAACCAGCAGCCAGCTGGTAAAAACAGGACACACCCAGGACTGTTCCCCTCCACGGAGCCCCAGAAGCCCCCCTGCAGTTCCCACCTACCCCTCTCAAAGTAGCCAGTCTCCTGCCTTCTATCACCATAGATTAGTTTTTCCTGTTCTTGAAGTCTATTTATGCTTTCTTTTGTGTCTGTCTTCTTATGCTCAGCGTTACATTTATGAGATTCATCCGTGATTTTGTGTGTAGTTGGATTTTGTGTATTCCCATTGCTTTGTTCCTCTATTGTATAAATACACTACGATTTCTTTTTATTCTACTGTTGATGGACACTGTGGTGTTTTCAGTGGGAAGTTTTTATGAGGAGTGCTGTAAATGAGTGTATTCTTGTATATCTTTTGATTTACACTTTTCTGTTGGGTTTATTCCTATGAGTGGAGTTACTGGATCATATAGTATACATATATTCAGCTTCAGAAGATGCTGCCCAACACCTTGCCAAAGCAGTAGTATGAATTTACGTGCCCATGTGCTGTATCGGTAAAGTCTCATGTGCTGAGTGTATCCTTATTAACATTGGCTTTTCTTCTCCCATTTCTTCCTTTTCTCAATCTTCTCTGTCTTCTCCCCCTCCTCCTCCTCCTTCTATTCCCTCTTCCTTCTTGTTTCTCTTCCTTTCCCCCTTCCCCTTCTCTTCTCTTTCTCTTCCTCCTTCTCTTTCTCCTCTCCCTCTCCTCCTCTCCCTCCTCCTATCACTCCCCATCCTCTTCTTCCTTCTTCTTTAGACCTTCTTTCTGGTGGGTGTCTACTGGTAACATAGCATGGATTTGATTTGGATTTTCTTGATGTCTAAAGAACTTGAGCATCTTTTCACTGTATTGGCCATTTGGAGATGCCCTTTTGTGAAATACCATTTAGAAAAACTGGGTTACCAACCTTTTTCTTATAGTTGTGAAGTTCTTTATAGAGTCTGGATGTGAGTTCTTTGTCAGATACATGTATTTCAAATATATTCTCCCACTTGAAAGTTATTAAACAATTAAAACTCTGACATATATTGTAAGTTTTAATAAATACTCTATGAGAACACAAATTTCCTTTTTTAGTTCTAATTTGCTTTTCGGTTCTAATTTGCTAAAAGTTTATCATAAAAGAGTGTTGCATTTTATTTTATTTTATTTTATTTTTGCGGTACGTGGGCCTCTCACTGTGTGGCTTCTCCCTTTGCGGAGCACAGGCTCTGGACGTGCAGGCTCAGAGACCATGGCTCACGGGCCCAGCCGCTCCACGGCATGTGGAATCTTTCTGGACCGGGGCACGAACCCGTGTCCTCTGCATCGGCAGGCGGACTCTCAACCACTGCGCCACCAGGGAAGCCCTCATTGTGAGTTTAATGTCAGTAGGATCCATAATAGTAGTCTCTTTTTCATCCCTGATACTGTAATTTGTAATTTTTTCTCCTTTTTCTCGATCAGTCTTCTGAGGAGTTTATTCTTTTCATTAGTCTTCAAAGAGCCACCTTTAGATTTATTGACTATTTCTATAGTATACCAGTTTTCTATTTCAGTAATTTTGGTTATTTATTATTTCTTTTTATCTACTTCCTTTAGGTATAATTTGCTGTATTTTTAAACTTCTCTTTACGGGTACTTATGCCTTTTTAAATATGTGCATTTAACACAATAAATTTTCTTATAAGCACAGCATTAATATCATCCCACATGTTTTGATCTGTAATATCTTTCCTAACCTTTAGTTTAAAATATTTTCCAATTTCTACTGTGATACCTTCTTGATCCTTATTTAATTTCTAAGCATTGGGAGATTTTAACTTATCTTTTGTGATTAATTTTGAGCTTAATTTCACTGTGTTAAGAACATACTTTGTATGATTTTGATATTTGAAAAGTCTTTGAGGCCTATGAGTAATTGGGGTAACTATTCCATAAACAATTATAAAGAAAGTATATTCTGCAATTGTTTGTTCAGAGCTCTGCATATATATTTTAGGAAAAGTTTGTTAATTGTGTTGTTCAAATTGTCTAGGTCCTTTCTGATTGTTAATCTGATTATATCAGTTACTAAGAGATAGCAGCTAAAATCTTCCATTATGTTTGTGGATTTATCTATTTATCCTTTCCATTCTGTAAGTTTTTTTCCACTACCACATGAACAAACCCAGGCTATGCTATTGGAGGATGAGAGACCATATGAATATTCCACCGCCACCCCAGCCATTCCGGCTAAGATCTCAGACATGTGAGTGAACCCAGGCATAAATAGTTGATCCTGGTCCAGACTAGAACGATCGCCCGGCTGTTCTTAGCCCAAACTGATAAAGACAGACTCATAAGCTAGGTAAAGCTTTTGTTGCTTTAAGCCTCTAAGGTTTTGGTTGATATGTTATGTAGCAATAGGTAAATTAATTAGCAAAGTTTTGTAATTTGGGGGCCATGTAAACATTTCCTTCCTGGATTTGATTTTCTAATTGGTCTCCTGGGGCATGTTGGGATGCAGTTAAGCATCTGAAAGAAATGAGAGGTGGTATAGATGGAACGTGAGGAGACTTCAAGCAAGAAGTATTTCAGATAGAGAATGAGAGGGTGATTTTCTTGTCAAAGAATGATCAGTAGAGTTGGGGGGATTCAGAACTATCTTATCCTCCCAAATGTCACCATTCTAATTTTCATGGTTCCACTCTTTCTCAGTCAATGCTCTGCTTTCACATAAAATTGTAAGACTTAATTTCCCAAACCACACGATGACACTCTGCATCAGATCTTTCATATATTTTTCTTGAGATAAGAGATTATATTAGGGTAATCTGAGAAATTCCCTTGTTCTCTGATCATGCCTTGATCTAAAAACTTACAACACTGGGCCTTGAATTTCCTTTCTTTAAGCTCCAAAGTGCAATAGAAGCATCTAGCCCTCAGTACTGTCTTGTATTTCTTGTGCCTCTCACACTGTGCTATGGAATAGTCCCCATCTGTCAAAAGTGCCAACAGGCACTTGCTCCATATGGCTTTAAAGATGGTTTAAGCAGCTATTTTGCCATTGCATGTTGTGAATAAGAAGTATTCTATTCTTTAACGGCAACTGGGTCGTCACTACCTTCCAATCTACCAAGTCAGATAACCAGTCCCAGTCAATCGAGGTACCCCAGTGAGAGGTCAGCATAGTTAACTGAATCCATTCAAGCCAGTTTAAGCAGAAAGAGATTTAGGGTAGAGAATTAGATGTTTTTAAAACTGGAGGCTGGAGTAACAGACTCTAGGCTCAGCTTCTAAGAATGACTCCTAAAATGGTCCTGAAGAACTGGCCCACGAAGGGAGCTTGTGCCTCGACCACAACCAGGAATCTGGGAAGATAGGAAACCGCCACCACAGCTACTGGTTCTAGAATGTCTCCTACCCCTGACCTCTGCCATGATGTGGGCAAGTAAATGTATCCCCTTGCTCCCAGTACTCATAAAGCTAGGAGTGGGCCTAAAAGACCAGCCTCTTCTATATCTGACACAGAAATACCCCCAAGGCACCACTTTCCAGAAGAACTAATAGAGCACAACTTCTCCCTTTCTAGATACCCTAGAATATTTTTTTTAATGGAAATGCATTTCTTTTATTTATTTATTTATTTTATTTTACTTTTGGCTGTGTTGGGTCTTCGTTTCTGTGCAAGGGCTTTCTCTAGTGGTGGCAAGCGGGGGCCACTCTTCATCGCGGTGCGCGGGCCTCTCACTATCGCGGCCTCTCTTGTTGCGGAGCACAGGCTCCAGACGCGCAGGCTCAGTAGTTGTGGCTCACGGGCCTAGTTGCTCCGCGGCATGTGGGATCTTCCCAGACCAGGGCTCGAACCCGTGTCCCCTGCATCGGCAGGCAGATTCTCAACCACTGCGCCACCAGGGAAGCCCATACCCTAGAGTTTGATCTTCCAAATCTCATACAGGTATATCTGTTGGCCTAAGCTGTATGACTAACTGAACTCTTAAGGAATCACAGAAATGTGGTCTTTCACTTTTCATCTCCTATTTTCTGACTGCACAAAGTATATCGGTAGCTCAATGGCATCAGCAACATTAGTAAGGGAATAGAGGTGAGCAAGCCTATTGCAGAACCTGACCCAAGGGCTAGAATAGTTAATACCAGTGTCAGTGATATGGGTGATGCTCAGTACATATTATCTGTTTTTATTGTTATTGGTCTGGCATTGCTCATCAATGGGAAAAGGCAGACTCCAGGGTAGGGGAATCTGAAGCTTCTTCAGGCCAGAGTAGAAACAAACCTTCATGTTGTTTTCTTTTTGCTATGAGTGTCATGCTCTTACAAAAGGCTTTCCCAAAATACTAATGCTAGAAGGGGGCTAGTTTTTGATGAGTAACTTTTCATACTGTTTCTCTCTCATCATTAACTTTCTTCATCATTTAACTCCCCTCTTGAAAAAAATTCCACTTTCTATCTCTCCTTACCTGGTCTTTCTGTTTCTGTTTCTTGGTTCCCTGCTCTCCCTCCCCTCTTTCCTGCCCTTCCGCTCCCTCCTTCTCTCCTTTTCCTGACTTAAAAGTAGGGTTTTTACATTATTAGAAACATTTTATATTATTGTTTTTCTAGAGTAAAGCCCTTTTCACTTCACTATAATGAATTAATATTTGTAAAGCATTTAAAATAGTTTCAGGCACATAGTAAGCATTGTTTGTGCCATTTGTTCACTTTTATTTATTTACTGGTTTAAAAAAAAAGACATAATTTAGGAATACTCTGGAGCCCACCTTGCATCATAGGGATTTTTCTTTTAAATCTTTAGGAATTAAACCACTTTGGATAGGATCCTATTTTTTTTACAGTTATAAATAATAACTGTAGATATAATTGAAACATAACATTATATTAGTTTAAGGTATACAACATAATGATTTGATACATGTATATTTTGCAAAATGATTACTGTAATAAAGTTAGTTATCCATCACCTCACACAGTTACAATTTTTTTCTTGTGATGAGAACTTTTAAGATTCACTCTCTTAGCAACTTTCAAATATACAACACTGTATTGTTAACTGTAATCATCATGCTGTACATTACATCCCCAGGACTTATGTATCTTATAAATGGAAGTTTGTACCCTTTGACCACCTTTCCCCAGTTTGCCCCCTGCCCCGGCATTCACTGATCTCTTCTCCATATCTTTAACTTCAGCTTTTTTAGATTCCACATATAAGTGAGATTATACAGTATTTGTCTTTCTCTGTCTAACTTATTTCACTTAGCATAATGCCCTTAAGCTACAACCATGTTGCTCTAATTATTTTATACTAAGTCCTGCCCTTGAGTGAAAAACATAAGAGGGTGATTTCAGAAAAGGACCCTGATGAAAGCAAGAAAGTAGAAGTACGTTGATAGAGAATAAACACTTGCAAGTCTGAGAGGATGTAGCAGAACCTGCATTCAGGGCCCATGTCCTGGGAAGCTCATGTCAGGGAAGGCCTTGCCTGTAAAGATGTCCTTTAGATTTGCAGGGGACAGAGACAGGGGCTGTGAGTGGGAAACCCTGAGTCTGGCTCACCTGGGGCCCTTACAGCTATTAGCTGCTTTGTCTTCCTGCACTTCAAGCACGGTTGAGTTTAATAAGGCTGTTGGATGGTCTTTTCGTCTATACATCCTTCCTTATGTTTTCCTCAGCTGTGACCAAGCCAGGTGGACACTGGGTGCCAAGCTTTCAGCCTGTGAGATAGCAATTTTATCTTTTAAGTCCCTTCAAAGGAGCATTTTACAGTCCCTGTCTCAGCTTTTTAAGGTGAGGAAATGATCATTTTAAACAAGGGCTGCAATAGACCTCACATTTGGCACCTTCTTTGTTAGATTTAGCCATTTCAGGAGTAAACAAGATGGCAGAGGAGGAGGTTCTTGACAAGAATAGTCATTAGCGGAGCCTGATTCAAGAACTAACAGATCCTACATCTGAAACTAAAACAACATTGTAAAAACTATACTCCAATAAAAAAAAACCCAAAAAAACAAAAAAACAACTAACAGAACCTGATGTTTGCAAACCGTTCCTTACATGGAATTACATACATTCATCAGAACGTAAGTTCTTCAGTAATGCTGAGGAAAACCCATCAATGATTTGTGGCCAAGCAAAGATCCAGCTGTTTTCTCCAACATGACAGGGCTCTATCCAGTGTAGTCAATGTGACTGACAGATGGCTACCTTATAGGCAAGATGACCATTTACCTTCATTTTCCAGGAAAGCGCTGGTTTATGCGTGTAGTCCTTGCATCCGTCCAGTTAGTAGCCCCATTCACTCTCATGCATATACAGATTTGGATGATAATTCTTTAATAAACAAACAAGTGGTCAGGAACAAGTTGCGCCAGGATATGCAACATCTGCTCTTGCCCTACAGGGTTCCTTCATAAATTGTGATTTCTGCTAATTGAATTGGGAGCTTAATGGAATCTTAAGTGACAGATTGGGGGAGGGGTGCTCCCCACTAACCTGTACCCTCCAGAGCACTGTACCCTCCCTCCAGCCTGCCCTTAAAACTATACAAGACAGGACCATTGACATCATGTTGCTCATTTCCCACCTCCCCACTCCTCTCCTTCATCCTTTGCTGCTGCTGCTTCCCCCTGCTTTCTCCTTCTCCCTCTCTTCTTCCCCCTCCTCCCTCCTCCCCCTCCCCCTCCTCCTTCTTCTACTACTACTACTACAACTATCATTACACATTATTTTTAAATTACATTTTCTATTTTAGGAATCTTTGCTCAACAGTTGGAAAACATATTACAGCTGCACTATAAGAAATTATTTGTCTTAATTAGATGCTTTCCTGGTTACTTGTTCTATTTCTCCTATTCTTGTATTTCTTGTATCCCTTGTCATTCCCCTTCTTGGATTACATTTTTGTTTTGAGTAATATTTTTCAGAGGGGTCTGTGTGTGGCAAAATTTCTAAATTGCTTGCGTGTTCAAAATTATCTTCATTTTGCCTTCATACTTGAATGGTAATTCAGCTGGGAAAAGTTTCCAAATCCTTTTCCCTCAGAATATTTTGGGTATTTCTCCATGGTTTTCTAACTTCTTCACTTGCCAATCAGAAGTCTGGTGCCAGATTCATTCTAACTCCTTTGCAACGTTCCTTTCCTTCCATCCTCTCTCTCTCTTTTTAAAAGTTTGTAGAATTTTCTTTTTATCCTTGGAGTTCATGAAAATCACCAAAATGTGTTGTTTGTTAATATTTGCATAAAGCCCACAGTGAGACCTTTTGATTTGAACACACTTGTCTTTCTTTAGCGTAGGGAAATTTCTTCTACTATTTCTTTGATTTTATTTTTCCCTCCATGCTCTCTGTTCTCATTTTCTTGGGTAAAATATCTGGATGTATATTTATCTGGATACAGCTCCAAGTTTATTAACTTTTCATGGTTTTCATTTTTCTTTCTTTTTGAGCTGTGTTCTTGGAAAAGTCCTTAGCCTAAGCTTCCAGGATGCTAAGTGTGTCTCTAGTCCTCCCCGTTCCTATATTCAGTCATTCTAATGAGTTTTCATTTTAGCTACCAGATTTTTAACTTCCAAGAATTATTTAGTGTTCTCATGCTTAAGTTTCATACTAAACACTTCTCATTTAGTGGATATAACTTTCTTGAATTCTCAGAAAACATTTCTGTAAAGATTTTTTTAGGATTTATTTACTATCTTGCATTAATTTTGCTTCCCTTGATGATAATTCTTCTGCCTCTTCCATTTATTGGCTTTGTTTCTGTTTTATCAAATGCTGGGATCTGACTCTATAGTGAGTTGTCCGATGTGATAAGTGGGCTTCTTTTGAAGTCCAGAGAGGCTTATCTTTTGAGTGTGAGGCTGTATGTCCACAGAGAAGCCAGAAGTGACCTCGGACATTACACTACCTCTCTCTCCAGCCCCTGGGCTCATGTTGGGCATTCTCTACGAGTAAACCTATTGTCTAGAGAGGTGTTCTTAGGACTTTAACTGGGGCAAATGCTATAGGCAATGGCCTGGAAAGCAGATTCCCAAACTCTGTTAGGTTTTGCCAACATCAAAGTCCAGTCCATCTGCTTTATATCATACAGAAATTCCTTAATATTCTGGTCTGCTAAAGTCAGCTTTCTGGTTTACTAGTGTTTCTAAAGATTTGGTTTTTATCCCTTCTATGATATTTAGGAGCGAACTATAAGTAGTTCATCCATTTTGAACTTTAAGGCACACCAATTCTCCAACTATTCTCATCTCAAGGAAGGTTTGCCCAATCTGAACAGTATGGATTTTATGGTTGATAAAGTTGCCCATACAACACCTCTTACTATGTACTTCTATTTACTGCTTTCTAATTATGTCTCTAATTCTATGGTTTTTTAAAGTTCTAACTCATTAATGTTGAAGGAAATCCTATCATATGCTACAATAATATTACGACGACATTATGCTAAGTTAAATAAGCCAGTAACAAAAAGACAAATACTGCACGATTCCACTTATATGAGGTATCTAAAGTAGACAAACTCTTAAAAACAGAGACTAGAAAGGTTGTTGCCAGGGGCTGGGTGTGTCCAGGATGGGGGGATTGTTCAATGGGTACTGAGTTTTAATTTTGCAAGATGAAAAACGGTTAAGGTGTGTTTTTAACCGCAACAAAAAATATTAGAGCTTTAAATCCCAGTTTGAGAGAAGATTTATATGTAAATACTCCAGGAAGAGGGAAACAACTAGCTTAAATTTAGCCATAGCTGTAACTGACCAGTATCAGACCCTATTCTAACAGCAGGTTTGCAGAACAGGAAGGGTGGCTGAGAGTTTGACTCTGTGGGGCTTCTGAAGGGGCAGGGTGGGCACAGCATGATACCAAAGGGTTAAACAAATGCTGACTGTTACACAGGAAAGTCAATGGTATTCTGATGCTGACATTTAGGAATAGAGCAATACAGATTTGATTGGTAGTTCAGTTTCCTACAAAATTCCTTCAAGGAGTCAAAGGATGTTTGGAAAACGCATCCTATGGAATCCTCTATGTAGTTCATGAGATTATGAGCTTCTTTTGAAGATTATCTTGTGTATGTGAGTGTGCTCTGAAAAGCTAAAAATATACAAGGTGGGTATTCATGGTGACAAAATCAGCAACAAGAAATTGTTTTGACCTGCTTTTCCATTTTAAATCCTTAGTCATCTAACTTGCTAAAAGCTAAATTTAAAAAGCCTCTGTGTTACAGGATAACTCTTCACCCTGCTGTTCTAAGTGCATGCTTCCAATTTCATGGCAGTGACACCACACTGAGCATTAAGGAGAAGTTACAAAATATCAAAATTCCAAATGAACTAATATATGAAAATTAAGAAATACTAATGTTATCTTTTGATGAAAGATCATGAAAACAAAAATGGAACACTCAAATTTCTAAGCTGTAACCTTATTTGGAGCAGGAGAATTTTCGTTACATAAAGTTAATGGTTTTAAACACCTCAGGACAAACTAATCCAAAAGCAACTTTTTATTTCAGAAGGGTCTTGCTTAAGTGGTTTTCTATCCTCTTATCTTCTCATTATTGTGAATATTTGCTTTATAAATATATTCTCCCATGCAATCAAGATCAAGTTATCTGCAGATCTGGTATCTGGTGAGAGCCCTCTTCCTAGTTTGCAGATGGTTCTGCTTCTTCATGGCAGAGAGAGAGAGATAGAGACAGAGAGATAGAGAGAGAGAGGGAGAACACTCTGGTCTCTTCTTCTTATAAAAACACCAGTCCCATCATGGGGACCCAACCCTCAGGACCTCATCTAAACCTACTTACCTCCCAACAGTTTTACCTCCAAATACCATCAAATTGGGAGTTAGAGCTTCAACATATGACACTGGCAGGGGTACAAACATTCAGTCCACTGCAGTGTGTGTGTGTTACTGATGAGTGATACATGGGACTGGGATGTGAAGAGTTGCATAAACCAGGAAGCTATGTCCTGGCCCTCTACTTTAATGCGAGATTCTGCCCAAACTGTTGGGCAATCTGTCTTTCAAGGACATTTTGAAAGTATCACAGGAATACAGCAATTTTGCAACTTTCACTTGGTAAGTTTTCCTCTAAATTTTCCTCTAGCTGAAGGCGCCTTTGTAGACTCAGCGGGTGCCCAGGGAGGATCTGCTTCAGGTCATTTGTGTTTCTGATGGTAGGGCTTTGAGGCAGGGGGCTTTCCCAGGATCCCCTGGCAGGGGGTGGTAACTACCACTCAAGCCTCCAAAGCCTCACTTCTCAATTTTTCTACTTTCCCATCAGCAGAATTGGAGTTGGAAGTAAAATAATTTAATTAACTCTTATTCTAAACAAGTAGTGAAAATAATTACATAAAGTTCTACTAAACAGTACTTCATTTCATAACATTATCAAATAGAAAATTATCTACGTGATGAGCAACCTTCATAGATAAATAATTATTTTATGAAATAGTCCATCTTCTTCTTTTCCTTTTCCTACACAGCAAGATGAAGACTACTGTCATTTCAGCAGCAGCAATACTCATCCAGCAACCCATCAGCAGCTGGCTAAGATTTGTACCTTTAGGAAGAGATAAATGCAAAATGGCAACTGTTTTTGGTTCTCTTTAAGTTCCTGAGTTAGCATAGGCTATAAGAAATGCTGATTACCCATCTAGGAACAGAAGTTTGGGCTGCAGACCAGGTTTAGACAATGTTTTACTCACCAAGTAAAACTTGTTGATTCCAAAATTTTAAGTTAAAAACCTGTCAATGACAGAAAAAATAAGCCCATCACTTTATGGAGAACAGTCAAGTTTTCCTTTGAAATAACAATACCAGGAACCTGACCATAAAATAATCAATACCATGTAGCTTATTCACAAACAACCCTGATAAAATGTTCCATGACCCTGTGCCAGGGAGGCTGAGCTATGAACAGGGGAGAACTGGGGTTCTGGTTTTCTCCCTGCACCCACAGGGCTGGTGGAAATACTCCAGCTTAGTGACAGTTACACTTAATGTCAAACTAAGAGTAAAGATTCTTGTCTAAGAGGCTTATTGCTGGAACTACACACTGCATGAGCCAGGCTTGGGACTTACGGAGACCAGGAAGGCCAAGTGCAGTGTGGAGACCATTTCACTATTATTCCTTCATTCCTGGAACTTCAATTTCCCTTTAATAAAATGAATATAATATTTTCTTCCTAGGAGTCTACTAAATTGACCAGTTAGACCAAAATTAGGCTGATTCCGAAAAAATTCAGATTGCAGTGAGTTCATGTTTTATTTGGTCACCTTCTGTAACCCTCTTTTGGTTGGCCTGGCCTGCTCCATCCCACCTCCAAAGCACAGACACACACACACACACACACACACACACACACAATACCATTCTAGAATTAGAGTAGCCCATGGTGATAGTAACCATACTGTTTTGTACTACCATGCACAGGAACTCTAGAAAAAATAGACCCCATATACTTTTGACCAAAGAATGTTAATAAGGTGGGGTGTTTTTTTTTTTTTTACAGAAGTATATTTTGTTAAACTTAAGACGTTTTTAAATTTTAAGATGCACCATTATTTTATGAACCACTAGAAAAGGAAAATTGCTGTCAATTAAACTAAAACACTGCTTTCTTTTCTCTTTTTATTTTGTCAGTCTTGCTAGAAGTTTATCAATTTTGAATTTTCCAAAGAATCAGCTTTTGTTTTGTTGATTTTCTCTATTCTTATTTTCAGTTTCATTGATATATGCTCTTACCTTTGTTGCTTTTCTTCCTTCTGCTTTCTTTTGATTTATTTTGTTCTTTATTTCCTAGTTTCTTAACATAGGAACTTAAATTATTGATTTGAGACCTTTCCTCATTTCTAATGTAAGCATTTTAGTGCTATAAATTTTCCTCTCAACACTGCATTAGATACATCCCACATATTTTGATATGTTTTTTTAAAATTTTTAGTCAGTTCTATGTATTTAAAATTTCCTTTGATACTTTTTCTATGACCCATGGATTATATAGAAGTGTGTTGTTTAATTTCCATGACTTTGTGTTATTGATTTTTGGTTGATTCCATAATGGTCAGAAAACACACTTTGTATGATTTTAATTCTCTTAAATTTGTTGAGGTTTGTTTTATGGTCCATGATAAGGTCTATCTTGGTCAATGTTCCATGGGTGCTTGAAAAAATTCTGTGTATTCTGCTGCTGGAGATGTAGTGTTCCATGTGTATCATTTAGAACATTTTGGTTGATTGTGTTCTTCAGATCTCTATCTTTGCAGATTTTCTGTTTGGTAGTTCTATCAGTTTCTGAGAGATTAATGTGGAGATCTGAAACTAAATTGTGGATTCATCTTTCTAGTTCAGCTCTGTCAGTTTTTGCTTCACGTATTTTGAGGCTCTGCTGTTTGGTGTGTGCACACTTCTGCTGGTTTGATCCTTTTATCTTTATTTACATGATAGGGACAAAGGCTCATCTTTTTGTCCCTAATACTTTTCTTTCCTCTGAAGTCTACTTTATCAGATATTAATATAACCACTCCTGCTTTTCTATTATTATTAATTTTTGGTCTGTATATATTTTCTCACCCTTTTATTTTCAACCTATCTATGTCATTGAATGTGAAGCAAGTTTCTTGTTATCAGCATAGAGTTGGGTCATAATTTTTATTCATTCTTCTAATCTTTTTTTTTTTTGATTGGCATACTTAACCATTTACATTTAAAGTAATTACTGGTATGTAATTGCTTAAGTCTGTCACTTTATTATTTCTTTTCTTTTTGTTTCTTCTCATTCTCATTATTCTGTTTCTCTTTCCTTGGCTTCCAGTGGGTTAACCATTTTTAAGGAATTCATCTTGGTTTATTGATAGTGTTTTTGAACATATTTCTCTGGATAGTTTTGTAGTGGTTGCTCTGGGTATTGCAGTATACATATGTTACTTATCACAGTCAACTGGTATCAACATTTAATCACCTTGAGCAAATCGTGAAGACCTCACGATTCTATTTAGGTCTCTGTTAACTTCACCATTTAAAAAATTATTTCCTTGAGTATGAGATGGTATTTTGATTTTTGTTTCAATCACAAAATGTATTTATAAAACTCATGAAGAGAAGAATAGTCTATTGTATATATCCATATTTCTGGTCTTTCCTTTGTTTCTTCTTTACTGTTGCTCTAACATCTGTTCTTTTATCATTTACTTTCTTTTTGAAGGATGTTCTTTAGTCAATCATTAAGAGTAGGTCTGCAACAATTCTTTCAGTTTTCCTTTTTCTGGGAGTGTGGTTATTTCCCTTCATTCCTGAAGGATAGTTTTGCTGGATATAGAATTTGCAGTTGACAGTTCTTTTCCTCTCAGTGCTTGAAAAATGCTGTGTTCTTTCTTTCTGATCTCCACATGTTTTGATAAGAAATCCTCAAACATTTGAATTAGTGTTCCTCTATAGATAACATTTTATTTCTCTTGAGATGCTTTCAAGACCTTTTCCTTATCTTTAGTTTTTAGAAGTTTGACTATTATTTGGTGTGGACATTTTTTGATTTATCCTTTGGGTATCACTGAGATTTTTAAAATATGTAGCTCTGTATCTTTCACCAAATTTGGGAAATATTTAGTCATTATTTCTTCAAATAGTCTTTTAGCACCAATTTCTTTCTCATTTCCTTCTAGGATTCTGATAATACAAATGTTGATTTTTTTGTTTGTTTTTGCCACATATGTTCACAGCTCCGTTCTCTTATTTCCTTCTCTCTTTCTCTCTCCCTCCCTCCCTTCTTTCCTTCCTTCCTTCCTTCCTCCCTCCCCTCATCTCTCTCTCCTTCTCTCTCTCCTCCTTCCTTCTTTCCTTCTTCCTTCATTCCTTCCTCCCTCCCCCTCCTCCCTCCCTCCCTCTCTCTCTCTCTACCTCTCTCTCTCTCTCCCTTTCTTTCTTTCTTTCTTCCTTCTTTCCTTCCTTCCTTTCTTTCCCCAGTCTCTTTCCTTCCTTTCTGTTGTTCAGATTAGGTGAATTCTATTGATATTTACTCAAGTTCACTGATTCTATCCTCCATCATCTCCATTCTACTACTGAGAACAACCAATGTATTTTTCTTTAAATTTCTGTTATTGTATTTTTCAGTTTATAATTTCCATTTGGTTCTTTTTTGAACTTCAGTTTCTTTGTTGAGATGTTCTATTTTTTTCACTCATTTCACGGAAATTGATAACTGTTCATTGAAGCATTTTTATGATTGCTGCTTTAAAAGCTTTGTCAGATAATTCCAATATCTGATTCATCTCAGTGTTAGCATCAGTTGATTATCTTTTTCAGTCAAATTTTAATTTTCTTCATTCTTGGTATGACAGATGATTTTCAATTGTGTATCAGACGTTCTATTTAAATTTTTTACTGTAGCAGGCAGTCACTCTGTTTAGATTTGACACAAAGGTCCTGGCCTACTTTGTGGCTGTAGTACTAAGTACAGTTTAATGTTAAGAATCTTTGTTGTTTTATTTGCTCTGCTTGGTTTATGTGACTCTGCTGGGGCTTCTACTGATCCCTGCTATTTCTGTGGTAAGAAAATAAAATATATTCTTTTAAGTCACCAAGTGTGTGGTAATTTTTTTTTTTTTGCGGTACGCAGGCCTGTCACTGTTGTGGCCTCTCCCGTTGTGGAGCACAGGCTCCGGATGAGCAGGCTCAGCGGCCATGGCTTACGGGCCCAGCCGCTCCATGGCATATGGGATCTTCCCGGACCAGGGCACGAACCCGTGTCTCCTGCATCAGCAGGCAGACTCTCAACCACTGCGCCACCAGGGAAGCCCATGGTAATTTTTTATAGCAGCAAAGGAAATCTACTACACAGTATGTGGAAAGCGTGTGCATATATGTGTGTGGGGGGGTGAGTGGTCAAAGAGAGGAATCATGTTCTTGTGCATAATGCTTGCTCTTGTACTCCATCTCTTTACCTGATAACTCCAATGTGTACTTTAGGATTTAGCTTATGGAGTATCTGTTGCCAGCAATCCCTGACAACTTCTCTTTCCCAAGGCTGACGTGGGCATTCCCCTTAGTAGTTCCAGGGAATCCTGAGTATATACTAAAGAATTTTCCATTTTATATTGTAACTATCTGTATACATGTGCTCCCTCCTCTAGACTATAAGCTCCTTAAAGATGAGGACTACTCTGTATTCTTGTACCTAGTGTGGAATCTGGCACATGTTCCTCACTGAGTAGATGTTTACCTGTTAAATTATTCAGCCTGAATGGTAAGGCAGAGTGTTCTTCAGAAGCACTTGACTTTTCTACTCATTTCCAGGACCAAGCTGCAGAAATCATTGCTGCATGGTATGCTTTGGAATTCTCCCATTGGAGAGAGTTCTTCCATCCCTTATTCATGACTATTGCCAAACATTTGAACTAGAGTTGTGACTATGTTCAAGAAAGAATCTTCTGACATTTCCAAAAATTCCAAGCTAAATGATCTTGGGAATTGCATTACACAGAAATTATTCCAGCAAAAATGAAGAAACTAAAGCTCAATAAAATTAAATGACTTGACCAAAACATGTATATGGGACTCAAATCCTGGTCTACTGACTATGCTACACCATTTTCTTCCTGTCATCCCTATCTTGTCCCAGCCCTACCTCTGGCCATGGTCTGCCCCATCCTTTTAGGTTCTGCTTCAGTCATCAATGACTATTCCCTAATTGTGAATTGCAATTTCATTTAATTCTGCCTTTAGACTCAGCTGAAAATATAGAAATTGGCAGTATGCATTCATTCTTTTTCCAGAAAATATAAATAGAAAATTTTTTTCTTCTGAAAAGTTTTTCCTAACAATAAAAGGAATATATAGTCTTTGTAGAAAATTTAGAAAATAACAGAAACATATGAAGGTGAAAACTAACATTGCTAATTATTTTACTACTTACAAATATCTACTTTTAACATTTTAGGTCTCTTTCATTTTTTTCTATGCCTATTTTTTCTATTCCATGTAGTTTTAATATGTAAACTTGGGATAAGAAAGCATTTATTCTTGTTTTTTTTTTTCACTTAATATTATACCATAGTTTTTCATTTCATTGGTGATTATTCAAAAACATTTTTAATGACTGTGTCATATTCTAGCCTATGAAGGTCCTAGAATTTATTAAATCATTCCACAGTTTTGGATATTTGGAGTATTTCAAAATTGTAACCCATTATATGTTGAAAGAATACATGAGTACATATTAGTCAATTCACTTCTCTGATTATTTCCTGAGAATAGATTCTTATAAAAGAAATTGGTGGATCAAAGGACAAGAACATTGAATTTTGTAGTTTCATATTGCTGCCATAACAAATTATCACAAATTTAGCAGATTAAAATGACACATTTATTATCTCACAGATTTGTAGGGTCACAAGCCTGGCTGGCTCAACAGAGTACTCTGCTTAGGGTCTCTCAAGCCTCAAATCAAGGTGTTGGTGCCCTAGGCTCCTATTTGGAGGCTCAGAGAAGAATCATCTTATTGGCTCATTTAAGTTGCTGGAAGAATTCATTTCTTTTTCACAGTTTCCATGTGGTCTCCTCCATCTTCAAGCCGTCAATGACAAGTTGAGTCCCTCTTACACTTTGAATATTTTTGACTTTAGCTGAAGAAAGTTCTTTGATTTTAAGGGTTTATGTTACTAGATTATTCAGGATAATCTCCCTGTTTTAAGATCTGTATTTCATTTATATCTACCAAGTCCCATTTCCCTACATATTTTCAGGTGCCAGGGATTAGAGTGTGAATACCTTTGGGGGACCATTCTGACTACTACAAACATTTGTGAGGATCTTTATAAGTATGATCAGAATGCTTTCCAGATAAGATTAGCAAAGCAAAGATTTCTGTCACCAGAATGAGAGTGATCCACTTCCCACACTCACCAGGACAGAATATTACTTTTTCTTTATCTTAGTACTCTGACGGGCAAAACAATTTTATTTAATTATGTTTTTACTTGCCTGTCTTTGATTCATAGCGAGGTCATACTATTTGTAAATACTCATTCACCATCCATTTCTTGTCAGTGATTTCATGACCATTGCCCGTTCTTCTATTAGATTCTTGGTATTTCCCTTATTAATTTGTATTATCTTCATACATTAAGGATATATTGGTCTGTATTTTGTAGTAGCTATTATTTTTAATTGTTTATTCTTTAATGTACAGAATTATTTTTTACTGTTGTGTAGTTATGTGTATTCATCATTGCCTTTGTGATTTCTTCCATTGTGTTCTACTTTCACATGCAGCTATCAAATAGTTTTTCCTAAAATGTCTCCTGGTTATGTTTTGGATTTCATATTGAATTTTTTCATTTTGGTGTGCGGTGTAAAGTTTTTTTTAAACTTTAAAAAAAAATCAGTTTCTTCAACAGTAATAATTAGTACAAATTTTTTTATTGGGAAAAGACAGTCATGAAGATGCATGCTACAGAAGCAAAGGTTATGCAAACTGCTTCTGCACATGAAGGAAAATGCAGAGAAAATGGCAGAACTTCCAAGCTGGTAAGTAAGAACCAAATGAAATAATTTCTCGTTTCCTCTATATGTGCCTGTAACAAGGGATGAGAGAACTAATGAAGTTGATTACAAGTAGCCAGAAAGCTAATGAAGTTGATTACAAGTAGCCAGAAAGGATTTTTGATGTTCTGGTCTTATCTAGGTAGTTCTGGGCCTCCTAATGAAGATTTAAAGTGACTTAGAAAAAGTTGTTTTTAATCAAAGAGCTGTATAAAAGAAGAATTAAATTAGCATACATTAAATAAAGCTAACTACAAGGCAAAAATACACCAACATAAAAAAAAAGAGAGAGAAAGAAAAGAAGACTCTTATCCTCCAAATTTGAAAATCTAAAAATTAATTATGACAATACCATTCCAATTAATCTTATCCCAGTAAGAGAGGAATTGCAGAACACCTTTAGGAAAATGAGTAAACATGCCATAGACTGGGAAAATATATTTGCAATTTGACAGGGGACATGTATTCAGAATACATAAAGAACTCTGACAAATACACAATAAAAAGACAAACAACTTAATTTTAAAAATAAGCAAGAGATTTGAACAGACCCTTTACAAAAGGATAGATGAATGGCTATTAAATACATGAAAAGTGTCCAACACTAGTCATCAGGGAAATGGAAATGAAAATCACAATGAGATAACATTTCACACCTACTTGAAAGGTTCTGAAGTACAAAAGACAATGTCAAATGTCAGCAGGGATGTGGAGCAACTGGAACTTGTATGTATTACTGGTGAAAATGAAAATGGTGGAACCACCTTCGAGACCTACTTGGAAGTTTCTTAGAAAGTTAAGCATAAACTTAGCACATGACCTGTCAATCCCACTACTAGTCCATTTCTACCCAATCCTCATCACTCCCATGTTGCTTTCCCTTGTCCCAAATCTTCCATGTCTTTATTTTACTACTTTCATCTTTCTTCTAGTCCCTCTTTTTCCATCCCAAATGAATTCTCCCTAATTCACCATAAAGAGTCATTTCTTCCACACTCGTTCTAGGATGATATAAAATAAGAACAATTTAGAATTAGCTGTGTATTTTGCCAAAATAAGATGGCAACTATATTTTTGAAAGCTATAAATGTTAGTTATATGTCAAGAGTAACAATAAAAATGGAACATATACCAAAATAAAAGAGACAATATTTAGATTAAAAATGTTTTTTCATGTATAAATAATTCACAGCCTTCAACAATAGAAAGAAAATTGCATCATAGTCATTTGAAAAGTTCATTTATTATATACCAATATACACTTCCTGTAATAAAAAAGCCTCCCAATACATTGAACCATCTTATAAATGAAATAAGAAAATAAAGTTTTCATCTGTTTTTAAATGGGGCTAAATTAACCAGTACAAGATGCCATATGTATGTCTGCCCTGCAGTCTATGAGATCTATGATCCTGAAAAAGGCCGTGAGAAAAAAATGGTGCTTTATTATTTGGCACTGTAGTATTGCTCTTGAATATTTATATAATTAAACATGTTGATATTTTCAAGTCAGTCATTTCAAATGTAAAGCATTCAAAATATATACAGATTTTACAGTTTTTCAATTTTTTGGATCAATCTTTGTTATTTACATTTAAATACATTCAGACCAAACATTTTTTTTAACACTCAGAAGGTACCTTTTTTCACTTTCTATTTTGATACACTCTTTAGATGAATGAAAATAGAAATATATCTTAAAAATGCTATTTGGCAAATTTTTTCCAATACTAGTATGTCAGAAGTTATGATAGTTTCTAGTAATGCTCAATTTCCTTAACAAAGTGCACCATTTTACAGTATTATGACTCTAGAAAATAATACAGAAAACAAATATATATTTACTTAAGGCACATTCCAGCAAAAACTATTGAAATATGATTTAATTTTATCATACTTATATATACCTATATTTCATACTTGGCTTTACTAAAATATACAATAAATGTGCTTGATACTGATTGAGAAAAAAAAAAGGAGCAAACTCCAGAAATTCTAGGCAATGAGTACTTAATTTTAAATCCATTTCATGAAACTATGTTGTAGAAGTGAGCAAGAATAATCATTTGCATCTCTTTGTAGTGTTAGCATTTTTATTTTTATAGAAAATTGCTCAATATTGTATTAAATAGCAAATGAATGTCAGCAAATACCTGTGCAAGCTAAACTGAATGAAATCCTATTTTAGACCTGCTAAATTAAAAGAACAACCTTAGGGCTTCCCTGGTGGTGCAGTGGTTGAGAGTCCGCCTGCCGATGCAGGGGACACGGGTTCGTGCCCCGGTCTGGGAAGATCCCACATGCCGCGGAGCGGCTAAGCCCATGAGCCATGGCCGTTGAGCCTGCGCGTCCGGAGCCTGTGCTCCGCAACGGGAGCGGCCACAACAGTGAGAAGCCCGTGTACCGCACAAAAAAAAAAAAAAAAGAAAAGAAAAAAAAAAAAGAACAACCTTAGTATTGATAATTATTTGCAAATAGGGAACTTACTTTCTTCTAGATGATTACGATAATATTGTAAACATTGAAGAAGAGCATTACTGAACTATATAACTCAGATTTCAAATTTAATATATCCCCAATAAACAGATACGTACACATGGATTTTTGAGCCCATCAAATTAATTCCCTACTCTCATCCCCAATAATATAAATGTTTGACTGTGAAGAGAGAAAACTACACATGTAAAAAATAAAAATCAAATGTACCATACATTAAAATTCTGATGACTACAGAATAAGATTATATACATAAACATATAGCAATCACAGTTTCCTGCACTGAATGTTTATCAAATAAAAATGTATCAAACAATACTGGGTAGTGTAGCTCCACATGAATCGTGGTCTTCTAAAAATTCTGAATGAGAATGGAAGACGAGAGGGAGGGCATTGTTCAGTGACAAAACTATGACAAGAGGATTGGGAATACCATTGATAAATGCTTCCAGAACACACAGTTTAGATATAAGCATTGTTTTGCTGTTGTTCTATAATTTAAATAAAGCCCCTCTCTATGTTTCGTAAGATGTTTTAACATTTACAAAAGATCTACTGAATGAAGAAGTCACTAATTCAATGTCACAAACAGGATGGGCAAAATATTCCTTTAGCGTTGACCATAAGATGTTCTAGCCTGGTGTCTCATGTACCGTACAGAGACAGTTCATAAAACATGCCTTTTGCCTCTGTTATTAAATACACCCAGAGTATTTGGTGCAAGATTGAGGGAAGGCGTTAAATAGTAATAGATTTGCCACCAGGGCATTTTTGTTTGATGTTCTGAGAATACAGGAATTTGGTACTTTTGTGGGGGGAGAAGGTGGGAGGAGAGGGAAGAGGGTATTATCATGCAGCTACCCTTATTCTGCTTGTGCAGAAGCAAAAATACATCATCTCACACTGCTCTTGTAAAACCTGGGTAGAAGTGTGCACCACAGATTTTAAACACATAAACAGCCATTTGTGATGAAAATGATGATTTCCTCTTCTGCAGGTGCCTGGTGATATTGCTGGTAAACATCTTTGGAATCTTCCTGTTATTTCCTGTGAATAACATTCCAATCGAGATAACTCAAAAGTCTTTGGGTTTGCAACTACCTCCAACAGGAAAATACAGTATTTTCCCTTGGGTTAGTGATGCTTGGAATTTGGGGGATTGTAAATCCAGTCAATTATAATGAGTGCCATGCTTCCAATCATAAAGATGATTCCAACCACAAGGAAAATTAAAGCCTGTAAGTCAGAGAGAACTTGTCAGGGAACACAGAAACTATACTTCCTGAGTACAGTTTGCTTTTATAAGTTGCTTACTTAAGGCAGCCATCTGATTTGCATATTGAATTGTATTATCCTTATAGCTTAGATGTCCATGCCTAGCAGTTCAATCCATTTAGAACCCTAGCTGGGGAAAGAGGGTGAATACAGTAGTAGTGAGATTTAACCCAAATGTTCAAAATAGAAAAATGGTTAATTGATTTGGTACATCAGAATGATGGAACACCCTGTAATCATTACAAATCAAGCAATAGAAAAAGATTTAATGACCTAGGGAGTGCTCACAATCTTTTAGGTGAAAAGGGTCAGGTTATAAAAGAGTAGTATGTATGATATGATTAAATTTTTTAAAGCAAACAAAAACAAAAGCCTACTATAATGCATGTTTCATATTCCTTGAAAAAACTTCAAAGTGTATGCGTGTGTATGTAATTACATATATATACATGTACATATAATTACATTCAAATATTTCATAATTTTAACACTAGAAGGAGCCTTATATATTACCACACAGACCAATCTCCTAATTCTACGTATGAGGAAAGAGCAGCTAAAGTTTTTATTTCACTAGAAAGGATCTAGTAGATAATTCTACTCGCTTTTATATCTGGTCAAACTGAAAATAAAAAGACAAGTAATTTGCCAAGGTCACACTGCTATAAAAGTCCAAGCAGAATGGACTACATTGAGCGGAAATTATGGGGCAAGATGATGGGGGGAGCTTTTGATACCAAAGTCCCTGAACCATCTAGAGAGGAGAATGATTCCCAGGCAAAATTCAGGGTCAGTCAGTCAGACTCAAGCCTTAATATAAGACTTTATCAAGCAGTCATTGATAATATTTAATATTGGAAAAACAATTATTTCTAGTATAGATTTTTGCAGTACTATCATGGGAAAGAAATATATACTCCCCAGGTTAATAAGACTGTAAATTATACTGTAAGAGATTAACTGGAAAACGAATGGTTCTGTTTCTTAGTCCACACCAGGGAACAACAAGATACCGAGGAGGGGAAAACAGAAGCAACATTTTTTTTTTTTTTTTTTTTGGCCTTACAAACCTAACAAATATGACCAAAATGTTTAAATTTTTTTGTCACACTGCTAGGGAGCCTAATTCCTTTCTGCATAATTTCCGGTGGATAATGCAGCAATAGCTTGGTGGTGGAAACTGGAATATATGGAAACCTGTGGGCAAACTCCATTAGCATTTGACAGGTAGGAAGGACTCAGCACAAGACATTTAATATTTGAAGAGAAGAAGCCCTGGAATCATCTGAGTGACAGAAATCCATGCCACCTTTCTCTCCACCAGAGAGTTCCAGCCCATCTTTGACTTTTGGTTCTTGTGCATCAATTCATTTTTTGGAACTGTGTGCATGCATTTCCTGGTTTACTCTATGTAGTCAAAGAGCAAGTTATAATGGGAGAGATTGCAAACCTTACTTACCCCGACCTTTTGGGGTGACCTAAGAGGTTCTTTCTTGACAAGTTTAAGATAAAAAACTGCTGGAAGAATGAAAATCAGCATAGTGGCAGAAGAAGCCCCTGAGGAGAGACACCGGACAGGTCAAAGTCTTACTCAGCAGGGCAGAGACCCAAGGGCATACACTTGAAAGAAACCAAATCTAAAGCGACCCTAATCAAAGCACGAAAAGCTCTATAAGCTCATGGATGCTTATTCAAAGAAGGTATGTTTATAAATAAAATTTAAATGCACCTAACATCATAGCTGGCTAGTAAGTATACATCACATATAATAAACAACAAAAAGGCTGAATGTTACAAATTTATAGGTAATTAGTAATATAAACACATACTAAGAAGGCTGAACTCATCACACACCCTTCTGATCCACTTCTAACTTTTCAAGTTGCCTACACCTGAGTTTTTAAAGTTTTATATTGTATTTAAAATGTGAGTAAACCCTCAAATCAGCAGAATGGAAAATCAAATATATTACAAGGCCACCCAGTTAAGGGAAATAATACGCTTTACAAAGTCAACCTCCTCTTCCTCCAAAGACATCCTTTAAGGCTCAGCTGATACTCACAGACCTAAGAGGGCATCCTGTAGGTAAAATCTATCTTCCTTCTTCTTTTTGATGCAGAGTTAAGACCTAGGTCCAAATCCTGGGTTCATTCCAAGGTATATGACT
The DNA here is from genome assembly GCF_964374135.1 of Grampus griseus. NCBI lineage: Eukaryota > Metazoa > Chordata > Mammalia > Artiodactyla > Delphinidae > Grampus > Grampus griseus. The sequence continues at coordinate 37,630,949 of NC_139005.1, forward strand.
TGACTTCTATGGGGCTCAGCTGCCTTGTCTGTCAGAAAAGGCAGCTAGACTAGATGATCTATAAAGTAGGTTTTAGCACTAACATTTTCTGATCCCATGAATAACGTCCAGTGTTTCCTGGGAGGGAGGGACGGTGACCAGCTGGACTACTAGGAATTCTGTGAGCCTCAGATGGACTGGGATGCTTGACCTCCCTTCACTGGCTCCCTCCATTTATGGACAGCTTGAGTTGATTAGATAAAAACCTTTCTGAAACTTACCTATGAATCCAAAGATGTATTTTATAGTTGGCACCAGGATGACCAAAACATTATTAAGTGCAATAAGTATGGCTGCAATCAGGAAATGTCTTATCCAGCTGAAGGGTCTTTTGGGAAATAACAGTGTGATCACTGATGTACGAATCTACAGCAAGAAAGTGCAAAGGCAAGGTCACTGCTTTGTTTTTGTTTTTAATTGAAGTATAGTTAATTTATAATGTTGTGTTAGTTTCAAGAGCATAGCAAAGTGATTCAGTTATACATATATATATTTTTTTTTTCTCTTTCAGATTCTTTTCCATTATAGGTTATTACAAGATACTGAGTATGGTTCCATGTGCTATATAATAGGTCCTTGTTGGTTACTTATTTTATATACAGTAATGTGTATATTTTAATCCCAAACTCCTAATTTATTTCTATCCCCTGTCACTGCTTTGTTTTTAACTTTATCTACTATTTCAAATATTCTCACCCCTCTAAAGCATTTTCTTTGTTTTTCCTTTTTCTCCCAGAAAAGATCTTGATGCTGATTTTTTTTCAAATTTTAAAAATTTCAGTAAAGTAAAAATAACATAAAATGTACCATCTTAGTCACTTTTAAATGTCCAGTCCAGTGGTATTAAGTACATTCATATTGTGTAAGTTTGATGCTGATTTTTGATGTTTGGGAAAGTGGCATTTTCCTTGGTGATCTATCTTGTGCTCCCTTTCTCTGCTTTCAGAATTATTTTCTTGAAAATAATCTCAGTCAGAAAGAGATAAAAGAACAGATAAGATATATAACTCAGAGACACAATAAAACCCTTGTTGATTTCTAATCATGTCTCATCAGCCTGGATTAAGTATGAAGGCCAAGCACTGAATTTATTTGCATGTGATTGTGAACAGAATTTTTACAAACCTGGTGTTTCTTAATTTTACATTTGATTTACCATTTTTGCCACCTGATATTTTAAAAAATATGATATATTTTGCGTTCACTCCTTTCACCTCCCCACAAGTATAGATTATAAATGCACAAAAGGAAAAGAACAAGACCTAATAATCTTAACATTCCTCCTTTCTACCTTAGTGTCTTGCGTGCAGGAGACACTCAATAAATGTTGGCTTAAATTGAACAGAGCAAAACTTTTTCCTCCCTTTGAGATCCTTGACAGATTTCAGCCCTATTTCAGCAGCTGAAATAAGTAGGGGAAGGGTCAAGAGAGGCTCCAGTTGTAGCACCTGCTCAAGTTACCCTGATGTAACCGGATAAAAAGATCCTTGTGGGTAGAGGGAGGGAGTGCCATTTATGTTTGAACAGCTTAACAAAGTTGGAAATATTCTTATCTTTGGAATCTTTTAGAGGACACTTTTGGACTTAGTGGAATTCATTTATTGCCTTTTCAATAAGTGAGCACTTGAGTTAAGCTAGAACTTCCCATTTTTAGAAATGCTAGGATTGATTTTCACTTTAAAATTTTGCTTCTGAAGTCTCTTAATGGTGTGGAGATGGGAATTCACTTAAAAGAGAGAAAATGTAAAATATATTTTGAAACACACATATGAATGACAAAAACTTTGAGCTGAATTGCTTGCAGTGTCTAATGTGACATTCTCTTCATACCAGTACACCAAAAATTAAAGCCATCTGCTTAGGTTTAAAAGGCAATTTCACTTCCAGAATGGCAAGGCCAGAGAGTCTCTGGAAATGGTTTGTTTGTAACGGATTTTAAAATTTGGATGAGTGAAAATTATGAATCTCACTCTGAAAAGTAGACTGAGGAAAACAAATGGTTTGATTTTGTTTTCCCCAGCAGCTTGGAAATTCTCCATTATGTCCTACAATTAGTGCTTATTCAATATTGTCCAAACTTAATAAGCTTAAAATAAGCTTTCTATGGTTCATACATAGTGCTTAAGGATCTATTTGTCTGAAAGTGATAAACTTATAGCATAAACAAGTAGAATACAGGTTATTTTCAGGCAGGGGTCACATGTATGTGCTTTTTTAGCCCTTTGTTGAAATAATGCCTTTAACTCTATAAGCTGAGTTAGAGGCAAACCTATCTGTACAGGGCCTCTGAATGTAAATAAATGCAGTTTCCTAAGGTCTCATGTCTCCCAGAAAGATTAAGATTTGGTCTAATGATGTAATAGTATAGAAAGTTTACGGGAATAATGGTTGAAGTAAATGGTGAAATCTTGCTCTTCAGAATGAATAAGGAGTAACAAAATCCCAAACAGAACTGAAGGCATTTAGAGTTGCCAATGCATTCCTAAAATGGGCAACAGGGCAAATAGGGAGATGGAAGGCTGCTGATGGTGGTAGTTGGTGGAAAAGAATAGAATGAAACTTGCTAGTCGTTCCATGTGTAAACGCTGCCTTGAGGAGTGAGCCTGGGATCGCGAGGTCCCCAGCAGCTCTGTTTACCTGTGTGTCAAGATAGAGGTGACTCTGACTTATTACCCAGAAAGCCTTGCCTTCTGCCCCACTTATCTCAGTGCCCTTTTCTCTCTGACACAAACTGATAAGAACCTGGAAATGTGGGTCAGATGCTGCGCGTGGGGAAGTCCCCAGCCACAGCCCCGTGAATAATTCTAGAAAAGTTCCATGCAGTTCTAGAGAAAACCTCTGTTATTTCCAGAGACAGCGTTCTGAACAGGAGCCTGTTAGGACGTGCTGTGTTCTAAAGTGGGGACTCAATGTGAGGTCAGAAACGTGGAGGTTGAGTAGAAATCGGGAGCCTTAGTTTGCACTCTAAAAAAAAATCCATTCTGTTGCTGAGAAGTGAACCATACTTCAGTAGGATTGCATAGGACAAGGGTGTAGCAGATACCTCTGCATTACTGTTCTATTCCAGTTCATAGCAACATCTGCCATATTTCTAGCCCTATATCTATATTCACTTCAAAACAGGAAGTCTGAAGGCAACATAAGTGAAAAGATTGGTTTTACTAAAATAAAATGAAGAGGAAGTAGCCAAAGAATCTGAGACACGATCTCTTTTTTTTTTAAGGTGCAGTAGGTAGAATTTGAGTCTGTGTGTTCTTGACAAACACATTAGGGTTATTGGGGTTTCTGTTTTTCATGGTAATGTGTGCATTTTCTGCATAAAGGGAAGCAGAAGCTGAAAATGGCATTATTCGTCCTTGGGAAGGAGGTGCAGTCCCGTAATAGACATTCCACTCCATATCACCTCCTCCCACTACTAAGAAAGACAAAACAGTGTTGAGTGGCTTGTGAAAAAGCTAGAGTCTTAATTCTCTTTATTTATTTATTGTTCAATAAACACTTCAAGCACTTGCTTTGTGCACTTTCTAAGAAGGAAAAAGCTAACCTGTCTGGAGAAAAGAAAGATAATAAATGGAGAGATAAAAGGAAAAAGCAACCACCACCATCAGCAACACTTGTCATCTCTTCTTGGGCTCTTAAGAAAAAGAACCAACATATTTGTTGAAAATAGGAGAATACAAAATAATACCTAAAACTGATAGATTTTAATCCAGATTAAACCTAATGCATATTAGGTTTTATTTGTTTGTTTTATTATTTGTATGGGGGGATACCAAAGCAAAGTCAATAAACTTATTAGTCAAGAGTTTTCTTAATTCAAAGAAACTTGTCAGGAAAACCATGCTGTTTGACTCAGCATTGGACACATGGAAAATCTTGGTTCTAAACTGTAAGAAACAAACAAATACATCACAACCAACTTCTATCACTTTGGGAGAGAAGTGTCTGAAGGTAGCCTTGTGGCACTTGACTGGGACAGGGATGACCTTTATGTCATCCATCAAAGCCATGGAGGCTTGGTTCAAATAGCTAAGATCCTCACCCAAACTGAAGTTACTGGCAAATGTTGGTGAGGGGACGAATCTATGCTTTTGTTAGAAAGGGCAGTTTATACACCTCAAGAAAGGGCAAGATTCATTTGGAGACGATTTTCCTTAGCAAACCTTGTTGAGCTCATCTTGTGCCAGTCACTGTGCACACCGCTTACCTCCAGGGGAAAACGTGGACAATCAAACAGACCATCTCAATGTAACGTTGTAGGGGGTGAGGCAGAATTACACTCAAGATGTTTCATAAATGCTAATGTTGAGTTTAAATGCATAATGAAGGATAGCAGTTAGTTAGTTTTCTGAAATTTGGTTCTAATGGTCAATTTTGGTTTTAATGGGCATCGGATGGGAAATGTTTCCAAACTACTATGGGAGATACAACTAATGGGAAATGTGTTGCCATTCCTGGTGGTCAGATTTATGCCACCTGCCTGATCTGTTATACAAGGGAAGAATTTCTGTGGACAACCTGGATTGTTAATGTCAAAGTGAAATGGTCATCACTAAATGAAAGGTTGACTTTCATTTCGTGTTATCATGACCGCAGCCATCAGTGTCACGCTGTGAGCAATGCATTAGTTCAACTATCAACAACTAGCTGAGTAACGACAGCCAAGTCCATTAATCTCTTGAGACCACGGCTTGAAAGCACTGTATTTAGGGTTTATGAATAAAGCAATACAGAAGCATTTTCTTTTACAAAATGCTTTGATTCAACAATGATATGAGTGCCCACTGTATGCCAAAATTTAATCAGTAATATCTTTACACACAAAAAGAAGGGTTCCAGATATTCTTTTCTTGGCAATGCTGTTTGCTTGGAAATTTTACCCTATGGTACCCTTTCTGTCTACAGCTGTCTTCTGCCTTGTCCCCACAATGGAGCTGATTTTAGGCTAAAGATGAGTGCATAACATTTGAAATACTTTCAGATATATGAGAGGCAAGACATTATTTAAAAGTAAACTCTTGGCCACCATAGTAATAAGGATCTGATTTCATGCACTCATGAAAAAGGAATGTGCTAAAAAATAATTCAGCACACAAGCTGCATTTAAAGTGACCGCAGTGTCATTATATGAGCAGTCCTCATCTGCTTGGCCCTGTATGGAACATTCTGTGCAGGACAGTGCTGGCTACTGATTTTTCCCCCTAAAATGAATGGTAAATTCAGTGCTTATGAAAGTAGAAGAGTTGGCAGGAAAGTGCAGACTTGTGTTTACCCACAGGTGGTGATTTTAACTCATGCAGCCCAAGTCTCCATGGCCAGCCCTGCTCTGTGATCCTAGAACAACTGATGCCAATGGCAAATGCCATGTAGGGACCATCTTAGTACGAGTCTGGCAAGAGGGTGTGTGTCAGTCTTGGGGGCAGCAGAAGAAGAGACATGTGATGGATAACATGACTATTTTTCAAGAAATTTAGTTCTAGTGTGTAACTTACTTAACATGAATCTCCTCATTAGCCTTCAAGAAATCAGATTAAATAAGGTGACTTCTGGATGCTTAGGTAGCACAATAAAATCGGGGGAGAAAATGAAATACCTTCAGAACTGTGGTGAAAATGTAATATGATTTGAAAGTTAATGTGGTTCAGCTTTCAATTTCAGAAGTTATATGAATTCCTACTCATTTCTACTAATCCACAAGAGAGAAGCTCAAGATCTGCTTTTTTGAATTTGAGCTTAAAAATTAATTTCAGTTTCATTAGGTGCCATTTGTTTCTTTTTGTTTTTATTTCCATTTCTCTAGGAGGTGGGTCAAAAAGGATCTTGCTGTGATTTTGCACAGCAAAGGAAACCACAAACAAGATGAAAAGACAGCCCTCAGAATGGGAGAAAATCTTTGCAAATGAAGCAACTGACAAAGGATTAATCTCCAAAACATACAAGCAACTCATGCAGCTCAATATCAAAAAAACAAACAACCCAATGCAAAAATGGGCAGAAAACCTAAATAGACATTTCTCCAAAGAAGATATACAGATTGCCAACAAACACATGAAAGGATGCTCAACATCGTTAATCATTAGAGAAATGCAAATCAAAACTACAATGAGATATCATCTCATACCAGTCAGAATGGCCGTCATCAAAAAATCTAGAAACAATGAATGCTGGAGAGGGTGTTGGAGAAAAGGGAACCCTCTTGCACTGTTGGTGGGAGGGTAAATTGATACAGCCACTATGGAGAATAGTATGGATGTTCCTTAAAAAACTAAAAATAGAACTACCATACGACCCAGCAATCCCACTACCGGGCATATACCCTGAGAAAAACATAATTCAAAAAGAGTCATGTACCAAAATGTTCATTGCAGCTCTATTTACAATAGCCAGGACATGGAAGCAACCTAAGTATCCATCAACAGATGAATGGATAAAGAAGATGTGGCACGTATATACAATGGAATATTACTCAGACATAAAAAGGAACGAAACAGAGTTATTTGTAGTGAGGTGGATGGACCTAGAGACTGTCATACAGAGTGAAGTAAGTCAGAAAGAGAAAAACAAATACTGTATGCTAACACATGTATATGGAATCTAAAAAAAAAAAAAAGTGGTCATGAAGAACCTAGGGGCAAGATGGGAATAAAGATGCAGACCTACTAGAGAATGGACTTGAGGATACGGGGAGGGGGAAGGGTAAGCTGGGACAAAATGAGAGAGTGGCATGGACATATATACACTACCAAACGTAAAATAGATAGCTAGTGGGAAGCAGCTGCATAGCACAGGGAGATCAGCTCTGTGCTTTGTGACCACATAGAGGGGTGGGATAGGGAGGGTGGGAGGGAGGGAGATGCAAGAGGGAAGAGATATGGGGACATATGTATATGTATAACTGATTCACTTTGTTATAAAGTAGAAACTGACACACCATTGTAAAGCAATTATACTCTAATAAAGATGTTAAAATATTAATTCAACCTCAATAAAACTGTAAAACAAACAAATACATAGAAATAAATTTTGTGATTTTCCCCCTACATTTCAAAAGTACTTAACATTTAAAAATACTTGCTCTAGCAAGTATTTCCTGTCAGTCCAGTGGTTAGGACTCTGTTATTTCACTGCCAAGGGCATGGATTGGATCCCTGGTTCGGGAACTATAAGCCCTCAAGCCACGCAGTGCAGCCAAAAATAATTTTCAAAATATTTTTAAATAAAAAGAACACTTGCTTTGTCTACATATTACATAGTCAATTTTAAGTGGGTTCAAACTGCTATATAAAAAAATAATGTTCCTGGGCATATCATTATAATTAAGTCAACATCAAGTCAGAACGTATGTACTAATCTGTGGTGTCAAGCAGGATTCTTTCACCAAAGCCATATACTTACAGGGAACAGCACTATGGGCACAGTTAGCGTTACGGCCACCAGGACGGCCAGGCGTACCATGAGGAGAGGGGTGTCAAATGTGTACACTTTGCTGTAAGCATGAAGCAATTCATCTTCAACTTCTCCTGCAAAGAGGAAGAGGAGAATGAGTTCACTAGGTGTAGTCAAATCGGCACTGCTTCCCGAAGACAACGTTTTATAGAAGGAACACAGTATAGTAGAAAGAACCCAGGTCTGGGAATCCAAACACCTCTGTTTTTATCCTGTCTCTTAGGTTATGAGCTATATGACCTTTGTTCAAATGAACAAAGGGGCCCTGAAGCTTGTAAAGTTGCAGGAGGTAATATAAAATTGCTAAGGCTCTTCTCTAGGTCATTTGCATTGTGGTAAATCTTTCTCTGCTATACAGAAGCACCACAAAACAGAGGACAGGCTGAGGTCTTCTGGTTGAAAGGGATGAAACAGCCAAGCCTCATCAGCCTGTCCGTCACGTCTTGCCACCTCCCTCCACCCTCACCTGCCCAGTGAGCCCCGAAGCAGCTTCTCCAAACCCAGCATGGAAACCCTAGGACAAATGATCTTTAACATTTTTTCAAACGCAACCATTATGACTCCATCACGACACTGACAGACATACTTCTGGGCTTTTTCAAGTTTTTGTTTGTCTCACTGAGTTGAGACTCATTGATTAAGTAACAAAGATGAATTAGTATGATTGTTATAGGGTCTCCCAATGAATACCGCTATAAGATTAAGATGCTGCCCTCCTGGCAAACACACTTCTTTCAGAATTCCAGGCATAAATGACAAGGAAATGCTTACAGAATCAGATGTACACTGATTTTCCCACTACTCCCCTCAAAATCAGACAAAGGGGGTTAAAAATACTTTCAAAGGCATTGACCCAATTTTCATTAGTTTACAACCAGCGAAGAGTTAATGCCCAATCTAAATCAGTGCTTGGTTAAAAGCCAAATATTAGTCAAAAAAAAAACCAAAAAAAAAAACAAGCAAATGGTGCCCCCTCCAGTCTCTTCCTACCCAATTTGTCTTGCAATCAATTTAATTTACCAAGTCAGCAGGGAAAAAATAATGCAAAATGTTAGAGAGGCTTATTTTAAAAATATATTTATGTTGATAACATTGATTTGTGTTAATGTTTGATTCCCTGAAATTTGTCTGTAGGGCCATGCTTCGTCGAAGAGAAGAACAATCCTGCTCCTTTTGTGTCCTGTTAAGATGCCACAGAGGATATGTTTTTGGCATAATCAAACGTGGCCACAGTCACTTTGTTTTTTGATAGTATGTCCCCAGATCGAAAGGAATTCTGTCATGCCCTTTTTTCTTAGGAAACCATTCACTATAACAGAATGGAATGAGATAATCCAGAAAATTTGTATAATGCTCTAAGCCCCCAGATTTGGCTTGACTGGTAAACAAGAAGCAGGTTCCAACTCAAGGACTTGGTACTTTTTCTGCCATTTGCTTGGTAGGTAGTTATTCCACTAAAAGAGCTTTACAACATGCAATCCGATTCACTCTCACAGTATGTATGTAGCTTTAGATGGCTTAGAAAATCAAGCCAAAGAAATATCCTCTATCCCCTAAGGAAAATAATTAAATTAGAGGGACGGTTTTCACAAAATATGTGTGAATTCACAAATTATTATAACCTGTTAGGCAGCCTGGTTCAGTTTCCATTTTCTTAGGTCAAATGAGACTAAAATAGCATGATAATTGAGCATGTCCGTCTACAGATCATGCTGTTTATTGAGAGTAATTAAAAGAATTATACCTACCCGGATTAATGATCAGTCCAACTAGGATTTGCACAAAGAAAATGACTTTGACAGAGCGACCTACCGTAAAAGGTTAGGTAACCAAAGAGGGCAGCGAGCAGGTACATGACGAGCATCCCCGTGATGGAAACATTTGACACTGTTTGCATCTTCCTCCGGGACCGACTGAAAAGAAAAAGAACACCGAGCTTTGGTTTTCTGAACAGATGAAAATATCACTACTTACAATTAAAATTTTAAAAATAATAAAAGAATGTGTGCCTGTGTTACTCATTGTAAAACCACATTTCTAGTGCAGAAACACAGTTTATTTAAATTTGCCTTAGGGAATTATGGAGGATTTGTTTCCATTTTTCTTAAATGCTACTTCTTTAGTCTTAGAAAGGACTATTTTCCTGTATGAGGATCAGTTTATTTTATGTTGATAAGTATGCTTGTCTATTGACTATTTAAGAATGTAATTAGCACAAAGGTCAAACTGGCTCCTAATGTAGAAAGACTTCCTATTTCATAGTGAGATAGATTTGAGGACCAGAATACGCTAGAAACTGCAAAGCACTACTCCCAGGAGTCCAGACAACCTGAAGCCTGACAGCATTACCTGGACAGCTTCTGGAAACCATTCTAGAGGCACCTGGCTGCTGACACTGGGGTAACTGCTATCACTTCTCTGTCTTTCGGCTCAGATCAAGTGTAGAGTAACTGCTACATGGGATTTTCCAAGTCAATCAAAGACATCAAAATAACTGAAAGTGCTCTATAAGTTTTTTAAGAGGTAAATCTGAATATATGGGGCAAGTTATTGTTATTTAGTGAGAACAAAGACTGAGGTTATTGATGTCTGGATAAAGAAGATGAGAATTATAGGACCACCTCCCCTCAGGGTAAAGGAAGAAGCTGCTGTAGTGGGCTCAGACCCACTCATCCCCAAGGGCGTGTTAACAACCTCAAAGGGAAAAGAGTATTAAGGAATCATAGAATATGAGCTGGAAGCAAGAAGATTGTCTAACCAGTGTCTCCATTATACAGATTAGACTATGAAGGCCAGATACTGGCACATCCCAGTGGTGGAATGTCTTCTAGGCAAGGGTTAAAAACTGACCATAGGTGACATCAGTGGCTTAGCCAGGCCACCCTAAACATAATTTTTGGTCTTCATGGGTGTGGGTCATTTCCAGTTCAGGTGACCTCACTTCTTCCCACCAATATTCAAATTCAAATTCCTCATGCTTGACAAAATCCTTACAGACATTGGCTCATCCTCCCTCTGTCCTGAACCCCAACCCTGGATCCTTAGGATGAAGGAACAGGAGAAAAGGAAGCAGTGAGGGGGCTGATTCACACCTTTGTGGTGAAAGCACATTACTGATGAGTGGTTATAGCATAAACCTCCTGTGAAGGCAAAGCTGTAAACTATGCTTCTGTATAAAGCACCTTTGAAAATACGAGCACATTTTCAAAGCGAATTAGAATGCTAAAATGATGGCTGCCTTACTCTTTGAGTTCACTGTAGATGGGAAGGACCTCAGGGTGGCATACAAAAGCAAATGCTAGGATGGGAATTGCATAGGCCGTCTGAAAAACAAAGACAAAACCGCATGTTTAGCATTTCAACACAGAGAGCTACCCCAGGCCATCTCAGCTTGTGAGATAAAAACTCAGAGGCCACGTTGCTAGACTCTTAGAAGCCTAGACCTCTCACTTACCCGGGAGTTGAATACAAAGTATTTGGGCTGACACTTGTCATCACTGTGTGCTTCATACTCTACTCCACTGCCATGAATAGAGCCCTTGGCCTGTTTCTCATCTAGCTCTGCAGGATTCTGGCGGGTGTAATCCATCATGAAGTTCACACCACTACTCTCAGAGTTGTTGGGTAACATCATCACGTGCATTGGAACTGTATTGTTGAATGTCAGATTCCCAACATTGTGATCCAGAACAGGCAGAGGGCAGGGTATTTGGAATTTCTTGTAAATCACCTAGATCCGGTCATTAACACAACAACAAGAAGTCAGCCTTTTGAGGAAAACAATGAAACAAAAATCCCTGTGGGTGGTTTATGGGGTAGAGGTGAGAGAACTCTGCTGAGGATTCCTTTTAGACTAATGGACAACGGAGACTCCCTCTATCCTCAGTTTGATGTAAGGAGTTGGAACTATGGTTGATAACTCTCTCCCTTAGAGTCAACAAGACGGTATTTTGCGTGAATCTATCCCAAACTTCATGCATACTCTTCCATGAGAAAGATGATCATTTTCTTGCTACATTGCTTCTCTTTCATGTCTTTAAACTAATGAAAATATGGATCATCAGGAAATTCCCCCCTCCTCCTTTGCCTCTTTGGGGAAATGCTATATAAATTTTGGCATTCATGACATTAGCATAAATCCCCCCTTTTGGAGGGGAGAGGGAGTGGGATGGGGAGAGGATTTCTTTCTTTAATTCCGCTGTGGTCACCTTCTCTTCATGGGTAGAATGAGTAAGAGAAAATGGCTGATTCATGTAAATATGGCTAATTCTACAGCCTACTCATTTATCTTCTGGGACTCTTCACTTCTTTTTCCTCCGCCTGTCTAAATACTGGGTTGTTGTCACATTTCTGCTTGAAGTGTTCCTTTCATCCAAATATACATTCAGTATGCCTAGAACATACTATTAGCAATGGTCTTGACATTCTAACTCAACTATTTTTAAACTCATGACTGTTCTTTTCTCATTCCAAATTAGAATACAAGGAAATCGCTTGTGATGCAAGAACTATTTCATGCTAATGATGTGCTTGAACAAAAATGAGGACACCAATTCAGGCACTGAAAGCATCACACCCCTACCAAGTTACAAGGATCATGTCAAAAATCACTTACCACACTGACGAAAAACACCATGCAGGTAAGAGAAAATCCACTGGTATAACCAAGGTAACCTAGGGGTTAGCAGAGAAATTCCGGAAGGTGAATATGGCATCCATAATCAGCTTACCTCTTGGAATACAAAATGAAAATAAAAATGGAAAATGACTTTACCTAAATTTTTAAGAAGAGAAAGTGGAAGAATGATTCCAACCGACACAAATATGACGAGGTAGTTGCCATTGACATACCATTCTCTAGAAAAGAGAGACCAGAATATTAGGATCAGAAAAGACCAAGTAGAATGAGTCTCTTGATGTTACAGAGAGAGCAGAAGACATACCCAGTATTTTCTTCAAGTCCCATGAACGCTCTGATTACTTCAGGTAGTTCGTATTTAATAATGAAGAGGTAGCTTGACATGGCTAAAATGGAAGACGTGAGAGCTTAGTGGTGTGCACGGCACCAAAGTCACAGGCAAGTTGTGAGAAGTCCAGGCATTGGTACACCCCTCCTTTTCAGTAATTCCCAAAGCGAAAGAAAAGCCACCATGTATTCTGTACTGTTTCCAAGTTCTTCTCATGAATAGACATTCTGCCCTTTGGCTCTTGCCTACGGACCTTTGCTAACAGTATCAATGCTGATTCTGTGTTAAATCCAGCTCTGAGGTTTTCAGTGAAACTACAGTTTCAAAGTTTTTTTCCTGGAGTCATACTGGATTGATAAAAAAAAAAAGTACAAGAGAGGATAACTTCTCTAACCTTTGTCAATGAAGTTTTTTCTATATCCTTTGTCCAAATAAGAAATCATACAAAGTGGCAAAATTTCTTGAACGTCTAGATAAGTGATGTATGTGTGATCATGTATTCTTCTGAATACCTGATCTATAAAATCTATAAACCCTCTCCTTGGAAAAATAGTTATGCATAACATACAATTTTGCCTACAATCGTAGGGATGTATGCAACATCCCTTTCCCAGGTCCATCCACTCAGTGAAGAATAATACTAATTTGCTATTTCACACGTGATCAAAAGACTCAATTGAAAATAAAACTGACAAGTTTCGCATTGCAAGGTTTAAGTGTGGGCTACATCCTTCTGGTGAATTTTTGCTAACAGACATTTGAAGCAGATATCTAAGTTGCAGATCGAACTATTAATAGTTTAAAAATATTTCCTTAATCTCAAACGAAAGTAATAACGGTGATAACAGTTTCCCACATTGTTTAGTTCTGCATGTAATCAGCTGAAAATCCACATGAAAGAGCAAGGTGCATCTTATCATCTTCATTCCACAGCTGAGGATACAAAAATTTTGAGAGCTTAACTGACGTGTCCAAGATCACACAGCTTGAAAATGACAGACCACATCCAAAATATAAGATCCCTGATTTCGGGCCAGTGTGTCTTCTCTATTGTGAAATGAAATGATTTTTACAATACCTGATGTGTCTTCTGTAAACATGATTTGGTTAATCTTTACAAAGACCTTGGCTAAAGCTAAATCTTACAGAGGGTAAACAGAGGAGATATTTCTGATTAACTGGTTCAGCGAGGTACCATTCAATTTTAGAGCTATTAGTTGCTGACTCTCGTGATGTCACCACTGTTAATGTGTTTGGTCTTTGAAAATTCAGAATGATCCAGACCTGTCTGGGTAATGTCAACATTATTCTGCTAATGGTCAGTGTTAATTTTTCAGGGGATTGAGAAAATTAAACGTTCTAAATGTGGAGTTGCTAAATACAGAAATACAAGTGATTTCTTTTAGGCCACAATAACCACTAATCACATAGAGTAACCAAAGTGAGAGATTTTCAGGAAAGGTGTATGAAATTTCATCTCACTCCCTTAAAGCCACACTGTGGGGTGAGGGCCTTGACTGAGAGACCATGTTATAGTTTATTCCATTGTTTAGAAGCATAATAGTAGCTATACTTGGAACAAGAGACAATGCTGTTGCCACTCAGCCTGTTGAGCTCAGGGCTAAGCATGTGTATGTCCAGTTAGTTCAGTGGTCCAGACAAGTATATTAGATCACCTATGAAGAGATCCTATGAAAGGTTTGATATTTTATATCTTGATAAGGCTGAGAATTTGAACCAAATGTAAAGCAGTTTATTTGGTGGGGAATGGGGGACTTATATGCTTGGGACACAATGCCAGTAAAATGAATGAAACAATTCCAGTGTTACTGCCAAATTCTACCCAGGACTGTAGTCTTACTATACAAAAAATATGAAAGACATAAATACAAATCATTAAGATATGACGATTTTGTTTATCTGCCTACCAACTATCCGTTATCAGGAGCAGGTATAGTTGGATAAAGGTTACTAAAGAAATTGCTGCATTCTAGAAATGCTGGATAATTCCAGTGATTTTATTAATCAAGAAGAATGACCTCCTTGCAAGATCTCTGTGTAAGTTTATTTATTGCAGAGTTGTTCACAATAGTAAAAAACCTGGAAACGATCCAAAACTGTTCATCAAGGGATTCAGTAATCCAATTATGGTGTATTTATACAATGGAAAGCTCAAAAGCCATTAAAAAGAGTAATATGCAAAAACATTCAAGGCATATTGTTAAAGAAAAAAAGCAAGCGGTAAATCAGTCTTAGAAGATGATCCTGTTTTAACAGTAACAATATATTTGTTAAATTTGTCATAGAGGAAAACCTGGCATGGGTTTTTCTAAGGATGATTTACATAAACATTTCTTTGTAATTTATATATTTATATAATGTTTTTATCTTTCACAATTAGCATATATTTGTCTTATAATTATAAAAATGCCATTTAAAAACAACCAGGAAGGCTCCAGTGACATGGATATTGAATCTAAGAACTGGAGAGGAAGGGTGCATGTACTGAACCTGTATTATTATGACACTGTGAGGAAGAGCTATTACTCTCAATTGCATAGGTGGAAAAATTGGACTCAGAGGTGTAAAGTGATTTTCCCAAGGTCATAGATAGTGACAGAAACAAGCTCAAATTCAGGTGCTATCAGGCGCCAAAAGTCTATTCTCTACTCATGGGTTTTAAAATGTCTTTTAAAAAACAATGACATACCAGATATATACAAACAAGGCTAAGGGAGCCCAGAAGAGCTAGTACCTAATAGCCTAGAGAATGATGGATCATGGAGCAAACAGAGAGGGAGAGCCAGAGAATGTGTATGTGTTAGGTCTGGAGAATTGTAAAAGTAGGGGAACTAAATATAGTTTGTTATAGTATGACACAGGACACATAGGGAACAGATGATAGATAGATAGATAGGTAGAGAGAGAGAGAGAGAGAGAGAGAGATTGGGGTTTGTAGGAAAGGTATCAGAAAGGTAGGCAAAGGAAAGATGATGAAAACCCTTATATGTCAGACTAAAGAGTTTAAATTTTATCTTGAACATCATGAGGGCATGCTGAAGAAGTTTATGCATGTGAGAAGCAAGAGTAGATCTGAATTTGAGAAAGTTCATTTGGAAAATGAATTACAGATGGAAGAGGGGAAACTAAATACAGGAATAACAGGTAGAGGTCTACTGTAAAAGTCTGAGCAGAAATAGTAATCACCTGAAGTGTGATAGTGAGACTAGAAGGAGAGGAGAGATTCAAAGGCTAAATAAGAGAAAGAATGGATAAAAACTGGTATTTGATTGGATTGTCAGGGTTAGGGAGAGAGGGAAAAGTTTAGGCTGACACCCAGATTGCTGGCTTAAGAAACTGCACGCTGCTGGTATTGTTCACTGAGATGAAAGAACAGAAGTATAGAATAACAGATTTGGGGACCGGGTAGGAGGTGAGGAAATAAGTTCTACTATGTGGTGATATAGTCCAGGTCGTGCAAGGAGACTTAGCCAGTAGGACATCTGAAATATGGGTCAAGATGCCTTTTGAGGGTCAAAGACACGATAGGACCAGTGAAGCTGGTGGGCATACATATCATCTGGAACACTATTAAAAAAATGTACTTATCATCTGGAACGCTATTAAAAAAATGTACTTCTCGGCTCTCCTCTGGAAGGGATCATTCAGTAGGAATTAAAAGAATCTGTAGAACAAGAAATCTGTGGTTTATAATGCTTCCGATGCCTAGACAGATTTTTGCCTTAGCACAATTTCTAGGGATACTCTACAGTGGGCTGGCTCTGTGCAGGCTGTGTCTCAAGGACCCCCAAATTTGGCTATGTGCCTCAGATACTAAATCTTCCCTTTTATGAAATAAACTCAATCATACATGTGACACATCAACTGTTTGGGCAATGACAGATATAAGCAATAGTGCTTTAACTTTTAAAAGTAATAATTAAAGCCATTTGAAATCAAGAAAGGTTTTATTTTATATTTTAATTCTAGAATTTATTTGGTAGGGTTTTATATAGTATTTCATTTCTTAGATATTGCTATTTTCAATTAAAGAGGGATTAAGGAGCAATTAAAGAGAAAATCTATTTAGGAAACTCTACTTTTGAAATTTAAAAATGATAAAACAGCTATTTTTCTGTATTTAAAGGGCCTGTTCATTGCCATTGAGTTTTCTTATGTCTTGAACATCTTTTTAGAAAGTTTAAATGGTTTGTTGAAAGCCAGATCCTCTTACCTCCAATGTTCTGCATTGTAATGGAAATAAAAGCTCCGATTTTCCCAGGCCATCCAAATGCCTTTTCACCTAGTTTTTCATAAATTAAAGATCCTATAATCAAAAATGAAAAGAAACTTGGTTAAAAAAAAACTGTCTTAGTGACTAAAATATTTCGATGTAATTCTCCACTGGAGCCTCAAACATGTAAATAAACACCATATAGAAATTACAAACCCCAAATACGCAATCTCAAAAGCCATTACAAAATATGGTAAATGTTCTCCAAACAAGAAGCGATGCCTTCATTCATCTTGGCTCCAGGCAGCAAGTCAGAACTGTTATTTCTATCATCCACCAAAAGTCTTTTTCTCTATTTGGCTTGAACCTGAGCAGGTTGACTTTCACTTGTCTCACTTGCCCAGATAACTAAAAACATGGAGAGACCATGTGATTGGGGTTAGAAGAAAATGAAATGTAAAATTGACCAACACCATCCTATAGGTATAGAGCTAAAGGCTGAAATACCCTTTAATGAGAATCGAAATAGCATGTCTTAGGTCTAGGGAGTGGCATACCTCCTTCCTTGGCAGTCTTTAATAAAAGATGAACTGAATAGAGAGATAGGATTGCCACGGCAAGCAGCATGATTCTGTGAAGGGAATAGAGAGGAGACAGTAATGTTTCTATAAAAAATAAGATGTAATAATATTAGATGTTACAATACATTATTACACTGGTCTTTTCAATCATTAACTTTCCAAGAGTATGTGGATTTGGGGGAAGCTGAAAAATTCTTTTCACAACTCCACCAATGCCCTTAAATGTCCCAGAACTGGAATTGGCTTTATTTTATCAGCCAAAACATACTATTGGAAGTTCCTAATGCACCTTTTTTAGTCTTAGATTCTACCCAATAGTAGAATCTGGTTTACAACTTAGATGCTAAATGCATAGCAAAATTAGCAAATACTTACTCAGCATATGGGTATATGTACACCATATCTGTGTGATATTCCCATGAACATTTATAATTGAAGGGCTATTCAATGACCTGACTAAACATTAATCTAAAATCTAGAAATACAGAAGTCAAAGCAAATTCTGAGCTCCGTTACTACTGAGTCTGCATATTAGATGACAGTGATCAGATGTGTGAACCAGAGGGTCTGGCAATCGCCTGTGTAATAGAGAAAACAGAGAAAGGTAAGTCTAGGGTGCAGGAAAACCTTTGCTGTATTCAGAAAAATCATTTCTGGTTCAGGACCCTCCACATGTCCACAGGCATATATGATTTCTTTATGTATACAGTGATCAATGCTTCTCCAAAAATCAAAAATTGGACAGCAAAAATAAAGAGTGTAGATAGAAGCATCTATATAATAAATTAATGCACAATACTAAACTTTACCTGAAATTAAAAAAAAAATCTTATCCTTTGTCTAATATGATGAGAGCATACCAGTCTCCCCTCAATTGATCTAATTCTTTGGTAATTCCTTGGGAAGTCAATGTTACAAATGTAGATTTAGACCGAGTTACAAATGTTATAGCTATTCTAGCTCTATTGTTTTTTTCACAAAACATGTTCACCAGAACTGCCTAATCAATGTCTCATTCATACATTTTTCCATATACGTTATGAATTGACCTGTTTTTAAAGAATTATGTAATTCAGATTATATAATTTTGTTCCCCGGAAGAATAATAAGCGTACCCTGTATTCTAAATACATTTTCTGCTTTGGCAGAAAATACTAAAAGTAACACCGATGAAATCCTGTGTCACTTGTTGGGATGAGGGAGATTGCTGAATCCAGTTTGGGCTACTTGGATGCACAAAACACACCTCATGATATCCAGCTATGTAATTGTTCTGGCCAAATTAATCTGCTAAATGTTTACAGGCCTGAAATGAGGCTTTCAGTTTTACAAGTGGAATATTCTCCTGCCATGAAAATGAACTCTAGGATTGGGGGGAGTGTTTCTTTCTTTTTTTTTTTTCCCTGCGGTACGCGGGTCTCTCACTGCTGTGGCCTCTCCCGTTGCGGAGCACAGGCTCCGGACGCGCAGGCTCAGCGGCCATGGCTCACGGGCCCAGCCGCTCCGCGGCATGTGGGATCTTCCCGGACCGGGGCGCGAACCCGCGTCCCCTACACCGGCAGGCGGACTCTCAACCACTGCGCCACCAGGGAAGCCCCCTAATTAATTTTAATGGTATGTGTAATTAGTAAGGAGAAGGCAGTCTTTTGTCTTAGAGATAGTGTACATTATAAAAGTGTACAACTATGCATGTGAACATACCTCTAGCCATTAGGAGTCAGAAAATTTTTAAAACTTACTTTATGTCAAACATGGCTTAGAAAAGTAAAGCTGATATCAAAAGCCATTCAGCTAAAAAATACGACACCTAACAGTTCAATCAAAGCACTGACACGATATAAATATTTATAGTTCAGTCCGATCCTTAGCCCTCAGATAGCTGTGTGATTACCTAATCATAAGTGATATTCAGAACACAAATAGCATATATTTATAATATAAATGTTGCATTCTTAGACAGTTATTTAAGACTCCAGCACTGCATTAGGGGTTGTGATCTGCATTCATACTGATGCCTGACTAACATTAGACTTTGTTCTTGTGAAGCATTTCACTGCCACCAACTGTGTCTTTGAAAATACCAGGCACAGATGTCTGTGGCTGTCTGTCACAGACAATGTGGTGTCCATCCTCCAGGTCGGCTATGTGATGCTGCTACCACTAGGCAGCATTGGACCAAGTTTGGATAAAGTGCATTGGTTTAGGTATAAACTTTGGCCACTCTGCAAAAATCTCCGCGCCAAGCACTGTTTCTAGGTCTTGGGGATACAGACGTGCAGTGAGTAAAAACAGACATGGGCTCAACCCTTTGGAGATGATAGTCTAGCAAGGGAGAGAGACATTAACCAAATGAATCAGACGACCGCACTAAAATATTAACACTGTGATGAGTGTCTAATAAGGTGGTTTGTCCAAGTCACGGAGATTGGGGGAAGGCATAACTGAGGCGAGGCTGAGCTGAGTTATGAGGAGTTAACTAGCTGAAGAGGAAAGGAAAGAAGGTTCCAAGAGCACGTGCAAAGGACCTGTGGTGAGAGGGAATGGCACTTTCATGGGATGGAGAGAAGGTCATTGTGCCCAGTATATCTTGTATATAGGGGCACAGGAGATGGGACCAGGGCATGCAGGACCTTGTAGGTCTGGTTTGGGAAGGGATGTTTTTCCTAAGAGTGTGTATAAAGTCAGATTTGCTGCCGGGAAAGATCTTTTTAACTATTAAACACCAAATTATTTTATAACGAATTACTTTGTGAAGTGGTTTCTATGGACTGGTAGGGCTGTTCCAGCAGTTTGGGGGATTGGGCACATACACTTTCTGCCTTTTGGTTAGGGATGGCTGGTTGAACAAGTATGGTGATTAGACTGCTCTGATTACTTTTTGTTGCTGTTTTATTTAAAAGGAAGAGAATATGTTAATATTTTCTCAGATTATTTCTATTCACAAAGATCAAACTTCAGATTAATTGAAAGGGCACCAGGTATGCATGGGCTTTGAACCAAGTGGAGATATGTCCATTCACTTACATAAAAAGGATGATCCCTGTGTTGGCCATGGCATAGGACAGGCCCAGGATTCCACTGCCCATGATGGCGTTACTCAGATTGAACGAAGACATTCCAAAGGAGGTGGTTCCAGGATGCTTGAAGACAAAGGAATGCGTGACAAGCAAATATTTGCCAAAGGACGAACCTTTTTTTGGATTATTCTTATCCTATATTATCTTTACTGGAGGAGACTACCATCCAATAGGGAAGATTAAGATAAAATCACAGTGAATAAAAGTCATGACTCAACTTCAATAAAAGTGTATAATTTTCAGTGGAATGTAGTACTTGATTTAAGCAGGGGTCTCAGTAAAAACAAAAAATACAAGTTGAGTAACATAAAGAAGGGAAAGCATGTAGGATTGCAGATTACATTTGGGTTAGAATGATTTCTCCAAAAAACAAATAAATTTCATAAATGATTTATGCAGCCATATGGCGAACAGGAAAAACAAGCCCTTATTCCAGTAAGGGCCTGAATAAACAGAGAATGTGCTGATCAAGGCTTGGAAAATTTCAGTCACTTTGTTTTCGCACAGAGACCCAGGTAGATCAGACATCCTCAAGTCCTGTTTACTGCCAGAGAGCAGAAAGTCACTTACATGTTCATCGTCATAATCTGCCAACTTCTTTTTCCCCAAAAATCCATTTGTCAGAAATTTCTGACTTTCAGCATCTTCATTAGTAAATTGACTGAACACACACACACAAAGGAAAAGAAGACAGTAAAAACATCTGGTAAATGCTCTGAGTTATACTTATGTTTCAGGTGATCTGTCACTGAATTAGGAGAGGAAAAACAAGACACTTAAGACTTTTTTTTCTCTTCTCCTCCACATACTACTGTTCCTTCCAGACCAATGACTGAGCCCCATTTATGAATATACTTTGGGAGGGAGGGAGAAAGTTATGAAGGAAGAAAATATTTTTTTAGTTGGGATCTTTTATAAGCCACATTTCTTCTTCACACATTGACTACGCAAAAAAAAAAAGAGAGAGAGAGAGAATAATTAGAGCTAATTTTGTTGCCATTTCGAGCCCTCCCAAAGAAAGGGAACAGAGTAGTGACAGTTTTCTCAACTGCTAATATACCATGATCAGAGGATCTTATTAATTCAGTAAATATTTATTAAGTGCCTTGGCAATGTGATCCCATCTCACTTGATGCTCAAGTGTCTCTGTGAGAGAAACTTCCATGTCTCTGCTCTAAATATGCAGCGACTACGGCTCAGAAGAGTGAGGTAGCGTGTCCAGACGCACCAGATCCCAGGTCTAGGGTCTCCCACAGCGCCATGCAGCCCTGGGCAGGGCACTGTAGCTGGTATTTTCCTCTTTTTTGGCTCCATCTTTTTATACACATATCCCTTGCTGGAAAGGAGTTGGATGGTAGCTCTGTGCTGTGTTTGGTTGTGTGTGAGTGTGTGTAGTTTAATTACTCTGAAAATGTACTTGAAGTGTTAGACAATGAATGAAACTAAGAAAAACATTAAAGAAATCCAATGAATTAGTAGAAGAGTTGGGAGGACTTTAAGATGTCAGTATCCATGGAACATTATGACTGCGGTCTACTTGGTACAGGCTGGAAGCTGCACATCCCCTGACAGTACTGGTCGGCTCCTGAAGCTCTGTGCCAGAGGTTTTGAGGATATGGATCTAGTACAAGTCACGTTTCCGAAAGGCTTGACTAATGAGTTCAGCTGCCACCATTGCATCGTCGCGGAGCACAGGCTCCGGACGCGCAGGCTCAGCGGCCATGGCTCACGGGCCCAGCCGCTCGGCGGACCGGGGCACGAACCCGTGTCCCCTGCATTGGCAGGCGGACTCTCAACCACTGCGCCACCAGGGAAGCCCCACCAGGTAAGCCCCACCAGGGAAGCCCCACCACTGCATTTTGACACTGCAAAATATCACACAGGCTTTCTTTTTGTTACAGGAAATGCTCAAATATGTATACTTAGTTCTTAAAAGTGCTTTATAATTAGATAGATCGCAATTTTAGGACACTTCTTGCATGAGAAAGTAAAATAAAATGATTGGAGAGTATTTTATTAAAATAACCCTTAGAAATATAAAAGGGGAAAATAATTATTATAGATCTGTACGATTGATCTCTTATAATAGAAGCTAATTCTGAATATACCTTATGAGAAAGAAGGATAACAAGGTGACTTTTTGAGACTAGAGAACAATATAAAGTGTAGATAGAACGAGCAGACAAAATCATAAAGTTTTGTGTGCTTTTCTAAAACTCAAGAAGTGGATTTTCTTGAACCTCATGGTGTACAAGTTAGGAACATATCCTGTCATTTTCCTCCTATTTCTGGAAGGAAGTATAATGCCCTCAGATGCTGCCTTCTTCCATCTCTGCACTTCTGCACTCCCCCTCCCTTTTGTGCTTTATTTTAATGTCCGTAGTTAATATACTTGCTATGTGGAGACTGGTACACAATGTTCATAGTTGGAAACGGAGACCATAAAATGAACTGGAGCCCCAAATGGACCTAACGATTACAAAAACAAAAGTGTCATCTAGATTTAAACTCTGGAACATACAATGTTCTATTTTAACCTTAATCAATAAGTTAGAATCCTTTAGTCCATGAGTAAGTTTTAAATGTTTAAATGTGAAAGTAAATAGACTTTCTCCTTTGAGGGATTTGCATGATCTTATTTTGGCATGAGATGAGTTGTAGTCATAAAACATGCCAAGATTGTATAAAATATACGAGAAATGTCCCCAGTGTCTTCAATGATTTAATACCAAACCCAGCATATATTGAAAACATAAGTATAATGATTCCAAATAAATGTATTATGTTGAACTTCCCTCCAAATTTACATTTAAGAGATCTATCCAAACATAAACAAAACCCATCTTTTTAAAGTGATCGTACAATTGCAAAATGATGACCCACTTGAGTCAGGAATTACAAGCTAGGTCACTGTAAGTGTTCCAGAACACATTATCTGAAGCTAACAAAAGCATTCTTGCTCTTTCCATGACAGCTTTCAGAGGACCAAATGTCCTGTAGGACTGTTCTTAGGACCATGTCCCCTTCAGCTCTGCCACCTCCATAGAGCTCATATCTGTGTGCATCCTTCTCAGAAACAAAAGAGCCCTCAGATTTGATCAATTTCCTGAGGGTGATGAAGTGGAGGAGGAAAAAGAAAAGTTTACAGAGTATCATCTATCTCAAAGGCACTCACTTAATCCTCAGCAAAGTAGGCGTTGGTTTGCCATTCTGCATTTTCCACTGAAGCTCAAAGAAGATAAATATCTTCTCCAAGATCAGGTAACTCCTCTGCAGATTCCAAAGCCCTGGTTCTACTACATTGTGCTTCCTCAAGGGTCACCTAACTAGAAAGCATCATATTTACATCTCCAGAGTCTCTCTCGTCCGACAACACTAACGTTTACTACTGCGCTGGCTTCTTGGAGGAAGAGCAGTGCTTCCTCCCGACACCCTTCCTGGATGTTGTGAATGCAATAAGATGTCTTGGTTTGAGGATAATATTCTCTACTTCAGACCGAGATTTGGTCAAATATTCACTTCTAAATGTCTTAAGTCGTGCATAATTTGTGTTATATAATCTTTTGTGAGAAATTAATAAACTTATCAAATAACAGTTGTGCAGCTACTATGTACCAGGTAGTACCATTAACATGTTGTAGTGGCATCGTGAACATCTGGACAGGGAGAGGTTACGCAAAGCAGGGGGTGGTCACTTCTAACTGGGGGAAGGCTTCACAGGAGAACTAACATTGAGCTGAGTCTTGAAGGTTGAGTGCAGTCAATAGAGAAAAAGGGGAAGGTGAGTGGGTAATACTAAAAAAAAAGGGCATTCCAGGCACACAGAGCAGAGTTAATGAAGGAACAGGAGCTCTGAGTGGCTCGACAAGGCTAGGAAAGAGGGTACAAACAGGGAGCAGGGCAAGAGATGGACAGGAGAGCTAGATGAGGGCCAGATCATGCAAGGCCTTATATGCCAAGCAATATATGTACAGTCTAATCTTTCTCCTATAGCTAATGGGGAACCACTGAAAGGGTTTACCCAGGGATGGAACATAAGTCAATTTGCAATTGTAAAAGATTACTTTTGCAAGGGATATGCAGGGCTAGTTGGAAGAGAGCAAAATATAAGACAGGAAGACAAATCAGGGCTGTTCTAGTAGACAGGTGACAGATGATGAGGGCCTATAATAAGATGGCAATAGAATAGGTACAGACAAGTGGGTAGATTTGAAATATTAATGAGGTAGACCCAACCAGATATAGTCGAACATTGGATGTGCAGTTTCGGGGAAAGGATGAGTCAAAGTTGACACCAAACATCCTTTGATTGAGCTCCTGAATGATAGTGATGACTTTCACCAAGATGGGTTTGCTTGAGGAGGGACAGAGTTTGAAGGGAATGGCAGTAGTTCAATATTAGACATTACAAGTTTGACTTTATCAACGAGGCAATTCAGACACATGAGTCATCCAGTAGAGATGTGTAGTAAACACATCTGTGAGTTGAAATAGAAGAGGAACCGGCGGAAGATATGGCATATGTTCAGT
Source organism: Grampus griseus (assembly GCF_964374135.1). Classification (NCBI taxonomy): domain Eukaryota; kingdom Metazoa; phylum Chordata; class Mammalia; order Artiodactyla; family Delphinidae; genus Grampus; species Grampus griseus. The sequence continues at coordinate 37,655,823 of NC_139005.1, forward strand.
GGGTGAAGCCTGATGGCTGTGAATAAGCTTGCTCATAGGACACTTTTAGCCAGAGAAGAATCCCTGCAGAGCTCTGGAGATGCAGCAACACTTACAGGGCAGTCAGAGGAAGAGGAGTCTGAGAGAATAGTCCAAAAGGTAACAGAAGTGATAGGCTAATATCATTTAAATTATTCTATATTATTAATAGGGACAAGAACACTGTAACTGCAATTCTAAATTAATCACACAAAGATTGACATACAATAATAATATAATAATGTGTACTTCAGGATCAGGGAGTTGATGTGTTACATCAAAGTCATTGTTATCTCTCAAATAGGTAATAAATCCAACTTTTCCCAACAAAAAACTTGTTTTCCATGTCCATAAATGTCTCTTATTTTTCCATGGAACCTGGTTATTTTAACCCCATACCTGCTCATTGCTGCCTTTTCTAAATTTCCCATCCCGGTGTAGCTATCTTGAATACTTTCTCCACTGATGCTCTCATCATCAGGTTCGATGTTGACATTGCTCAGTTCCATGGGATCCATTTGAGCTGTCAGCGCTTTCTTGTCCACACACAAGCTCCTTCAGTGTAAACAAGATACTGTACCTTCAGCTTGAGGCTCTTCTACTTGGAGTTATGTTCAGAACACTCTGTTCTGCACACAGAACACAAAATAAATCATTATAATTTACTTTAAATTAGATAAATAAACACTAGTCACCTATTTGTGTATGTTCTCTGTAAAAACATGGAAAGGAAGTAAACTCCTAAAAACTTCACATAAACATGTCCCCAAAGGTTCCATTACCCAATACAAAAAAAAAAAAAAAAAGAAAAAGAAAATGGAAGAGAAAAAGGAAAATTCTTAATAAATTGCCAATCAGCAGGTATTTATAGAATGCCTATGTGTGGCAGGTGCTTTGCTAGTCACTGTAGGAAGAAAAAAAAATCTTAAGACATGGCAGCAGTCTTTAAGAAGCTTTAGCTATTTGTAAGCAGATTGCATGACTTAAAAGGGCGACAATAGTAAACTGTTGATAAAGGAAGATCTGCCAAGGCAGAATCTACCAGTGTCTCTACCAGCAGTAACACAGAAAATTACTGCTTTAATTTGTTAATTGGGCATGAAAGAATTAACACCACCCAAATGCTTGATAACATGCAACACAGGGTAGGATCAGCCTCAGGGAACCACTTTCCAGGCACTTGGATCATGAAGCCAAAGTTAAGAATAGTAACCAAAGCAAGTACAGGTTTATCTTTGAATCAGCCTCAGTCACCATTTATATAAAGTTGAAATGCACTTTAACAAGAAAAGGGTCCAGCTTTTAGGCTCTGCTCTGCCTTTAATTTATTGGATTTCAGCACAAGTTATTTAACTTTTTGACCTCATTTTCCTCAACTGTAAAGTGAAAAGGGATGGACTGGCACTGTGTTAAAAGATGCTATGAATCCATTAATGGTAAGGTTCTGAAATTTTTACTATTGAAATTCTTGTTGAATCGTTATATTGGGAGAAACACTATTACTCTTGGAATGTGTGGTTCTGAAACATGCACTACCCATTTGGTAAGGAAATCCTGAGTAGAGAAACTAACATAAAAATTGCTCCAGAATTCATGGAATCCACAAATCCCCTGACAAATATGAAACAGCCACACGAGAAGGCCTCCACAATCCAGTGCTGCAGCAGCACATCTGTGAAAGACAACTCACACTCAACATGAGTTCACACCCCGAATCACAAAAGTTACAAGTCACACATGGAAACTCATTAGGAGTGTCAGCAGGCACAAGAAATAATAAGATTCATACCCGAGTGACTACAAACTGCAAAGTAACTTAAAATGGACTTTAAAATTAATATAATAAAAAGTAATAAAAGATTCAAAATAAGAAGTAACATCCACAGATTAAGAACATGGTAAAAAAAAAATCAGGTTAGTTTGAGAAACAGCCAAAAAAGAATTCTAAAAATAAAATGTATAGTCATATAAAAAACTCAGCTGAAGGGAGAGTAATGAAACTGGAAGACAGGTCAGTGGAAATCACTCAGATTATATCCCAAAGAAAGAAAGAAAAATATAAAGAAGTTAAGAGACATGGGGAAGAAAAATGAGAAAAAGAAGGTTAAACATACCCTAATAGTTATTCTAATATGAGAAAATTATGAGACTAGGGAGAGACCAAAAGGACATAATGGCAAATAATTGTTGGGAACTAAAGAAAGATAGTAGTTCTCAGGATTTAAAAAAACACACAGTACTTCAAGCAAGAGGAAGAAAAATGAATATATTCATTAATATGAGGTAGTGTAAGTGTATAACATCAAAGATGAAGAGAGAAATGTTAAAAGCACTAGAGAGAATAGAAGTAAGACACACATACAGTTAAAAAAAGAGAGGGCTTCCCTGGTGGTGCAGTGGTTGAGAGTCCGCCTGCCGATGCAGGGGACACGGGTTCGTGCCCCGGTCCGGGAAGATCCCACATGCCGCAGAGCGGCTGGGTCCGTGAGCCATGGCCGCTGAGCCTGCGCGTCCGGAGCCTGTGCTCCACAACGGGAGAGGCCACAACAGTGAAAGGCCCGCGTACCCGAAAAAAAAAAAAAGAGAGAAACTTGTACTAACTGAGTACAAAGGCTTCTCTCAGCACCACACGGTATCAGTTTCACTTCCCAGTAGCAATCACTAACGACAGTTACTATTTTTAGTTCTTCATTTAAAGTTAGTCATTCTAAATTTAAATTATTCACTAAAACCTCTCTGACTTGGTTTATCAACTCTAGACTGACACTTAGGAAGGATAAGGAAAATAGCATACTTCTTTCTATACTCCTAATTCCTTCCCCCACCCTCCTAATTGTTTCAGTTCATGAAATACTTCTACAATGTTAAGATGCATAATAATTTCATCCTATTCTGTAAAACAAATCATAATTTATCTAAAGGATGTTTCTGAACACTGAAAATGAATAATCAGTATTTACAACATTATGATTGTGTAAATAGTATGCCCAAAGAACCTACAGTATATTTGACTACATAATAAAGGAAATATAATCCTATATTACTAAAACTTTGAATGCAAATTATCCATGCTCTTTTACTTTCTGAACGGCTTCCTCCTACATCCTCTGGGTCTTGTTCAGCTGCCAATGTTTCTTGAATGCCATGCCATCTCCGTTCTTCAATTCATTTTGCATTGTGCTGAAATACTGCCTTGAATAACTTTTTTTCACACAATAGGTCCATGTTTGTAAGCAGAATTTCTGAGTTGTGTCATGTTGGAAAATGTCTTTACTTTGCCCTCAAACTTTTTTGATTGTTTGAATTCTAGATTCAAAATCACTTTCCTTCATTATGTTGAAGATATTTGCCTCTTGACTTCTAGCTTCCACTGACGAGTCAGATTCTCATTTCTTTGACTTTTTTTCTTTTGGAGGGTTTTAGGATCCTTATCACAATCTGAAATTTCTCCAGTATGTAACTAGATGTGAGTAGTTTTAAAAATTCATCTTACACCGCACATGGAGAGACCATTCATTGAAAAGACTTGTGTCTTTCTTCTGACCATGAAAATGTTCTACTATTTTAAACCTCTTTCCTCTCTCTAAAACTTGTATTAGTCATGTATTGGACCACTTGATCTCTATTGCCAAGATTTTCTCTTTATTTCCCATCTCTTTATTACTCAATGTTCAGGGATAGTTCCTCAATGTCCAAAATAACAAATTTGATCTTCAGTTGTGTGACATTGTGATATAATAATAAATATACATTTGATCTTCATCCTCATTCCCGGCACAGAGCTCCAAAAGCAATACAATAAATTAATATTTGGGTTTTGTCCCCAGTTCCTGAAATAGCTCTGGAATGATAAAGGAGTTTTTGTTGTTGTTGTTATTCATAACAAGACCCTTTCAACCACACCTGAGTTTACCTTAATGAAGTGACTTTTGTAAAGCCCCTAAGGATGAGGGGGCTGGTTGCCAGGGGAACCAACCAAGTGATTAGACAGTTGGAGCTTTCAGCCCCACTTCCAACCTCCTGGGAGAGGAGAGTGGGTGGGGACTCACTAATGGCCAGTGAGTTAATCAGTCATGCCTAGTTAATGAAGCCTCTATAAAAAAATCCTAACTAAAGGGGTTTGGAGAGCTTCTGGATTGGTTATCATATGGAGGTGCTAGGAGGGTGGAACACCAGGCAAGGGCATGAAAGCTCTGAGATCCCTCCCTTCATACTTTGTCCTATGCATCTCTGCCATCTGGCAGTTTCTGAATTATATCCTTTCATAATAAACCAGTAATCTAGTAAGTAAACTGTTTTCCTGAGTTCTGTGAGCAATTCTAGAAAATTATTAAATCTGATTTATAGCCGGCTGGCCAGAAGTACGGGAGGTCTGGACTTGCCATTGCATCTGAAGTGGAGGCAATCTTGTGGGACTGAGCCCTTAACCTGTGGGATCTGATGTTGGTTCCAGGAAATAGTGTCAGAACTGACTGAACTGTAGGACTCCCAGCTGGTGTGGGAGAATTTGTCAGTGTGAGAAAAACCCATACTTTTGGTATCAGAAGATAGTATTAAGAGTAGAGTAGAAAAACATTGTTTACTTTTAATCTGCACCCATTTTATTTTTCAACCTGTCCACTAATTATTTTTCACACTCATGTTTTTAATTTCTGAGAATCTGTTCAGTCTCTTCCTCTCTTTTCATAACATCTTTTTTTGTTTGTTTTACAGATGCAGTATTTACTCAACCCTTTCTAAGGCTATTGATTAGAAGTTTCCAAAAGCTCTTTTTGTCCCCTAAATTATGTCTTTTTTTCTGGGTTATTCTGTTTGTTAATCTTGGCCCTTCTCTTCCATATGCCTGGTTTTCCTTAAACTCTTAGCGATCCTAGGTTGTCTGTTCATATTTGTGAATGAAGAATATATTGGTTAGCTTAGAAAGCTAGTCCTTGGGGTTTCTCTGAAATCTTGCAGGCTCATTACACTGATGGGTTGCTCCCTTGTGGGTCCTGGGTAAGTGGGGTCTATGCACCCGGTCTGTGTGCAGAGCACCCGCAGGACCCTACTCACAGACACAGCTGGCACTGTAGGCGAGGTGCCTCTGGAAGAAAAACACAGTGATGTATTTTCCCCTTTTGACGGAGCTTCCATTCCTGCTTGTTATCCCTTTTTGCCTGCTGTGGAGGCCCTGGTATTTATTATAGAGTCCATTCTCAGGCTCTCTTTCAGACTAGATTACAGCCTTATCCTTTGGGCAAAAGAGGCAGCCCGAAAGACCAAGAGTCCAAACCAAGGCTCCTTGGTGAACACCTGGTCAATGGTTGTTGGTGATTCACGCCTCCTCTTTATATATATTGACTTAACTTGGAACCGCTACTGGGTCCTTCTGGAGAAAGCCCATTTACCTGGTTTACCCCGGTTCCTTTTCTCTTTCACAGGGTTTCCAGCCCTATCTGCTTTCTGGCTTCTAGGAATTCTTAAAACTTCCATTTGTTATTGACACTGCTATTATTTTACAGAACTTTTGTTTGTTTATAAAGTACCATTTTGTTTGAAGTTTCATTCTTTGAATCCCTCAAAGGTAGGTCATAAGCCCCCCTATTTTAATCTACTCTCAAAGCTTCGTAAACCAAGGATTCCTCAAGTCACAGCTTTGGCCGAGGCCTCTACTGTGATCTCCAGTTCCAAGTGTCCAGATATACACTTGCATATCTCAAAGGTAGTTTAAATTCAATGTGTCTAAAAATCTAACTTGTGATAGTTCCCCTTCTTCCAATATTTCCTCTCCAAAGAATGTTGTCACCATTTATCCAGCTCCTCAAATCAGAAATATCAGTCTTTTATTATAATTTTTTTATCCCTTACATCCAGTCTTTTCCAAAGTCTAGTTGATTTTACAAACAAATTATTTCTCAAATTAGACTGCTTCTTTCCCTTTCTTACACCATCAGTCTTGTCCAAGTGACCATCATTTCTTACACTGTCAATTGCAACAATTGTAATTGATGCCTTGAGTCCTTTCTTGCCTACTTTCTCCCTCCTCATTCATTTTCCACACGACATCCAGAGTGATCTTTTAAAAACAAAACTTAGGTCATGTCATTTATTTGCATAAAACCTTCTATTGTCTTCACTTTACTCTTAGGATAAAGTCTAAGATTCTCAGCATGCCCACAAGGTTCCACATGGTCCCTCCACTTCTGGCTTCATTCCTTCCACACTCTCCCCACCTCGCTGTACTAGCTACTCTGGCCTCCTTTCGATTTCAGGGACTTCCCAAGTTCTCTACCACCTCAGGCCATTTGCACATTCAGGTCGCTGTGCCTGGAATGATCTCCCCCTCCTGCATGCCATGATTTGCTTAGTCAATCCCTCTGGGGGATTACAGGAGTATACATGTCAGCAGTCCTGGGAACTTCAGCTAAAGTCTATTTCACACTGTACTTATTCATAGGAACATCATTAATTTCATTCACATTAAGCAATGCTAATCCCAGGGTTAAAAACAAAAGAGAAAATGTCAAACACTCTTATGGTACTTACTACATGCCAGACATTATTACAAGGGCTTCACATCTATCAACTCATTGAATTCTCACAGCATCCTACTGAGGTGGGTACTATTTTTGTTCTTATTCCCATTTTACAGATGAGGTAATGAAAGTCCAGAGGGGTTGAGCATACTCTATGCTACACCACCTCTGTGCTGTTGTCTCTACTACAGAGAACTAAAGCCCAGACAGGAACAGAAAATCTGGCTTTGGTGATAAATAGAACTGGTTGTAAGTCCTGACCAAATTAACTAACTTCTGACTTTCTGTCATCCCATATGCAAAATGAGAATAAAGCAGTGTGAGGGTTTAAATGATATTATGCATGGCAAAGTGTGGTTTGTAGTAAGCCCTCAATAAATTTAAATCCCTCTTCCCTCTCCCAATCATCAGAATTTAATTACTGCTTACATCTGCATGCAAATGTGTATAGTATTTCATATGAATATCCACACACGCATATAATTTACCATAGGCAGTTAGAGGACCTTACAGTTCTCAAACTCTCACAAACATTGTAAGCAAGGTAGGTACTCCTTCACAAATAAAAAAATTGAGACCTAATCTTATACTATTTTCACCATATATAAAACACTTACATTTTTAGTTGTATGATTATTTGATAAATAACTGTCTCCTCCAACAGGTAAAAAATTTCATGAAGGTGGGAACAGGGCCAGGTTTGTAGACTACATATACATATTCCCATCATCTAGCACAGTGCCTGGTGATACATCCTCCTAAGACCAAGGCAACTTTGTATGATCTCCTTTATAGATACAAGTACACATTCTTGTTATAGCTTTCTAGGTTAATATTTCAAAGTGAAATAGAAATGTTCCCTTCTGGTTCCCAAGAGAAAGAACAGCTTTGTTAGACAAAGAATGTTCAAAATTCTTCTAAAAGAGAAATCAGATTTGGTTTGACAGAACTTTTGGTAGTCTAGCCTTTCTAGCTAATGATGTTAAGTTTCTCTGCAAAGGAGATTTTGCAGAAACAGACTGGATATTCCGGTGCAGTGGTCTTCTGCATTGCCATCTTACTTCACTCATTCATGAAGGTGCAAAATCAAAACTTGAAACAAAGGTATTTGGCACACTATCACCATTTGGAAGACTTTGTTTCATCATATTTATTAAGCCAGCCAGATGTCCTAAATAGCTGATTCCTTGTATCCAATTTCTAGTTATTAAACATTATGCATAACATTTCTTTGTAACATGATTTATAAGTATTTATTTTACCCGATAAGTGAAAGTGAAAAAGGAGCTAGCATTTCCCACTATCGCTGTTTGTTTTGTCTTTCATGCCAGCCCAGTTCTGATGAACATACTCTGAAATCCAGGTTTAGGTGGCAGAGTTTACACTTTGGTTGAGTGCGCAGGAAGTAGCTCGTCCTGCAGCTTCCAAAAGCCAAATTATCTTGCATCCGAGGAACTGATTTAAATCCACATCCAAAATATATCTTAGATAAATGAACATAGGTTTGACAATGAAATAAACCTAATTACCTTTATGTGAAATTCTCTTAAACAATTTCCCCAACAATGCCATTCTAGTCACACATTGATATTCAGATGGCGTATGAGCCTACGGCATGATTTCTCACAGAAATTAGCTTCCATAAAAGCTTTCACTGTCATTCAGTCTGATGTACGTCTTAGAAAAGAAACTGGCCATAATAGCAGAACCATATTCACTTGACTACTTCCTATTGCTGGTGATAATAGTTTAGCATTTTTCATTCCCTTCCTCTACTTAGACATAGCTTAGAAACAATATCAAGGGAGAACTAGAAAAGTTAAAAGAAATAACCTTATGCTGAGGTCTTGTCCCTTTGCTAAGAATATTACATGCTTTTTAATATAAGAATTAAAGCAGCCCTTTGATGAGGTATAAAGGACTATTCATAAAATCTGAATACATTATTTTGCTTACAAATTTTCTAGCTCTGCTCTGAGAAAAAGACATAGATTCTCTAGTCATCTTAAATGTTAAGAAATATCTGAAATTCCTGCATAAATTTTAGTTCCTATTTTCCCAAACAATAGTTTGTTTCCAGAAATGAACAGCAATATGTAGCATATATGAAATTAACATAGTGAACTGTTTGTTCTATCCATGTTAATACATGATATTTAATAATCTGTCATAAATTATGCATACACTAAGTTCCAAAATGTCTACATTCTATATAATAGATACTGGACCACCCCCAGAGTTACTTTTTTCTTCTGAAAATAATTTTTTTTTACTTTCTTTAAAGTAACTCATGTGTTAAAAATAATAGCTTCAATAACCCATAAAGCACACTGTATAACATGGTTAAAGAAAACTCAACAGTTTAGCTCTCAAAACTACATTTCTCGGTACTTAAAAGTTACTGATATACTCCCTAGGAGTATAAATATAAAGACTTTCCAGAAAATCGCAAAACATTATCTAAATATAAATCGCAACAAATAGAAGATCTTGGTCTGTAAAATAAATGGCGATCTTTTACAGGAAACATACCTAAATTTCTTTAGTTCGTCAAAAATAAAAATTCTTTCATCCAACAAGTTGCCCATAAATATGATATATATCATTTCAATTACTTTTCACTGAGTTATAAAACACTCAGTTTTGCTATCACCTGTGCATTTAATTAAAATAATCACCATACATTCTGTAAGAAGCTCAAAATACAAGGGTACTTAAATCCATTAAGAATTCTCCCCATCTGATTAATAAATTTGAGGAATAGAGCTCAAATTTTTAATGATTCCAGTCCTTCCAAATCCAAAGCTTTGCTTATATTCTACTCAATCTCTCAATTTCTTCTAGTAAGTTTGCTGCAAAAATACTCCTTCACTAAAATGGTTACATAAGAAGACAAGGTAAGACACAACTTCTGTTTTGCATTTGACAGTGATGCAGCCCAAACATTTAGCCTTTCACATCTGCTGCAGTGATGTGATGTTCCTTCTTTGATTAGACTACATTTTTGTGGGCGTTTTTGTTTTCAAGATGAAGAAAACCTTTAATGTTATAACACTGAGAATGCACTTCTCAAACATTAGACTTCCTCCTAAGACAAATTAAGTTGGTTCCTCAGAGCGATTAACCAGGAAATGTAAATAACTAAACCCTTGTTACCTGCTGGTTTTGCAATGTTTCCCTTTTCTATTATCCACCTAAACTTATCTGCAAAAGAAAACTGCAATCAGGATCTGGGTAAATAATTTCAATGTCTGACATTATATTGAATTGAGCTTTTTTTAAAGAGAAAAAAAAATTTACCCAAGTAGTATTTTCAAATATTTTAATTTGTAATAAATAATCAATACCATAAAAAGAAGAAAGGAAGCATTATTTTAACACTGCAAATGTTCATGTAAAAACAGCTTTACCTTAATTATTTATCCAGTCCTGTGCAATCTTTCTGGAATTGTTTGGAATGGCAGACTCCTGTTGCAGAGGTGACTTATGTGAACCTTTGGGGATCTAGACAATGATTTAAAGACCAGTGGGAGTGAACTAGATAAGCCAATCACCACCACCACCTCTCACCCCAACACCTCCCTCTGTCCAACTTGCGTCAGCTCTTAAAAAAAAGAGAAGCTAAATCAGTTTACTGTTGTACATTTGGATTAAACATCAGTTACACCAATTTCTATTTGCTTTTAGAATTTTGGCTTTTATGCAACAAACTACTCACTTACTGAAAGTTTTTTCTTGATTCGTGTCATTCTGTATGAAGATTCTATAGGTTGGTTGACTGATAAATCTCAAAATGTTAATTTTTCAACAGGTTTATGAACTTAAAGTAAAAATAATACCAGAATAACGGAGTCAGACTGCTTAATGAATGTTGTAATCAGAATGCATAGAAGATATTAATTGAATAGCAAAAGAGTTATTTTCTTTTGAATTGTCGATTTTATTCAGAGGAAATGTTATAGAATAACAGACACTCCCAACAGCACCAAGTTACTCAAGGTGCCGTGAGGTTGGAAATCATAAGCTCTGTCAGCCTCTGCTACCATTTCAAAGGCAGTGTGCTGAGTAAGCAAAACACTATTTGGAGTTTTTAAAGAATTTCTAAACAGACATTTTCTCCCTTTCAAAAAAATCTACTTGGCTTTCCACGTATTAGAGGAAGAGTTCAAAGATGTTGGCAAATAATTCATTCTGTTATGAAAATGTATAAAGCAGACTTATTTCTGAAAGTGAGGTGAGAAAAACAAATTTAAAAATCAATCCAGAATTAAGGGTTCTTTGCCTTTTTAATATTTATAACGTGGATAAACTATCCGATAACCAATCAGAAGGAATGCTAGATTGCAACAGTTGTGTCAATTCCCTATTTCTAAAAAAAAACCCTACTAAACATTGTTCTTTGAGTAGAAAATTCTTAAGTTGATGCAAGACATTAAACATTAAACAAAACGTCCAGTTATCCATTTCTCTTTTCCATTTTAAATGTGCCCATTTCGTCTATTAACTTTATCATGGTATGTTTACATTCATTTGTCTTTTAGTTAGCTGCTTCTTTATTTTTCAGAGTTACCTTGTAGTTTTGTGCCTTATCAGATAAAAATTATTATGGTCTAGGGGAAAAATGATAATAAATACACTAATTTTAATTTCAGATAAGTTTAAAGACTATTCCTTTTCAAATTACTTCCGTCATTTAATTATAATCTTTCCAACTTAAGATTTCCTTCTGTTTGCAAAGTTACAAATTTGCAAAAAATTAAGAATAAAATAAGTATAAAATTAAGTATAAATAAGTATAAATAAGTATAAAATTAAGAAAGGAAAAATAAGTATAAATAAGTATAAAATTAAGAAAGGAAAAACCTGCACTAATTGTTAGAAGATGAAACACTTGTATTCTAGTAAAAGTCCATTTAATAGTGGAAATCCATTTCATACTATATCTTCATATAAAATAGGGTGGAGATAAATGTATAAACACCTACAGCTTTACTTCTCTTAAAATTTTAAGCTTTGGCTTCCATATAATTCTGATCTTCAAGTTCACTAAATAATTATAACAAATTAGCGTGTTGGATTAAAATTAAAAGTACACATAAAAGACTTCTATGAAGGGTCTTTTCATATTTCTTTAGAACCTACTCTAATTGCAAAATTCTTATCACAGAACTTTCCTAACATTGACTCAAAAATCAAATACACACATGCAAAAACTAATTTGACAAAAGTTGGCTGAATTAAAATGACTTAGGAACGTTTTTGTTATTTAACTATTTTTCCCCTAGATATTTGGCATGTTTAGACATGCAAAAATTAATGAAGAAATGTATGGTCTGGTCTTGACAAAACTCACAGTAACTTTCCTTTCATAAGGAAAATACAGACTTAAACATTATAGTTTCATGTCCTGAACATTTCTTAAAATCATATCATAATGTGATTTCACATATATATTTGGTAATAGATTCTTCTCTTTTGATTTTTAAAAAATGCAAATGCTACATATTCTGTTAGGTTCTGATTCGGTTCAAGCATCACTGTACAAAGAGGTAATGGACCAGAATATGCACAGAATTTTAAAAAATGAATAAAATGAAAATGAAATGAATAAAATGAAAAATATATGGGTAGTGAATAATGAAGCAAGTCCTTCACATAAGGAATTCATATAAATGCCACCAAGAACAGGTATATGAAACTTGGTCAGGGTAGGGGGGTAGTCTGCAGGCGGTAAAATATGTCCACTTAAAGGGATACCGGGCTTCCCAAATTATAACATGATTAATATTAGCAGAATTGCACCATATACGCCATAGGATGCCAGAAGATGAAAAGTCCCCAGGGGCTGAGGCCATCCAAGACGACTTCAGGGAGCCTAAGGACCTAGAAGAGGGCCTTAAAGTCCAGGTGAGATTGCAACGGGTAGAGAGGAAAGGGAGAGGCATCCTGGACGCAAATTGTAGACATGATAAAAGCATGTTCTGGCAACGGTGAGTAGCCTGGCTGCAGCAGAGACTTTTCAGAGCAAAACGGAATAGAACGGAAGAGTCCAGGCTGTAGAAGGCGCTAAATCTTGGGACTCAGATTTTTGCGATCAGGATCTCTTGAAAGCTTCTGAAGAAAATCATAGAATCAGCAGGGAAGGGAATAAGATGGGATGATAGGGTGGAGCTAGAGATAGGGACAAGAAGGATGCTGAGGATGCTGGCTGATGGCTGAGCTTTGGTGCTATTGGCCTGTCTGAGAACAATGGCAGAAGAGAAGGCAGATGGAAAGGATTTAAAGTGGGGTCAGTGGTAGTTTGACTCTTTCTTATACTACTGCTTCCATTTATCACTCTCACTAGCTCACAACACACGCTGTGAATTTTATGTGATCATTCTATGAGAAATAAGAAACTTGCAATAAAATCTTCATATTCCTTTACATAGAGAAAGAGAATATATGGTGGTAACTCATCCATTTCAGGACCCCTCCCATTAATCTGTGGCTGTTCTTTTCAAATAGTACAGAGAAGGTCCTAGAATGTATATCCCAATATGTTATCTATTAAAAGTACAAAATTGCTGACTCAAAATAAACTGATTCAGATCACATCCATGCATTGAATCAGGTTTTTTTCTTGCCCATACTTAAAAGCATTGCTCTTCTTGTTTCAAATTTCTACCTTCATCGATTTCTTCGAAGGGAAAGTTGCAGCTGGATAAAGTTAAAATTGGTCAACAATTAAAAAAAAATCCCTTAGCCAGATCATCATGGCATTTTTCAATGACACTGGGAAAGGTAACCTGTTGTTCTCATCATGACTGTACCCAAATTTCTAATTTTAGTCATGGGACAAAATAATACTTGGCAATACAATACAATACAATGTGCTTATAGTCAAATTGGAAGAAGATGGGTAGCAACAGTAACAACTAAGAAACACAATGACCTAATTTTTAATAATTTTGTATCGCCTTTCTAGTTGTATTCACTTACTTTTCTTTGCCCTTACTTCAATTTCCCTTTAGGTCACCTACCTTTTTCCTTGCTTCTGTTTCTTGTTAAGTTTTCTGTGTCTTTATGATGGCTTAATTTCCAAGAAGAGAATTTTATCATGTCCAGGCTTTAGATTTGTAAACTCAAAATCTGGTATAGTAGATCAGTTTCCAAGATTATAGGTCTGTTCTCATCCAACAGCCAATATTAGTGCTTCCAAATATGGACAAAATGTGCATTAATCCAACTTTTCTATTTTTTTTTTATAGTATTATAGGTAAACGTCTGTCTGACCAAATCACTCCTAGAAATGGAAAACACTAGCACAGCTGCAGTTAGAAACAAGATTTTGGTTACTTCTTTTTAACATAAGATTTACTCTCTGGCTTTTGGGTTTCAGGCTTAGGGTGATGTGATCTTTTTTGATGTCACTCTTTGGCCCTCCAAATTCTTCACCTTATCTCTCTTAGTATGAATACATGCAAAAAAGAAAAAGAAGAAAAACCATACAGAAATGTTGCAGAAATCTTCCTAAATCATTGAAATAGCAGACTTCATGTTATCCTAGAGGTGACCTGAGCACGTAGGTCCTTCCTGCAGAGTGAGGGAAGCATAGGCGTGCTATAGTCTCTCTCTTCATGGTTATGACATTATTAATCTCAATTTACAGAAAAAGAAATAAGGACTACAAGAAAAATATGAATATGACTCCCAAAAGCCATACACCAAATTAATTGTAAACACAGAAATAGAGATGAATCATTTTCTAATTCCCCTTCAGCGGAGTCTCTCAGATATCTATGGAAGCTTAGGCCACTTCTATTTTTTGAGGCTCCAAATATACTTTTTAAATTTTTTAAAAATCCTGAACGGGGTTTCTAAATTGTCATACATTTTTCAATGATCCTATTCCACAAAATAACACCTCAACACAAATATAATACAAGTGACTTAATGAATATCCTTATTTGATGATAACTTCAAAAAGTCTAAATTTGGGACCCTCTCAAATATGAGGCCTTAAGAGGCTGCCCAGCCCTGGCCCCTGGGAGAGGCCCTGCTTTTCTGTTCAAAAAAAAACCTCCCTGACCAAGAGAAGGGCAACAACCCACGTGTGCTGAGGAAATTGCTCGGTTGACGGCATCCCCCTCTCTTGAGCCCAGCCTAAACCACCTTTACAGTTATACAATGGAGCATTTTGGAAATGTTTGAATAGTCACTGTGTTGCAAAATTAGCAAACAAGTTTGGTGCAGGTTGACAAACTTACTGACCTGGCCACAGACCTAAATAGAAAATTCCTTTTAGCCTTAGCTGACGAAAAAATAAAAACTACTTAGAAGACAGCTCGTGCTGTTCATGATATTTTGTTCTCTCCATTTTGCCTTTCAAGCAACTCAAATCTTTCTGGTCCATTTCATTTCTTGATCCCACATGGAAATGATGCAGAGAAAAGGGTATCACAAGTTCATTCCAGCCTTCTGCTTAAGCAAATACACCAAGGTGAAGAAGGATAACAAGGTCTGTGTGGCTTATGGGTGATCATAACTTAAATAATGTACTGAAATTCTAAATGTTAAATGAGAGCTCTTAAAAGCTTGCCTTAAAGAATGATTCTTATCCTTTAAAGTGCCTGCTTGAGAAAATAGCCCTGCTAGGAGATGTATGATTATAACGATTAAATTACAACAACACTTCCTAAATAACTAAATCACGATGTTAATTTAAGTTCTTCATACAGAATACAGTATTAATGTGGTGCTAAACTGAGTCGACTGCTTTTCTAAGTAATAGCAATTGATGGTTTAAAAATTACATCCTGGGCTTCCCTGGTGGCGCAGTGGTTGAGAGTCCGCCTGCCGATGCAGGGGACACGGGTTCGTTTCCCGGTCCGGGAGGATCCCGCATGCCGCGGAGCGGCTGGGCCCGTGAGCCATGGCCGCTGAGCCTGCGCGTCCGGAGCCTGTGCTCCGCAACAGGAGAGGCCACAATAGTGAGAGGCCCGCGTACCGCAAAAACAAAACAAAACAAAAAAACAACAAAAAAAAGTACATCCTATTTGGGCAGCAGCACATTCATTTCCATTGCTCTCTTTCGTAGTCCCTCCCATCCCTTTCCTTTCAAAGCAAATTCTCTTCCAGAACAATTTCTGTGTATTTGGATTTTGTAATTTCATCAGTGATTGGACTTTGTAAATCTGGTGTCATCTTGCTTGAATTCAGACAACCAACAGTTTCTAGAGCTGGGACCCAATAGGCTGCCTGGTTGTACTGGGAGGAGAGAGAGGGCAAAGGAGACAGAAGAGCGCCCAGCAGAATTTTTAAAGGGAAGGGGCTCTCCGGAAAGGTGATGACATGAAACCATCCTGTAAAAGAATCAGTACCCCTAATAACAAAAGGTATGCTCAGGTGGGCTCACCAGTATATTGAAACAAGGAATGCAAGTCCACCATAAAGTGTTCTTCAAAGGAATTTTTGAGCAGAATAAGACATATACTAGTGATGTTGACCTTTCTTAATGGACTTTTCAGGGAATGCAGAGGATTTCCTGAGTCAGGTCTCCTCAGTGAGAGGGCAGGTTTCTGCCCAGGGAGCTCTGTCTCGCTGAGCTGTAAGCAGCCCCAGGGCCCAGCCATGTTGCGGTCAGAGCTCTTTGCAGTATGCTTGTTGACAGATGTACTGTCCTTTGCTACAGGTGTTAGCAGTGTCCAGCATGACAAGATGCACTGAACTTTTTGTTCTTTATGTGTTGCATGAGTTAGGAATTATACTTCCTGGAGGGCTGGGTTTACAGTTGGTAGCACAAATCTTTCTTTAAACATAGGAAAGCTGACTCGGAAAAAGTAAATGTCTTGACCTCATTCTTCAGGACAGCAGTAGAGGGGCAGATGGTATATTTACGAGGTTTGGGGATGGATTCAAGTATGTCTAGACAGCCGATTTAGATTAGTTGTAAGCAATCTGTTGTGTTTGTTTACCTTATTAATATTAGGTTATGCCTGGTTCATAGTAGGTACTGTATAAATTTTAAATGAAAGTCTTTATTAAATGTACCGATTCAATCTGTGCATCCAAAACAATTCTTTAGAATTTATTTAAGGGTTGCAACAGGAAATATTCTAATAATTATTCTAATCGAGGATCCTGCCATATATTAAAATGCAGTAGTTCCTTCTTATGCTCAGAGCCAATTGTGAGATGGTAAAGTGAAAGCCCATGCTATATGTAAGGAGCCATTAGTCCTTTTATAGAGTGCTGCATTCCCGGAATATTAAGCAGTAATTACCAATGATGTGTTCAAAGAATATTCAAAGAATAATAAGGATATCGGAAAATTATAATAAGTTTTCAAAAGCAAGATACAAAATCTAACAGTAATATGCTCCCTGTGTTGTTTTTAAAATTATACATATATTATATAAAAACATATATTTTTTATATATTAATGTATAATATACTATTTCCCTTTTCAGGCCAAGGGAAAAATGCCTGAATGAACACATATCAAAATACAAAGAGTGGTTATTTCCAGATTGTGAAAATGTTGATAATGGTTTTTTTCTCATCTATATTTTCCAAATAACCTTTTATTTTTTAAATTTATTTATTTAATTAATTTATTTTTGGCTGTGTTGGGTCTTCGTTGCTTCATGCAGACTTTCTCTAGTTGTGGTGAGTAGGGGCTACTCTTCATTGCTGTGCGCGGGCTACTCATTGCAGTGGCTTCTCTCATTGCAGAGCACGGGCTCTAGGCGTGCAGGCTTCAGTAGTTGCAGCTCGCAGGCTCAGTAGTTGTGGCTCACAGGCTCTAGAGCACAGGCTCAGTAGTTGTGGCGCATGGGCTTAGTTGCTTCGCTGCATGTGGGATCTTCCCGGACCAGGGCTCGAACCCATGTCCCCTGCATTGGCAGGCAGATTCTCAACCACTGTGCCACCAGGGAAGCCCCAAATAACCTTTAAAAAGTATGGATTACTTTCACTATGAGAAAACCAATAAACATTATTAAAAACAAAAGCAACAAAATCAAAGAGTTCCTCTCTTAGGTTTTGTAACAATTGTTAATCAATGCCAGACATGAACCACTAGCTAAACCTCTGTTCTTAGTGAGAATATTTTGGGTGCTTGACTAGGAACAATCAACTCTCTTTAAAAAAATCTTCAATTCTGGGCTTCCCTGGTGGCGCAGTGGTTGAGAGTCTGCCTGCCGATGCAGGGGACACGGGTTCGTGCCCCGGTCTGGGAAGATCCCACATGCTGCGGAGCGGCTGGGCCTGTGAGCCATGGCCGCTGGGCCTGCGCGTCCGGAGCCTGTGCTCTGCAACGGGAGAGGCCACAACAGTGAGAGGCCCATGTACAGCAAAAAAAAAAAAAAAAAAAAAAAAAATCTTCCATTCTGAATGGGCACTTGTGAGTTATTTAGGGTCTAGATGAAATTATACATGTCCAGTTTGTTCTGGAGGGATGGATTGTTTTTTTCCCCATCAGCAAGAGGTACTCTAAGAGATCTCAAAATATTGTTGAGAAAAATGGGATTTTAAATATATTTGGAGCCTCAATGTTTTCTCATAATGCTGTGAGATAGTCAATTTCTATTACAGCTTAGTAAGCAGTCATCTTCATTTGCGCATTCAATAAATATTATTGAACACCTATGTGTCAGGCTTCATGGTAGGGGCTCAGGCAAGACAGACAAAAACATATAAGACCCAGTCTCTGCTCTCAAGAAGCCCTGGTATCTCCAGGGAATCCATTGCTTAAGTAGTCATGATGCTATAATGTGGCAGGTGAAATGCCCGTGACAACTGAGGGGTCGGAGAAGTGTGGCACCCAACTCAGCTTGAAAAGGACAGAGAAGACTTACTGAAGAAGGTGACAGCTAGGTTTAGACTGAAAGAATAAACAAGAGCTGGCCAGGAGTAAAGGCATGGGGAGTGGACTGCAGGCAGAGGGACAGCATGAGAAGAGGTAAGAAACTGCTCCTGGCTGCCTGTTGTTCCTGGAATGCTGAGAAACACGACTGGAGAGGTCACTGGTGGGATCACAGCGGGTCAGGGGGCCATGTCTTTTCTTTGGTCTGTTCAGTTCAAATGAGTTCATGAGAAAAGACCAGTCCAGCCATGCCACATAGAGCTCACAGTTTCGGCTATGTGAAGAAAATGTGCTTTGTTAGGAATAGTGATAATTAAGGTTACTGCAAACAGTAATAACCACCAGGGTAGCACGAGGCAATTCTTGAGTTCATTGCATCCTTGGTGTGTTTAAGTGGGCTGGGGCCTCTGCTCTGTGTTTGGACTACCAGGTTTGTTGTATTATAATTTGGCTAAGAACAGAAAAATTCAGGTTCATGAGGTATTTTGCTTCAAATGATGTAAAATATATAAGGAGTTAAGGAGTTAATTACAAGACTTACAGGAGTTGAATTTTTAACTATAGAAATCTTGACTCTTTAGTTATTCTTAGATTTTTTTTTTTTTTTTTTTTTGGCCACACTGCGTGGCATGTGGGGTCTTAGTTCCCCAACCAGGGATTGAACCTGTGCCCCCTGCAGTGGAAGTGCGGAGTCCTAAACACTGGACCGCCAGGGAAGTCCCACATTCCTAGATATTTGAAGATTATTTTTTAAATTAGAATCTAAGTTTCAACTTATTTAAATTTTTCTTAATTATTTTAAAAATACATCTAAGTAAAGATTGATAACTAAGTAAATTATATAAGAGTAATTTATTCAGTAATATTAATGTCCTGATTTGCAAGCATCTATTGTCTCTAATTCTTTTTTTTATAGTATCTAGTGTAGCATTATAAATAACAATTGGAAGACTGATACTTGCTTTTTAATGATGGGTGATTTGATTTTTACATGGGCATAAGACAATCATATTGATGAAAATAATTTTGCTTGTGGCCTTTTTTCAAGTTTAAAAGGACATTTCCTTTGAAGCCTAAGGCTTTTAACAGAGGTCTGAGAGGAGCTCACCTTTTTTGTGTTGAAACTGTATCTATTCATCCCTCTGACCTCTGACACCCAAAGAATCTGAATGGCTGAACAAAGTCTTCCTCTTTCGTTATGCTGTCATTTAGCCTTGCACTTGGTTCTGTAGATCTGGGTTCACTCCATCACTTATTAGCTGTGGAACTATCAACTCGGTAAGCTATCTGGGCCTTTGTTTTCTCGCTTCTAAAAAGTATATAATTCCTGGGTGACAAGACCATTGGAAGAAGCAAATGGAATTCATTCATTCATTTATTGAGGATTTCACATGTGCTGAAAATACACTTATAAACATGACTATAGTTTAAACTGGCAAAACTGTTATTTATTTCTTCCCGTTGAGTTCCTTTTGCCATTGTTTGGACCACAAAACTTAGAACTGTAAATAGATGGTAGCCACACTTATATAGCTATCAAAGAAATAGCAAAGTGGGTGTCCACTAGAGGCACATTGGACATAAAATTCTGATATGTTGACATAAAATTCCAATTCTAAATATTTAGAGTTAATTAATTCTCTTTATCAAAATTTTTACCAAGTTAAAAGGTGAATAATGAAATGAACTGCCTTTAGTCTTTTTTTTTCTTTCCCTTTCCCGTTTTCTATCAGTCAATCAATCAATCATTCAATTAGGGAGTAAACACTGAACACCTATTATACACCCAGAATGATGCCATCAGGTTTTCCCCTTTAGGCTTTCCTTCTACTTCTGAACATCTGGCTCTGTTTTTTCTGACTGACCACAAGTTTTAGAGAAACTGGAGAGCTTTACAGTTGAGTTGAGATACACAAGAGTTCTGTGGTTATCTACATGTATATTACATTATATATTCTATGTTACATATAGAGAGAGATTTGTATCTATGTTTATAATTGTATCTATTAGGATCCACAGTACATTTTTTTCCCCTATTTAAAAAACTCAGCTTTTATCCTTTGTTCATATGCTATCCTCCTGCAAGTGCACTGTTATTTTCTCATGGTAATTCCAAATTCTTTTATTAAGCATGGAGTTACCCTGTGAAATGGAGAGCACACCGACTCTGGAGTTCAAATTCAAGGATTCAGCTGTGATCCCCATTCTGCTATCTACTAGTTGAGAGACTTTACAAAGTAGAATTAATCCCTCCCTCTTCTGTGCTATCTCTGCTTCCTACAAGCTTTGCTATTAGGCCTACATGCTGTACTAGCATATTTGTCTGTGTGTCTGCCCTTCTAGATTTTGAAGTCCTCTGGAGCAGACATTGTGTCTTATTCAGTGGAGCTGAATCTACTATAGCTTCTAGACCTTGACTACCTAGACTTAAATCTGATTCCTGCCACTCAGTGACCATCTGACTTTGGGCAAGTTGTTTGCTATCTCCATGCCTTAGTTTCCTCCTCTGTAAAAAGGAGATAATAATAGTGCCTACCTCACCCTGCTGTTATGAGGATTAACTAAGTCCCTATTTCTAGAACATTTAGAAGAGTATCTGACACATCTTAAACATGTAAGTATTTGTTAGATGTGTATACTTAAGGAATTGTCACTAACTTCAAAATCTAGTTTGGTACCTACTGAATAAGTCTGTTGAAAAGTAGATAAAGGCATGTAAATATTCTAGAACTCAGTTTTCTCATTAAAACTGGGTCTAATAAGAACCATTATGACTGTGAGGATAAAATGAGATAATGGATATTTAAGCATCCTAAACATGAAAAGTATTTTTATGGCTGTTTGATTATAAGGGTAACGCAACAGTAGCAAAATTTCTCATAGAATTAAACTGGTTTCAACACCTTTTGCCTTGGAAGTGTATTGTCACTGTTTATTTGACTATTATTTCATCTGTTAAACTATTGATTAGCGCTGTTGAAAAGCTAGAAAATGGCAGGTTTTGACCCTGACCCATGGAATCTCAGAAAACAACCTCGTAATAAGACATGGTTTGCAAGCCGTGTTTGTTTAACATTAACCAACCAACCTGTGAAGCTGAACGGTACCATGGTACATATTTACCCCTGAACCTGCTCTCAGAGCCAGTGTTTAAACATGCAAACGTGCTGGTAGATTTTGGAAGGTTTGATTTGGCTTTGCTCTGGATTTTTTTTCTGTGAGATTGGCAAAACACGAAGACCCCCACACGTACCAAGACGCATGTTCCAGATGCCACAGTAAATGGTCCACCTTTTGCTTACATTCTGGGATTTGAGATGGCTGGCATTTTCATACTAATTCTCAAATTGTCCAGCCACATAGTTTTGGTCTAATCAGAATCAGTTGATTCAACGGTAAGACCTTTTCAGTCATTATGAATCAGTGTCTGGATAAGCTGGCAACGTGACTGGACGACTGGCTCTCTTTGAGGCACCTTCTTGATCAAACAGGACCCACAGCTTCCATCTTTGCACCTCTTAAATACAGGGAAGTCTTACAAGCATGTGCGTATGCTACTTCTTATTCATTTGAGGTTAACCTAGATAAGACTGGTTAGATTTTGAGTTGAAGTCTAGAAGACTGTTGTGTCAAATTTTTTAGTACATTCAGGCCAATGTTCTTAGAAATTTAGAAATGAGGAAGCATATATGCAGGTGTTTTCAAACAGAAAGCTTTATAGAAATGAAAAACAACATTATGTAAAAATCTTTAGTGTTCTTATCAAATATTCTTATGCTCTTTGGGAAACAGGCCACTTTTTTCCTAGGTGCTGTGGGTAGAAACGGGAATAAACATAATACTGGTAGAAGTTGGTGATGTCCACTTTGAGACTTTACTTTCTTTCCATCTCCTCCTCTTTCAAACAGTTAGTCTTCCAGTTGCTGACTTACGGAGCTGTTCCCACATGAGTGTAAGTATACTGACATCAGTCTCTGTCTTTATCCTAAACAGAATAACGTTTAAGTATATTTATTACATCAATATGGATGTCTTGAGGCTTAATACTTATCCAGACTACTAAGACTCATGGTCTCAACAACCCTGTTTAATTTTTTTTTTTTTTTTTTTTTTTTTTTTTTGTGGTACGCGGGCCTCTCACTGCTGTGGCCTCTCCCGTTGCGGAGCACAGGCTCCGGACGCGCAGGCTCAGCGGCCATGGCTCACGGGCCCAGCCGCTCCGCGGCATGTAGGATCCTCCCGGACCGGGGCACGAACCCGTGTCCCCTGCATCGGCAGGCGGACTCTCAACCACTGCGCCACCAGGGAAGCCCCTGTTTAATTTTTATAATGTAAATTTAGCTGTTGTTTTAAAATCGGTCCCACTATTTGGTGGTAGGATAACAATAAATAATTTGTTGCATTATTCATTGTCCAATGTGCAGTCATGGAGACTGGTTTTCCTGGGGCAATCATTAAGTAAGCAAGGTTTTTGTCTGTCCCATGTCCAATTATGAAAAGCATCAACAGGAACAAGAACTATGATATGAAATAGAAAAAATGAGGCTGCAGTGAGTTGTTGAAAAATCCCCTAAGGATTTTATTCAGTGTTTTCTGGTCATGTTTTAGTCACAAGAAATATTATTTAAATATTTCTTTAATATCCAGTAGAGTTCGTTTTTTATTGCACTAATATAAGGATTTAGAAATTTGTGGCAAAGAGATGAAACACATTTTTGGATGTCTTCTCACTCCAGCTAGAGTGAAAACTGCGAGATTCTGTTTATGCTTTTTTT
This sequence comes from Grampus griseus, assembly GCF_964374135.1. NCBI lineage: Eukaryota > Metazoa > Chordata > Mammalia > Artiodactyla > Delphinidae > Grampus > Grampus griseus. The sequence continues at coordinate 37,678,979 of NC_139005.1, forward strand.
CCTAGGATTTCAGCAAATAAAAGTATGCAGTTTCTATTTGCATTATCACCAAGTTTAGATCTACCCATGAGGAATGTTTAGGTGTATGTGCAGGTTCATTTTCAATGTGTAGAAACAGATGCGGTCACATGGCCTCCTAGCGCATGAGTTTCCACTAAAAATGTTTAAGAAACAATTTTCTTTCAAAGTTTTGCATTATCTGATCTAATCATACTTAGTTATTCTATGCTGTGACCACTGAAATTATTTGAGAATAATTGACGCAAGATGTACATGAGACAGTATGCCTATACTGAGTAGATTTGGTGAGGGAGGGGAGGAAATAACTTTTCAAAGATTCTAAAGCACCTATCTTGCTCTCTATATATAGCTCTATGAATCAAATGGAGATGACCTTTGTTTTATATCTTGAGTAGACTGATAAATTAAGACTTTTTATTTTTTATTCTATTACTTTTTCCTTCCTTCCCTCCTTCCTTCTTTCCTTCCTTTCTTATTTTTGCACAGAACACAGTAACTTACTAAAGAAGACATGTGTGTTCTTTATTTACTTTTCTGCAAGTGGGATCATACATGTACAGAGCTTAGAACAGGGCTTGGGATATAGTAATAGAGATACAGATATAGAAATATTAATAGTTGTTGTTGGTTGTATATTTTTAAATCGGTGAACCACATAAAATAGACTAGGAACTTAATATTTTTATGAGAACCTTCTTAAACAGTAGATTATTTTTGATTCAGAAGAACAGTTATCATAGATTAACTAAACTCCAGTTTACACATTTCATTCCGTATTCTTGGCTGAAAACCAGGTGGCAAATTTACTCCCTAAGCCTACTGGCAAACATTCCAGGAATGGTCCCCAAACTTTCATTATTTGCAATATTCACAGATCCCCAGGAGAAATAGCTTCTTTTCGTGGGCTTCTTAAAATAGTCAGCCTCTTAAACATTAGCATTCATTGCCTCGTGTTAACTTGCTTTGGAGTTAACATTTCACATGTAGGAAATCCTGAAGACATGTATATTTATAACAGAAATGCTGACATGATCTTGATGTTTCCAGCTACCTTGGTCTGCTGTTTACTCTGGTCCGGTATTTATTAAAATATACAAACTTGCCATAGCAACCATTGCAACACAAAGCCTATATGTGTTTCTAAGATAAGGAGAACTATTTTTAAAGAAACATACAAAACTATGTTAGTTGTCCAGGTCCAGATTAGATATTCTGCAAAATGGAAATGTGTATAGTAATAACATTTTCATATGGGACCATAAGAATATTTCCAAAGATTATACTTAGACTGTTTCTAAGTATTATTGCTACTATTGTTATTATTATTATTTACAAAAGAAATCTGAAAGGTGTGGGGTATTTGGATGTATGACAGTGACTCTGGCAAAGAAGACACAACCACAGCAATGTAAGAATTTGGGTTGATGACTACCATTTTATAAAAAACATGATTTGTAAATATAACGCCTTATTTTTATTTTGCACGATACTTTACATACATGTTTGAGGGATTGGTGGATCTGGGTATAGAATAACCTCTCATCAGTTGAAAGGATCAAATTCCTGAAAAGTCCATGATGGGAGAATTCCAGGTTGAGTAATTAAATAGCTTAAGAGAAGATATGGTTTCCGGGGTTGGGGCCAATCCTGAGTGAATCTGTAAAATATTTTTACACTCATAAAAGTAAAAATATCACCATTGAGATTATTACATATTTTAAATTGACGATGATAAATACAATTAAATTTCGATTTCTCACCTTTTGCTCACTAAAATGTTTCTAGAATCTTAAATTTTGCTGTTGCATAGCAGATAATTAAAAATTAACTATTATTAAATAAATTAATTAAATGTAGTACCAATGAAGTAATAGAAATTTATTATTAATGGGAGCTAAATGTCCTTTGAAAAGTATTTTCTAGTATATATAGCTAATGTAAGCATAAGGTGTTAATTCTCTTATCTTGTCAATCGTTAAGCAGAATAAAGAGAAACCAAACTAGAGTTAAAAGCGAATAGGTTTTTGTAAAGTTTTGCTTTTGACTTTCACCTTGGAAAATAAAACCTGGGTGTTCATCTGACATAATAGCAGAGAAAGCTCGTAAGTATGACTGTCAAAATCCATCCCAGCGTATTTTCTCATGGGATAGTCAAATGGTTTGGGCCATTCCTCTCCAGAGCGTCTTTTGTCAGCTATTGGTAGACCACAGGGGTGTGTCAATGGCTTCTGCATCCTAGAGTCTTAAAAAAGGCAGCTTAGACACATCACAAAACCTATGAAGCACCTCTGCAGGAGTCATATTTTCAATCACTCCAACCCATTTCCCCATTCTATTTATATATTATTTAATGCTGATTATTTTAACCTAAAGCTGACTGTTTTGAGGCAAACCAGACTTGCAAAATGAGAAAAGCAAGTATATTGCTCCTTAGACATGATTTTTTGATTGTCCTGGGCAAAAATATTACAATAAAGTTTCCCAAAGTGAAATGTTTCATTATGTAACTTCGCTTATGTAGTATATTTCATTTTTATTTCTTATTAGGGAAAATTTCAGATTTATATAAATGTAGATGGAATAACATAGTCAAACCTCACATGTGCATTATCAAGCTTCAACAGTTATCAACCACGGCCAATCTCATCACCTCCAAACCACCACTCCCCTCCTCTATTATCTTAAAGCAAATCACAAATATGTAATTTCCTAGTAAATATATCTTTGCATATCAGTAATAGAAAAGTACTTTTTAAAAAAGTAGTCATGTGGCACAGTTTAAAAATCTAAACACCCCCTACTGTTTACTGGTGATGTCTTGCAATCTTAGAGAAAGTTGAGTAAGCATCGGGGTTAGTAGACCGGTCCACATTTTGAAACCAAACTGAAAGGGCACTCTAGGCTGACCAGATTCTATCATGAAGAAATGTTAGGTAAATTACAGATACTAAGAGGAAGGATATTTGTGCAAAACTGGGCAAAATGTAGGCTGGAGGATCCTCAAGGAAACAGGCAAAGAAATGACAACAAGGTGCAATTTTTCTTTAAAACAGAAGCAATTTCATGAGGGTTAGATTGAAGAGGGCAGAAAATTATAGAGTTTGACATTTTTAAGGTTGTATAAATCAACAAAATTGAGAATATTGGAAATTCTATAGGACAGAAGATTGGGTTTCACCATCAAATAAATTGCAAGAGGAAAGAAAAAAAGAGATGAAGGGTGGTTGAGCCTATGTATTCAAACAGATTTAGGGGACTACCCTGGTGGCACAGTGGTTAAGAATCCACGTGCCAATGCAGGGGATACAGGGTCGAGCCCTGGTCTGGGAAGATCCCACATGCCGTAGAGCAACTAAGCCTGTGCGCCGCAACTACCGAGCCCTCATGCCACAACTACTGAAGCCCGTGTGCCTAGAGCCCGTGCTCCGCAACAAGAGAAGCCACCGCAATGAGAAGCCTGCACACCACAATGAAGACTAGTCCCCGCTCGCAACAACTAGAGAAAGCCCGCGTGCAGCAACAAAGACCCAGCACAGCCAAAATGAAGTAAATGTATGAAAAAAATAAATGAAGGCAATATAAGAAAAAAAACAGATTTAGGAGACACATCGACCAATGAGCGTGTGAACCTGTTTCAATTCTGATTCAGACAAACTAAGGGTAAAACGAAAAAGAGGAGAGAATCAGATATTTGAACACTGCCTGGATATTTGATAATATTAAGGAAATGTTGGTTTACTTAAGGTGTGATGGTATTTTAGTTATTTTTAAAGACATCTTTTTGAGATACATCCTGAATCATGTATGGATCAAACTGTATGATGACTGGGATTGCTTAGAAATAATCTAGTAATGATTATGTTAGGGGTAGTAGGAAGGAAAGGCTTGGGTACAGATGAAATGCAACAGACAAGTATTAATAATTGTCAAAGTTGAATGAAGATGGAGTTACATTATACCATTCTCTGCTTCGAAATATGTTAGAAATTTTCCATTTTAAAAATGGTTAAATTTCCTAGTTCAGAACTACTACATGTATTTTCCTTGATATTTCTCCCCAAAGTTTGAAAGCAGAGGAAGATACTATAAATTTCTTCAAACAACCAGAAATTTCTATCAACTGGCACTTTTGAGTTTTGCCGTTACAGATGAAGTTCACAATGGTGAGCCTAAGGTACTCTGAAACGTAGAAAGATTAAATTATATTTGATAAAATCGTGATTTGATAATGGATCTTGCTGTGTTCTAATTCTTTGAAAATTGCCAATCCATGGAAGGTATAATTTCCTCTTAACCAGAATACTCCATTCCCCAATCATTTAACAGAGTTTTTCTATATCCTTAGTTAGACAAATGAGACTTTTAAGCAAATTTCCCTCCCCTGTGCCTGTGAAATTTATATATATATCCATGTGCATATATGCACCTCACCTAATTTTGAGGACACCTTCGGAGGGGGTTGTTATTCTGAAACACTTGCACACAAATCACTTAACAAAGAGTAATTATTTAAGGCGTGGCCCCAGGAACAGGAAAAAGTCAGAATCTGTATGGGCCTGCCCCCCCTTATCCCAAACCCAATCTACATTGCTATTTATTTAAAGTATGGCTGTTCTGTTTGTAATTGCATGCTATGGTCTAAACACATCCTTTTTAGGGTCTGTAATTCAAAACAAAAAAGCGTTTGTTTAGACATCATTGTAACCAATGAAAGTGCTAATGGTTATGCCCTTGATTAGACTGAAGGCATGCTTCAGTAAAACACCAACCTATTTGTAGGGAAGTATTAGAAAATCTAGTAATTTGGTATTATGTAGCTCAAACAACCAGTTAATTCATCAAAATTTCCCCTTTTCTAAGGCTACAGGTTGTATTTGTAAATAGCTTCAAGGATAGATGATTCATCAAGAGACTATTTTAATTACTCTCTGAATCTAGTATTTGTTCCCTTCTTTATAGAAATTCATCCATCACTTGATTATCTCTAACCAAAAATAAAATCTGTGCCAAGCCACACATATTTCTATTAGATCTAAGAAGGGAAGAATCATTGTTTCCATCTGTTTGTGTCCAGTCTCAGTGGGTGGGTAGTTGGAGACTCTCTCTTCCTGGTTGACAGGCATAGAGGGACTCTGTTCCTTCTTATGATAACAATTAGGGTTGAAAGATACTGAGAGGCCTAAACAATCAAGTTTTGTGGTCATCATCCTCCACTCACACCATTATCCTGTTAATTCTGTAAAGTCTGAAATCTCTTTTTTTTTAAGTTCTCATTAGTAATAATCAGATTCATTACAGCCCTGCATTGTGCCAGGCACTTCACATGCATCAGATCAGTAACAGCCCAAACTTTGGGGGATGTATTATTATCTCCCCATCTTCCAAGTGAGGCAACTTATGCTCAAAAAGATTGAGTAATTTATCCAAAGACCAAAGCTGGCGAAGGATTGGCTGAGCAGGACTCACAACCCCAAGTCTAGAGCCCAGTTCCATGGCCATCGAGTACCTACTCTGTGTTGGACACTATTCCTAATAGGATCCCCATCTTTAAGTCATGGAACTGAACTGGAGGGTTCAGCATGAGAGTTGGGGCGAATAGAGCAGGTGTCATGGAGGAAAAATGGTGAGGCTTCTGAGAGAGGAGGGGGGTTCCAGGCAGGAGAAATGGGATCAGAAGTTTGGGCCTAGAAATATCAAAACAACTAGAGTCTACTTTAGCTCAAACGTTATGTTTGTGTACAGTCTGGCTGAGGTTGACCTTGACCGCCAGGTTAAGGAGTCTGAACTTTCTGGAATTCTGGTTTAAAATGTAATGTAAAGCATTGGATTTGGTTTCATTCTTCAAAGTATTGATACTGTTATAATGTTACAAAATTGTTCGAAAGTGATTGTACAGCTAATGCTTGATTTCTGTCTACATTGATACAATACATGAGGTATTTCTATTTTATTTATCTTTCAGAAAAGCTCTATTTCTTCTCTTTATAGAAAAAGTTCAGAAAACAAACACACCTTCCCATCACACCTTAAAAAACAACTCCTGCAATGTTGAGACCCATAGTCTATGTATGTGCTTATATTTTATGTCACTGTTCCCCTACGCCAATGACTGTCACCATTAGTCATATAAGTCAATAGCATAAGAGAGGTAAACAAAACTCAATGGGCCTTCTGTTTAGTCTCCCCATTTACAGCGAAGTGTTGGCTCCTTCAAGATTACAGGGCCGAGTCATCTGCCCCACCACGTGCTGTGGGACCATGTGGTCCAAGCACAGGAGATAGGACCCAGAAGAACAGCCTGTGAATCAATACAGGGCATCTAACATTTACACAAAATAAAATAAATCATAAAGACAGCACGATTATATTCCAATTTGAAAGATTCAGAAAAGTAGATTTGCCTGTCAAAGGAGGTGTAAGTTATTTTACCTATGACGATCCTCTCTGTGTTTTAGGCTTTGGAACCAGCATCCCGTATCTACTCTCCATCCTTGGGCAGTGTTTCAGATAAGGAATATTTTTCTGGTAACAGAAATCATTAACATGGAGACTTAAGGCAATGCCTTCAGTTAAACTTGGGTCTAGTCAGTGTTCCAGACTGATAGTTTGTGTTATTTTGTGAATTGTTATGTCTCAGAAATTCCAAAATGTGAAATTCTAAAAACTTAAAGGAGTATGTGCACTTTCAGATAGTAGTGGATATTTTGTTTTCTCCTCTGCTCGGGGGTACGGTGGTGTTGCAGGGTAGAGAGCTCTCTAATAGGAGCTGGCCGACAGAGGGGCCAAGCCTATCTCTTCTCCATAGTATTCAGAAGTGATTCATTTCCCTTAGCCAGTTACAGCCACCAGCGTCCAGTTTCCCCATGCTTGTGGACATTCAGGTGAAGGATAACATCTTCTTTTAAAATCTGGCTTAAGTGATCTCTAGGAGATGCTCCTCCCATCGGCAGGTGGGATGAAAGGCCAGAGTAGGGTAACACTGATTGGCTCTGGACCCTTGATAGTTGCCCTGGGGCTAAAGATGCTGTTTTGACTCTTGGTGACCCCTATCAAACTAAAGGGCCATTGGCTGGCATTTCCAGCCATGCGTCTGTCCCTGAGTTATCAGCTATGTGGCAGGGAGTTTCCTACTGCAGAGGTTTTGTTTTTGTTAGTTTCAAGAAATCTGAGTTGTCTAAACTAAAAGTAAAAATCACAGAATGCATTATTATATGGGTGTGGAAATTTTAACAGGTACTAGATTTTATACCTTATTGCCTGAAAACATACTTTCTCTGCCCTATTCCTTTCCTCCTTTCCACCCCTCCAGTGCCTCCATTTTAAATGGAGATGTAATTCATATATCTTTTTGCCCTATCATACAAATGTCATTTTTAAGAGAAAAACAGTCAAATTTTGTCCTCATACTTTTCACTTTACCAAGTGCCTTCAGCACGTCTTTAATCCAACCGAAGTTCGAAATAAGTATATCAATTGAGAGGAAAAAATATACCAGTAAATATAGTCAAGCAACTGGAATACTACTTGGCAGTTTAAAAGGACCCAACTATGGATACAACAACTTGAATGGATCTCAAGAGCATTACACTGAATGAATGAAAAAAATCAATCCCCAAAAGATCACATACACTGTGATTCCATTTATGTAATATTCTCAAAATGATAAAAAATAAAGAAGGAAGATATCTAGTTTCCATTGGTAGAGAGAAAGAGGTGTGACTATAAAGGTTCTGTATCTCTGTGGCATGGAAGCTCTGTATCTTGGTTGTGGTAGTAGTTGCATGAGTCTCTGCATGTGATAAAATGACACAGAAATTATATACACATATTGCACCAATGTCAATTTCCTGGTCTTGCTACTGTAAGAAAATTATGTCTCATGTAACCATTGGAGGAAACTGCGTGAAAGCTATATAGGGCCTCTCTGTGTTACTTTCGCAACTTCCTATGAACCTATAATTACTTTAAAATAAAAAGTTTAAATATATACAAGTCAACCAAAAGTGTGGACTCCTCCGTACAGCACGAATAAATACAGTATAGCAGAACAATGCCCCAAAAGTGTCAGATCTTTTTTTAAAGATGTGCTGTCACTAAAGAATTGCTTCAAAGGCAAGAAGGAATAAAACCGTGATGAAATGTTTTCTCGGGGCCATCACAGAGGCCTCCGTTTCTGCAGTGCTCTCAACCATCTGACTGCTTTCCAGGCCTTTCCACAGCAAGGCTGGAAACAAGAACCCCTTTAGTTCGATCTCACGAACAATCAAGGGCAGTTTGGTCTTTTAATTTACAGGAACATTCTGCATCCAGGTACCTCTCTCCCATTTGGAAAAATTCTCTCCCATTTGGAAAAATTCCGGAAAATAAGACCATAGCGTGTAGCCCCACGTAGCACGCAGGAAACGTTTCTCAAAACAGAAAGCCACCTTAGCCTCTCTCTTTAACAAATGCCTCCCTCTCCCCGCCTTTTTCAGTTCTTTGCTACTTCTCCCTCCGAGTTCGTCTCACTCAACTAGCCTGGTCTTTCTAGCGAAGCCGTCCGTAGCATCGGCAGGCAAACCTGTGAGCGGTGCAGCGTCCCCAGGCGGCGGCCTCCCGCGGTCCTCCCTGCGCGCCGCGACCCAGCTCATGCTCCCCACGCCCCCGCAGGACGCGCGCGTCACCCGCGAGGCACCAGCCAGCCCCGGAGGTGCTGCTGGGCAGCCCGCACGGGGTGCCAACACTGCAAACAGCCTGATCAGCTGGCGGCCAAAGTTGCCGCCTGGTGAATTGCAATCTTTTTTCCTTTTCTTCTTTAACATTTTTATAGTACCGTGAGTGTGTGAGTGTACCCAGTGTTATAAAATTATGCCAAAACAAAGAGCAAAGTCCTTGTCCTGAGGAGTATGTGGTGTAAAAGTTGCGAATGACGCAAGGCAAAATGACAGGACAAACCCTGGGTGGGGAGGAAAATGTAAGGTAGAATCAATAAGACTTCCAATGGACCAAGAATGGAAAGGCTGAGGCAGAGCTCCAACTCCTTTGGAGCACAAAACAGAAAGATTTGCAATAATAGCAACAGTAACAGTAACATTTTGGGGGGGTTATTAGGTGCCATGCAGTATCATCAAATTAATTCTATAAAGTAAGTACTTGTGATTATATCTAACTGGAGAACCGGGGTTTCTTTTAACTGTTTAATTTAACAAACACCTCTAATGCTTACAAAGTGCCAAATATGTTTCTGAATGCTTTATACATATTAACTCATTTAATTCTCATAAAATCCTTCTGAAATAAGAATGGTTTCACTCCATTTACAGATGAAGAGAATGAAGCAGTCAGGTTAAGCGACTTGCTCAAGGTGGTTCAGATAGCAAATGAGCGAGCCAGAATTTGAACCCAGGAAAAAGTCGGAAGGACGGCGCCAAGATCTGAATCCAGGAAGCCCAACTCCACGATGGCACTGGGATTCACACCCACACTCCCTGACTCCCAAGCCTGCATGCTTAATTATGTGCAACAACGCACACTGAATAAATCATTTAATTTTAAAATATTTATATTGACTATGAACAATGCAGATTTACTTTGTAAAGACCTTTAACATGGCGATGAAATAGTGTTTAGTTGAACAATAAACATTGTTTAAAAAAAAAGGTGGGGGGGAGGACAGTTTTCCTCCTTCCTTCATTCAACAAACACGCATGAGTGTCTGTTTACCCCAGGCACTTATGTGAGGTACCAGGGCAACAGCCGCGACCGAAAGAGACAGATATGAGAGAAAACAAGGGAACCGGAAATGATGTTCATTTTAATGATGGATACATGCTAGATTTATCAGGAGCAATAGGTGCGAATAGCCAACAGGAAACAAGGGAACATTTCAGTCTTATTATACAGGGAATGATATTATCTGGGCTGGACTGTCCTGCATGAGTATTATTTAGCCCGTTTTTCGTTTCCTCCCTTCTGTTTCCTTCATTTTAGTTACGGCAGTTAGAGGAAAACACATGATCAAAGAACACTTAGTATAGACATTTGTTAACATTTCTAATAGTGCTTTGGGTGGCAGGGGGAGTAACATTAAAAATAAGAGCTTTCACACGTTGAACGTTTATTATATACTAGGCATTAGTCTAAGAATTTTACATGTGTTAACACGTTTAATCCTCGTAACAATCTCATGAGGCCGATACTATTATGATCCTGATTTTATAGATGAAGAGATGGAAGCTCAGAAAGATTAAGGAACTTGCCCAAGGACATAAGGCTAAAAAATGGAGGTTTTAAGCTGTTAACTGAAGTCAGGTTTTGGATTATTTATAGGTTTCATTGACTCTTTGAATTCCCTTACTAATGACAACACGAGTGAGACTACATTACAAATGTGGAAATGGTGACGTGGCATGCAGACCTCTGAGCCTGCAACGAAAACTTGGCATAAAAGATCCCTAAAGAAAGAAGAGACATTGGGAGTTAAGTTTGTCAAAGTCTGTTATCAAAAGCCAGACTCTTAACTAGCGTAAACGTCTACTTTGCAGATAAGAGGGTGAAATTCATTACTGTCTTCTCACCTCATTTTTTAAAAATACATTTTTACTTCCTGATTCTTCTCTAGCACACTAAAATAAAAAATAAAACCATTAAAAACTAAAATAAGGAGAGAAATCCCCCCCCACCCACCCAAGCTACCTCCTAAGAAAAACATAGAAAAGCATTTGTTTGGAAGTCATTTTCATGATTGCGTAGACTGCACCTATGCTAAAATAAAACATCCCCTTGAATATAAGAAAAATAATTTGGTTTTCCCATACAGAGGACAACAAAGTCTGGTCTTTGCATTTGAGCTTAGGTTTTAAAACACTAACATTATAAAAATTAAACTATAGTTCTCTATTATAGGGCCATAATAAAATGATAAAATAATAAAATGTATTGCTGACTCCTGTATTCAGTTATTTTGTTCCCTGTTAGCACAGTTCACTTCCGACATTCAAGGGGAGTGGGCAGAGCTATGGGACATTTGCAGAGAAACCATGCAAGGACCTCCGGACCACACCTCCCCCCCACCCCCCTTGCCTCCCCCCAGTAATCTCCACTGAGCTCTTAAATTCCCCAATGTCTCCTTCTTTCTTTCTCTGTTTAGGCCAGTCTTTCTGTTGAGAATCCTCCCCTATTTCCTTCACTTCTTTGCCTGGCTGACTTTCATTTCTGCTTCAAAACCCAGCTCAGGCATCATCCGGTCTCGAAATGTTCTCTGACCCCTTTCCTAAGCCAGGTTCTGTGGCAGAGTGCTCAAACCTGACTTTTTCCCCTGGCCCTTCACATGCTGTTAACACAACTGTTCATTTATTTATTCTTTCCCCCACTAGACTAATTCCTTTATTCAACAAACATTTCTTGAGCACCCAGTATTTACCCTGGACTGTGCTAGGTGTTAGGGAGACAAGGATAAAAGAAACTCCCTAATATACTTTCTGGGAGATAATGATACTCAATGGTTGTTTGTGGAATGAATGAATAGCATTAAGTCATTACAAACAGAGTGGAAGGAAGACCAGAAAATTAGCAGGCACGTAAAAGTGATTTGGTTTTTGCATTCCCCCACCTCTCACAGGCTGCTCTGTTGTGTACCACCTCTCTGAGCTTCTTGTTGCTTTAAGCATTTGCTCTCCAAGTAATCTTTATCTTACTGCTGTCTTTATTGGAAGTAGGAACTTTGGCACAGGAGGGACCATAGTTCTGAGGCCAGCCCCGTCACTTACTAGCTCTGTGACCGTTGGCTCTTCCCTTAATTTCTCTGAGCTTCAATTTCCTCCTCTGTAAAATGGAGATACCAAACACCTAGACCATGGAGTATCATGTGAAGATTAAATGTGATTTACACATGGAAGGGGCTTGGTTCAAAGTCTGGCTTGGAAGACTCTTCCTTTCCTGTCTTTTGTCTCTCCCCTTCTTCCATTCCTCACCTTCCTGCAAGATGTCATCAGGGTAGCAGTAGCATGTGAGATGGTTTCATGTGATACATGGAAGCACATTTTTCAGAATTGTCATATTATTTATATACATACTAAAATATGTAAATAGTCATTAAACTCTATGAAACCTTTGATTTTTATAGAAATGATTGCTTTGGATTTGTAAAAAAATTTTTTAAAAGAGAGGTTTAAGTTATTTAAAACAGAGGAAAAGAATCGGAAAAAGGATGGATGTATTGAATATGTATATATACATATATATATATATATATATCTGAATCACTTTGCTGAATACCTGAAACTAACACAATGTTGGAAATCAACTATACTCCAATATAAAATAAAAATTAAATTAAATTAAAAAATAATAAAAAAGAAAACAAAAAATAGAAAATATTATTAAGTCAGTACAAAGCATAAGGGGGAAAAAAGGAATATATGCCTAAAAAACACTGCAGAAATGGACAAAGACGATGACATAAAAGAAGAAAGACATTTAGCTCAAAAGTTCACAAGGTAACCAGAGTTATATTATGCATTTCTCAAATGTCACTTGTAAAACAATCCAATCCTGGGGCTGGCAAAGATTAATTCTTAAGGTACACGGTCATGCTTTTGGCTTTCTTAGGATAGGATTAGGATAGGATAGTCTCTAATAGACTAAGAAGTCAGTTGTGGGTCCCTAGATGTCACCTGTCCAGTTCTGACCATGATAAAGTGCAAAGTGAAAGAAAATTGTTCTTTACACTTAAGAATAATGTCCAGATAGAACTTCCAAAGATGTTCTATGCTCCCCACACTGTGTATCTCCATTTCCTGATCTGTAAAATGGGTAGAATAATAGAATCTATCTCACAAGACTGTTAATGAGGGTCAAATGTTAACATAAAAGAAGCACTTAGTCACATATAAGGAATATAGTAATTGATATCTATGTGTGAGGCATTAGTATCATGAATCTAGTAGAGACTAGCTTCCATGGAGCACCTAGTACTGCATACACTGGCAGAAGAGCTTGCCTCCTATCCCTGCCGCAGGCTTGAAAGATTTTTATCCCTTTACCCCAGTCTTCCTGCTTTTTGAAGTTTTGTGATAAAATCAGACCAATAGAAGCTTTCTGTCTCTGAACACATATGGTAATCTGTAATTTGGGGAGATCAGATATTCTCTTCAGTGTCTCTGTTCTTACAACTTTTTACCCAGAACACAGATTTTCTGTAGATTCATTTGTTAGAATCTCAGAGACTATACCACACACACACACACACACACACACACACAGAGAGAGACAGAGAGAGAGAGAGAGAGACAGAGAGAGAGAGAGAGAGAGATTTCTTGTGTTCCATATGAGAGAGTCCACCAATCTCACCCAATCCTTAGAGACTTGTTTGCAGTGGGGACAAAAAAAAATACCCATGGGCTAATTTAAACCTCCTCCCCCCAAAAGTTAAGGTCTATAAAAAGTTATAACCAAAGTTAAAACAAACCCAAGTTACCAGGCCTTGGAAATTGTGATCTGGATGAAGGATGCTCTCTTTACAACATAAGACAATTTAGTCATAATGATTATGTCTGCACTGCCGGGAAGCAGATAAAGATGAATATAGGAAGCTAGGAAATTGGGAAACAGACCATTCCTGGTGAAAGGCTGGCCACTTCCTCCTTTCCTTAAGGGTGACAAGGTGCACCACTACTCAGCCGATAACAAAGCAAGCAGCCAGCAGCTTGGGGGATGGGGCACCTGACCAGGAGGCGGCTGAGGTAAGTGCCTGGCCAGGTCTGCTTACACCTCCAGGGCAGAGGCTACCCCTTCCCTTCTCTTCTCTTCTCTTCTTCTCTTCTCTTCTCGGGGTCTCAGATCCCTCTTAGACAGGTAGAGATACACCTTTTGCACTAAGAGATACACAACAAGAGCCAACCCGTCCTCCTCCGGTGAAACTAGACCCAGGTATTTAAAGGCTCTGCGGAGGACTGCGGGTGGGGATCTCCAGGTCATCGCCAAGTATCTCAAGGCCCCCAAATCTTGCCCCCTCACTCCCCCGTACATGCCCTGCACACCAGGGACCCAGTCTCCCTGGCTCTGGTTCCCCGGCTTAGTTCACCCCGTTCCTCTAACCAAGTCAACCGCCCGGTGCGCACCTCCTGGGCTGGTCCCGGGGCACATGAAAGGGGACACTCTTCACCTCTGCCTGCTGGATCACTCAGGGGAGCTGGGGGGCGCGCGAGTTCCGCACTCCGCGCCTCCACCCCCAGCCCGCGCCCACCAGGACGCACGCCCACCTGTGCGAAGAGCCCCTACCTGCACCGCGCCCACCTCTCTCCTCTCCCGGACTCGGAGGTGCTCTCAGCTCACCCTCCCAAGGGGCTCCCTGCGTCCCCGCTCCCGTCTCCGTCCTCCCTTCCTTTCATTCATTCTCTCCTCTTTTCTCCATTTTCCCTCCTACTCCTACCCCTCTCAGGGTCTGGACCCTTATCGTTCTCTCCTTCTCCTCTCCTCCCCGACGTCCTCTCTGCGTTCCTGCCGCTCCATTCGTCTTTCCTGCCCACACTTTCTGCGGCGCCCCTTCCTTCTTTCCAGCGCCCCCCAGGCTTCTCAGTCCGACGGCGCGCGATGCCTCCCTCGGAACCTCGGGCTCAGTCTTGGAACCCGTTCACTGCCCGCAGCCAAGGCCCCCAGACCCAGCGCTGCTCTCGCCTTCCTCCTCCCCTGAAGGAGCCTCCCGGGCCGGATCCCCGGGCCGGAACCCCCGACCCAGGGAACCGTGCTGGCCTCCTGGGCGGCCCAGCTGTCAGCGACGATGGGTCTATTTTAGGTTCTGCACCCAATGTCCCCGCCCTGAGGACACGGGCACGGGTCCCGCGACTCGGGTAACACCTTGCCAGCGCGATCCCGAGCTGACGCAGAGCCAGCTCCTGCAGCGGAGTCTCGGGGCCCCTGGCCAGGCAGGCCGGGCCACGGTGGTGGATGGCGGTCTCAGTACGAGCATCTCGAGATTCAAGTGCCGAGGGAATCCCGGGCCCGGGGCCGTGGGCGCCCCAGCGCAAGGCACCCCTTGCCCGCCCCCCAGGACCAGGCAGCCTTGGCAGTCACCTGTCCTGGAAAAGGGATTCACAGGATCTCTCCCAGCCTCTATCCTTTCCCTCTGCTTGCCCCGGCTTACTTAATTTCTAGTCAATCCGGTCATTAACCTGCAGTAATGCACCCAAAGGGGATCCTTTGTTAAATGATAAGGATTTGGGGCCATCAACAAGATATGAGGAGCCACAGCGCCGGACCAAAGCCCCAGACGGGTGAGAGACCGAGCTGCACACGTGTGCGTGTCCCCATGCGCACAGGCGCGCGCGCGCGCACACACACACACACACACACACACACACACACACACGCATTCCGGCTGGGATCCAGCCACAAGTTTGCACACTGACAAGTCTTTTAAGTCTAACAGAAAATATAAACAGCTTCACTTACCCTACTTTTTCTTCCCTCTCCCGATTGGGATCCAGGGGAAAAGGGTGGATTGAGAGACCCTTCTTTCTTTTCTTTTCGCCTTTCTAAAGAGTGGAAATTTCCATCATGTGATAGGGGGCAGCATCCCCAGTGTCGCGTTTCCTATGGACCCTCCCTTCCAGCCCAGCCACCAATCATCAGGCGGCAACCTGAGATGTCAACAAAAGCATCCTCCCAGGTGGGGCTGAGTTGTCCAGCTGTCCCTCAAGAGTGAAGCCTGGGACCTGCCAGCCCCTGCTCCAGTTTTCTTGGGTTCATGATAACAGAGAAGATCTTGGTGTGAGTTGAGCTTTTCTGTGGGCTTTTTTTTTTTTAACGATTAAGTTTCTTCATTAGTCAAGGTTGCATTTATTGGATCTGTCCTATACACAGAAATACCTGTCAGTGCTCATTTTGAAGTCTGTAAAAGAGTCTTTCTTTCAATAGGTGGCTCTAAACTTCCTCCAGGTTTGGGGATGTCAAACCTGAACTTGACATAAAGGAAAAAACATTTGGGGAAGGGGTACAATCGAAAAACCTGTCATTCACAGTAAAAATCACTTAATGCAAGCACAGAGCAGAGGATAGCTTGCTAGCACTTAACCATGGCTAGGGGTCTTTTGTGGTCATTTTTTTCCTGGGATTCCACTGTAAGCATAATCCTCAGTACATATGAAGAAAGAATTAGGATATAATAAATAGCACTAAAATTTCAGTTCTGCTCATTAAGACACCACTCACCATTTTAAGGAAAATGGTTTATATTTTACAAGCAGCTCAATATCAAAAAAACAAACAACCCAATGCAAAAATGGGCAAAAAACCTAAATAGGCATTTCTCCAAAGAAGATATACAGATTGCCAACAGACACATGAAAGAATGCTCAACATCACTAATCATTAGATAAATGCAAATCAAAACTACAGTGAAGTATCACCTCACACCGGTCAGAATGGCCATCATCAAAAAATCTACAAACAATAAATGC
This sequence comes from Grampus griseus, assembly GCF_964374135.1. NCBI lineage: Eukaryota > Metazoa > Chordata > Mammalia > Artiodactyla > Delphinidae > Grampus > Grampus griseus. The sequence continues at coordinate 37,695,436 of NC_139005.1, forward strand.
TGGAGAGGGTGTGGAGAAAAGGGAACCCTCTTGCATTTTTGGTGGGAATGTAAATTGATATAGCCACTATGGAGAACAGTATGAAGGGTCCTCAAAAACTAAAAATAGAACTACCATATGACCCAGCAATCCCACTACTGGGCATATACCCTGAGAAAACCATAATTCAAAAAGAGACATGTACCAAAATGTTCATTGCAGCTCTATTTACAATAGCCAGGACATGGAAGCAATGTTAAGTGTTGTCCGTCTACAGATGAATGGATAAAGAAGATGTGGCACATATATACAATGGAATATTACTCAGACATAAAAAGAAACGAAATTGAGTTATTTGTAGTGAGGTGGATGCACCTAGAGAGGTGGGATAGGGAAGGTGGGAGGGAGATGCAAGAGGGAGGAGACATGGGGATATATGTATATGTATAACTGATTCACTTTGTTATAAAGAAGAAACTAACACACCATTGTAAAGCAATTATACTCCAATACAGATATTAAAAAATCCCCACCATTTTCTGACATTAACCAAAATTTTTGTTTCCAAAAAGCCCATGTAACATATATGTTCACCATCCCGTTTATTTACTACTCATTTGTCATTCTTTAAGGGAAAAAACATTCTCCTGTGGAGACTCGATCCCCACAGTTTAACAAACTCATCAGGCGGCACAAATTACTTTCTAAATTCTCACATATGCAATTTAACTTTATTCAGAATGGTAAGGCTCATTGTTCAGACCATGAATATCTAGAACCATCTCATTTTACAGTTCCCATCAACTAATACATCAGCGGCACATTAGCACTTAAGAAACAGGACAAGAACGGCAAGAACAAAAATCCATCTGGATAATGCAGTTGTATATTAGTCAGGAATATTAAAAACTCCATTAACACACATGCACACATGTCAAATTGTACTAAAATCATCCAACAATGAAAATCCAATAGAAGAATGATAAGATGAATGCCTTCACTGGAGTTATCATTTTGAAACCTAAAAAAAAAATGCACTATTTAAACAGAGTATAGAAGAAATATTTTTTTATGAAAGCTGATTATCCCCTGCCTAACCAAATATGGTAAACCTCTTTAGTTTGTCATAAGAGGTTTCCATTTTATGAAATTAGAATACATCAGAATAATTTAGAGGTCCCTTCAAACTTGTTGAAACTAGATTATCTTTATCACACTTTTTCATTGATTCTTATTTAATAAATATAAGCATCTTTTATAAAACTACTAAATTGTCAAAATTGGTAAGATTGGGAGGGGATGAATGGGAGATCACGATAGATGTATATTTCTCTCTACTTACACTGAGATTTAGTAAAAGCAAAATCCAAGATTCTAAAACAAAAATCCATTCCAGAGAAAATATAAATGAAGATGGGATCAATGCAATCCTAAAATAGATACTAGTTCACTGTGCAGCTACTTAACTTTTTAATGAATTGCTTATTTATTTAGTCAGTTCTTGGCGTCCGTATCTTAGCTAGTACAGAGAAGCTCAGAAGCAGTGGTTCATTGCCTAATTTACTAGAGAACTATAGGGTGTTTATCTACATATGTGCTACTTATTTTAACCATGTGTGGATTGAAATAAAATGAGTTGCATTCATCTATAAAGCAACAAAGTGCTGAGCAAAATTCAAATTTGTCATCTTTTGTAGCTATTGTATATCCTTCGAGTTTTAGGAGCGCTCCAAGCAATGTCCAGGTGGTATGAGATAACTGGCAAGCCATTGTCTTCCGTGATACAATCAAAAACTTGAGCCTTTGATGACTACGCTGGATCTACCCAACAACCCTCAAGGGTTTCTTTAAAACTTGTGTTTGAAAGAATGTGAAGCAGCCCTAACCAGCAACATGAATATCCCTGCAAAACCGCACTGTGAAACACATTTTGATTGACCATCCAAACATTTGCTGGCTCTGGAGCAGACAACTTGAGTCCTGATTTCAGAGCTACCACCTACCAACTCTGTGGCCTTCACCAATGGGCTTAAGTTCTAAGTGACTCAGTTTCTCAATGAGAAAAATGTAGAACATCCCTTAATACATTGTTTTCCTTACTTATTCTCAGACAGTACTACAAACTCAAACAGTGCTGGAGGAAAATAAAATGTTTGCAACTGAGAAAAAAGGGTGACAGAAGAGTTCGAATTTCTACCATTTTGACAAAGCTGAATTGATTGAAGCTTTCCACTCTAAAATTATATTAACACACTGGTCCTAGGAATGATTATTGGTTTGGTAATGGATGCTTCTGCTTTAAGTCTCTATTAAAAATATTCCCAAAACATATTCCTTTGAACTAAAGCTAATACTTGAAAACAGAGTTCCATGCTGCTATAAGTTTGGAAAACATTGTGCTAAAAATTATTGTGGGATTCCTCTGGGGTTTGAATCAGTCTCTTAAAGGTGGATGGAGCATGTAGTATCTCTCTATCACCATGAACCCTTTTTGGAGAAACATTTCTAAGGTTTAATCATCCAGAGAATAGTCATTACTAAATTTTAGTATAAATAAATGTCTTAGGAAGGAAATAAAACACAATTATTATCCTGCCATCATACGTATGAAGTTCCTTGATTTATGGTGAAGTTTGTTGCAGTGACTTTAAGACACTTCTGTTTAAATTCTTTCTTTGATAGTAGATTTTTAACATGGATTCTTTTTTCAATGAATAATTATTGAAATTAGTAAAATGACTTGAGGTTACAAAACACCTTAACATATATTATGCCACTTGGTACTAAAATAAACCCACCGTGTAGCTATTATTTTCTCCATTTCATGGGAGAGGAAAATGAGATTCAGAGATGTTAAGTGACTTCTCCAAAGACACAGAGCCGATAAATGACAGACTGGAGCATGAACCAGGTTTTCTGGCTTCAAATTCAATGTTAGACCTTCCAAAGCTCACCTCCCTTTTTTCTAAGCATTTTCTTTACTGAAACTGACTGTTTTTCTTCCTACAAGGTCACCAGCTGTGAATGGCATGCTTAACCATAAAATAATGATTTTTAAAATAATTATAATACTATAAAAGTAATTATATTTTTATTATAATTACAAGAGCCTCTACAAACTTCTAATGTCAGTATCACAGTTTTCTTTTCTATGAATTTGAATTTGATTTATGTGAGAAACCAAGACATACCATGAATTATGCTTATGGTTGAGTTTCTTTAGTATTATATTCTCTAAATGGACTACTACCTCTTACTGGCACTAGGAAAAAGACACTTGATCACTCACTGTCTCAGTTTCACACATGATGAAACAACTAGATACTGGATCTCAAAACAAAAAAGAATATCAAACTAGATCTAGGATCTTAGAAGATCCAACTCTAGAGTCCAAGATTGGGATGTCAGGTTCTAGACTCTGAAGTCCCATCCAGGAGGTGAAAAGGGGAGTAGAACCCACGTCCCATCGGGAAATAGCTCAGAGAGGAGAGTGGGCATCCTGTGGTCAATATTCAATACCAGCCCCAGGGAGGTCAGCTTTTGTCTCTCTGTTCTGGAAACAGCACTGCTTACAGAGAGCTGGCCAGTCAGATCCGCCTTCCTTTTCCAGCTTGATGCTCTCGGCATCTCACTGACAGTCAATTACATCCCTCCGTACAACCCATATTCTAAATCACTCACTGCCTCCCAGCTCCCGATGCTGACGTTTTCCGTGCCTTAGAGCTTTTTTTCTTTCTTTCTTTTTTTTTTTTTTTTTGCGGTACGCGGGCCTCTCACTGCTGTGGCCTCTCCCGTTGTGGAGCGCAGGCTCCGGACGTGCAGGCTCAGCGTCCATGGCTCACGGGCCCAGCCAGTCCGCGGCATGTGGGATGTTCGCGGACCGGGGCACGAACCCGTGTGCCCTGTAACGGCAGGCGGACTCTCAACCACTGCGCCACCAGGGAAGCCCGCCTTAGAGCTTTTGAACACACTGTCCCCTCTTCCTGGAAGCCCTTGCTACCAGCTCTGCCTGTCAATTTCACTTTTTACTAGTCTTTCAAGCCCCAGCTCACATGTCACGTCAAGTGAATGAAACTCTGTCCAACTCATCCAGCTATTTTTTCTTTTTTCTTGGTAGACTGGGAACATGGAGTGGTGGGGAAGTTTGAAGAGGGGTGGAAAAAAAGAACTAGCATGTTTTGGACATGGAATTTAGTATTTACAACCATCCTGTGAGGTCGGTGTTTTTACCTTCGCTTTTCAGATGAGAAAACAGAGAGTGAATGAGTTGAGTGGCTTGCCAAAGGCAGAATCAGAATTAGGACTCAGCTGTACCTGATCCCAAAGCTCTCTCCATTCTGTCCCATCATTAGACTCGTCCTCATTGGGGCTCCAGAAGCACATCACAACACACTAGTCTGGCCCCCACTAGACTTCAGACTCCGGAGCAGCCCATCTCTGTGTCATTCTCATCAGTGTTCCTGGTATTTACCATAGCGTAACTCCATAGTTATTTATTGAATGAGTGAATGAACAAATGAAGAGTACCCCTATGATTTACATATTATAACAAACACTATCTGTGCCTGAGCTAGTTGTTAAATAAAGTTATTTGTGAGTTATCCCTAATGATGTTTCCCATCTTCTCTCTATGTTTTCTCTGAAATTAAGAGGTACCATAATTAGGAGGCCAATTATAACTTTGGTGCCCAGAGAGACAATCACTGATTGAGTCTGCCAGGCTACCAGCTACGCTGACATGGTTTGCACAACTGGTGTTTGAACAGAGACTGACGTTGATGTGACATTGGCAGGTAACGCAATAGCCTGGCAGCTTTCAGAAAATATCAAATTACTCTAAAAGCAAATTTTCCCCTTTTTGACATTCCTCTGAGAGCTAGAAACTCATTCATGTCAAACTTAACTTCATATTCCCTTTATTTGGAAAAATAAAATGAAACACCTTATCACCAAAAACTAGACATGTTTAATGAGAATGACCACATTTAAAATAAACATTATATATATATATATGTTTTCCAAATAAATAAGAGATAGAACATGTAAAGTTAAACACTTGGTTTCTGATTTCTGGAACCAGACTCCCTGGGTTTGAATTCCAACTCTGATATTTACTAGCTGAAAACTAGTTATTAGTTATATAATAATTAGGTAAATTGTTAACCTGTCTATGCTGCAGTTTCCTTATCTGTAATCTGGGGACAACAGTTGTACCTATTCTAGAGTTAAATTAAAATTTAAGTAAATTTCTTAATGCAGTTAAACCATCATTTTTCAAATGGAAAATACTAATTATAGTTGTATCATCTGTTACTGAAAAATTCTTATAATTACCCTAAAACTTTATTCTATTCTTCTGGGCCTGTTTTCTCATTCTTAGTACAAGAGGGCAGATTATTCGATCCTTGTGACCTGCGCGATCTTAACATTCTACAATTGCACAGCTTCCGGGGATTTACTTTCATTCCCGTGTTTCCACAACAAAACCCCAGTTTCCTAAAATTCGCCTTCTGAAGAGATGGAGAACAGGAAATTATTAACCTATTCCTTAATTTTCACAAGACTAAATATAAAATTAAACAAAACTTGCACTTTAACTTTGAAACCATGTAGACATTTAACTTCTAGTCTTCAAATATAAGAGCTAGATGGTGTGAAAGAGGTCGGAATTGTGTGCTTATGTCTCCATTGCCCTGTTCCAATGCTGCAGTAGGTTTCATTCTTTCTCATTGTATAATAGTTTGTTTGCGTGTTTCCTCTTGAGACTGTAAGTTCTGTAGATGTGATATCAAAACATATTTGCTGAATAAATAAATAGATGGATGGGTCAATCAATTGATGCTTCTCTGTTTTTCAGGAGTTCAAAAACTGAGTAATAATTTTCTTAAAGATAAGGATGGAATGTTATCAAAAAAACATTTCAGTTTAAAATACCACTGTGAAGATGATTTTGGAACTCATTGGTTTTACATTTTTATTTATTTATTTATTTTTAACATCTTTATTGGAGTATAATTTCTCTACATTGTTGGATTAGTTGCTGCTATATAACAAAGTGAATCAGCTATACACATACATATATATCCATATCTCCTACCTCTTGCATCTCCTTCCCACCCTCCGTATCCCACCCATCTAGGTGGTCACAAAGCACCGAGCTGATCTCCCTGTGCCATGCGGCTGCTTCCCACTAGCTATCTATTTGACATTTGGTAGTGTATATATGTCCATGCCACTCTCTCACTTCATCCCAGCTTACCCTTCCCCCTCCCCGTGTCCTCAAGTCCATTCTCTACGTCTACATCTTTATTCCTGTCCTGCCCCTAGATTCTTCAGAACCATTTTTTTTCTAGATTCCATATATATGTGTTAGCATACAGTATTTGTTTTTCTCATTCTCATTTACTTCACTCTGTATCACAGACTCTAGGTCCATCCAGCTCACTACAAATAACTCAATTTTGTTTCTTTTTATGACTAATATTCCATTGTATATATGTGCCACATCTTCTTTATCCATTCATCTGTCGATGGACACTCAGGTTTCTTCCATGTCCTGGCTATTGTAAATAGTGGTGCAATGAACATTGTGGTACATGACTCTTTTTGAATTATGTTTTTCTCAGGGTATATGCCCAGTAGTGGGATTGCTGGGTCATATGGTAGTTCTATTTGTAGTTTTTAAAGGAACCTCCATACTGTTCTCCATAGTGGCTATATCAATTTACATTCCCACCAACAGTGCAAGAGTGTTCCCTTTTCTCCACACCCTCTCCAACATTTATTGTTTGTAAATTTTTTGATGATGGCCATTCTGACTGGTATGAGGTGTTACCTCATTGTAGTTTTGATTTGCATTTATCTAATGATTAGTGACGTTGAGCATCCTTACATGTGTTTGTTGGAAATCTGTATATCTTCTTTGGAGAAATTTCTATTTATGTCTTCTGCCCATTTTTGGATTGGGTTGTTTGTTTTTTTTGTTATTGAGCTGCATGAGCTGCTTGTACATTTTGAGATTAATCCTTTGTCAGTTACTTCATTTGCAAATATTTTCTCGCATTCTGAGGATTGTCTTTTCATCTTGTTTATGGTTTCCTTTGCTGTGCAAAAGCTTTGAAGTTTCATTAGGTCCCATTTGTTTATTTTTATTTCCATTTCTCTAGGAGGTGGGTCAAAAAGGATCTTGCTGTGATTTATGTCATAGAGTGTTCTGCCTATCTTTTCCTCTAAGACTTTGATAGTTTCTGGCCTTACATTTAGGTCTTTAACCCATTTTGAGTTTACTTTTGTAGATGGTGTTAGGGAGTGTACTGATTTCATTCTTTTAAATGTAGCTGTCCAGTTTTCCCAGCACTGCTTATTGAAGACACTGTCTTTTCACCATTGTATATTCTTGCCTCCTTTATCAAAGATAAGGTGGCCATATGTGCGTGGGTTTATCTCTAGGCTGTCTATTCTCTTCCATTGATCTATATTTCTGTTTTTGTGCCGGTACCATACTGTCTTGAATACTGTAGCTTTGTAGTATAGTCTGAAGTCAGGGAGCCTGATTTCTCTAGCTCCGTTTTTCTTCTCAATATTGCTTTGGGTATTCGGGGTCTTTTGTGTTTCCATACAAATTGTGACATTTTTTGTTCTCGTTGTGTGAAAAATGCTATTGGTAGTCTGATAGGGATTGCATTGAATCTGTAGATTGCTTTGGGCAGTATAGTCATTTTCACAATGTTGATTCTTCCAATTCAAGAATACGGGTATATCTCTCCATCTGTTTGTATCATCTTTAATTTCTTCCATCAGTGTCTTATAGTTTTCTTCATACAGGTCTTTTGTCTCCTTAGGTAGGTTTATTCCCAGATATTTTATTCTTTTTGTTGCAATTGTCAATGGGAGTGTTTCCATAATTTCTCTTTCAGATTTTTCATCATGAGTGTACAGGAATGCAAGAGATTTCTGTGCATTAATTTTGTATCCTGCTACTTTACCAAATTCATTGATTTACTCTAGTAGTTTTCTGGTAGCATTTTCAGGATTCTCTATGTATAGTATCATGTCATCTGCAAACAATGACAGTTTTACTTCTTCTTTTCTGATTTGGAGTCCTTTTATTTCTTTTTTGAGTCTGATTGTTGTGGCTAAAGCTTCCAAAACTATGTTGAATAATAGTGGTGAGAGTGGGCCACCTTGTCTTCTTCGTGACCTTAGTGGAAATGGTTTCAGTTTTTCACCATGGAGAACGATGTTGGCTGTGGGTTTGTCATATATGGTCTTTATGATGTTAAGGTAAGTTCCCTTTCTGGAGAGTTTTTTCATAAATGGGTGTTGCATTTTGTTGAAAACTTTTTATGCATATATTGAGATTACCATATGGTTTTTATTCTTCTGTTTGTTAATATGGTGTAACACATTGATTGATTTGCGTATATTGAAAAATCCTCACATTCCTGGAATAAACCTCACTTGATCATGGTGTATGATCCTTTTAATTTGCTGCTGGATTCTGTTTGCTAGTATTTGGTTGCAGATTTTTGCATCTATGTTCATCAGTGATATTGGCCTGTAGTTTTCATTTTTTGTAACATCTTTGTCTGCTTTTGGTATCAGGTTGATGGTGGTCTCATAGAATTAGGTTTGGAGTGTTTCTCCCTCTGCTGTATTTTGGAAGAGTTTGAGAAGGATAGCTGTTTGCTCTTCTCTAAATGTTTGATAGAATTTGCCTGTGAAGCCGTCTGGTTATGGGCTTTTGTTTGTTGGAAGATTTTTATTCACAGTTTCAATTTTAGTGCTTGTGATTTTTCTGTTTATATTTTCTATTTCTTCCTGATTCAGTCTCAGAAGTTGTGCTTTTCCAAGAATTTGCCCATTTCATCCAGGTTGTCGATTTTTTTGGCATATAGCTGCTTGTAGTAATCTCTCATGATCCTTTGTATTTCTGCAGTGTCAATTGTTACTTCTTTTTCATTTCTAATTCTGTTGGTTGAGTCTTCTCCCTTTTTTTCTTGATGAGTCTGGTAATGGTTTATCAATTTTGTTTATCTTCTCAAAGAACCACCTTTTAGTTTTATTGATCTTTGTGATCGTTTCCTTCATTTCTTTTTCGTTTATTTCTGATCTGATCTTTATGATTTCTTTCCTTCTGCTAAACTTGGGGTTTTTTTGTTTTTCTTTCTCTAATTGCTTTAGGCATGAGGTTAGGTTATTTATTGAGATGTTTCTTGTTTTTTGAGGTAGGATAGTATTGCTATAAACTTCCCTCTTAAAACTGCTTTGGTCGCATCCCATAGGTTTTGGGTTATCGTGTTTTCATTGTCATTTGTTTCTGGGTATTTTTTGATTTCCTCTTTGATTACTTCAGTGATCGCTTGGTCATGTAGTAGTGTATTGTTTAGTCTCCATGTGTTTGTATTTCGTACATGTTTTTTCCTATAATTGATATCTAGTCTCATAGCATATGGTCAGAAAGGTACTTGATATGATTTCAATTTTCTTAAATTTAACAATGCTTAATTTGTGACCCAAGATATGATCTATCCTGTAGAATGTTCCATGAGCACTTGAGAAGAAAGGGTATTCTATTGTTTTTGGATGGAATGTCCTATAAATATCAATTAAGTCCATCTTGTTTAATGTATCATTTAAAGCTTGTGTTTCCTTATTTATGTTCATTTTGGATGTTCTCTCTATTGGAGAAAATGAGTTGTTAAAGTCCCCTATTATTATTGTGTTACTGTTGATTTCCCCTTTTATGGCTGTTAGCATTTGCCTTATGTGCTGAGGTGCTCCTATGTTGGGTGATTAAATATTTACAATTGTTATATATTCTTCTTGGATTGATCTCTTGATCATTATGTAGTGTACTTATTTGTCTCTTGTCTTTATTTTAAAGTCCATTTTTTTCTGATATGAGCATTGCTACTCCAGCTTTCTTTTGATATCATTTGCATGGAATATCTTTTTCCATCCCTTCACTTTCAGTCTGTATGTGTCCCTAGGTCTGAAGTGGGTCTCTTGTAGACAGCATATATATGGGTCTTGTTTTTGTGTCCATTCAGCCAGTCTATGTCTTTTGGTTGGTGCATTTAATCCATTTACATTTAAGGTAATTATCGATATGTTCATTCCTATTACCATTTTCTTAATTGTTTTGGGTTTGGTTTTTTATGTCTTTTCCTCCTCTTGTGTTTCCTGCCCAGAGAAGTTCCTTTAGCATTTGTTGTAAAGCTTGTTTGGTGGTGCTGAATTCTCTTAGCTTTTGCTCGTCTGTAAAGGTTTTAATTTCTCCGTCAAATCTGAATGAGATCCTTGCTGGGTAGAGTAATCTTGGTTGTAGGTTTTTCCCTTTCATCACTTTAAATATGTCCTGCCACTCCCTTCTGGGTTGCGAAGTTTCTGCTGATAGATTAGCTGTTAAACTTATAAGGATTCCATTGTATGTTATTTGTTGCTTTTCCCTCGCTGCTTTTAATATTTTTTCTTGTATTTAATTTTTGATAGTTTGATTAATATGTGCCTTGGCGTGTTTCTCCTTGGATTTATCCTGTATGGACTCTCTGCATTTCCTGGACTTGATTGACTATTTCCTTTCCCATATTAGGCAAGTTTTCAACTTTAATCTCTTCAAATATTTTCTCAATCTCTTTCTTTTTCTCTTCTTCTTCTGGTACCCGTATAATTCAAATGTTGGTGCGTTTAATGTTGTCCAAGAGGTCTTTGAGATTGTCCTCAATTCTTTTCATTCTTTTTTTTTATTCTGCTCTGCGGTAGTCATTTCCACTATTTTATTTTTCAGGTCAATTATCCATTCTTCTGCTTCAGTTATTCTGTTATTGATTCCTTCTAGAGAATTTTTGGTTTCATTTCTTGTATTGTTCATCATTGTTTGTTTGTTCTTTTGTTCTTCTAGGTCCTTGTTAAACATTTCTTGTATTTTCTCCATTCTATTTCCATGATTTTGGATCATCTTTACTATCATTACTCTGAATTCTTTTTCAGGTAGACTGCCTATTTCCTCTTCGTTTGTTTGGTCTGGTGGGATTTTACCTTGCTCCTTCATCTGCTGTGTATTTCTGTGTCTTCTCATTTTGATTAACTTACTGTGTTTGGGGGCTCCTTTTTACAGGCTGCAGGTTTGTAGTTCCCATTGTTTTTGGTGTCTGCCCCCAGTGGCTAAGGTTGGTTCAGTGGGTTGTGTAGGCTTCCTGGTGGAGGGGACTGGTGCCTGTGTTCTGGTGGGTGAGGGTGGATCTTGCCTTTCTGGTGGGCAGGACCGCATCCGGTGGTATGTTTTGGGGTGCCTGTGACCTTATTATGATTTTAGGCAGCCTCTCTGCTAATGGGTGGGGTTGTGTTCCTGTCTTGCTAATTGTTTGGCATGGGATATCCAGCACTGGAGCTTGCTGGCCATTGAGTGGAGCTGGGTCTTAGCATTGAGATGGAGATCACTGGGAGAGCTCTTGCCTATTAATATTATGTGGGGCCAGGAGGTCTCAGGTGGACCAATGTTCTAAACTCAGCTCTCTCACCTCAGAGACTCAGGCCTAATACCCGGCCACAGCACCAAGACCCTGTTAGCCACATGGCTAGAGTAATAGAAAATGGATTTATGCTTCCTGATGTTATCACTTCCTTTTATTAGGATTTTCTTGTCAACAAGTCCCTTGATATTATTGCTTCAGATATTTGTTCACTCTCACACGCTGGCCCATTCCTGCATGTAACCGCTGACATCACGGCTCACTGTTACCCAATGCAGCCTTTGTCATCTCTATTCTGCCCCCAGGGCTCGAACTCATTGATTTTAAAATTATAACCTGGCTATATTGGAGGTCTTATCTTACTTCAGTCTGGAAGGGGGGTCTTCCTAACCTATGTGGAACATTGGAGGTGTTGAGTCTTCCAGGGGTTTTCTGTGCCAATCCATGCAGCTGCCACGGACCAAGAGATATTCTGCCTCTATTCCACCTAGGCAGCCAATGCTTTTCCTGCCTTCTATTCCACCTAAGGGGACAGTGCTTTTCCAGCCCCTTCTCTGATGAGGCTCTCAGCAAAGTGGAAGGTCCAGGCCCTTCTCTTTCATGTCATCTTGCTTGGACAGCCTTCAATAGCCCACTAATGCAGGACTATGTAAACATGCCACGTTCTGAAGAGTGAGGTCCATCTCCAAAGGATATTCCAAGGTAAATGGTTCAAGGTTGAAATTCTGACTAATTTGACTGAACAAAGGAAGGCTCTGACATGAAGCCTCACAAATGTTGCCTTCACTTGAGACATCTCTCCCCTCTGAACTTTGCCTGCCTACAGGTAGCCCCCTATTTAAAGTTGGCAACCCCATATCCTCCCTCAGAAAATCCAGTCCTATCTGCATTTGTTCATTCTCTTATTTAACAGACATTTATTGGGTACCTCCTAAGTTCTAGGTGCAAGGAACTGAATGGTGAGTCAAAACAGACACAGTCCCTGTCCTTGTGGAGTTTCTAATTTGGTAGGAGAAAATATTTTAATCAAAGTGTGACACTAATAAACATAAAATGACAAAGACTGAAGTGAAGGATGGATACACTGATCATAGGGACAGATTTCCCTGAGGAAATGAGTCATGAAGATGAAAGTGAGTGACTTTAGCATATTCCAGTGCTTGTGAGAAGCCCATGCCTGTGGTAGAGGGAGGGCAGATCTTGTGCTCATGAGATGGTGGGATGGGTGGATCCATCTCATGTGAAGTGATCACCTTTGGTAACAAGAGGGACACCTTCCCTGCTCAGTTTTCTTCACTCAGTCTCTCCAGGGGTGGAAAATCTCCTCTCTGCAAAATGGGATAAATGCAAGAACCTAATTCTAGTTCTGTCTCCCCACCAGTGAGAGGCATGGGCTGGCCAATCTTTGTTACTAGGTCCCCTGCAAATTCACACACTTCTCAGAGACATGATTTACTCAATTAGAGATAACCAGAGTTACTCCTCTTTTTGCTTGATCCTTTAGGAATCGTAGAGAATTCCATCCCGCCCCTAACACAGTGCTTTTGGCTCTTTTTATGTCCTGTTTTAAGCCAAGCACATCACATTAAACGTCATAGTAGTTACCAGAGGCTGCTCCCTTCACTTTCTGGAAGAAATGATCCAGCTTGATGGAATCTTTTTCATATAAGATCCTCTGCTGACCCTCTAGTAGGGGAGGGAGGAATCTAGTTCAATCTACCATATAGAGTTCAAGGTAAAAAAAGCGTTCTGGCTCTTATATATAATAAGCCAGACTGTAAACTGGAGAGAGCATCTGAGTGAGACAGTATTGAATGAGTCTCAAACTTGGGGACACTGCGTACCATCATTTTGAGGAGGGTGTGGTAAGTGAAACAGAGAGAGTTTCCTTTAAACCTTAAACAAACAAACAAACAAACAAGTGGGGAAATCAATTTGAAACTGAGATTTACAGTCAGTGCCTGCATTTTTTCTTAAACTTATGTTGACACATTGCAGCATGTAGTATGTTAGGAAAGACCTGTTGCAATATTTAATGTGTAAAGGACAAAGTCACACCTCAAGCCCAGGTTCTGGGTTCTGGGTTTTTTAATCTAGCCAATTTTCATGTTGGCAGTTTCACTTATAACTTAAAGGGAAAATCCCACCAGAAAACTTGGCTGTCCTTCTTCAAAGGTATGAGCTAGTACACAAGTGTGTCAAGGCGATCATTACAGTTAGTTTCCAAACGTAAATTTCAAGTATCCTCATCAAATTGAGTCTTCTGCTCATGAAACTAGTATTTTGTTACCTTTTCTCACACTTTAAAATCAGCTCATCACACAGCATCCCCATTCTTTAGGTTGACCTTAGACAGAGGAGTAAATGGGATGGAATGCGACTGGCACATTGTCTTACTTACCCCTGTTGAGTGTCTTTGGGTTCCTGCCTGTCCACTGTCCTATTTCTTATTTTTTGCAGAACAAGGAGCATTCTGTCCATTTAGGAAGGCAAACTCCCTATTTTGCTCCCTGAGATAGTATCCCAATCTCTGGACACCCCATCAAAACTTAATGCCCTTTCTCTCATTTTATCAGAAGCTTGTTCTTCTTTAGGGCAAGCAGACCTTTAGGCATCAAATAAACCCAAATCCTCAGAATCACCCACTCTGTGAGCAAGCCCTGAGAAGAGCTCTTTTATGGCAGCTTAAGAGGCGTCCTGATGTGGAGGAGATATCACCCTTTTAGAACTGACCTCAGCACAAAAGATGACTGTTTGACATCTGTCTGATGTGTCTTCAGCTTTCTCTTGCCCCGTGGGATGCGGGGGGGGGGGTCTCCTTGTCCTCACATTCTCATCCTTCTCCATGTCAAAACCTGCTCAGAGGAAAAGGCCTGTAACTCACTGGCATTAAGGTGTGAGTATTTAAGGTACTATCTTCTGTTTATTAACATGCTGGATAATGTCTAAGATACAGAGACTAATTAGACATTCTCTGTTCTTAAGAATTTGCAGTCTAATGGAGGGGAGCATACAGGTAAAAATAATTATTCTAAATGAGAATAATTGTTGGGGTGGGTGGAGGACAGTGTTGAGAAGCAAGTATGAAGGAATGTAGAACTAACCAGCCTCATGGTTACATCTGAGACATCGCTGGAAAATATCTCAATACCCTCCCCAAAGCAATGTGGTAGTGCTTAACGTTAATTATTCCTATTCTCCTGAATAGGGACCTACTTTCCCAGGGACCTACTTTCCCAGGAATGTTTGCTTGAAGGGACCTACTTTCCCAGGAATGTTTGCTATTAACAGAATAACAGAACAACCTTTAGGCCAAAGGAATGAATCACTAATTGTGGGATTTCAGGCACCAGGAAGAAATATGCTATATGCTTATAGTTTCTAATCACTGACAGGTCCACACACAGATTTATACCAGATTCACCTGGAGCATGGGGTATATAGAAACTCCCAAACTCCATTCTGGAGAAGTTGATTTGGTAACATTGAACTGTGGTCATCCTAATGTGTGACCAGGTTTAAAAATCACAGTGCTACCTCTTGAAAACCTGAAATTATATCAGCTCAGAGAATGTCTATCTGGAAGGTCAGCTCTCACCCTTTCTCAGGAACCTAACTTAATGTCAGGGAATGACTTAGACCCCGAACAGATTGGGTTCTTTCTATTTCAGTGTCCATACCTGTTACATGGATCCTGCTGGCTTTGGAATCCAGGTCCATGAACTTTAGCTGGATGGGATCGACCAGCCTGGGACCTGGGATCAGATCAAAACTTTGCAAAGCAGGGTCCCTGGAAGGCCTGAATGGGAATTCCCCAGAGTACTTGTGAAAAATTCCCTAATCCCAGCCCAGGCCTGCTGAACCAAAATCTCTAGAATGAGGGGAAATCCACATTTTTAATGAATTCCTCAAGTGGTTCTCACTCCCGCTAAGATTGAGAACATCTAGACAAGACTTACCTGCTGAGGAGACAGATCTGAGGGATGTGTTGGGAAGGTGACAGGTCCGGCAGTCCAAATACATTACTTAAAGGGTCTGGCAACAACTCACTATATTATCTTTGATGCAGCTTCTTCCATGAAGGAGCGAGAGGACCAAGAAAAGGGGGATGCTGAGGAGGAAATTCTAGGGGGTGGTGTGGGGAGGATGGAGAGAGGCCCTGACATAGGAGATTCAGGAAGCACTTTGATCATGAGCAGAAGGAACCTGGTTATGACACTGAGAACTGAGGACAGGTGGCACTTTTGCACATGAATTTGCTCAGCAAGAATGACTCATCTCTGCTCTACAGAGCATCAGCTGTGAGAATTCACTTGCAAGACAGCTCACTGACATGGCTGGCAAGTTGGTGTTGACTGTCAACTGGTTGCACAACTGGAGCTGTGGTCTGAGAGCTTCAGTTCTTTTCCACATGGGCCTCTCACGTGGAACTGCTTGAGTGTCCTCATTGCCATGGTGACTGGTTTCCAAGAGTGAATGGTCCAAGGGTTAGGAATTGGAAATGCTAATCTCTTTAAGTCAGGGCCTAAGAAAAGGAATAGTGGCACCTCCAGCATATTCTATTGGTCAAGCAGTCACAAAACCTGACCCTCATCCTCTTAATGAAAAAGGTGTCAGAACTTTGAGACCATGTTTAATCTATCACAATGAGAATGAATTGAGTCAATAGGAATAAGAAATGTGATCAATTACAATATTGTGTTAGTTTCAGGTGTACAATATAGTGATTTAGGGTTTTTTTAACTTTTTATTTTATGTTAGAGTATAGTTGATTAACAGTGTTGTGATAGTTTCAGGTGTACAGCAAAGTGATTCAGTTATACATATACATGTATCTATTCTTTCTCAAATTCTTTTCCCATTTAGGTTGTTACATAATATTGAGCAGAGTTCTCTGTGCTGTACAGTAGGTAGTTGTTGGTGATCCATTTTAAATATAACAGTGTGTACATGTCAATCTCAAACTCCCTAACTATCCCTTCCTCCTATTCTTCCCCAGCTGGTAACCATAAGTTTGTTCTCTAAGTCTGTGAGTCTGTTTCTGTTTTGTAAATAAGTTCATTTGTATCATTTCTTTTAGTCTGAAAGTATACATGCACACCAATGTTCATTGCAGCACTGTTTATGATAGCCAAGACATGGAAGCAACCTAAATGTTCATCAACAGAGGAATGGATAAAGAAGATGTGGTACATATATACAAAGGAATATTACTCAGTCATTAAAAAGAATGAAATAATGCTATTTGCAGCAATATGGATGGACCTAGAAATTGTCATACTGAGTGAAGTAAGTCAGACAGAGAAAGAGAAATATTGTATGATATCGCTTATATACGGAATCTAAAAAGAAGTGATTTAGTTTTTTTGCAGATTGTATTCTATTAGAGGTTATTACAAGATATTGGGTATAACTCCCTGTGCTATACAGTAAATCCTTATTGCTTATTTTATGTATAGTAGTTTGTATATGTTAATCCCATGCTCTTAACTTATCCCTCCCCTAATTTCTCTCCTTTTGGTAACCGTAAGTTTGTTTTCTATGTCTGTGAGTCTGTTTCTGTTTTGTATGTAGATTCATTTGTATTATTTTTTTAGATTTCACATATAAGTGACATCATATAGTATTCATCTTTTTTATTTCACTAAGCATAATATTGCCTAGGTCCATCCATGTTACTGCAAATGGCAATATTTCATTCTTTAATTTATGGCTAATATTCCATTGCATGTATATACCACATCTTCTTTATCCATTCATCTGTTGATAAGCACTCAGCTTTCATGTTTTGGCTCTTGTAAATAGTGCTGCTATGAACATTGGGGTGCATGTATCTTTTCAAATTAGTGTTTTTGTTATTTCTGGATATATATCCAGGAATGGAATTACTGAATCATATGGAAGTACTATTTTTAGTTTTTAAAGGAATCTTTATACTGTTTTCCATAGAGGCTGAACCAATTTACATCCCCACCAACAGTGTATAAATGTCCCCTTTCCTCCACATCCTCTCTAACATTTATTTGTAGGCTTTTTGATGATAGCCATTCTGACAGATATGAGGTGATATCTCTTTGTTCTTTTGATTTGCATTTCCCTAATAATTAGTTATGAACGTATTTTCATGTGTCTATTAGCCATCTGTATGTCTTCTCTGGAAAAACGTCTATTCAAGTCTTCTACCCATTTTTTTTATTGGATTGTTTGTTTTTTTGATATTGAGTTGTATGAGCTGTTTGTATATTTTGGGCATTTAACCCCCCATCAGTCACATCATTTGCAAATATTTTCCCCCATTCTGTAGGTTGTCTTCCTGTTTTGTTGATGGTTTCCTTTGCTGTGAAAAAGGTTTTTAGTTTAATTAGGTCTCATTTGTTTATTTTTGCTTTTATTTCTCTTGCCTTGGGAGACTGACCTAAGAAAGTATTGTTACTATTTATGTCAAAGAATGTTTCAACACAACATCATAAGTCAACTATGCTTCAATAAAATTTTTAAAAAAAGAATGTTTCACGTGTGTTCTCTTCTAGGAGTTTTATGATGTCATGTCTTCATTTAGGTCTTTAAACCATCTTGAGTTTATTTTTGTATAGATGTGAGGAACTGTTCTAATTTCATTCTTTTACATGTAGCTGTCCAGTTTTCCCAGCATCACTTCTTGAAGAGAGTGCCTTTTCTCCATTGTATATTCTTGATTCCTTTGTTGTAGATTAATTGATCATAGGTGCCTGGGTCTATTTATTTCTGGGCTATATGTTTTCTGCCACTGATCTGTGTCTGTTTTTATGTCAATTACATGCTGAAAAAAACAACAATTTAAAGTCTCTGGAAAGTGTCCTAAAAGCATACAACGAGTAAAGAAAATCTTACTTACTCAAGAAAATCTACTAAATTTGAGTAAGAATAGCAAGAGTCTGTGGCTCTTGATCCATGATCCTCTCCTCCACTCCCCAGCTCAGTGTAATGGAAGCTCCACTCTGGGGGATGTGGCTAAGAAAATGGAGCTCTCCTCAGATCTCAGTTAAGGGATATAATTTCTCACCAGTAGGGCAGGTTGCCAGCATTTCTCATCACTCATAGCTCCTGGTTGCAGAGGCTAAATTCCTGGTGAGTACAATCAAGAGATCAGGGATTCCTTCCTTCATCTAGCTTGAATTTATAAGAGAGATAGTTACACCAAGAATACTGGGAACTGAGAGCAGAAGTTCCACACTGAAAGAGCCAAGCTGACATGAGAGGTTATCACCTTCACCCAGCACCCTGATCATAAAGAAAGGGTGCCAATCAGAGAGAAGTAGACAGCTATCCTCATCTGCAGCTCTAGAGCAGGAACTCAGAGATTTTGCCTAGAGAGAGAGGCAGTCAATAAAAACAACTCAAAGCTCTTCCTAGAGAAACTGATTTTATTTGAAACAGACTTTGTGGAAGTTCGAGCCTAAGCACTCTTAAAAATAATGGAGGTTTTGGTGGTAAGCAATTAAGTAGAGGCTAATAGCTTTATGAAGTAACAAGCTAAACTGTAGGTCAGCTAGTTTAATGAGAGAACCAGGAAAAGAGACAACTGAGAAGATCTCTTCTGGAGTCAGAAAACCTCAGAGACTGGCTTCAAAGACTACCGTTGCAAAGGAGCCTGAATTTAATTGGATCATACTGTGGGACAATGTATACTCCAGGGCATCATCAAAACAATAGAGTAACCAGACAGCACTTAGTGGAGCCTAACATCTGGATATGATACCAGCAGAGGCAGACAACTTAATAGTGAAATCAGGGAAAGACAGTCAAAGAGAACCCTGTTAAAAGCACTATACTCCCAGGGTGAATATGTACTTGCCCAAGACTGAACGCTTTGAGAAATAACATCAGAGACTTTACATTGCATGGGAAATAGACCTCATTTAAAATATTCCAGTGAAGTCACTAAATAAATGCACAAGCAAACAATAGGAAAAATAAACCCTAGGGAAAGGGGAAAACAGTATCCAAAATTACTACAAATCTTACCTAAAATGTCCAGCTTTTAACATACAAAAAAATAGGAGACATAAAAGATGAAGGTCAAGAGGGAAGAGATATGGGAACATATGTATATGTATAACTGATTCACTTTGTTATAGAGAAGAAACTAACACACCATTGTAAGGCAATTATATCCCAATAAAGATGTTAAAAAAAAAAAAGATGAAGGAAAGTATGACCCATACACAGGAAAAGAAGCAGGCAACAGAAGCTACTTGTGACTTCTGTACAGATGTTGGATTTAACAGACAAAGACTCCACTGCAGCTATTATAAATATATTCACAAAACTAAAGAAAATCATGTTTAAAGAAAAAACACTGCAGCTATTATCAATGTATTCACAAAACTAAAGAAAATCATGTTTAAAGAAAAAAAAGTTATGATGATAATGTCTCATAAAATAGAGAATATTAATAAAGAGATATAAATTATTCAAAAGAACCAAATAGAAATTCTGGCAACAAAAGGTAAAAGACCTGAAAGGAAGAATTCAATAGAAGTGTTCATCTGTTTATTTCCGCTGGCAGAAGGAATTAGTGAACTTGAAGACAGATCAATAGAGATTATGAAATGTGAATAACAAAGAGAAAAAAAGAATGAAGAAAATGAACAGAGCTGCAGAGAAATGTGGGATACTACTAAAGTGCACCAACTTATATGTAGTGGAAGAATCAGAGAGAGAGGAGAGGAGAGAGAGAAAGGAGCAGAGAAAGAAAAGAGAAGAAAAAACTCAAAGAAATAACGGCTGGGGACTTCCCTGGTGGTGCAGTGGTTAAGAATCTGCCTGCCAATGCAGGGAACATGGGTTCAAGCCCTGGTCTGGGAAGATCTCACATGCCGCGGAGCAACTAAACCCATGCGCCACAACTACTGAGCCTGCACTCTAGAACCCTCAAGCCACAACTACTGGGCCTGAATGCTGCAACTACTGAAGCCTGTGTGCCTAGAGCCCGTGCTCTGCAATAAAAGAAGCCACCGCAATGAGAAGCCTGTGCACCACAATGAAGAGTAGCCCTCGCTTGCCGCAACTAGAGAAAGCCCGAGCGCAGCAATGAAGACCCAACAGACCCAAAAATAAATAATAAATAAATAAATAATTTAAAAAAACAGAATTAATGGCTGAACACTTACCAATTTGATTAAAAAAAATTAATCTGCACATCTAAGAAGTTCAAGAAACT
This sequence comes from Grampus griseus, assembly GCF_964374135.1. Taxonomy (NCBI): domain Eukaryota; kingdom Metazoa; phylum Chordata; class Mammalia; order Artiodactyla; family Delphinidae; genus Grampus; species Grampus griseus. Next base: position 37,716,091 of record NC_139005.1, read on the forward strand.
CCAATAAAATAAACACAAAGAGATCTACACCCAGACATATCAGTAAAATTCCTGAAAGCAAAAGACAAAGAGAAACTTTTGAAAGAGTAAGAAAAAAACTATTCATTATATGAGAAAACTAATAAGATTAACAGCCAACTTCATTGTTCAGAAACAATGGGGCCCAGAAGGCAGTGGGATGACATACTCAAAGTGCTCAAAAAATAAAAATGTCAAATAAGAATTTTATATTCAGCAAAACCATTTTTCAAAACTTAAGGTGAAATATTTTTCAAGAGAAATAAAACCTTTTTCATTTCAGAAAACAGTCTAACTGTTCCTCAAAAAGCTAAACAAAATATTACCATATGACCTAGCAATTCCACTCCTACGAAAATATACGTCCACCCAAAACTTGTACACTGATGTTCATAGCAGCATTATTCGTAGTAGCCCAAAAGTGGAAACCACCCAAATGTTCATTGATTGACAAATGGATAAATAAACTGTGGTCTGTCCATACAATGGAATATTATTTGTCAAAAAAAAGGAAGTATTGATATATGCTATGACATGGATGAACATTGAAAACATTATACTAAGTAAAAGAAGCTAGCTACAAAAACACATATACTGCATTTGTCTTTATATTAAATGTCAAAACATAGACAAATTGGCGGAGAGAAAATAGATTGGTGGTTGCCCAGGGCTATGGATGGGGATGGAGGGTTAGGATTGAGAGGAAATGATGAATGGCTGTTAATGGGTATGGGATTTCTTTTAAGGGGTAATGAAAATGTTCTAAATTTGATTGGGGGTAAATAAAAACCTCAATGAGATATAACCTCACACCTGTTAGAATGGCCATCAAGAAAAAGAAGAGATAACAAATCCTGGAGCAGATGTGGACAAAAGGGAAACCTTGTGCACTGTCAGTGGGATTGTAAACTGGTACAGCTACTATAGAAAACAGTGTGGAGGATGCTCAAAAAATTAAAAATAGAGCTAACATATAATTCAACAATTCCATTTCTGGGAATATATTCAAAAACACAAATTCAAAAAGACATGTGCATCCCCATGTTTATAGCAGCATTATTTACAGTAGTCAAGATATGGAAACAACTTAACTGTCCATTGATGGATGAATGCATGTGGTAGGATTCCATCCTTTTTTATGGATGAGTAATATTTCATTGTGTATATACACCACATCTTTATCCATTCATCCATCCATGAACATTTAGGTTGTTTCCATATCTAGGCTATTGTAAATAATTCTACAATGAACATAGGGGTGCATATACCTTTTCAAATTAGTGTTTTCATGTTCTTCAGATAGATACTGAGAAGTGGAAAAGCTAGGTCATATAGTAGTTCTATTCATAATTTTTTTGAAGAATCTCCATACTGTTTTCCATAGTGGTTGCACCAATTTCCATTCCCACCAACAGTGTACGAATTTCCCCTTTTTGCCGCATCTTCTTCAACATTGTTATTTCTTGTCTTTTTGATTATAGCCATTCTAACAGGTGTGAGATGATATCTCTTTTTGGTTTTGATTTACATTTCCATAATAATTACTGATGAACATCTTTTCATGTGCCTGTTGGCCATGCATATATCTTCTTTGAAAAAGTGTCTATTCATGTCCTCTGCCCATTATTTAATCAGGTTTTTTTTTGTTGTTGAGGTGTATGAGTTCTTTATATATTTTTGATATTAAATCCTTATTGGATATATGATTTGCAAATGTCTTCTCCCATTCAGTAGGTTGCCTTTTCATTTTCATGATAGTTGCCATTGCTATGCAGAAGCTTTTTAGTTTGATGTAGTCCCGTTTGTTTATTTTTGCTTTTGTTTCCCTTGCCTTTGGCGTCAGAGCCATAAAAACATCACTAAGACTAATGTTTATGAAGTTACTGCCTGTATTCTTCTAGGGATTTTATGGTTTTGGGTCTTACATTCAAGTCTTTAATCCATTTTGAGTTAATTTTTATGAGAATTGATTTTTGCAAGATAGTCGTTTAGTTTCATTCTTTTACATGTGATTTCCAGTTTTCCCAACACCATTTATTGAAGAGACTGTTCTTTATCCATCGTATGTTCTCTGCTCCTGTGTCATAGAGTGTGGGATTTATTTCTGAGCTATTCTGTTCTGTTAATCTATGTGCCTATTTTTGTGCCACTACCATGCTGTTTTGATTACTATAGCTTTGTTTATAGTTTGAAATCATGGAGTGTGATACCTCAGCTTTGTTCTCCTTTCTCAAGGTTGTTTTAGCAGGTCCATTACTGAGCCATATATCCCTTAATATAGGGGCAGAGTAATTTCTTAGAGAAAGCATCTTTCTAAAATCATCTCTTACCCTCTCTTGGGGGTAGTGGATAAGAAGGGATGTTGGCAGTTATAGTAGTAAAATGGTACTGAGGAGGGAGTCAGAGGTTTCATTATTTTGTTATACTAACAAAGACACTTCTGATTACAGATCACTTGTGGATCACTACTCTTATTTCAGACACACTTTGCTTCCAAATTTTAAATAATATTCTGGCTTATATAGTCTCACAGGAGTAACATCCATTCATTAAGCCAGACTAGTGACTTTGATGTGCAGCAAAAGCAAATAATGTTGGCCAATTTCCTGTTTCCCATTATTCAGAAATATAAATAGAGCCAAGATTTTATTTGTTATGGTTTCTATAATATTGGAAATTCCTACAGAAATACCAGCAGACTCTTTCATGGTACATCTTATTAGGTTGGGACTAAAACCTTTCCATTTGGGGCCAAGAGGCTCCTTGGCAATACCTATGATCCTTTATTTTTCCCTTAACTGCTTCTGGTGTTTAATTTTCTGGCCTGAGTTTTTATTGCCTTAGATTTTATTTCCTGGAACTTTTTGCTGTTACTTTTTGTTGTTTAATTATGAAATACGTCATTCATTCAAAAAGTACAGAGACATATAACAAACACTCATGTATACACCTTTAGACTTAAACAAGTGTCGATATCTTACATACTTTGGAATTTTTTTAGTAAGTAAAAATTTACAGATTCATTTGGGGCCACAGAGGTGCAGGGTTTTTTCCAAACTTCTTATTGATGTTAATATTTTTAAATATGGTTAAGAGAAATTTATTTTAAGAAGCTCATACATTTCTTCAGAGAATGTTTTTCCTTTAAATGACTGGAAAGTGAATCCTTTACATGAAAGCATTCTGGCTGCTTCAGTCCTAGGCCTCTTCTCTTCTCACTCTATAGTTCTTCCCCCCTTGATCTCATTCACGCCTGTGGCTTGATTACTACTCTGCTGATGACTCCTAAGTTTATATCTTCAACCCAGATCTCTCCTTGGAGTTCCAGACCCATACATCCAGCAACCATCTTATTATGCCACGAACCTTCAATGTTAACATAACCCACCAAACCCAAGATTTCCTCCAAACCTGGACTTCTTCCTTTCCCTTTCTCAGCAAATGGCACCATCATTCATGCAATTAGGCACCTCAGAAGCCTAGGATGTAACACTGACACCTTATTCTCCACTTCTTACTTAATCTGTCAGCAAGTCCTACTGATTCTACCTCTTCAAATATGTATCAAATTGCCTCACTTCTCTCTTCCTTCATGACCACCACACTAGTCCAAGCATCTATGATGACACGATAGCAGTAGCTTCCCAACTATTGTCCATGCATCCTCCCTGGACCCTTCCAGCAAGGTTCTCTACACTGTAGCCAGAGTGAACCTCTAGAACACAAATTTGATGATAAGATCCCATCAGGTTAGACTATGATTCTTAAGATTAAAAAGAATGGCCTGGTCAGCATAGTCTGACCCAGGCTACCCCTCTTGGCCTCTTTCTGTTACTCTCACTCTACACCTCAGCCTTCTAGGTTTTGAAAGCATTGTACCTCCTCCTCTCCCCAGAGCCTTTGCATATGCTGTTCCCTCATCCTGAAGTGCTCTTCTTCACCCATTTATGGGCTTAACTTCTATTCATCTCTCAGGTCTCAACTCACATCTTACTTCTTTAGGAAAGCTTTTCTGATCACCCCCCACCCCAATCTGGGTCAAGTTTCTTTGTTATTAGCTTATATTTAACTGTACCCTTTTCCTTCCTGGGACTTTTCTCAGTTATAATATATTCTCTTATTCACTTAATTGATTAATCTCTGTCTCCCCATCTCCCTGTCCTCTACTAATATATTGTAAGCTCTGCGAGAACATGAATAAATAAGTGACTCTCAAGCTACCTGATTATAGGTAGCCTTGTCTGGATCATGTGGAAACAAGTGAGATGGTGCTGATAACAAAGTTATGGAATTCTGGATTTTCATTGGTATGAATCTCTCCCTCCTATGTTTCAAAAACAACATCAGGCCATAGGTTAATGATACCACTGGTATAGTAAGACAAAGGAGGGAAAACTCCTGGCATAAGATATGCAATGAAAGATAGAATATTTTTTAGATATTTTAGTGACATGGAAAGAGCTGTGAATTCAAATGGCTGGTCTGCCTCAAGAGCTTTAGCCAAGGACAATTCCCAGCCTGTTTCATCATCTATAAAACTACAACATGCTATCTTCTAAGTTAATTTTAATAACTAGAAATTATATATCCATAGTGCCTGCACCATAGTAAGAGTTAGTAAATACTTACTGACTAAAGAAATAACTTAATGAATAAATAAATAAAAGTAAGTACACAGTGAAGTTTCTGGCAAATAACAAGTCCTCGATGAGCCATAACCACAATAATATGATAAATGACAGTCAAGAATACTTTCCTGTAAGAGAAAGGAAGACTGAGCTGATGTAGGAAGAGAAGACTGCAAGTAAATGGGGAATGGAGCCGGACAATCACCCAGAGCAGGTTTTGTTTCAAGGCGTGGTGCCCAAGCGCTCTGACTCTGTTAGCTGCCCCAGAATGGGAAGACACATATAGCCAGGTGTCTACCACACAATGTTACCTGATGTCCATAGACAACTAGAGATAGAGGTGAGTGGAGAAATAGGGTCTCACATAGAAAATTTTAAAAATGAGCCAGAGATAGAAGAGCAGAATCAGCGGAGGGGAGTGTCAGAGATGCCAAATGAAGAGACAGCAGTCAACAGAGTCAGACCTCAAGGAGTCAATTCAACTATACTTGAAAGCATGTCATTTATATCTAATGATAGCAATCAATGATTTGACAAGACGGTTTTCAGCAAAGTGCTGGGGAAGAAGGTAAACTCCATTGAGTAAGGCAGTTGGGGGGGGGGTGATGAATATAGACAGTGACCTTATATTTCTTTCAAGAAATTTGTCTAGAATTAGCAGAAGAGAGATTGGGCAGAGTAGTCTGAGGGGGAGACAGGGTTGAGAGAAAGGTCTTTTGGTTTGGTTTTGTTTCATTTTTAGGTGAAAGAAGCTTAGCATATTTATAATCTGAGAAAGAAAATTAGAGGAAAGGGAGATGTCCAATGTCCAGGAGAGAGAGGATAATCAATAGAGTTGAAGTTCTGAAGAGGTGTCAGGGTGCCAGCTCAGCCCTCATTAACCTACTTGTTTACTGCTTAGCAAACTTCCCCCAAATTAATTTAAAAACGCATTCTTGGTATCCCTTCTCCATTCATCTATGTGGCCCTGGACCTCTCACTTCATCTTGCTTTGCATTTACATTCTTGACTTCCTGCTGCATCCCCCTGACCTTTTACTTTGCCTCTTATTTTCTGTCACCTGGATTCAGCCTTAAGATTTGATGACTGATTTAGCTTCTCTGGCACCTGGCCACTGCTCTCCTTGGCCACACTATTGCCATCACCCTCAGCTGTTGCAACTCTTGGCCACTATGAGTAAGTGCCCTGCCAAGGCCGCCTCCCTGACTTGTCCATGTGGAGGAGAAGTGCCTCCTAGAGGAGATCACAAGAGGATAGAATCTGGGGCAGAGGGGGAAGGTTAGCTCCTAAGGCTGGAGAGGTGGTGAGGAAGAGAGCTAGTGGAATTTATTGGAGAGGGTAACTTTAACATTTTCTCTAATCTGATTCTGTACTATTCTGTTTTTTTTTTTAACCGTGGTAATATATGTTAAAAACAAAACTTTTGTTTTTAAAACAAAAAGTTATAAATGAGAGGAAGGAACTGTGTTCATTCATTTAGGCAACAGCATTCTATTGAGCCCCCACCAGACCATGTGCTGGGTGCTGGGGACACTGGTGAACAGGCTCCATCCCTGATCTAACAGAGTTTTCTATCTAACAGGACAGATGCCCATAATCAGACACCTATTTATATCAGAACAAAAGTTGGGACTCTGGGAGAGTTCAACTCTGAAAGCTTCTGTTTTTGCTGAAAGGTAAGAAGCAAGGTCATTTGCTCACAAAGGAGATGGAATTGAGCAGAGGGCTTGAAAGAAATGATAAAAATTAGGAAGAGGAGTTGTAGGGAAAGGGGGAGCAGACAGACCAGGAATATGTAAACAAATGCAGAGCTATGCATACTTTTTACTTGAATGTCTCCAAATTCAAGTCCCAGAACTTGATTTTCAACTGCCCATGTGTGCCACATATTTGCTTCAAAAAAAGCAAATCCCTTTTCTTTCAGAATCTGTTAGTCATTGCTCTCTTTTTAACAACACTGTCAACAATAATCTCTTTTTGAAGAATGTCTTCAATTCACAGTAATTGTACTGGTAATAAATAGCTCATCCATGTCTTCAGGACTGTTAAGTGACAAGATAGATTGTAAGATTAAAAGCAACACAACTGTGTCCTTATTCAGTTCTTAACTAGAGTTTAACACAATACCCGGAAGAGTCACCTGTAATTCCAAACCTCTTGAGTCTTGGTTGGTGGGCCAGCTCTCTTCCCCTGGGCTTTAGCAAGCTTGGAACACCACTTTCCTAGGACATAGGCATCATAGTCTTGGTTAAGCTTCATAGTGTATCACTAATAATTCCAGTTGTATCTAGCATACTGAAATAATAACATCTTAAATTCTTATAAATTATAAGTGCACTAGAACTTTTTTTAAATCTTAAATGCACATTCCTTAATATTATTCACTATTTTATGATAATATATTTGCTGAATATTGGAAAAGAGAATTAAAAATAAAACAGACATCTCTAACATTTTTCTCTTGTATGAAGGGTGCTTTATTTAATTTATCCACAGGTTTTACCTTCTATATAGTGAATTTCTAAATATATTTAAATTTTGCTGTTGAGTGGTATACTAAAATCAGGGTGTTTTCAGATATTAAAGAATAACAACAATAAGGAATACTTCTCAGCAAAGAGAAGTATTTTACTGATATTTTATGGGTAATAGATTCATTTGTTCTGTGTGTATCTTGCCTATATCCTTCCATTCATCTCATTTGTTTTTACAGGATATCTATCTGGGGCAGCTTGATCTGCTGTGAGCTGTGGAGAGGGAGACAAAGAGAAAAAAGATGTGTTGCTGAATTTTTAATAACATCTGTATGAGTTGCCAATAATAAGCAAATAATAAATATTTATTGACTTGAATTAAACTGAGCCAGGATCAAGGACGTGCAGCTGATGGTTGAAATATTTGTTGCTGTGAGATCAAGTTGAATCAACAGTACTGGAGGAAAAAGGGAAAAGGAAGGAGGCAAAATACAAAGCAAAGTGAGAAAACAGAAGCAAAGTGAAGAGAAAATGATTACAGTGATGATTATTGCTACATATATACATTATATATACTGTTACACACACACACAGGCTTATATAGATAGCAGTCTCCATCTTGGTGTGTGTGTGTGTGTGTAGCAATAATATTACAGGGTCAAACTTTAATCACTAAGAAATGGAGTTAAACTTAATCATTTCTAGTGCTTTCATTTTAAACCAACAGCTCAGTTTCCACATCTCCTCGCACCACGCAGTGATCCATTGTGTTGGAAGGCATATCAGTAGCCCAAAGCACCCTACAGTTAGTGGAAAACTCTTTTCTCCTTTAAGTCCTCCCTATCCATGGGCTGATCCCCATTTCAACTTTGTGCTGACTTCCTGTAACTTTCTATTGCATGTAGGCACCGTCTCATTTCTCTGTGCTTCAAATGCCAGGTAAAGTCAAAATAGAGGGTAAAAGAAACAAACAAGGACAGGAAACAGCAAGAAGTTACTGTTGGCATTCTCAGCTGCCCAGCAGAGTCTCTTCCCATGTTTGGGAAATTTCTCACCTCCTGGGTCTTGGTGGGTGGCTCATACACTGCTGTTATCACAGCAGAAGATGTCAGGGACTTGCTTTCCCCACTTCTTTGAAGCAAGGACCAAAAGCAACTCAGGTATCGCCACACCCTGGCACCACTGTCTCTGCCAGTAGCAAAAGGAGGGCCAGTAGTGTGGGCTGAGGCCCTGCTTGCTCTGTCACCCTACAGGCTGCAGTGCTCAGGGAGGTGCCAGTGATGGCATCCCTAGACCAGCCCTCTGGAGCGGTAGCATTGTCTGGATGTGTCACCCTGTATCAGATTCTTCACCCAAGGCCTCTGGAATCCAGCTGAGGCCTTTGTGTGAAGAAGAAAAAGGTGTCCCTCCTGGCAGGTGCAAGGCTCTGCCAGCATATGGTGGCTTTGCCTCTCCATTCCGTAGGTCCCTGAGGTATCCATGCTACTTTTCATTTCTTTTCTATCTAACTCAGTTTGCCTTGTTGCTTACAAATAAAAACTCTTGCTAATATAGTAAGACTACCACACTGTCCAGTTATATCCATAACCTCTTCATAGTGTTATGCCCCTTTTAACATAGGTCATATTCCTAAATAGGCATTTCTCCAAAGAAGATATACAGATGGACAATAGGCACATGAAAAGATGCTCAACATCACTAATTATCAGAGAAATGCAAATCAAAACCACAATGAGGTATCACCTCACACTGGACAGAATGTCTATCATCAAAAGTCTACAAATAATAAACACTGAAGAGGGTGTGGAGAAAAGGGAACCCTCCTACTCTGTTGGTGGGAAGGTAAATTAGTGCAGCCACTATGGAAAACAGTATGGAGGTTCCTTAAAAAACTAAAAATAGAGTTACCATATGATCCAGCAATCCCACTCCTGGACATATATCCAGAAAAGACAAAAGCTCTAGTTTCAAAAAGGTAACATGCATCCCTGTGTTCACAGCAGCACTATTTACAATAGCCAACACATGGAATCAACCTAAGTGTCCATCAACAGATAAATGGATAAAGAAGGTGTGGTATGTATATATAATGGAATATTACTCAGCCATAAAAAGAATGAAATAATGCCATTTGCAGCAATGTAGGTGGACCTAGAGATTATCATACTAAGTGAAATAAGTCAGACAGAGAAAGACAAATATATGATATCACTTATATGTGGAATCTAAGAAATAGTACAAATGAACTTATTTACAAAACAGAAACAGACTCACAGACACAGAAAACAAACTTATGGTTACCAAAGGGGAAGGCGGGTAAGGGATAAACTGGGAGTATGGGATTAACAGATGCACACTACCATACATAAAAATAGATAAGCAATAAGTTTTTACTGTATAGCACAGGGAACTATATTCAATATCTTGTGATAACTTATAATGGAAAAGAATTTTTAAAACTACGGTCATATTATCTGGCATTTCCACAAGACTATTATACCCTCCCTAAATAACACAACTAGCAAATATTTAGCCTTGATCTACTAACTCGGAGTAAATAATTAGCTTACATATACTTTTAAGTGTTCATACTCAGGCTTGAATGTTTCAACTTCTAGTATTTAAATGTGATACACTAAAAGCTGAGCTTATCCTGCCTTGGGAAAGGAGGAAAGGACAATCATTATCAGCTTGTACATGGAGAACCCCTTAAAGTACGCAAAACATGAACCCATTCCTGGGAGGAGTAAAGTGGGCCACCTGGAGACCCCACTCCCTCCTCACTGGGAGTCAACAGGCTCACACTTACTGCACATTTTCTCCCACTATACAAACCAATCCTGAAAGCCACACCAGGTCCCCACTATAGTCACTGGATTTACTTCAAGGACACAGCCAAATTCCACTAAATCCAGGTGCTCACCTCCTCCATTGCACCTTCTAATTGAGTTTATGTGGGTCACATAAAATGCATGCAGGCATCTCTGGTCATCTACTGTCTGTGGAGTCCTCATTCCCAGGCTGCCTTCTGTGTCCTATCTGTTCACAGAACCCCAGATCCTCTCCTCACTCTCACACCCATACCTCTGACCTCTATACTTCTAGCACTGCAATCACCAATCTTCCTTAGATCTGCAACTTCTTTCCTGGACATGTGTTCCACCTCCTTGACTTCACTGAAATAACCCCCAGAGGGCACTATCTCCCCTGCAGCCTTCTCACATGGGGGTTATTTCCTTTTGTGCTCTCCAGAGTCAGGTGGGTTGCTCTCCATAATTTCCAGGCCTGCATCGAGATTAATGTTTCCCTTCCTTCTTGTAAAACTCTTGCCATTGAGGCTCATGCTCTCCTGGTACAACACATTTTTCCTTCTAATCACCTGCATCTCACAACTTCCTAAGCACTCTTGTTCATTGACTGAGACAGTTCCTGTTGACAGTTTTCTCCTCCCCAGTCCAGAGGGTTATTGGGCATCCATGCCCACAAAGAGGTCCTACCCAACATCCCAGTCTCTTGTTCCTTGACCTCCGGTGACCTCCTCTTCTTCAACTCAGACACCCACTTGATTTTTCCCTGTGCCTTGTCATCACCAGAAACACTCCTTCCCTGAAATCACTGATTCTAACATTCTTCTTCTATCACAACCTGATATCTTTCTGGTTCTTTGCTCAAGAACTCTCTGAAATATTTTAACCTCATTCAGACTTCTAACTCATTGACCATGCCCATTTCTCTCATAGCCCCCCTTCTACCTTCATTAACTCTTTATCTAGCCTTGATGTCCTGGTACATCACTACAACCTCTCTCCCCTGGTAATCTTCATTTCCTTGGTCAGAATTCAAATCCTGTTGCTTCATCTTTAAAATGAGAATAATATTAGTATTACAACTTATAGGGTTGTTAGGAGAATTAAATCTCAGTGTATGTGAAACACTTGGAAGTTCACCTGAAACTTAAATAGTACTAAATAAGTAGTATTCTGTCATGCCTTCCTGGAAAAACCCAACTCTGGATAAATCTGATCACTGGCATTCTCAGAATATGTGTTCAAAGACTGAACATTACCAGAAATTTTTAAAATGTAATTGTGAAAAATAACAGCTGTAGATACTCTTGATCATCAAACTCAAATTGCCCCTCAATACTGCTAGAAGTAAATTCATTCTTCCTTCTACAAGTGTTTCATATGCTTTTCCCTCATCTTCAACATTGCATCTGACTTCCCTAAACTTACATGACTATCTTATGACTACCTCATAAGTTATAAAGAATCACTCATGAGCCCCCCCTTTTGCTCCAGCAAGTCTAAAACTATTCTTGTATCTGTTCCTTTCTTCTTTTCATCCTTTCTGCTAAGAGATAAGTGTTCCCACAGTTATCAAAAGCAAGTGTCTCCTTGAGTGTTCTGATCTTTTCCTGCCTTCCCAAAGACCTCCATCTTTGAATTATCCCATCCCTGTCCTTTACCTTCCCTTTTACGCAGGTCCTTCTTATCTTAAGAAGAAACTCTAGATTTACAAATTTTATACATATATTTCAATACCCACTCCCAGTTTGTGGATTGTCATTTCAGTTTCTTTGTGGTGTCTTTTGATGAACATGTGTTCTTAAATGTAATTAAACTCCTCAACTTTTCATGCTTTATGCTTTTATATCATATTTACAACATTCTCCCATATGCTGAAGTCATTACGTATTTTATTTTCTATTTTTAATGTTTAATAATTTTGGCTTTCTCATTTAGTTTTTAATCTATCTGTGATTGCTTTTATTTACAGTGTGAGAAATGCATCCAACTTTATTTTCTTCTGAAAATATAGCTAAGTAATGCACAGAATGGTTTAGCGAAAAAAAATTGTTTCCTTATTGATCTGCAGTTCTACCCCTGTCTTATTTCAACAGCCCACATATTAATGGGTTTATTTGGGGAGTCTCTAATTTTTTTCTATTTGTCTATTTCCCCATGCCTGCATCAATACCTTATAGTATTAATTACTTTAGCTTGATAATGCCTTATGGAAAGGATGTCTACTTGGGTGTGACCCCTCACCTGTTTTTTTCTTCAAACATGTCTTAATTATTCTTGGCCTTTTCCATATATAAAATTTTCAATTAGCTTAACAATTTTCAAAAGAAACATTTTAGGTATATATTATGTTTTATTAAATTTATTTAGCGAGACAAACTTTTTTAAATATTGCATTTTCTAATCAATGAACATGGTCTATCTTTCCACTTATTTAGGCCTCCTTAAACATCATTCAGAAAAGTTTTATACATTTATCCAGAAAAGTTTTGCCTATCTCCTGTTATATTCATTATTAGATACCTCTTTAATGTTATTTTAAATCATATCTCTTTAATTTTATTTTTAAACTGCTGCTGGTATGTGAAATGCAAATCAACATTTATTTGATTTTATTTCCAGCAACTTTGCTAAAGTCTCTTGTTATTTCTACTAATTTTCTGAAATGTCTTTTGTAGTCTTTATGTACAATATCATATCATTTGCAAGTGATTTCAGTTTTGTTTCTTTCTTCATAATCCTTGTAATTTTACTTTCCTCTCCTTGTCTTCTTTTCATATAGGTATGCTAAATTCAAAAGGAACTGTGCTGTGTTGTACGTACTACACAAATTCCACCTTTATTTGTATCCATTTGCTATAGTTCTTTGGTGTAGAGGTAAATATATAATGAAGAATGTTCAATAAACCTATTAATGTCAGGTTAATAATGATTTCTAAGATGTTGTAATGCTATATCATCTTGATGCCAGTAAGTACACTTTACAGAGCTATCAAATTGTGCCTCATTAAAAATGCCATTTGAAGATCGGCAAATTGCTAAAATTTTGACTAATATGATATCTGATTATCTTGAACTAGCAAGCAGAGCTTTGATGTTAATAACATCACTTTTTACAACACATTTGAGAGCAGACACTGGCATTTATATTGTTGATGTTAAAAAAAAGAAAAGAAACAGGCTGCATCTTTCAACTACTAAGTCAAGCTTTGGCAATTTATCTTCTGCAAAACAGCATCTTCTGTAATAGTATATTAATGTTCTAAATTTGAGTTATATATTTCCTAGTGTTTAATTTGTAAATGTATTGCATTTAAAGCCATAAGAACTATAATTATACATTGTTTATGCCTAGTTTTATTACATGTTTAAATAACTTTATAATTAAAATAGGTTTAATAAATCCTGGTAGCCTATGTGCACTTTTATCCTTTGAAATAGTCTCTCATTCTATTACTTACATTTGAGAAATTCTGTTCTAATGAGTAGGAGACTCTCCTTGGTCTCACTTTGGGGATCCTGGCTTTGTTGGTCTTCCTAAATGTATAAGTTACCTACTTATATTGGGTGATTGTACCTCACTGCATCTGTTTAACCACAAGGGCTCCTGAGTGCTCTTTCTAAGAGGCAAATTGATTATAAACTTTGTCTACTTAAAAGTATTCAATAATCTTCTTTTATTTTTAAGGTAATATTCAAAAGTTCTTAACGTAATTCAGAAAGCTCTGTATAATTTTTTTCCTACAGACCTCACTAAATGCATCTTTGCAAACTGCTTCTCCCACAGTTGACTCTATTTCAATGGAAACACGATCTTTGCAAATGCTCAGACCAAAAACCTTGGAGGGACACTTGGCTCCTCTCAGTTGTACACCAGATCAGCAAATCACCCAGGCTCTACCTTAAAAACATACACAGACTCACCACTTCTCATCACTTCCATACTGTTGCCTGGACCATGCCACCAACATCTCTTACTAGAATTTTGCAGTAATTTCATGATTAGTGTTTACGCCCTTACTCCTATATTAGTTTTCTGTTGCTGCTGTAACAAATTATCAAATAAAATGTTCAAATAATTTGCTGTAACAAATTATCAAAACTCAGCATCTTAAGAGACTTCCCTGGTGGCACAGTGGTTAAGAATCTGCCTGCCAACACAGGGGACATGGGTTCAAGCCTTGGTCCAGTAAGATCCCACATGCTGGAGCAATTAAGCCCATGCGCCACAATTACTGAGCCTGTGCAATAGAGCCCGCGAGCCACAACTACTGAGCCCTGCATGCTGCAACTACTGAAGCCCGCACGCCTAGAGCCTGTGCTCTGCAACAAGAGAAGCCACTGCAGTGAGAAGCCTGTGCACCACAACAAAGAGTAGCCCCCACTCGCTGCAACTATCAAAAGCCCGCACGCAGCTGCAAAGACCCAACACAGCCAAAAATAAATAAATAAATTTATGAAAAACAAACAAACAAACAAAAACTCAGCATCTTAAAACAACATTAATTATCATTTCACAGCTCCATAGCAATCCAATCGGCTTGGCTGGCTTTCTGATGTGGAACCTACAAAGTCGAAAGTATTGGCAGGGCTGCTCTCCTTTCTGGAGGTTCTGAGGATTATTCCATCTCAAGCTCATTCAAGTGGTTGGCAAAATGTAGCTCCATGTGGATATAGGCAATGCAATGTTTCTGTGCTGACAATCACATGCAGACTGAAGGTCTTTGTAGTGTGGAGAATCATGCTCCAATGATTGAGCTGGCTCTCACTGAGCATGGGGGGAACATGCATCCACAGTGCACTGCCATAGAGTGTTTTATATATAATGTGCTATGGGTGTGTCTTGTGTGTGTGTATTTTTAAGGAAGCTGTTTCAAAATAAATGGTGTTGTAACAAATCAATGCTGCATACATAGGCTGGCTTTAAAGGAGGTGTGTGTGCACTTGCAGGACTGTTTATTATTAGGCTCTTCCCCTGCTAGACTGTAAGACTTGAGGGCAGAGGCCCTGCTTATGTTGTTTATCACTCAGTCCTCAGGGCCAAACACAGTGCCTGGCACAGAGGAAGTAGTCAGTAAGTACATGTTGAAGAAATAAATGAACAACGGTTTTATATTGGTCACCAAAACGAGACTACAAAAATGTTTTAAATCTTAGTGAAGTGTTATATTCATAAGCAAAATAAAACCGTTGAGCATAGCTTTAATCTGCACCTGAATGAGTTTGGAGAAAGTAAGTCTATGAGAAGTAAATTTCTGTTCCTCATGTAGTAGCCCTGGGGTGGGTGAGACCTGAGCCCCGGGCAGGCCAGGGCTGCTGTTTTATCTAGCTCACTGGTTTAGGTGGTGCTTTGAGACCGACCTGTTCCCTATGTCTTCTCCCTCTGGACAAGATTACAAGGATGGAGATGCAGCAGCAATCAAGCCTTGGTCCAAGAAGAAGCCCTAATTCTTCATTTTTCCCAACCACAGCTGCCCCAAAGGAGACCATGTAGACCCTCAGAATACACTACCTTAGAACTAAAATAGCAGGTTATATGGGGGATGGGCTAGTCAGTCTTCGTGAATTTTTGTTATTGTATATGATCCCCTTCAAGTAGGCCCTTCGTCCTTGTGTGAGGGCCTGTACTGAAGACGCAAATCGATCTGACAATGTGGGTGGCTTATAATGGGTTGTCTTTAACTCCACTCAACTACTAGAGAAGAGATCCAGATGAAACTGTGCAAAATAAAGAGAATGAACTAGTGCCATTTGTGAATACTTTTCTCTACTTTCAATATTATAGAAGCTGGAGGAATGATTATACTAATGTGTGGAGTCTATTCCGTACACCAGAAACTATTCAGTAAGCTAATGATGAGCAGGATTCATAATGAAAGTACCCCTTTAAACAGGAATATTAGCTCCATATCTAAAAGTTAAAAACATATTTGTTCAATTCATACCTTCAAACAGACATTTAAAATAAGCATCATTCAATTTCTGCTAATCGTCCAAAAAAGGAAGTTGTATTGGATAACCCCCTCTGAACGTTCCCAGGGTTTTGTGGATTTCCTTAGTATAGTGAGCAGTTACACGTCAGGGTCAGAGCCAAGGAGACAAAGACACTTTGTGGTGAGAGCTAATGATTTGCCATATGACTTTAGATGCTGTTTTCTGATCTATCTGGGCTCAGTCCCTAATCTCTAAGAGAGGGTGAGCATTTCTCCTTAAGGGTTTTGAGAAGCAATCAACGAGCTAATTATAAAACACTTTGCCAAAGTACCATGCCACACAAGTGCTCGAAAATAAAGGCTGCTTTGTAATTGCAGAATGTCTTGAAAGCTGATCAGAGATGATGAGGGTGATGTTCATTTCGAAGCTAAAGTTTTGGTTAGATTTGTTTTCTTTTCTTGTGGGGTGGTCCTGTTGGGAGGGCTGCAGTCCCAGGGTTTAGTGACTTAGGTCTAGTGTCCTGTGTGGTGGGCATTTTGACAGGCAATGGGAAGACAGCAATGAATAAATAGTTCTTGTCTTCAAGGAGATTAGAGAATGGGGGAGGCAGGAAAATGGGCACTTACAAAAGCACTTTGTGTTGTGTTTGTGCTGTGAAATAGAAGCTATTTCACCGTAAAGCAGCTAAAATCTGGGGGAAAAAATTGTTGAGGGGAAAAGAGGAGAAGGTCCCAGGAGGAGTGAAGAGAGAGAAAGCCAATCTTAGAGGAACTAAAAGTAGTTCCTGTTTGGCTAAATTGCAGAGAAGAGTAGCCTCATGGCAGGATAGTGGAGGGCTTTCATCCACATTAGGGATTTTAAACTTTATCCTAAGGGAAATAGACAATCAAAAGATTTTAAACAGGGAAGAAACATAACCAAATTTGTGTCTTAAAAAGTCACTATGTCATGTATATTTTGCCACTATGTATGTGTGTATCTATATATATTATTATTATTTTTTTAATGGCCACTATGAACACAACTTTCCAAAATCCATGGGACACGGCAAAAGCAGTTCTAAGAAGGAAGTTTATACTGATAGAGGTCTGCCTCAAGAAACAAGAAAAACCTCAAATTAAAAAAAAAAGGTCACTACGGACAAATTTTTTCAAAAAGGAAAAAGTTGGACCATCAAATTAAAAACATTTGCTCTATGAGAGTGTATGTGAAGAGGATGAAAATACAAGCTACAGACTGGGAGAAAATGTTTGCAAACCAAATATCCAACAAAGGTTTAATATCTAGAATATATAAAGAATTCTCAAAACTTAATAGTAAGACAGCAACAGCAACAAAATAATGCAATTAGAAAATGGAAAAAAAGACATTAGCTGTCATTTCACTGAGGAGGATATACAGATAGCAAATAAGCACATGAAAAGATATTCAATATCATTAGCCTTTAGAGAAATATAAATTAAAATCCCAATGAGATATTACTACACACCTATCAAAATGGCTAAAAGGAAAAACTATGCCAATACCAAATGCTGGTGATGATGCAGAGAACTAGATCACTCATACTTTGCTGTAGGAATATAAATGGTAGGAACAGCCACTCTGAAAAATAGTTTGGGAGTTTCTTATAAAACTAAACATGCAACTACATACCACCTGGCAATTGCATTCCTGGGTATTTATCCCCAGAGAAATGAAAACATACGCTCACACAAAAACCAGTATATGAATGATTCAATAGCCACTTTTTTCTAATAGCCAAAAACTGAAGTCAGTCTAGATGACCTTCACCAGGAATGATTAAACAAACTGTGGTACATAAGTACCATAGAAATTACTCAGCAATAAAAAGGAACAAACTGCAGATACACACAATTTGGATGAATCTCCAGGGAATTATGCTGAGTGGAAAAAGCCAATCCCAAAAAGTTATGCACAGTATGTTTCCACTGGTATAACATTTTCACAATGACAGTTTTAGAAAAGGAAAACAGATTAGAGATGGCCAGACGTTAGGGATGAGGGAGGTGGGTATAGTCATCAAAGGACAAACTGAAGGATCTTTGTGGTGTTGGAACGTGCCTGTGGTGGGGGATTCATGAAAGCAAACAGGTGAAAAAACTGTATAGAGCTTAATACACACACACAAATGACTACTAGTAAAACTGGAGACATCTGAACAAAATAGGTATATTTTATCAGTGTTAAAATCCTGGTTATGGGGGGCACTTTCAAGATGGCAGAGGAGTAAGACATGGAGATCACCTTCCTCCCCACAAATACATCAAAAATACATCTACATGTGGAGCAACTCCTACAGAACACCTACTGAACGCTGGCAGAAGACCTCAGACCTCCCCAAAGGCAAGAAACTCCCCATGTACCTGGGTAGAGCAAAAAAAAAGAACAGAGACAAAAGAATAGGGACAGGACTTGCACATTTGGGAGGGAGCTGTGAAGGAGGGAAAGTTTCCACACACTAGGAAGACCCTTACTGGTGGAGACCGCTGGTGGCAGGGGGGAAGCTTTGGAGCCATGGAGGAGAGCACAGCAATAGGGGTGCAGAGGGCAAAGCGGAGAGATTCCCGCACAGAGGATCAGTGATGACCATCACTCACCAGCCCGAGAGGCTTGTCTGCTCACCCGCTGGGGTGGGTGGGGGCTGGGAGCTGAGGCTCGGGCTTTGGAGGTCAGACCCCAGGGAGAGGACTGGGGTTGGCTGTGTGAACACAGCCTGAAGGGGGCTAGTGCACCACAGCTAGCCGGTAGGGAGTCCGAGAAAAAGTCTGGACCTGCCCAAGAGGCAAGAGACCATTGTTTCGGGGTGCGCGAGGAGAGGGGATTCAGATCATTACCTAACTGAGCTCCAGAGACGGGTGAGAGCCACGGCTATCAGCACAGACACCAGAGACAGGCATAAAGCTGAGAATGCCACAGCAGCCACCAGGAAGCCTGTGTGTGCAAGCACAGGTCACTATCCACAACTCCCCTCCCAGGATCCTGTGCAGCCCGCCACTGCCAGGGTCCCATGATCCAGGGACAACTTCCTGGGGAGAACAAATGGTGCACCTCAGGCTGTCGCAACGTGATGCCAGCCTCTGCAGCCACAGACAGGACCCGCATTCCATACCCCTCCCCCCACCCCCTGAGTGAGCCAGAACCCCCTAATCAGCTGCTTCTTTAACCCCGTCCTGTCTGGTGAAGAACAGACACCCTCAGGCAACCTAAACACAGAGGTGGGGCCAAATCCAAAGGTGAAACTCAGGAGCTGTGTGAACAAAGAAGAGAAAGGGAAATCTCTCCCAGCAGCCTCAGGAGCAGCAGATTAAATCCCCACAATCAACTTGATGTACCCTGCATCTGTGGAATACCTGAATAGACAACGAATCATCCCAGAACTGAGGTGGTGGACTTTGGGAGCAACTGTAGACTTGGGGTTTGCTTTCTGCATCTAATTTGTTTCTGGTTTTGTGTTTATCTTAGTTTAGTATTTAGAGCTTATTGTCATTGGTAGATTTGTTTATTGATTTTGTTGCGCTCTTCCTTTTTTATTTTTTATATATATATACATTTTTTTTTCTTTTTCTCTTTTTGTGAGTGTATATGTCTATGCTTCTTTGTGTGATTTTGTCTGTATAGCATTGCTTTTGCCATTTGTCCTAGGGTTCTGACTGTCCATTTTCTGGGTATTTTTTAGTATAGTTTTTAGCACTGTTATCAATGGTGGATTCGTTTTTTGTTTAGTTGCTTTCTTCTTTATTTCTCTTTCTTTTTTTAATTACTTTTTTACTTTTTTTTTTCTATTGTAATAACTTTCTTTTCTTTCTATTCTTTCTTCCTTTATATGTTTGTTTGTTTGTTTCTTTCTTTTTTTCTCTTTTCTTCTGAGCTGTGTGGCTGACAGTGTCTTGGTGCTCTGGCCAGTTGTCAGGCCTGAGCCTCTGAGGTGAGAGAGCCAAGTTCAGGGCATTGATCCACCAGAGACCTCCTGACCCCATGTAACACCAAATGGCAAAATTTCTCCCAGATATCTCCATCTCAACACTAAGACCCAGCTCCACTCAATGGCCTGCAAGCTCTAGTGCTGGACACCCTATGCCAAACAACTGGCAAGACAGGAACACAACCCCACCCATTAGCAGAGAGGCTGCCTAAATTCATAATGAGTTCACAGACACCCAAAAAACACCACCGGACATGGTACTGCCCACCAAAAAAACAAGCTCCAGCTTTATCCACCCAGAACACAGGCACCAGTCCCCTCCACCAGGAAGCCTACACAAACCACTGAACCAAACTTACGCACTGGGAGCACACAGCAAAAACAACGGAAGCTATGAATCTGCAGCATGAGAAATGGAGACCCCAAACACACCAAGTTAAGCAAAATGAGAAGACAGAGAAACACACAGCAGATGAAAGAGCAAGGCAAAAACCCACCAGACCAAACAAATGAAGAGGAAATAGGCAGTCTACCTGAAAATGAATTCAGAGTAATGATGGTAAGGATGATCCAAAATCTTGGAAACAGAATGGAGAAAATACAAGAAACCTTTAACAAGGACCTAGAAGAATTAAAGAGCAAACAAACAATGATGAACAACACAATAAATAAAATTAAAAATTCTCTAGAAGGAATCAATAGCAGAATAACTGAGGCAGAAGAACGGAGAAGTGACCTGGAAGATAAAATAGTGGATAACTACTGCAGAGAAGAATAAAGAAAAAAGAATGAAAAGAATGGAAGACAGTCTCAGAGACCTCTGGGACAACATTAAATGTGCCAACATTTGAATTATAGGGGTCCAGGAGAAGAAGAGAAAAAGAAAGGCTCTGAGAAAATATTTGAAGAGATTATAGTCAAAAACTTCCCT
This sequence comes from Grampus griseus, assembly GCF_964374135.1. NCBI lineage: Eukaryota > Metazoa > Chordata > Mammalia > Artiodactyla > Delphinidae > Grampus > Grampus griseus. The sequence continues at coordinate 37,736,826 of NC_139005.1, forward strand.
AATGTGGGAAATGAAATAGTTAATATAGTCCAGGAAGCACAGAGAGTCCCATACAGGATAAATCCAAGAAGAAACACGCCAAGACACATATTAATCAAACTATCAAAAATTAAATACAAAGAAAAAATATTAAAAGCAGCAAGTGAAAAACAACAAATAGCATACAAGGGAATCCCCATAAGGTTAACAGCTGATCTTTCAGTAGAAATTCTGCAAGCCAGAAGGGAGTGGCAGGACATATTTAAAGTGATGAAAGGGAAAAACCTACAACCAAGATTGCTCTACCCAGCAAGAATCACATTCAGAATCGACAAGTTAAAACCTTTACAGACAAGCATAAGCTAAGAGAATTCAGCACCACCAAACCAGCACTACAACAAATGCTAAAAGAACTTCTCTAGGCAGGAAAGAAAAAAGGAGAAGACCTACAAAAACAAACCCAAAACAATTAAGAAAATGGTCCTTGGTCATACATATCGATAACTACTATAAATGTAAATGGTTTAAATGCTCCATCCAAAAGACATAGACTGGCTGAATGGATTCAAAAACAAGACCCATACATATGCTGTCTACAAGAGACCCACTTCAGACCTACAGACACATACAGACTGAAAGTGAGATGGAAAAAGATATTCCATGCAAATGGAAATCAAAAGAAAGCTGGAGTAGCTTTCTCATATCAGACCCAATAGACTTTAAAATAAAGACTATTACAAGAGACAAGCAATGACACTACATAATGACCACGGGATCAATCCAAGAAGAAGATATAACAATTGTAAATATTTATGCAGCCAACATAGGAGAACCTCAATACATAAGGCAAATGCTAACAGCCATAAAAGAGGAAATCAGCAGTAACACAAAATAGTACAGGACATTAACACCTCACCTCACCAATGGACAGATCAAGCAAAATGAAAATAAATAAGGAAACACAAGCTTTAAATGATACATTTAAAAAGATGGACTTAATTGAAATTTATAGAACATTCCATCCAAAAACAGCAGATTACACTTTCTTCTCAAGTGCTCAAGGAATATTCTCCAGGGTAGATCATATCTTGGGTCACAAATCAAATCTTGGTAAATTTAAGAAAAATGAAATAGTAACAAGTATCATTTCCTACCACAGTGCTATGAAACTAGATATCAATTACAGGAAAATCTGTATGAAACGCAAACACATGGAGGCTAAACAATACACTACTAAATAACCAAGAGATCACTGAAGAAATCAAAGAGGAAATCAAAAAATACTTAGAAACAAATGACAATGAAAACATGACAGGGGCTTCCCTGGTGGTGAAGTGTTTGAGAGTCCACCTGCCAATGCAGGGAACACAGGTCTGTGCCCCAGTCCGGGATGATCCCACATGCTGCGGAATGACTGGGCTCGTGAGCCATGGCCACTGACCCTGCACGTCCAGAGCCTGTGCTCTGCAACGGGAGTGGCCATGACAGTGAAAGGCCCACATACCGCAAAAAAAAAAAAAAAAAAATGACAACCCAAAACCTATGCGATGCAGCAAAAGCAGTTCTAAGAGGGAAGTTTAGAGCAATACAATTCTACCTCAAAAAACAGGAAACATCTTGAATAAACAACCTAACCTTACACCTAAAGCAATTAGAGAAAGAAGAGCAAAAAATCCCCAAAGTTAGCAGAAGGAAAGAAATCATAAAGGTCAGATAAGAAATAAATGAAAAAGAAATGAAGGAAACAATAGCAAAGATCAATAAAACTAAAAGGTGGTTCTTTGAGAAGATAAACAAAATTGATAAACCATTAGCCATACTCATCAAGAAAAAAAGGGAGAAGACTCAAATCAACAGAATTAGAAATGAAAAAGGAGAAGTAACAAATGTCACTGCAGAAATACAAAGGATCATGAGAGATTACTGCAGGCAACTATATGCTAATAAAATGGACAACCTGGAAGAAATGGACAAATTCTTAGAAAAGCGCAACCTTTCGAGGCTGAACCAGGAAGAAATAGAAAATATAAACAGACCAATCACAGGCACTGCAATTGAAATTGTGACTAAAAATCTTCCAACAAGCAAAAACCCAGAACCAGATGGCTTCACAGGCAAATTCTATCATACATTTAGAGAAGAGATAACACCTATCCTTCTCAAACTCTTTCAAAATATAGCAGAGGGAGGAACACTCCCAAACTCATTCTACGAGGCCACCATCACCCTGATACCAAAATCAGAAAAAGATGTTACAAAAAAGGAAAACTACAGGCCAATATCACTGATGAACATAGATGAAAAATCCTCAACAAAGTAGTAGCAAACAGAATCGAGCAGCACTTTAAAAGGATCATACACCATGATGAAGTGGGGTTTATCCCAGGAATGCAAGGATTCTTCTATATACGGAAATCAATCAATGTGCTACACCATATTATCAAATTGAAGGATAAAACCATATGGTAATCTCAATAGATGCAGAGAAAGCTTTCAACAATATCAACGCCCATTTATGATAAAAACTCTCCAGAAGGTAGGCATAGAGTGAACTTACCTTAATGTAATAAGGGCCATATATGACAAACCCACAGGCAACATAGTTCTCCATGGTGAAAAACTGAAAGCATTTTCACTAAGATCAGGAACAAGACAAGGTTGCCCACACTCACCACTATTATTCAACATAGTTTTGGAAGTTTTAGCCACAGCAATCAGAAAAGAAAAATTAATAAAAGGAATCCAGATCAAAAAGAAGAAGTAAAAGTGTCACTGTTTGCAGATGACATGATAGTATACATAGAGAATCCTAAAGATGCTACTAGAAAACTACTAGAGCTAATCAATGAATTTAGTAAAGTAATAGGATACAAAATTAATGCACAGAAATCTCTTGCATTCCTATACACTAATGATGAAAAATCTGAAAGAGAAATTAAGGAAACACTCTCATTGACCATTGCAACAAAAACAATAAAATACCTTGGAATAAACCTACCTATGGAGACAAAAGACCTGTATGAAGAAAATTATAAGACACTGATGAAAGAAATTAAAGCAAATACAGATGGAGAGATATACCATGATCTTGGAGTGGAAGAATCAATGCTGTGAAAATGACTATACTACCCAAAGCAATCTACAGATTCAATGCAATCTGTATCAAACTACCAGTGGCATTTTTCACAGAACTAGAACAAAAAACTTCACAATTTGTATGGAAACACAAAAGACCCCAAAAAGCCAAAGCAATCTTGAGAAAGAAAAACTAAGCTGGAGGAATCAGGCTCCCTGACTTCAGACTATACTACAAAGCTACAGTAATCAAGACAATATGGTAATGGAACAAACACAGAAATATAGATAAATGGAATAGGATAGAAAGCCTGGAGAGAAACCCTTGCACATATGGTCACATTATCTTTGATAAAGGAGGCAAGAATATACAATGGAGAAAACACAGCTTCTTCAATAAGTGGTGCTGGGAAAATGGGACAGCTACATTTAAAAGAATGAAATTAGAACATTCCCTGACACCATACAGAAAAATAAACTCAAAATGGATTAAAGACCTAAATGTAAAGCCAGACACTATGAAACTCTTAGAGAAAAATATAGGCAGAAAACTCCATGACATAAATCACAGCAGATCCTTTTTAACCCACCTCCTCCTAGAGAAATGGAAATAAAAACAATAATAAACAAATGGTACCTAATGAAACCTAAAAGCTTTTGCACAGCAAAGGAAACCATAAACCTTTGTCCCTCAGAATGGGAGAAAATATTTGCAAATGAAGCAACTGACAAAGGATTAATCTCCAAAATATACAAGCAGCTCATGCAGCTCAAAATCAAAAACACAAACAACCCAATCCAAAATGGGCAGAAGATCTAAATAGACATTTCTCCAAAGAATATATACAGATTGCCAACAAACACATGAAAGAATGCTCAACATCACTAATCATTAGAGAATTGCAAATCAAAACTACAATGAGGTATCACCTTACACCTATCAGAATGGCCATCATAAAAAAATCTAGAAACAATAAATGCTGGAGAGGGTGTGGAGAAAAGGGAACCCTCTTGCACTGTTGGTGGAAATGTAAATTGACACAGCCACTATGGAGAACAGTATGGAGGTTTCTTAGAAAACTAAAAATAGAACTACCATACAACCCAGCAATCCCACTACTGGACAAATACCCTGAGAAAAACATAATTTAAAAAAGAGTCATGTACCACAATGTTCATAGCAGCACTATTTACAATAGCCAGGACATGGAAGCAACCTAAGTGTCCATCGACAGATGAATGGATAAAGAAGATGTGGCACATATATGCAGTGGAATACTACTCAGCCATAAAAGAAACAAAATTGAGTTATTTGTAGTGAGGTGGATGGACCTAGAGACTGTCATACAGAGTGAAGTAAGTCAGAAAGAGAAAAACAAATACTGTATGCTAACACATATACATGGAATCTTAAAAAAAAAATGGTTCTGAAGAATCTAGGGGCAGGACAGGAATAAAGACACAGACATCGAGAATGGACTAGAGGACACGGGGAGGGTGAGGGGTAAGATGGGACGAAGTGAGAGAGTGGCACGGACATATATACATTACCAAATGTAAAATAGATAGCTAGTGGAAAGCAGCCGCATAGCACAGGGATATCAGCTCGGTGCTTTGTGTCCACCTAGAGGGGTGGGATAGGGAGGGTGGGAGGGAGATGCGAGAGGGAGGAGATATGGGGATGTATGTATATGTATAGCTGATTCACTTTGTTATACAGCAGAAACTAACACACCTTTGTAAGGGAATTATACTCCAATAAAGGTGTTAAAGAAATATTACTTGTTATGACATTTTTGCAAAGTGTCATCTTTCTGCTGGGAAAAGAGTACAAAGAATCTCCCTCTATTATTTCTTACCTCTGCAGGTAAATCTACAATTATCACAATAAAAATTTCAATTAAAAAGAAAAATACCACTCTTTCTCATAGAGAATGTGGGGCAGGCAGGGGTGTGTGTATAAAACACAGGTTGCTGGACTCTTCCTGTAGAATATCGGATTCAGCTGGTCTGGGTGGGGCCTGAGAATCTGCATTCCTAACAAGTTCCCAAGGGATGCTGATACTTCTGGTTGGGGAACCTCACTTTGAGAGCCACTAAATTAGATGGTCACTGTGGATTTCCTCCATTTAATGCGAAAACCAGAGTTTGGCTTTTCCAAATTGTTTCTTTTCACAAAGCCTTGAGTCTCCGTGCTGGGCTTCTGCAAGGCTAGATCTTTGAGGACTTGCCTGAGTCTTGTGTTCTAGGGTGGCTTGGGCATATCTAGTTAGAACAGGAGTGCTCAAAGTGCAGTAGCATCAGTGTCACACAGGAACTTTCTAGAAATGCAGAGTTGGGGGCTTCACCCTAGATTTGGTGAACAGGAAGCCCCGTAATCTGTTGATTCTGAGACAGACCAAAGTTTGAGGACCACTTGATTAGAGAGGATGTTGGGAAGCCATTTAGGATCTTTTTAGTTAATATTAGCAACTGCGAAGGGCTTTCTAGGTGCAACTATTTCAAGACAATATGTGACAAAGGAAAAGTCGAGCTGTGGTCTTCTTAGGACAGTGGTCAGTGACTTCCAGTCTCTTATGAGTAGATGCAGAAGGCAGCACTAACTTACCTCCTTCACAGCCAGTTCTGGTCTAATTAACAAATTAAGGGATCATAGAGCACACAGCAAGACTAAAGCCCAAGGTTAACACTAAGTGGGAATTTGTGGTACTAGGCAGTGCCCATTATATGCTCATAAACACATCAACATTTTGCTCTTAAATGGGAATGAACACCACCAGACAGCGTTCGTGAACTGCCAGGCTTCCAGAGGCCTCTCATTTACTGCAAGTCGCAGGATCAATTGCCCCTTGATCAATTACGTTTCATGTTGGTTCATGCTGCCATCCCAGAACTTAATCTTTCAGCTGCCTGTTGAAGCCCTAATCTGGTTTTTCCATTATGCTGCTGTGAGGTTTCTGGAAGTAGTGAGTGGTGTCTGGTTTCTAAGTCCCCTTCTATTCCTAGCTGGGGTTTTAGATGTGGCTGGATGTCAACATTCAGAAACACGGTAAGTCACTGGGGACCACAGCTCAGGGTACGTGTGTGAGCTAGTGGGTTTAATACCAATGCTGTGTGCATGAGTCATCACTGCTTTCTTTGTGGAATGGGGCAAAGACTGCCAGGTGATCCTCAATGCCTGATGGCTCAAGAGCTGTCTAAGTGGAGGTGAAGTTGGATAATTCTACCCATTTATTGTTCTGCTTGCAAACTAACCAGTAAAAATACGTAAAACTTATAACATTTTTTTCAACATATCGTGGAGGGAAATTGACAACACTCAAAAATGCTCCTTTGGTGAAAACTTCCCCCAGGGTCTTCTGAAATGTCTTAACAACTTCTGACTTCATAAAGAGATGATATGGTGTAGAGGAAAGAACCTGAGTGTTGAAATCAAACAGATTTGTTTGAATAGCAGTACTGTCCCTTAATAGTTGTTTGACTGGTCAAGGGACTTAAATTCTCTAAGCCTCAGATTGCCATCTGTAACATGGGCTAACATGCCTGCCTTATGCGGTTGATTTGAGAAAAACAAAATGACACATGTACAGTGCCTGGCATGCATCTGACATAAAAACCTCTTGGTTCCTTTCTCCTAGTATTGAAGATAATTTCTTGGTCTTGGTGGCAGTTTTTTCGCCATAGATGTAATAGTATGTGGAAAAATTCAAGCAATCATTGAATCAAATTGCTTGAATCAAAAATTCAAGCAATTCAAGGTCCATTTTGCTTTCTGTTGTTTCCTTTTTGCGCTGCGTCAGTCAGCATAAAGCCAGTTCTTCTGAGGCTCAGTCAGTTCTAGTCCATTTGCCAAGGATCCTATCACTCCGTTTATGGTCTGAAAAGTGATATTCATATCTGGAAAGCATCCAAATCATAATGATACTTCAGCTCATGTTTGTCAGGGCTACAAAAAACAGACTATAAAGTATTTAAAGGAACAGAATCATTTTCCTATACCCTCAGAAGCACTGAATAAAAAACAACTGGGGCTTCCCTGGTGGCGCAGTGGTTGAGAGTCCGCCTGCCGATGCGGGGGACGTGGGTTCGTGCCCTGGTCCGGGAAGATACCACGTGCCACGGAGCGGCTGGACCCGTGAGCCATGGCCGCTGAGCCTGCGCGTCCGGAGCCTGCGCTCCGCAATGGGAGAGGCCACAGCAGTGAGAGGCCCGCGTACTGCAAAAACAAACACAACAAAAAAAAACAAAAAAAACTGAATGTTTAGAACAGTATGATCCAAAATGATCTATATATATGACTATAACAAAATGATAAAGTAGGATACAAGTTGCTAATATTCAACTCCACAAATAATAACAAACTCATGTTAGACAGCAAAATATTTTGTAAAAATTATATGCAAATGGTTTTTGGCTGGGTGTGCATTCTCCAGCTAGGCACAGTACCACCCTTGCTGTTTCATGCCCACTGGTCCACCTGCTTCATTTATTATAGGGCTTGCCAAGTCCCTGAAGTCATTTAAGTTTGTAGACACCAGTGCCAAAAATTTAGATCAAATTACTGGGCTCTTACTCAAGCAGCTGGGCTCCAGTAGCAAGAGCCCTATCAGCACATCTGACCTGGCCTTTGGGTAAAGTTTTTCCTCTTTAGCACAGAGATGGTAGCAATCTCCTATAGTTATTAATCTTTGAGTAAGTTCTTCTTACCATCTTTTGCATCTCCAGAATTTCCAACAATCTTGTAAAGAATCTCTGTATTAAATTTGACCTGTATTAATATTTGAAATACCTAGTGTGGTTGCTGTTACCCTATTTGAACTCTGACTGATATAGAGCCAGACTGAACACAGCTACACAGGAAAACAAACTGAGCATATGTACTGATCAGTAATCATAATCATAAAGAGGAAATCAAGGGTTACTAGGCATTTAAGGAAAATCAACACCATGGAAGAGAAACACAAAGATAAACAAAAGAAATACTAACTCTAGGGAAAAGGACATAACTTGGTGAACAAACAAGAACTTGCACTTTGTTTGGGATTAAAATATACACACTGCTATATATAAAATAGATAACCAACAAAGACCTACTGTATAGCACAGGGAACTATACTTAATATCTTGTAATAACCTATAATGGAAAAGAATCTGAAAAACAAATATATATATATAACTGAATCACTTTGCTGTACACCGAAACTAACACAACATTGTAAATCAACTATATTTAAATTTAAAAAAAATTTAAAGAACTTACACTTTAAAAAAATGTTTAAAAGATTTTGCAGCCAAAAATGGGAACAGGCTGCTATGAAAATAGAGCAAACAGAAAATGGGAGAGACTTTATTGCAATTAAAAATACCATTGCCTAAATGAAAAAAAAATTAACAAGTGGTCTGGATAATGAATTAGACACCTAGGAAAGTTGATGATATGGAAAGTAAATTCAAGGAACTCTTTAGAATATATGAGCAAAGAGTCAATGAGGAAATAATAGTAGCACTTAATATGTGCCAAACTGTTCTAAGTGCTTTAGTTATGATAACATAGTTAATTTTCATAACAACTCTCTGAGCTGAGAACTATTATTATACACAGAGAGAGGTTAAGAAACATACCCAGTCACACAGCTAATGAGGTGGTAGAGCTGAAATTCAAATCCAGGGAATTTGACTCCAAAGACCTTGCTCTTAACTAGTGTTCTGCATCATCTATTTTAAAAGCAAAAGATAAGTTGAGAGATGTGGAAGATATATTTAGGAAGTCCAATAGCCACCTAATTTGAGGATGAATAAAAGGAAGGAAATAATTGAGAAACAAGAGTAGAAATGTACTGAGTTGAAGAAAGATTCGAACGACCCTATTAAGTTTTAAAAAAACATATCTAGACACATATTTAAGAAATTTTAGAACTCTGAGATAAAGAGAAAACTTAAAAACCTCCAAAGAAAAAATAACTAGCTACAGGGTACTGTGAATCGGATTAGTATCAGATGTTTCATATATAGCAATAGAATAATGGTTTATAAATTCTAAAGTTTGGATTTAGACTTCTGTACCCAGACAAATATTAATCAAATGGTCATGGAAAATTAAGACATTTTTGGACATGCAAGAATTCAGAAAGTCTAGTGTCCATTGCTATTTAAACAGACAAACCAACAAAATATAAAATGTGTCTTAGTTCGGACTGCTATAACAGAATTCCATTGACTGGGTGGTTTATAAATAACAGACATTCATTTCTCACAGTTCTGGGGGCCAAGTCCGAGACCAAGGTGTTGGCAGATTCAGTGACTGGTGAGCCCACTTCCTGGTTCTTACATAGTCACTTCTTTCTTCATCCTTATGGGGCAGAAAGGGTGAGAGACCTCTCTGGAGCCCCTTTTATAAGTGCACTAACCCCATTCATGAGGGCTCCACCTTCATGACCTAATCACCTCCCAAAGGCCCCATCTCCAAATGCCATCATATTGGGGATTAGGTTTCAACATATGAATTTGGGGGGCATACAAACATTCAAAATGATTCTAAAAAACAGGAGAACGTGAGATCCAAGGACCATCAACAATTGAGTATGATGCAGAAATAAAAGACTCTAGAAGAAAATTAAAAGAGAACCCATCAGGCTGGGGCTTGTGAAAGGTTCTCTTTAGAAAAATATAAATGACAATAATATTTTTACCTCTCTGTAACGCCAGTATTTGGTTTTACCAGCAAAATATTTACATAATCATAGTGTAAGCAACGTAAGTAAATGACTTTTCAAATTGTTATTATTTGAGATTTAAAAAAATTATGTTCATTAATTTTTAAATACCTAATTAATGATAATGAAGACAGTATGTTCCAGTAGTTATAAAGGGATTTAAGCCCAAAAAACAAGAACAAAAACAAAATAGGTTGTATTATAATTATCAAATAGACCTTGATTGAGATCAAACAACCCTTTTTTCCGCTTTAGAGGGAAAAACACTTTGCTTCTATATTTTTTCAGAATAATGGAAACATGTTCTTTTCTTGATTGTGTCTCAACTATTCTTAAAAAGACAAGAAACAACACCTTACAGCAAACCTAAAGAAATTGCTAGGCAGCAGTCCAAGACACAGGCAATGGTTTGAGACCAACTGAACAATTTAGATGTGCTGTATCTAAAAGTTACCTGCAACTTTCTCAGCAAGCTAAACAGTTTGAGAAGCCAAATCACTAACACCTCCTATTTTGCATTTTGCATTTCCAGAGTTTATTAATAGATTACATTTAGGTGTAGTAAAAATGTTGAGTCAAACCATATAAGATTATAAACATATAATATAATATTCTCTGCCTATTTTTCTCCTGCTTCTTCAACTTCAAATAACTTATTATTTTACTCAGCTATCATGGTGTTTTGCTGACCCTATACAAGAAGAATATTAGACTCAGAACAAATGTCTCTAGGTGGTATGAAGCTAAATATCTCTTTAGAATTTTCACAATAAAACGAAACCAAAGCTCACTTTAAAGGAATATTCATTTCATCTCCTATGTGTCTCAGTAGGCCTAACAAGATAAGTTTGAAACAGCATGGTAATATACTAACATCCTGTTATAAATTTAATTACCTTTTAACCATCAAAATGGATTGAATTTATTAATTCAATCCAAGTCATGTTGGTGAAAAATAACACTGTCTTCTAGAACTGGTGGGAGGAAGAATGTGGGAAGGTTGATTTAAAAGTTTAATTTGCTTTGAAGTAAGATTTCTTTGAACTAGGAGTAAATTCTTTTACCTCATCAGTCTGTGCTGACTTGCATATAAGCAAAATACAGTTTAGCTTTGGAGCTATAGTTGAGAAATTAATATACTTCATCTACTTCCCCAAGGCAGGATGTAAAAGTCCGTCAAATTCAGTGCCGTAAGTGCTGAAAAAAATTATTATGTAACAGGAGACTACTCATGGTAGTTGGAAACTTTTTATCAGTGTCATATTGTTGCTCATTAATCTGTCCATCCATTTACAAAACATTTACAGAGAGCTCCCTATGCATTAAAAACTGTGCTAAACTCTTAGAACTCAATGGTGAAACAAAGAGACACGATGCTGCCATCAACGGAGGTTACACTTGTCAGTGGGATGATATCTAATATGGACTGTCATTTAGAAAGATGACTCTCTCTTACTTTCTTTAACTGTAAATTTACATTTGTTAAATTAGATTCCCCTACTGAAACAAGCAGTATTCTGATTTGAAATGAAGCTCTTTTGAAAGCTGTGCACAGTAAAAACTGAAGAAAAATTTCCTGCTTAACGTGGCATACTTATCAATGGTTATCTTCTTTTCCTCCTGAACACCATTCAAATGATGAATGAGCAAAGCAAGAAAGGGAGACGAATCATCAGCAGACAGAAGATTTCAATAGACTTTCAGAGGATAAAGTGAAAAAGAGGCATGTAAGTGACTTAGAGTGGACGAAGATAACACTGCAGTGCCTGCTGAAAGGGGCACTGATGAGAAATAAGCCAACTTGCTGCACTGAAACTAATAAAGTCTCAGAACTCGGATGCACCAAGGTGTGAATATAGCAAAAGTTTAAAATCAGGGGAATAAGTTGGAAGTCTGCATTGGAAGTGGTTGAATACTCACAGATAATCTGTTCCAACCCACACTGGACAGGTGACAACCTTCTGCTAACCACCTACCCATCACCTCTCTCTAAGTGATCACAGGCTAACTCTTTGGAAGAATTAAGCAAGAGATGTTCTGGACATGAAAGCAGCATGTGCAACAGGTAAGGTGCAGGGTTAAGGAGAGAGTGATATATCTTTTCATATTAGCTATCTAGGAAGCTCAGGGAAAAGGTTAACTCACTGCCCAATAACCCTAGAGTAAAGCCTACCAGTTGATTAATCCCTCTCAGGCACACATCACTTCCAATTATTCTTTTAGTATTTCACTTTTCGATATGGATGAACAAGTCTTTTCAGCAAATGGGACTGAGTCAATTGGATATCCACATGCGAAGAATGAAGTTGGACTGCTTTTTCATACCAAAAAAAACTCAAAATGAATCATAGACCCAAATGTAAGAACTAAAACTATAAAACTTATAGAAGAAAATATAGGATTAAATCTTTATGACCATGGGTTAGACAAAGGCTGCTTATATATGACCCCAAAAACACAAGCCACAAAGAAACAAAAATAGATAAATTGGACTTCATTAAAATTTAAAACTTTTGTGCTTCAGAGGATACCATAAAGAAAGTGAAAAGACAACACCCAGAATGGGAGAAAAAAACTTGCAAATCATGTATCTGATAAGAGACTTACATCCAGAATACATTAAAATAAAAAACAACTCAATAATAAAAGGATAAATAATGTAATTAAAATAATCATTGTAATCACTGTAATCAATCATTTGTCATGGACAAAGGATCTGGAGATACTTCTCTAAAGAAAATATACACATATTCAGGAAGCACATGAAAAGATGCTCAATATCATTAGCCTTTAGAGAAATGCAAATCAAAACAATAAGCTACCACATCATATCCACTAAGTTGACTGTAATCAAAAGGACAGATAATAACAACAGTTGGCAGATATGTAGAGAAATGGAAACCTTCATACATTGCTGGTAGGAATGTAAAATGGCACAGCACTTTGGAAATCTTTTCTGGCAGTTCCTTAAAAATTTACACATGGAATTATCATATAATCCAGCAATTCTACACCTAGATATAAACCCTAGAGAAATGAAGACATATGCCTACATAAAAACTTGTACAGGAATGTTTATACCAGCATTATTCATAATTGGCAAAAGTGGAAACAACTCAAATGTCCCTAAACTGATGAATGGATAAACACATTATGGTATATCCTTACAATGGAATATTATTCAGCAATAAAAAGGAATGATGTTTTAATACATGCTGCAACATTGGATGAATCTTGAAAATGTCATAAGTAAAAGAAGATAGTCACAAAAGACCACATATTTTGAGTTCACTTACATGAAATGTCCCAGATAGACAAATATATAGAAATGGAAAGTAAATTAGTGACTTCCTAGAGCTGGCTCAGGAGCAGGGAGGGGAGATATTGGTTGAGGGGAAATGGGGAATGACTACTAATGGATCTAGGGTTTCTTTCTGGGGTGATGAAAATATTCTAAACTTTATTGTGGTAATGGCTGCACAACTCTGTGAATATACTACAAAACATTGAAGTGTACACTTTAAATGGGTGAATTCTATGGTATGTGAAGTATATATCAACAAAGCTGTTAGAAAAATATGCATGGTCAGCCACAGACGACCAAACATCTGTGTTAAGCTTCCAACATTAAACACAGTAATGGAAACAAACCACACACACACACACACACACACACACACAAAGCCAAAAAACAAAACAAAACTTGGAAGGAAAAGACACAATACAAGAAATAGAAGAAAAGGTCAAATTAAACATATTTTATTAGTATCCTTAGAGAGAGAACAGAAAATATTGCATCTTGATATTTTCATAGCAGACCAAGCTGCTGCTGTGAAGAAATAAAGAGCACCCCCAAATAAAAATATAATTACAACTAAATCAAAGGAACGATCCCAGAAAAATGAAACAAAAAGGCAAAGAGTTTTAATCCAGTAGAGATAAGATAAAATTGGAAGCTCAACCAGGAATTTCAACAATAAGGTTTCTAGAAAGAAAGAGCAGAGAATATGGAGTAGAGGAAGGTAAAATAGAAATAGAAAGAAAATTTTCTATGGCTAAAGTACATGAGCTTCCAGAATGACAACTCCACAGAACACTCTGAATAACAATTTTTTTCAAAATTTATTTCAAAGCATCTTCAAATTAAAGAAGACCAAAAATATAGATATAAAATTCTTAATACTTAAACACCCTGAACATACATACATGTGAACATATGTAAAAATATGAACATATATGTGTATGTATGTGGAGATATATGTATAAAATCAATGGCATAGCATCTCACCTTTCATTTGTAACACTGAAAGCTATAAGACAATGAATCAATATCTTCAAAATCTGAGGAAAAAAAAAAGACGTTAGGCCAAAAGTTCTATACTTGGCCCAACTACCATTGATGTATGAGAGTAAAAGATATTTTTAGATATGCTAGGGCTCAGAAAAATAACCACCCCTGCACCCTTTCTTAGGAATGTACTGGAGAATATGCTTTAGAAAATGAGGAAATAATCCAAGAAAGAAGTTATATGACCCAGGAAACTAGGGGTCCAACACAGGAAAACAGAAAAAGGAAGAACCAGGATGAAATCTCAACTCAGGACTAGAAAGTAATTCATAAAAACTGGAACAGAGCAAAAGAAGACTCAGGAATGAAGATTTGTGTATGAGTTTCAGGGAACAGATGTAAAATTGATAAATATCTGATGTAGGTATTTGGGTAATTTAATAAGTATTTTACAGATTTCATGGGGCAGTTGAATAGATACACAATAAACTACAAAAAAGGGGGAGGAAAACTAAAGAGCTATTATACAAAAAAGAAAACACATCAGACTATAACGTTTGATCAGCAGTGTTTACGTAGCTACAATAGTGCAATCGTGAACTAATCATTTAATTTTAGAAATTGTGATATTGCTGGGAGAAGCTTGGGAGAAGGGGCAAGGGGAAGTGGCTAAGGGGGCAAGACTTGTAAGAGAGTTAAATAATCTCAGCAATAAATATTGGCTAAAGTTGAAATAAATCAAGATAAGAGATGTTACAATTTTAAAACGTGATGGTAAAACCCAGAAGACTGTTAAAGAAATTGAAAGTTTTTGAGAGGGGGCAGTGATAGGGACAGGTGGGTTAACCAACTGCTGATTTTTTTTTTTGCGGTACGCGGGCGTCTCACTGTTGTGGCCTCTCCCGTTGCGGAGCACAGGCTCCGGACGTGCAGGCTCAGCGGCCATGGCTCACGGGCCCAGCCACTCCGCGGCATGTGGGATCTTCCCGGACCGGGGCACGAACCCGTGTCCCCTGCATCGGCAGGCGGACTCTCAACCACTGCGCCCCCAGGGAAGCCCCAACTGCTGATTTTTAATCAAAAAGTTTTAATACTGCTTGTTGTTTTTAAACTGTGTGCGTGTATTAATTTGGATAAACTATTTTTAAATCCATTTTTAATTATAGCACTGAAAAAACTTATAGCACTGTGAGGTATAGACACAGGCTGCCAGAAATCTTACAGAGTATAGAAAAGACATATTCTTTTCTTTGAAGACCACTGTCACACAGAAAATCCAACTGCGATAGTCTGTTTTAATTCTGAATTATCTTGGAAAAACTCCTTAACTGCAAGATATATAGACCTTTTATAGACTTCCTTGCCATCCAAAGACAGTTGTTCCACCTTGCAAGAAAGATATTCCATGAGAAACAAGAACTCTCCCAACACCGACTTTCCAAATATGTTTTATGACCAGAAGAAGGTTCCACAGGCACAGCCAAGTGTACCTTGGAATGAAGCCCAGGAAAAAAGAAAAGAGGACAATGTTTCCATGCTAATCTCAAAGCCTGGAGCTGCCAGGTGGAAAGGTAATTGAGATAGAGTGAGAGTATCCTGGGGCAGCTCTGGAGAATCAACTGGGAGGTGTTGCCAGGGGCTGTGCGTTAAAGATACGAAAGGCATCAGGACAGAGGCTGGCCCGTCCCCTCTGAACCTTGCAAGGCCAACATCTAAGGGACAATAGAACCCTTCCCCTTCAACCAAATCTTTGAAACTACCTTAGATCAACAATCATGTCCCATCCTTTCTAAATCCAGGCATATGGACAGAGTAGTCAACTCTACTACAACGAGAGGGATTCTGTGGTACAAGCCCTATCCAACTAAATAGATCACAAGATAAAGAATCTGGCCTTCGTGGGAGCTAACAAGTTTATCTGGCTCTGCCTGCTGGTCAGTTCTCATAGCTCTAGAATTTGAAGACACCAAGTCTGCTCTGCCTTGGCTGAATTGCTGGCCGTGAGTATTTCCATAGCTCCCACACTGGGAGGGGCGTGGTTTCTGATCCCTTTCCTTAATCTCCTGGGTGCCACACTCTTGGAAGATCCCTATCTACCTGCCCTTGTTAGGGTTCTATCTTGTCATTCTCAGGGTTTTCTACATTCTTAGTCTTATGCACTTATTAACCTCTTTTAGTAAACAAAGAGTGAGCTTCTCAGGCCAGGTTCCCACTTTCTATTTTCTGGGGCTCCTGGGTTTCCTGTTTCAGATGGCCTCTTGTCACCACATTATTAACTGACGTCAAAATTCTTATGTCCATAGAACCTCGTAGCATGGCTCTCATCTAAAGCAGAAAGGGCAGAATTATAACATACATGTAATCGTCCAGCAAAGCAGAGCATAAAGTTGTTAAGAATCCAACTTGGAGGATATAATTAAGGAATGGAGTCTTTAAGATATACCTCTTTAAGACTGTGAATGCTCTTAGCGGGGCAGATGTCATTCCCATCCATTCACTTCAACAGATATTTTCCAAGTACATTCCTTGTATGCAGATTTCATGTGTTGTAAATCAAATAAGGTCCCATAACATGAAGGAATTTATAAATTGTAGAAGAGGCTGGACAAGGGTAAGGGATTAAAATAGTAGAAAAAGGGTTACATTGTATAAGAGAAGTGCTAAATGTGGTGGTTTGAGGAAAAATAAATTATATGTAGTTGGAGGGGATTTGTACAGAGTTTATTAAATAATTTTACGCAGCATTTGGGAAGCATCTGCTCTGTGCTTTACTAGATGCTGTATTAGAGGAAACCAAAAGTGTAAAGACAAAGTTAGGCTGTAAGAATGTCAAAGTGCTGGAAGATGGGAGAAGAGGGGATAATTCATTCTCCTGGGCATGGGAACAACAGTGGAAGTGTCGGAAAAACATAACTGAGGATATTGGTTTTTGAACTAGACCTTGAAAACAAGTGGGATAGTGATGGACAGAAATGCTAAAATAGATATTGTAGGCATAAGTTATAGCAGGAGCAAAAGCTCAGCTATTTACCAGAAGCTGTGTAACTTGAGGCAAATTATTTAGCTTGTCTCTTGGTTTCCACATCTGTAAAATGGGGTTAATAATACCAAACATGTTGGCTTTTGTGAGAATTAAATGAGCTAGAACATGTGAAATGTTTAGAATAATACCAGCCACGTAGTAAGTGCTCAGTAAGTGATGACTAATATTATTTTTATTGTGTGGTAAAAATGTCAATGCTGACGAATTTAGTGACTGGCATATACTTTTAGGGAGAAAAGCAGAGAAATTCCAGAACAGGTTTTAGTAGAATAATACATTTCTTAAAAATGTCTCTCAAAAATTGAGATTTTTTTTGTGTACATAATAATCCATTTCCCAAGTAGTAGTTCACATGAGTTCTAATAAGCCTATTTTCAAAACTACAGGCAAGTTTAGAGGGACTTGTGTATAGTAAAGTTTGGAGAAGCTTCCATTGATTAAGGTAATCTTAAGCTCTGAAGGATACTTTGGCCTTTGTAAATGGCACGGTATAGATGTCTAGTCTGTTATTACTTGCTTTGTATAGTTTTACATGTGACACAAATATTAAGTTTTTAGCATCTGAAGCTGTTTGTTAAACACTTTATTATTTGATTTTTTTCAACATGTTGGGGAAAATGTGGTGACAAAAATATTGTACTTAATACAAACTGGGAAGATGGACAGATTTTCCTTCCGGTTCATTTTATACTTGCTCGTTGTGACAAGACCTTACTGGCCTGGTGGATTTCTGATTCCTGAACCTCATAATTCTGAACCAGATTCCTGTCCTGTGTAATGTAAGAGGCTTTGCCTGGAAAGTGTGTTCTGATGCTCTTTCTGAGTGTCTCTCACTTTCTTTTTTTCTCTCTGTCTCTGTCTCTCTGTGTGTATCTTCCTAACTTCTTGGTACCTTCCAAATGTTCTCAGTTTGGTATTTTCACTGATCTCCCTGCTTCTTTAACTCTACTTTTACTTGTTCCTCCTTTTCCCCCCCCAGCCATCTTCTCTCTCAAAACAGAAGAAATTTTTTTAGATATTCTAGCTGCTTGTGTTGTGGTTATGATGATAATGTTGATGATAGTAACATTACTGCAATATACCTTTTATTTTAGACTTTTGGACTAATGATAAGTAACACCTGCTATACCATATTGCGAATGTTGCAAAGTCTCTCAGAAATAAAATATTTCCTATAGAAATGACACATCTATACTAACCATTAGTGTGTTCCTTGACTGTCACTTATAAAACATACATGTAATGCTTCACGAGTAAATATCTTGAAGATCTCCTTGAATTTGCAATACAGCTTTCATAGGATAATTATCCATTTGTCAGTCCCTGAGCTAACACAGATTAAAACTTTTTAAAGCTTTACTAATAAAATCAATTGTAACATAAAATAAATTTTAAAATAAACCAAGGCTTATAAATGTCATGGCAAGTGCAGATTATTAGAATCTCTGATCTGTAAACATGGTAACATTTTAACAATTGATTTGGTTTAAATTAAGCTACATGAGCACAATGTTTAAACATGAGAAAGATATAAATTAGAGGAGTATTTGCATGTAGATGGAGGTTGAAGCAGCTAAAATAAATCCAGGAAGATGAGAGTAGGAATGAGGATGATCAGGTCATCAGGCAAAGCAGTACCAGGACTCTGATAAACAGGACCACATGACACAGCTATTTCCTAGAGTTTTGATAGGTATTATCCCTGAAGGTTAAAGTATATTGTGGACAGTGATGATACTGACAACTTAACCAAGGATTTCCCATAAAGCATACAATTTCTGATACATTTATATTAATAAAATTTTACCTATACAAAGGTAACCTAAGAATGGCTGAGTGTCTCTTGTGATTTGACAACTCTTCCCATGTAACTCATCAAACAAACCTAGTTATTTCCAGCACCTTTCTTTTTATACTGTGAAAGAACCAATGTTTGTAATTTTTTAGGGGCCATCTGGGAAATCTCAAATAGTTTTAGGTATGAAAAATAGCTTGAGAATTTTATTTTTTCTATATTTAGGATTCCATTTTTGGAAGGCAAAAATGAAAAAACTTGTCAGAGGAAAATTGGACATGGTTAAGATAGTCATGGGTGCCTTAGAAACAACATGTGGTTGTCTGTTTAATCATAGTGACAATAAAATATTAAAAAAATAAACATAGATGGTAACATGATTGAAAAGAACCTTAGCTCTTTCAAAAGTGAGAGTGAAGAAACTGTTCTTAGCCTCCCCTCCGGCCCCTCCCCCAACAATCAAGGATTCAAGTAGGAGGAGGCTGTTCAAAGGTTGTGTAGGAAGAGAGAAAAACAGCAGTTTGGGATGAAGTAAGGAAGAAGATAGATGACCACAAGGGTTTGTCATCTGGGCAGTGACCCAGCATGACAGGGATGTGAAGTTGGGTAGGATTAACTGGACACAAAATTCCAAATGAAACTCTTGTGTCCAGTTCTTCCAGTATCACCGAGGGTGGACTGTGGAATCAGTGTCAGACATTTGAGGAACTGGATAGTTGGGGCCAAATCAGAGCATTCCTGAACTGGTCAATAAATAGACCAGTTTAGAGAGGTTGTGTTACTACAACTTAATATGTTGATATGAGAAATTTTAATTCACAGTGTCCTTTCCATTTTTTCCTTAGGCCTATTTAAATATCTTTTTAAAAATTTTGTCCTGCTGTACACCATTTGCTTTTAAGAATACGATGTTTATTCACTTCTTCAGAAAACACACAGACACACACAGGATTCAGTGCTTGACTTGTGAAAGACAAGAGGGGTTGCAATCCCATTTCTCTTCCCACTGAAATATTTTTCAGAAGTTAGGCACAGAGTGGATGAATTAATTCACCTCCAAATTTCTCTAAATGAAAAAATATACAAACCATCACATTTCCTCCTCGCCCTTCCTCCACCTCGTCACTTTCATCCTTCCAAAGATTCTATCATCTTGGTAATACGGACCCTGGATGTTGGAGGATGGGAGAAGGAGAGAGTTGGGGAACATACGGGGCCACCGGATCATCCCAAATGTAACATGTTTGTCTATAATGGAAGAAAAAACTTTTATGACCATGGCAAAGAGTTTTTGTTAGCTTGGGTGGGGAACAGAATAGGATTTTCTGGAAGAGTTCTCAGGATCTCTTTCCATTCTATTTCATGAACATGATTCTGAACTTTAAATCTATCTCAGGGCACTAAGCAGGTGGTGCTCAGTGGATCAGTGTTTAGGGGGAGTACCTACTGTAAACTCCTCTTGGAGCTTGTAATCCAGCAGGGAGTCAGGACTTAGAACAGGAAAGAGTGAACAATACAAATTTGAAGTTCTGTGACAGACTGTATACTCTGTTCCAAGCCGAAGAATAACAATGAAAGCTGGGATTTGGGGAAAAGCACATGGAGAAAAGAGTTTTGAGTTGATCCTCGAAGGATGGTCAAGATTTGATTATGTAGAAAAAGAGTATTTTCTAATAGAGTCAACAGCAGCGTAGAAATGGTTAATTTATGAGCTTCATTGAAGAAGAGTGCTATGTGGTCAAATTATAGAAAGGAACGGTGGAAGCTCTCAGAGGCCAGTTTAGAGCATTTCACCTGATGTGATGAGGCTCAGGGAGCCACGTGAGTTCAGCAGAACAAAGGGACTGCCACCTACTTCTCTGTGTCTTCTACCACACCTGCCCTTAGTAAGTGTTTAGTGAATGTTCTTTGAGTCAAAATGTGACATGACGATGGGAGCTTTCAAAGACTTAAATTCCACAAATAGGACCTTAAAGTAACTACTTAAACTACATTTTCTGCTAATTTTTGAGAAAGGAGGGAAAGGATATTACTCATTTCAAGAATAAAAGCTACAAACATTGTGAATGTACTTCATTGAATCAATACATTATACAGGTAATATTTATTGCACATTTACTGTGGGTCAGGTATTATTCAAGGCTCCTGAGATTCTACCATGAATAAGAGAGGCAAGATGCCTGTAAGCTCATTTTACCCAATGACAAATGCTTTGAAGACAACAAACACAGGTGACGGAAGAGTGACTGGCCGGGATAGGCTGATCATTAAGGAAGGGCTCTCTGAGGATGGGACATATGAGCAGAGTCCTGAATGGAAAGAGGGAGAAAGGAAAGGGAAGATCAGAACATTTGGCTAGAGGCAAAGGCCTACGGAGGGAACACTTAGTATGCTATAACTCATAACTTAAAGACAAATTTTGTCTTCGGATGTAAATTCATTTTAAGGTATGCTAATAAAAATCTGGCAGGGAAAATGTTTTTGCTTTTTTATTTCTCTATTCCCTTAGACTAGTTTCAAAAATAAAACTGAACCCTCCCAAGACCCTGTAGTAACGGGAGAAACTTAGCAAAGAGAACAGAAAGTAAATTAGCATTGAACAAAGGTTTGAAAAGTATCTGGAAACACTATTTCCAATAGCCAAAACATGGATGTAACCTAAATGTCCATGGACAGATGAATGGATAAAGAAGATGTGGTACATAT
The DNA here is from genome assembly GCF_964374135.1 of Grampus griseus. Lineage (NCBI taxonomy): Eukaryota > Metazoa > Chordata > Mammalia > Artiodactyla > Delphinidae > Grampus > Grampus griseus. The sequence goes on from NC_139005.1 coordinate 37,758,425, forward strand.
ACATTGGAATACTACTCAGCTATAAAAAAGAATGAAATAATGCCATTTACAGCAACATGGATAGACCTAGAGATTATCTACTAAGTAAAGTAAATCAGAGAAAGACAAATATCACATGATATCACATATGTGGAATCTAAAAACAATGATACAGATGAACTTATTTATAAGACAGAAACCGACTCACAGCACAGAAAATAAACTTATGGTTACTAAAGGGAAAAGGGGAAGGGGAGATAAATTAGGAGTTTGGGATTAACAGACACACACTACTATATATAAAATAGATAAACAGCAAAGACCTGTTATATTCAATATCTTGTAATAACTTATAATGGGAAAGAATATGAAAAAGAATAGATAGGTATATGTATAACTGAATCACTTTGCCATACACCTGAAACTAACACAAGATTTTACATCAACTACATTTCCATTTTAAAACCTCAACCTTGGGGAAAAAAGTGTCTGGAAGATTGAGAGAGGATGGGAGCTCAAAGACACATAAAACAGAGGGAGGAATGGTGTTGGGGGCGGTGGGCAGCAGCGAAGGGGAGCCAAGAGAATGGCTCTGCCTGCTGGAACCACAAAGGCCTGTCTTGTGCATGTACTGTGACTGCACCATCAACAATCCACATCCCCTTCCCCTCCTCTTCCTCCGTGGAAAAGAACTTGGAGATAAAATTTAGAAGGAGGTTGGGGTAAATAATAGGGCCTTGAAACTGACTCTGGAAAGCTTTAAGGAGATCAGCAGGCATGGGTAGAAAGCATTTTGAAACATTTGGTTGTGAACAGGAGAGACTATGGCTAGAGCTAGAGAAAAATATGGAGTCGCAGGAAGAGGTTTTTATGGTGGTGGCGATGGTGGTGGTGATGCTTTTCAAACAGCATGGACTTGAAGATGTTGAAACTTCGGTGAAAAGAGCAGTGGAAGAGAGCTTCCTAACCAGTGTTCCTACTTCCAGGTTTCCTTCTCTTTCCTCTGTCTTGGTTAATCTTAGCTAATTTTTCTAAAACACTACAGCTCCCCTTTACATAGCCCCCTTTGCCGTTGTTACACTCTACTCATGCCCTTTCTGGTATTGAAAATACTTTCTTCACATTTCAACCCCTGAAAATTCCAGTGAACTTTTGGCTGCATTTCAAATAAAGTCTTCTCTTACATTTTCCTGGAGGACAAGCACTTGAACTTATTTCTTGTTTGGTTTTATTTCACACTCTGGCCACCTGTGCTGATTCTTCCTCCCCAGAAGGTTATCACTTTTTCTAACACCATTTGTTGAACAGTCATCCATGTCTTCACTTCCCACTCACCTCATGCTGGCTGCTGTACCCAACACACCCCTGAAAATGCATTTGGAAGATCTCCCACACGCTCTTTATGGCCAATCCAGAGAACACTTCACAGGCCTTACCCTGCGTCAGATTTCAGCAGGACTTGACTCTCTAGACTGTAACTTTCCCTCGAACGTTCTCTTCTCTTGACTTCAAGAGAAGTCTCTTCTCTTCACTTCATTCTCTTCTCTTCACTTCACTTTCTTGGCTTTCTTCTGACCTCTCTGCTTCTTTTCAGTCAACTTTTCAGGATCTTTTCCCCCTTGTCTTTCCTTCAATATCATACTCACGGGCTCCAGCTTAGCTTTTTTTCTTTTCTCACTCTGCCTGCTCTGCCTGGGTGTGCTCTTCCACATGAATATCATCAACTGCATCTTTATTTCCAGCCCAGATCTCTCTCCTGAGTACAAGACCAATGAGCATCATTGTCTCCAGACACCGTCTCTTGGACATCACAATCACACTTTAAATTTAGTATGTCCAAGACGAAACTCCTCCCCTCTGCTCCACTCCTTCTCTTCCAACCCTTATCTTCACAAACCACTTTATCCTCCATGCTTCCCTATCTCAGTGAATTAAACTATCAGCCATCTAGTTTCTTAAATCAGAGTTTGACCTCAGCATCATCCCTGATTACCAAAAGATGAGTCAATTTGTATTCCTTGGAGAGTAGTGGTGCCTGTAACAGTGACTGACACCTTCAGGAAAAGTTTAGCTCTTGTTTGTTTATTTATTTGGAAAGGACAAGGGAAGAGTGATTCAGTTGGATTAGAGAGGTTGAATTTGAAGTCACTGAGATGCCTATGTAAAAAATGTTGATTGGGCATTTGGAAATGTAGGTACTGGAGTGATGAAGAGATTTCAGAGCTAGAGTTACATATTTGCAAATTATCTACAATACACAGAGACGATCATTGAAACCATGTGAGAGGATGAGATCATCATGGAAAAGAGTACATAGAAACAAGGATATGTGGAAACAAGTTGTGGGAACAGGTCATAACTCTTTGAAAGCTGATAGGACTTCACACATCATCTGACACAACTTTTCTTTTCACCTGAAAATTATACTAAGAGAGGAAGAGAGAAATTAAATTCTAAAGAAAAATCTACTTATAAGGTCTTTGATGCTAAGTTACTTGAAAGTTCCAAAGCTCAGACCAAGAAAAGATTCTGAAGGAGTTGACTCTACTCAAGTCAAGAGCAGCACCTCAGAATTAAGACGACATTCTTGCTGGAAACAGAAAGAACTTGTGTCTTTTATGAATTCCACGAACTAACTAATAAGCAAGCCCAAACTCTCACCCCATCCCCAGATTTCCAGTTAAACCAATATATTCCTTTACAGTGTAAGCCAGTTTGATTTGTCACTTACTGAAGTAAGTGCTGGAGCCAGCTCACCGGAGCTGATTGGGCATCTCTTCCCAACTCTGTATTCAGTGATGTCATTTTGCTAGCTTGGAATTGGCCATCATGGGACTATTTAAAATTTGGAAATTAGCAAGTCCTCTGAATTAGGGAATCCCACCTCCCAATCCTGGAAACCTGGCTGTTAAACATTTTCTTATACATCACTGGTTACAGCAAAAGGTATTCTTACTGATACACATGTTGAATCAAAAACAGAGGATGGTCTGGACTGCCAAGAGGACCCAACACAGGTGTGGACAGCCTGGGAGTCAGGAGGATGGGGGTGATTGATGGTGGCCAACCGAGGAGGTGTCTTCGTCCAAGTCAAAGAACTGTGAGAGCCCTCTTGGGATAATGTTAGGGGGTGTTGATCATATCACAAGAGTCCACAATTGTGCATCTGCCGTAAGAGAGCACTAATCCCAGATTATGACTGTACTATACAGTTAGAATAGACTCTCATAATTTCTCCCCTTTTCCATTTGTTCCAGCTGTGAAGGGGCTCAAAATAGCAGCTAGTAAGGGGTAAGGAGTAGGGGACTAGAAGAAGCAAGGAAGAGATCAACCTCAAACTCTTAACCCTGCAGATTTTCCAGCCACAGACAAGCCTTGATGGGAGAAGCAGAGGCTTTAAAGGGGATAAATGATGGACATTCCAAGGTTAGACTGGAAGATGCTTTTCCAAGCTACAGAATGAAATTACTCTTGTGACTGCTGAAGACTAGAAAAGCTGTGGAATATGCTTGGTATTTCCTCCAGGGGCAAGAAAGAACCTGCAAGAGGGAGTGTTTGAAGGGTGCTTGGGGAAAAATAGTAAAGAGAATCTCTGTCTGTGCCCTACTGTCTAATTCAATAAACATGTTAGATTTGCATAGATGATTGCAGCACTTAAAAACTTTATTAACTATAAGGACACATAGTAAGTGTGCTTAATTGATGTCTTTTGAATGAATGAATAAAACTTTAACTTGGAGTAAGAGAAAAGGATTTAGGAGGAAATTCTTCCATCTGAGCAAAGTCAGAAATTGTTTGAGTCTATGTCACGTCAGAAAGAAAGGTGTTCTTGTAATTCTCTGTATTAAACAAAGTATGTATTTCATGGATTCATGGAAAGGTGGTGGTTTGTGGATATTTAATTTTTCTTTCTTTTTAGCCCCATAAAGCTAAATACAAACACAGAAATCCCATCTCTCTTCCCAACCTCTGCCCTATGCAAAGGTGAAGGGAAAGATTCCTTTATGTCTTTTGATGGTTCTGCTCCACAGGCAATGAGGCTATGATAGCAATTTAGACTCCTAACTTTTTCATAGGGAGAACTAGAACTCATGGCTCTTAGGGCCTAGAAGCCCTGGATCTGCAGTGTCCAAAACAGTAACCACTAGACACAGATGCTTACTTAATTTTAAATTAATTAAAATTAAAAAGAATTTAAAAGTCAGTTTTTCTATCATTCTAGACCCATTTTAAATGCTCATTGTTACAGACAGCTGGCGGCACAGATTTAGAACATTTTTTTATCATCACAAAATTCTTTTGGACAGCATTACACTAGATCTTTTTTTTTTTAAGATTTTTTAAATTTTTATTTATTTATTTTTGGCTGCATTGGGTCTTCATTGCTGTGCATGGGCTTTCTCTAGTTGTGGCGAGTGGGGGCTACTCTTCATTGCAGTGCACGGGCTTCTCCTTGTGGTGGCTTCTCTTGTTGTGGAGCACAGGCTCTAGGCATTAGGGCTTCACTAGTTGTGGCACACAGGCTCCAGTTGTTGCGGCATGTGGACTCTACAGCACAGGCTCAGTAGTTGTGGTGCATGGGCTTAGTTGCTCTGCGACATGTAGGATCTTCCCAGACCAGGGATCGAACCCACGTCGCCTGCCATGGCAGGCGGATTCTTATTCACTGGGCCACCAGGGAAGTCCTACCCTAGATCTTTATTAGAGGAAGACAGAAAATATTTTTTGAGATAATTTTTTTTTTCTTGCAGTATGCGGGCCTCTCACCGCTGTGGCCTCTCCCGTTGCAGAGCACAGGCTCCGGACACGCAGGCTCAGCGGCCACGGCTCACAGGCCCAGCCGCTCCGCGGCATGTGGGATCCTCCTGGACCGGGGCACGAACCCGCGTCCCCTGCATCAGCAGGTGGACTCTCAACCACTGCGCCACCAGGGAAGCCCTGAGATAAATTTTTACCTAATGTGGTTCAGGTCCATTAAAAAAATAACTTTCATATTTAAACAAGTCAAGAAAGTAAATAAAATAGTTTTCAGATTAAGAATTTGGAGTACATCTAAAGAGAGACTTTGATGGAAGTAGTCTTGTGTATACATATTATTAAAATGCTTTCAATGTGACTATTTAGATAATTTTGTTATTCTGCATTATAATTTGACAATATATCTTCTGGGATCATTCCCAGAGAGTTCAGCTCAGTTTTTGTAAAGCATTACATAGCTATTTGATAATGGCAAAGATAAATTGTCTGCAATTAGGAAGGAATCTTTACATTCACCATGACTTAAATCTTGGACAAATCTAGACAAATTAGATTGATCCTTACCAGGGATATGAAGACTGCCTAGTTCCCCTCTCTGAATGTCAAGGATAATTTATAGCAGTTTCACTTCTAGCTCAGAGCTGGTGACTGGGGAAAAACTGTTATGTCAGAGGAAGGCCCATTGGATTTAACATATGGTAACTTCAACAAAAGAGCATTATGATGAAGTATAATTACAACAATTTTCCATAGCATAGGAATTGCCAGTGGAGAGGGACAGGGGTAGACGAGAGAAAGAATGGTAAGATTGTCATTTTCCTGGGAATGAAGATAGACCCCTTGAGAGCAACCATCTTTGTTTTGCTCTATATGTGATTCGGAGCCCAAAATACTGCCTGACACATAGCAGATGCTCAATATTGGCTGAATGAACCTGTTTACCACAGATAAAGTAACTGGCGTATGTGCACATGCATATTGCTTTTTTTTTTTTTAATCAAGTGGCCAAAGGTATGTTTTGATCAACCTCTAATGGAAATGGAATGGGGAAAAAAAATACTGGTTCTGTGGAAACACCCCCTTTCTCCATTAGTGACACGTTCATTCAGCTCTTACCTTTATATTCCAGTAAGTTATTTTGCTCTCACAGTTGAACAAAAAAAGACAAAAACAACATAAAAATCCTTGCATACCATTTTAATATCTGATATTGTAAAGGACAATCATAATGTTTTTGTATGTAACTATTATATGTAGGGCAATCTATATTCAAACAGGGATAAATTATGCTAAAAGAAATGAGTCCTAGATAGTTTTCCCTTCAAATCAAGTGTTTTGTTTTTTAAATAAACTTCTTGTTTAAAAATAAAAAGAAAAGAAAAAGTGAGCTAGCAACCTCCTTTAATCTATCTTAGCAAGCACTCATTGAATGTCTAATAATATACAATCATCAATATAATGTGGGAGATTACGTTTTAGTAAGATAAAGTTTTTGCTCCCAGGAAACTTGCAATCTAGGTGGGGAAAACAGGTAAGTACATTAAAGACAAGGGGATGTATGGTAAGTACAGCTTGAAAGGAACACAGTACTATGGGAACACAGAGTTGAGAAAGGTTTTTTCAGTGTGGAAGGACTAGATGATAGAAGGCAGGACCCAAATGCACTGCAGTACATTTTAAGAATGTAATGTATTCAGTACCAATTTAAGAAACAGCCTTAAACTGGATAGAACATGAAGACAGTTCATTACTCCTTCATCCTGCATCTTTCCTTCAGTCTTATCATCAACCTTCCCAACTTTTTTTTTTTTTTTTTTTTGAGGTAGGCAGGCCTCTCACTGTTGTGGCCTCTCCCGTTGCGGAGCACAGGCTCCGGACGCGCAGGCTCAGCAGCCATGGCTCACGGGCCCAGCAGCTCCGCGGCATGTGGGATCTTCCCGGACTGGGCCATGAACCCGTGTCCCCTGCATCGGCAGGCGGACTCTCAACCACTGTGCCACCAGGGAAGCCCCCTTCCCAACATTTTGACATCACCATTTGACTTGTTGGTTTGATTTGCCCCTTGTAGAGGTAAAAGATTGTTTCCTGGTTACTTTCTGGTCCCACCTGTTAGAAAGATATTCAGCTTCAAAAATAAGGGCCCTATATATTCTTGGCCAAAATGAGTAGTTCTCAACCTTGGGCACATGTTGGAATCATATGGGGAAAGTTACAAAATATAGATGCCTGTTACTTGCCTCCTGTAATGATGTACTGAAAAGGACATAGCATCACTCTGGGTTGTTCCTGCAAAAAATGCAGAGCTTGAATTTATTCATAAGGAAACATCAAAAAACTCAAATTGGGTAACATTCTACAAAATAACTAGTCTGTTGTTTAAATTTTTTCACGTCATGAAAACTATGAAGAACAATTCCATATTAAAGGGGACTAAAGAGACATGATAACTAAATGCAATGATGATCTTGAATAGGATCCTAGACTAGAAACTAAATCAGAAACATGACATCCATGGGACATTTGGAGAAATCTGAATAAAGTTTTTAGATTAGATAATATGACAATCATCATATTTCTTGATTTTCTCGATTTCTGTATTTCTTGATTTTGATAACTGTATTATAATTATTTAAGAGAATGTTCTTGTTTTCAGGAAATACACACTAAAATATTTTGAAGTAGAGCACCGTCACACCTTTGACACCATTCTCAAATGTTTCAGAAAAGAAATATGTGTATATATAGAGAAATATATATATTCAGAGAGAGATAGAAAGAGGAGGGGGCGGTGCCAGGGGTAGAGGAAGAGAATGATAAAGGTACTGTGGAGAATCTGGAATAATGATATACAGAAATTCTTTATACTTTTTGCAACTTTTTGATAAGTTTTATCTTATTTCAAAATTTAAAAATATTTTTAAATTAAAAGAAAATCACTGATGCCTGGATCCCACTCCCAGAGATTCTGAGTAACTTCTTCTTGGGTATGGTCTGGGCATCAGGACATTAAGCTCTCTCCAGCTGATCCTGATGTGTAGCCAGGGTTGATAGCCGCTGGCCTATTCAGAGCCTGGTGTCTAGAGATACAGATACTCTAAGCTGCCCATCATTTATGAAACTTATTACAGTGAAGGGCATTGGGGGCGGAGATTTTTTTTAAAAGCATCTTTGGGAAGAACAGTTTATCAGGGTCTAAATACAGATACCTCAAGGACTGAGCAAGTAATATAAATGTGTAAAACAGCAGAACACAAGGTAACAGGGAATGGAGAGAATATGTATGAGTTAAAGTCATTTAATTCTCCAGAACAATCCAAAATTGGCAGGCCTATTTTGGGGCAGTGGGTTATCAGCTTGTAACATCTGGACCTGAAAGAATAGAGAACTCTGGTCATGATTAGTAGGCACAGAAATTAGACAGGACTTAGATTCCCCTGAAAATATTCTATTGTTGACCAGACACTATGTTTAGGGATTAGGTTTATATTAAATTTAAGCAAAGTATACATTTAAGATAAATTTAGAAATAAGATAATATGCATTTGATAACAGTTTTCCATTAGGTTAACTTTGTCTACAAGTAACGTAAAGCCTCAATTTAAACTGGTTTAAACAATAAGGGAATTTATCATCTAATATAACAGGAAGTCCAGCTGCTTAACAATGTCCTCAAAGATCTGGGTTCTTTCCATCTCCCTGTTCCACCTTCCTTAGTGGGTCACATTTGCCCTCTGGCTAGGTCCCCTTATAGTCCCAAAAGGGCATCTAGACCTCACATCCAGATGTAGCAACAATCTTTTCTCGTTTTTACCTTCTAGGAAGAAAGAGATCTTTTTCAGAAACTCCTTCCCCTATGTCCCAATGTCCTGAATTGGGTCACATGTTCATTCCTAAACTAAGCATTGGAACGAACATAGGATTTCCAGGTTGGGTTTAGACTAAACAGTGTCTGCCTTGAGGGTGGGATCACCATCATCTGAGACATGAGGGAGGCAGGATGCTACAAAGCTGGGGTAGAGGTAGGGAATAAGTATTAAGTAATTAAACAGTAGAGTCTGCAATAACAAACTGTTTCTAATCAGACATTTCTTTGAGATTAAGTCAGACTTCCACATAAGACAATGGACTGTGTATACACGCAATCCAAGTAGAGAGACTGGCAAATTAACAATTTAAAAACTGAGAGATGTGGACTTTAGTGAAAAAAACATCAGACTAACCAAGAGATTTGGCTTTACATTAACCAGCTAAATGACCTTGATCAAGTGACAATTTTTCTAGACCTCTTTTATTTTTTCACGTAAAAAATAAGGTTGGACTGGATGGTTTCTAAGATCACTTCCCACATTAATGGCCTGTTAACCTGTAATCACTGTTAACTAAACTCTCTATAAATAAATTAACAGAAGAACTTGGTATTTGTAAGGATGCCTCTCAGAGTAAATATTTCAACAATGGAGACACAAAGAAAGAGCAGGGCAAATGTTTTAAAAGCATAATTAGGACTTCCGGTTTCCTGTCTGGCATGTAGAGAGCTTAGAAGTCATCACTCCATCTTAACCATAAGTAAAAAGCTGAACAAAATGAAAAATCAACAGCTCTTCTTAGATCTATCAGACAAGTTAGATCATAGGGCAAAGTGCTGCACCAAAAATTGGAGACACAGATGGGCAGATACAGATAATCACAACTTACAAGAGCAAAAACCCAAAAGCAAAAACATCCTCAGGAACCTGTGTCAGTGGAGGAAAACTTACACAGTAACTGACAAATTTCTCGAAGCTCAGTGTGGGCAATTCCACAGGGAGGGACCTGGTCATAGGGGAGCACCCACATTTTTGTGAATTTTACCTGCAAGAGTTCTCACAATGAAGATTAGAGAAAATCCCCTAGTGCTTCCCACAGATGGAGGAGAAAATAAACATTTGAAATTTACCAGAGCATTCTCTTCTTCTTAACAAGGTCTACAGACAAAAGAAATTATTTTACCAGAGCTTAAACTATTGGGGTTTTAGCAGAGCCTAACCTATCTGAGGGAAGAGAAATATTCATCTCTAGCCTTGCATGTGGGAGAAAGGAAATACCCAACTCCAGCCCACTCTAGCCATCTTGACTGCCTAAGAGGGTGTGGGAAACTGACATGGACTTCTGAAGTTCATGGCTTAAGAGGTATAAGCTCACTAAAAGACTGAGGATTAAAGAATGGTTCCCTTCCCCACACCTTACCATCACTAAAGGCCAGTACATCATGTCTGCTTTCAAGAAAAAATTGTAAAGAACACTAAAAGGTAAAAACACAGTTGGAAGAGATGGGCCAAGCATGAGAACCAGCCTCAGATATGGCAGGGATGTCAGACTTAGACCAGGAATTTGAAACAACTATGATTAATATACGAATGGCTCTAATGGATAAAGTGAATAACATGTATGAACAGATGGGCAATGTAAGCAGAGAGATGAAAATTCTAAGAAAGGGTCAAAAGGAAAAGATAGAGATCAAAAACATTGTCACAGCAATGAAGAATGCCTTTGATGGGCTCATTAGCAGACTGGACACAGCTGAGGAAACAATCTCTGAGCTTGAACTTGAGTATATGTCAATAGAAACTTCCAAAGTGGAAAAGCAAAGAGAAAAAAGACTGGAAAAAACAAAAAGTAAAACAGAAAACAATTTCCAAGAACTGTGGGACAACTACAAAAAGTGTAACGTACTCATAATGGGAATACCAGAAGAAGAGGATGCAGAGAAAGGGACAGAAATATTTGAAGCAATGATAACTGAGAATTTCTTCCAAATTAAGGTCAGATATCAAACTATAGATCCAGGAAGCTCAGAGAAGAATAAATGTCTAGGGACCTTCAAGATGATGGAGGTGTAAGACATGGAGATCACCTTCCTCCCCACAAATACGTCAGAAATACATCTACATGAGGAACAGCTCTGACAGAACACCTACTGAATGCCGGCAGAAGACCTCAGACTTCCCAAAAGGCAAGAAAATCCCCAGGTAGCTGGGTAGGGCAAAAGAAAAAAACAGAGACAAAAGAATAGGGATGGGACCTGCACCTCTGGGAGGGAGATGTGAAGGAAGAAAAGTTTCCACACACTAGGAAGCCCCTTCATTGATGGAGATGGGGGATGGGTAGGTGGAAGCTTCGGAGCCATGGAGGAGAGCGCAGCAACAGGGGTGCAGAGGGCAAAGCGGAGAGATTCCCACACAGAGGATCGGGGCCAACCAGCACTCACCAGCCTGAGAGGCTTGTCTGCTCACCCACCGGGGTGGGTGGGGGCTGGAAGCTGAGGCTCCAGTTTCGGAAGTCAGATCCCAGAGAGAGGACTGGGGTAGGCTGCGTGAAAACAGCCTGAAGGGGGCTAGTGTGCCACAGCTAGCCTGGAAGGAGGCCAGTAAAAAGTCTGGAATGGCTTAAGAGGCAAGAGACCATTGTTTTGGAGTGTGTGAGGAGAGGGGATCCAGAGCACTGACTAAACGAGTTCAAGAGACGGGCACAAGCCACAGCTATCAGTGCAGACACCAGAGGTGGGCATGAGACGCTAACGCTGCTGCTGCAGCCACCAAGAAGCCTGTGTGCGAGCACAGGTCACTATCCACACCTCGCCTCCTGGAGCCTGTGCAGCCCGACACTGCCAGGGTCCCGTGATCCAGGGACAACTTCCCCGGGAGAACAAACAGCGCACCTCAGGCTGTTGAAATGTCATGCCAGCCTCTGCAGCCACAGACAGGCCCCCATTCCATACCCCTCCCTCCCCCCAGCCTGAGTGAGCCAGAACCCCCTAATCAGCCGCTCTTTTAACCCCCTAATATCTGGGTGAAGAGCAGACACCAGAGGGCGACCTACATGCAGAGGCGGGGCCAAATCCAAAGCTGAACCCCAGGAGCTGTGCCAACAAAGAAGAGAAAGGGAAATCTCTCCCAGCAGCCTCAAGTGCAGCGGATTAAATCTCCACAGTCAACTTGATGTACCCTGCATCTCTGGAATACCTGAATAGGCAATGAATCATCCCAAAATTGAGGCGGTGGACTTTGGGGGCAACTGTAGACTTGGGGTTTGCTTTCTGCATCTAATTTGTTTCTGGTTTTATGTTTATCTTAGTTTAGTATTTAGAGCTTATTATCATTGGTAGATTTGTTTATTGATTTGGTTGCTCTCTTCTTTTTTTTTTAATATATACAAATATTTTTTTTCCTTTTTCTCTTTTTGTGAGTGTGTATGTCTATGCTTCTTTGGGTGATTCTGTCTGTATAGCATTGCTTTTACCATTTGTCCTAGGGTTCCCTCTGTCCGTTTGTTTGTTTTTGTTTGTTTGTTTTTAGTATAGTTTTTAGCACTTGATTATCACTGGTTGATTTGTTTTTTGGTTTGGTTGCTCTCTTCTTTCTTTCTTCTTTTTTTATTACCTTTTTTTATTTTTAATAATTTTTCTTTATTTTTTATGTTAATTATTTTATTTTATTTCATTTTTTCTTTCTTTTACTTTTTTCCCCCTATTATTCTGGGCCATGAGGAGAACAGGGTCTTGATGCTCCATCCAGGTGTCAAGCCTGAGCCTCTGAGTTGGGAGAGCCAAGTTCAGGACATTAGTCCACCAGAGACCTCCAAGCTACGTGTAATATCAAATGGCAAAAGCTCTCCCAGAGATCTCCATCTCAACACTAAGACCCAGCTCCACTCAACCACCAGCAAGCTACAGGGCTGGACACCCTATGCCAAACAATGAGCAAGACAGGAACACAACACCACCCATTAGAAGAGATGCTGCCTAAAATCATAATAAGTTCACAGATACCCCAAAACACACCACCAAACATGGTCTGGCTCACCAGAAAGACAAGATCCAGCCTCATCCACCCAGAACACAGGCACCAGTCCCCTCCACCAGGAAGCCTACACAACCCACTGAACAAACCTTACCCTGTGCTCCACAACAGGAGAGGCCACACAGTGAGAGGCCCACGTACTGAAAAAAAAAAAAATTGCCCAAGGCTTGATTTGTGACCCAAAATATAATCTATTATAGATTATAAAACTATAAATCTATAAAACTCTATTGAATTAGAGTTTTCTCTGGATATGCCCAGGAGTGGGATCACTGAATCATATGGTAACTCCTCATTTTTTACCCAAATGAGCTGAAAACTTATGGTCACACAGAGACCTGCACACAGGTGTTTATAGCAGCTTTATTCATAATTGCCAAAACTTGAAAGTCATCAAGATGGCCTTCAGTAGGTGAATAGATAAATAAACTATGGTACATCCAGACAATGGAATATTATTAAGTGGTAAAAAGAAATGAATTATCAAACTATGAAAAGATGGAGAAACCTTAAAATGCCTATTATTAAGTGGAAGAAGCCAGTCTGAAACGGCTCCATCCTGTATGATATCCAGATATATGACAATCTGGAAAAGACACAGGTTTGAAGACAGTAAAAGAATTAATGGTTGCCAGGGGTTGGAGGGAGGGAGCAATGAATAGGCAGAGCACAGAGATGTTTAGGGCAGTGAAACTACTTTACATGATCCTGTAATGCGGCATACATGTCATTATGTTTGTCAAAACCCATAAAATGTACAACACCAAGAGTGAACTTTGTGAACTTTGGTGATAATGATGTGATAAAATAAGTTCACCCCTTTTGACAGGTGTGCCAGACTGGTGCAGGATGTTGATTGTAAAGTAGGTTCTGCATGGCAGGGGTGGGGGCAGTCAGTGGGGAAGGAGTGATGTGGGCAACCTCTGTACCTGCTACTCAACTTTTCTGTGTACCTAAACCTGCCCCCCAAAATCGTCTATTAAAAAAGAAAACACATAATTAAAGCTAGCCCTGTCAAATCCTGAGATGTAATTTTGATATAATGAAATAACAATTTTCTCCTTTCAACTCCAAGCCTTGTCTTTTACTTTCTTCAGGCACATACTGAGACGTATATGAGTCTGGGGGTTTGATGAAGAGAAAAGCTATCTGAAATCTGGCAAGGTTTTCCCTTTGCATTACATGTCTCCATAAATGTGGACAAATCCTCTTACCTCTTCCTTCCCAAGAAGAAATTTGGATTTTTTTTTCCTTCCAGTTTTATTGAGATATGACTGACATACAGCCCTGTATAAGTTTAAAGTGTCCATCATAACGATTTGACTAGCATACATCATGAAATGATTACCATAGGAAGTTTAGAAAGCATCCATCACCTCATAGAGATACAAAATTAAAGATACAAAGATACATAGAGATACAAAATTAAAGAAAAAGAAAAAAAAATTTTCCTTGTGATGAGAACTCAGGATTTACTCTCCTAACATTTTTTTTTGAATTTTATTTTATTTTTTTATACAGCATGTTATTATTAGTTATCTATTTTATACATATTAGTGTGTACATGTCAATCCCAATCTCCCAATTCATCCCACCACCCCCACTCCCACCTGCGCTTTCCCTCCTTGGTGTCCATACATTTGTTCTCTACATCTGTGACTATTTCTGCCTTACAAACCAGTTCATTTGTACCATTTTTCTAGATTCTACATATATGCGTTAATATATATTTTTTTCTCTTTCTGACTTCCTTCACTCTGTATGACAGTCTATAGGTCCATCCACGTCTCTACAAATGACCCAATTTTGTTCCCTTTTTATGGCTGAGTAATATCCCATTGTATACATGTACCACATCTTCTTTATCCATTCATCTGTCAATGGACAGTTAGGTTGCCTCCATGTCCTGGCTATTGTAAATAGCACTGCAATGAACGTTGGGGTACATGTGTCTTTTTGAATTATGGTTTTCTCAGGGTATATGTCCAATAGTGAGATTGCTGGATCATATGGTAATTCTATTTTTAATTTTTTAAGGAACCTCCATACTATTCTCCATAGTGGCTGTATCAATTTACATTCCCATCAACAGTGCAAGAGGATTCCCTTTTCTCCACACTCTCTCCAGCATTTGTTATTTGTGGATTTTCTGATGATGCCCATTCTAACCAGTGTGAGGTGATACCTCATTGTGGTTTTGATTTGCATTTCTCTAATACTTAGTGATGTTGAACAGCTTTTCATGTGCCTCTTGGACATCTGTATGTCTTCTTTGGAGAGATATCCATTTAGGTTTTCTGCCCATTTTTGGATTGTGTTGTTTGTTTTTTTAATATTGAACTGCATGAGCTGTTTATATATTTTGGAGATTAATCCTTTGTCCATTGATTTGTTTGCAAATATTTTCTCCCATTCTGAGTGTTGTCTTTTCGTCTTGTTTATAGTTTCATTTGCTATGAAAAAGCTTTTAAGTTTCATTAGGTCCCATTTGTTGATTTTTGTTTTTATTTCCATTACTCTAGGAGGTGGGTCAAAAAAGATCTTGCTGTGATTTATGTCAAAGAATTTTCTTCCTATGTTTTCCTCTAAGAGTTTTATAGTGTCCGGTCTTATATTTAGCTCTCTAATCCATTTTGAGTTTATTTTTGTGTATGGTGTTAGGGAGTGTTCTAATTTCATTCTTTTACATGTAGCTGTCCAGTTTTCTGAGCACCACTTATTGAAGAGACTGTCTTTTCTCCATTGTATATCCTTACCTCCTTTGTCATAGGTTAGTTGACCATAGGAGCGTGGATTTATCTCTGGGCTTTCTATCTTGTTCCATTGATCTATATTTCTGTTTCTGTGCAAATACCATATTGTCTTCATTACTGTAGCTTTATAGTATAGTCTGAAGTCAGGGAGTCTGATTCCTCCAGCTCAGTTTTTTTCCCTCAAGACTGCTTTGGCTATTCGGGGTCTTTTATGTCTCCATAGAAATTTTAAAATTTTTGTTATAGTTCTGTAAAAAATGCCATTGGTAATTTTATAGGGGTTGCATTGAATCTGTAGATTGCTTGAGTGGTATAGTCATTTTCACAATATTGATTCTTCAAATCCAAGAACATGGTATATCTCTCCATCTGTTGGTATCACCTTTAATTTCTTTCTTCAGTGTCTTATAGTTTTCTGCATACAGGTCTTTTGTCTCCCTAGGTAGGTTTCTTCCTATGTATTTTATTCTTTTTGTTGCAGTGGTAAATGAGAGTGTTTCCTTAATTTCTCTTTCAGATTTTTCATCAATAGTGTATAGGAATGCAGGAGATTTCTGTGCATTAATTTTGTATCCTGCAACTTTACCAAATTCATTGATTAGCTCTAGTAGTTTTCTAATGGCATCTTTAGGATTCTCTATGTATACTATCATGTCATCTGCAAATAATGACAGTTTTACTTCTTGTTTTCCAATCTGGATTCCTTTTATTTCTTTTCCTTCTCTGATTGCCATGGCTAGGACTTCCAAAACTATGTTGAATAATAGTGGCAAGAGTGGACATCCTTGTCTTCTTCTTGATCTTAGAAGAAATGCTTTGAGTTTTTCACAATTGAGAATGATGTTTGCTGTTGATTTGTCATATACGGCCTTCATTATGTTGAAGTAAGTTCCCTTTATGCCCACTTTCTGGAGAGTTTTAATCATGAATGGGTGTTGAATTTTGTCAAAAGCTTTTTCTGCATCTATTGAGATAATCATATGGTTTTTATTCTTCAATTTGTTTATAAGGTTTATCACATTGATTGATTTGCATATATTGAAGAATCATTGCATGTTGGGATAAATCCCACTTGATCATGGTGTATGATCCTTTTAATGTGTTGTTGGATTCTGTTTGCTAGTATTTGGTTGAGGATTTTTTCATCTATATTCATGAGTGATATTGGTCTGTAATTTTCTTTTTTTGTAGTATCTTTGTCTGGTTTTGGTATCAGGGTGATGGTGGCCTCATAGAATGAGTTTGAGAGTGTTCTTTCCTCTTCAATTTTTTGGAAGAGTTTGAGAAGGATGGGTGTTAGTTCTTCTCTAAATGTTTGATAGAATTCACCTCTGAAGCCATCTGGTCTGGGACTTTTGTTTGTTGGAAGACTTTTAATCACAGTTTCAATTTCAGTGCTTGTGATTAGTCTGTTCATATTTTCTATTTCTTCCTGGTTCAGTCTTGGAAGGTTATACCTTCTTAAGAATTTGTCCATTTCTTCCAGGTTGTCCATTTTATTGGCATAGAGTTGCTTGTAGTAGTCTCTTAGGATGCTTTGTATTTCTCTGATGTCTGTTGTAACTTCTCCTTTTTCATTTCTAATTTTATTGACTTGAGTCCTCTCCCTCTTTTTCTTGATCAGTCTGGCTAATGGTTTATCAATTTTGTTTGTCTTTTCAAAGAACCATCTTTTAGTTTTATTGATCTTTACTACTGTTTTCTTTGTTTCTATTTCATTTCTTTCTGCTCTGATCTTTATGATTTCTTTCCTTCTGCTAACTGTGGGTTTTGTTTGTTCTTCTTTCTCTAGTTCCATTAGGTGTAAGGTTAGATTGTTTATTTGAGATTTTTCTTGTTTCTTGAGGTAGGGTTGTATAGCTGTAAACTTACTTCTTGGAACTGCTTTTGCTGCACCCCAAAGGTTTTGGATCATCGTGATTTCATTTTCATTTGTCTCGAGGTATTTTTTGATTTCCTCTTTGATTTCTTCAGCGATCTCTTGGTTATTTAGTAATGTATTGTTTAGTCTCCATGTGTTTGCGTTTTTTACATTTTTTTCCCTGTGATTCATTTCTAATCTCATAGCGTTGTGGTCAGAAAAGATGCTGGATATGATTTCAATTTTCTGAAATTTACTGAGGCTTGATTTGTGACACAAGATGTGATCTATCCTGGAGAATGTTCCGTGTGCACTTGAGAAGAAAGTGTAATCTGCTGTTTTGGGATGGAATGTCCTATAAATATCACTTAAGTCCTTCTTGTTTAAAATATCATTTAATGCTTGTGTTTCATTATTTATTTTCATTTTGGATGATCTGTCTATTGGTGTAAGTGAGGTGTTAAAGTCCCCCACTGTTATTTTGTTACTGTCAATTTCCTCTTTTATAGCTGTTAGCAGTTGCCTTATGTATTGAGGTGCCCCTATCTTGTGTGCAT
The DNA here is from genome assembly GCF_964374135.1 of Grampus griseus. NCBI lineage: Eukaryota > Metazoa > Chordata > Mammalia > Artiodactyla > Delphinidae > Grampus > Grampus griseus. The sequence continues at coordinate 37,776,171 of NC_139005.1, forward strand.
ATATATTTATAATTGTTAAATCTTCTTCTTGGAGTGATCCCCTGATCATTATGTAGTGTTCTTCCTTGTCTCTTGCAACATTCTTTATTTTAAAGTCTATTTTATCTGATATGAGTATTGCTACTCCAGCTTTCTTTTGATTTCAATTTGCATGAAATATTTTTTCCCATCCCCTCACTTTCAGGCTGAATGTGTCCCTAGGTGTGAAGTGGGTCTCTTGTAGACAGCATATATATGGGTGTTGTTTTTGTATCCATTCAGCAAGCCTGTGTCTTTTGGTTGGAGAATTTAATCCATTCACGTTTAAGGTAATTATCAATATGTATGACCCTATGACCATTTTCTTAATTGTTTTGGGTTTGTTTTTGTAGGTCCTTTTCTTCTCTTATGTTTCTCACTTAGAGAAGTTCCTTTAGTATTTGTTGTAGAGCTGGTTTTGTTGTGCTGAATTCTCTTAGCTTTTGCTTGTCTGTAAAGCTTTTGATTTCTCCATTGAATCTGAATTAGGTACTTGCTGGATAGAGTAATCTTGGTTGTAGGTTCTTCCCTTTCATCACTCTAAGTGTATCATGCCACTCTCTTTTGGCTTGTAAAGTTTCTGCTGAGAAATCAGCTGTTAACCTCATGGGAGTTCTCTTGTATGCTATTTGTCATTTTTCCCTTGCTGCTTTTAATAATTTTTCTTTGTCTTTAATTTTTGCCAATTTGATTACTATGTATCTAGGCATGTTTCTCCTTGGGTTTATCCTGTATGGGACTCTGTGTGCTTCCTGGACCTGGGTTGCTGTTTCCTTTCCCATGTTAGGGAAGTTTTTGACTATAATCTTGTCATATATTTTCTCTGGTCCTTTCTCTCTCTCTTCTCCTTCTGGGACCCCTATAATGTGAATTTTGCTGCATTTAATGTTGTCCCAGACATCTCTTAGGCTGTCTTCATTTCTTTTCATTCTTTTTTCTTTATTCTGGTTCACAGCAGTGAATTCCACCATTCTGTCTTCCAGGTCACTTATCCATTCTTCTGCCTCAGTTATTCTGCTATTGATTCCTTGTAGTGCAGTTTTCATTTCAGTTTGTGTTGTTCATCTCTGTTTGTTTGTCCTTTGATTCTTCTAGGTCTTTGTTAAACATTTCTTGCATCTTCTCGATCTTTGCCTCCATTCTTTTTCTGAGGTCCTGGATCATCTTCACTGTCATTATTCTGAATTATTTTTCTGGAAGGTTGCCTATCTCCACTTCAGTTAGTTGTTTTTCTGGGGTTTTATGTTGTTCCTTCATCTGGTACATAGTCCTCTGCCTTTTTATTTTATCTATCTTTCTGTGAATGTGATTTTCTTTCCACAGGATGCAGAATTGTAGTTCTTCTTGTTTCTGCTGTCTTCCCTTAGGTGGATGAGGCTATCTAAGAGGCTTGTGCAAGCTTGCTGATCAGAGGGACTGGTGGTGGATAGAGCTGGGTGTTGCTCTGGTGGGCAGAGCTCAGTAAAATTTTAATCCGCTTGTCTGCTGATGGGTGGGCTGAGTTCCCTTCCTGTTAGTTTTTTGGCCTGAGGCAACCCAGCACTGGAGGCTACAGGCTCTTTGGTGGAGCTAATGATGGACCCTGGGAGGGCTCACACCAAGGAGTACTTTCTAGAACTTCTGCTACCAGTGTCCTTGTCCACACAGTGAGCTACAGCCACACTCTGCCTTGGCAGGATACCCTCTAGCACTATCAGGTAAGTCTGATTCAATCTCCTATGGCATCACTGTTCCTTCCCCTTGGTACTGATGCGCACACTACTTTGTGTGTGCCCTCCAAGACTGGAGTCTTTGTTTCTCCCAGTCCTGTCAAAGTCCTGCAATCAAATCCTGCCAGCCTTCAATGTCTGATTCTCTGGAAATTCTTCCTCCTGTTGCTGGACTCCGAGGTTGGGAAGCCTGACATGGGGCTCAGAACCTTCATTCCAGTGGGTGGACTTCTGTGGTATAATTGCTCTCCAGTTTGTGAGTCACCCATGCAGTGGTTATGGGATTTGATTTTATTGTGTTTGCACCCCTCCTACCATCTCATTGTGGCTTCTCCTTTGTCTTTGGATGTGGGGTGTCTTTTTTGGTGAGTTCCAGTGTCTTCTTGTCGATGATTGTTCAGTACTTAGTTGTGATTCTGGTGCTCTCACCAGAGGGAGTCAGTGCATGTCCTTCTGCTCAGCCATATTGAACCAATCTCCTGGATTTTTTTTAAGGTAAGCGTCTAATGATGTATTTTCTTTAAAAGTACTATTTTAGGTATTTCCTGTTGTGGACAAATAACCTGAATTCTGCTTCTGTTAAAGCAGATGTGGAAACAAAATGAGCAATGTTAGTCCTGACATCTACTGTCAGAACTTGAGTATGAACTGCTTTACCACAATCCACCTGCTGTAATGAGCAGGGCATTGAGTACCAATAGGGGCAGGTGTAGGAGTGATTGGAGTAGAGCATCACCCAAATCTCCATTATCCTGCAAAGGGGAGGAAGGGCATCCCTCAGCACTTCTTAAGATAAACATGTTGAAGATTTTGGAGGCAGAAAATAAACAAATGTCAAGAGGTATTTGTCATTTTCACCCAGGAGTCTTCCTCAGGCTCTGGTGTCTTTAACAAACCTCCGACTTTGTTTCTCTTGAAAATGCTTGTGTCCCTGGTGCTCTAAAGAAAATTTAGATACTGGGTTTCAGAACTATTATTAGGGGAGGGAGAGAGGAATGGAAAATAGAAGCTTCCCTGATCTTGGTCTTTCTCCTGCCCTGGGGCTTTACTCTGTGCTAAAGTGGCTATCTACCTTTTGTTTGTTATCTTTATCTTCCTCTGGAAATATTTTCTGCCCCAACCTGGGAAATGGCTATAGAATGATGTCACCAGGCTATTTTAAAAGGTGTGCATCCTGTGAGGGCTCACACTCCATCACCTCACAGTTGCTTGTGTGTCTCATGAAGAGCTATCCCCCAGACTGGGGAGAAGAGACCCAGAATGGATAGTCTTCAAGACGAAGAGGAGCACACTCATCCTTGCTGTGGGCAAAGGACAGCAGCAGTGTTGCGATTGTTTTCACACAAGAACTTCTGTAAAAATAGAGAACGGCCCTGTCAGTATCTGAAGTCTGGTCACCGTTGTTGCCAACCCAGGGGAATGTTGCACAGGCCTGTGAGGATGGACTACAGCAGTGGTCCCTAACTTTTTTGGCACCAGGGACCAGTCTCATGGAAGACAATTTTTCCATGGACCAGGGGCAGGGTGGTTGGGGATGGTTCAGGCGGTAATGCCAGTGACGGGGAGCGCTCACCCGCCACTCACCACCTGCTTTGTGGTCCAGTTCCTAACAGGCCGAGGACTGCTACCAGTCTGCTGCCGAGGGATTGGGGACCCCTGGACTAGAGGACTCAGGAGCCGTTAGTGAAAATCATTAACCCCACTCCCCACCCCCGTCCCCAACACAGCTGATGTTTCTACAGGGTTTTCTGGTCTTGCTCTCTCATCCTTGTTCCTTGCTCTGGTGCTTCCCTTGTCTGAGAGATACACCCTCCCTCAGAACTACAGGTTTGTTCCTAAGTACTCAGAGGACTAACTATGCCCCCACGTGGAGAACACAGAGAAATCCTCTAGCTTTTTGCACTCTTATTCATTTGTTTTCAAGGCAAATCAAATAGGCTAATTTAACTGTCACACTTCTTTTGTTTTTCTATTTTTACTCTAGGTTATTTGAGTATTTAAAATGGGATTCATTTTTAAACAACAAGGACCTACTCTCTAGTGCCAGGAACTATGTTTAATATCTTGTAATAACCTACAATGAAGAAGAATCTGAAACAGGATACATACATATAACTGAATCACTTTGCTGTACACCTGAAAGTAACACACTATTGTAATTCAACTCTACCTCAATGAAAAAAATGGGATTCATTTTAGGAAAGATTGTTGGTAGTAGCCAACATCCTTCATGGAAGATATTTAGCATAAAATCATGAAAAGACTTCTCCTTTTATTCATACAGATATAATCAAAACACTCTGAACAGCTGCTCTTATTTGGTTGGCACTTTTTGGGAACCCACAATATGCAATAGTACTTTAAAAAAATCAGTTTCATAGGAGATCACTGTGTGTGCATTGAAACAAAAAATCTTTACAAAGCATGTCAGAGGAGGTGGGACTGGCTAGTTGATTAGCTGTTTTCACTCACATGATGCTGTTCTGTGTGGTGATCAGTGCAGTACAAAAGTTAGAAGCATAAACCCTGGCCTCATAGGGCTTGCGTTCAAAGCCCTGCTCTACCTATCATGCACTGTATGAGTCTATGGGTGATTTCTTCACACTCTGTGACTCAGTCTCCTCAGCTATAGAATGAGGTAATAAGTAAAGATACTTAATGCTTTTCCTGGCACTTTGCAAGTTCTCAATTTATATAAGCTATCACTATTGTTAAATGTAACAATAGTGTTACTGGTCATATCCTATCTTATTATAAAAGAAACATCCCAAATCATTGGCTTGTCTTTCCCATTGAAGTATTGTAAATTAAGAAGTGCTGGGTTTAGAAAATATTTGATTGACAAGGAATCTCCTTATTTAGAGGATATTAGTGTTCCCCTAATTTTCTCTAGGAAGGATATTTTTAATATAACTTTGTTTCATCAACAAAAAGACAATTTTTTCAAAGTCTGGACCCTACTTCAAACCCTCCACCTCTCTGTGCTCCTCTGCTGCACTTGTGAGCCCCTGATGAGTCTGTCCAGTCTTTTTATTTTTTTATTGAAATACAGTTAATCTACCATGCTGTGTTAGTTTCATGTATAGCAAAGTGATTCAGTTTTATATATACTGTATATATATGTGTATATATATTCTTTTTTCAGATTCTTTTCCATTATAGGCTGTTACAAGATATTGAATATAGTTCCCTGTGCTACACACTAGGACATTGTCATTTATCTATTTGATATATAGTAGTTTGTATCCGTTAATCCCAAACTTCTAATTTATCCTTCCCCCCTCCACTTTGGTAACCATACATTTGTTTTCTATGTCTGTGGGTCTGTTTCTGTTTTGCAAATAAGTTCATATGTATCTTTTTTTTAGATTCTACATATAAGTGATATCGTAATGATATTTGTCTTTCTCTGTCTGACTTATTTCACTTAGTATGATAATCTCTAGTCCATCCATGTTGCTGCAAATGGCATTATTTTGTTCCTTTATATGGCTGAGTAATATTCCATTGTGTGTATGTACCACATCTTTATCCATTCGATGGACACTTAGGTTGCCTCCACATCTTGGCTATTGTAAACAGTGCTGCAATGAACACTGGGATGCATGTATCAAAAAAAAAAGATAATTTTTTAAACGTTTGTTGTCTCAGTTCTGTTTTATTTTGTTTTTGCTTTCCTCTAGTATTTTAGTTTCTTTTGCACTCCTCTGTTCTCATTTAAGCTCATTTCCCAGGCTTCCATCTCCTGTTTTTGTTTCTCAGTCTGGGGCCCTGACCCCCAGGATTGTAAGCAGGGTCCCCTCTAGGCCTCACTGTAAAGAGAGGTCACAAGAGGGAAGTGTACAGAAAGAGAACATGCAATCGTTTGGCCATCAGCAGTGGTCCCTTTCCTAGTGAGGGACAGGGGAAAGGGAGAGGAATAATGTCAACTGACATTAAGTTGAAAACATGTGAACGCCCAGCACTGTCTCCTTTTCCCAGCCCCACTGCCTCTGTGAGTTGTGTTCACTAACCTGGTGTTCACCCAGGACCCAGGATGAACACCTACATTTTCTGAGCATTTAAAATTTATTCATTTGCCATTTTCCTCTTCTTTAAAGTATGGGTAAGAACATATTAACTAATTCTAAAAGAAATTTAGAAAAACATGTGTGTGCACCTTTCTCCTCCTTCCCCCAGTTGTTAGCCATTCTTTGTCACCTCTGATATTTGTCACCACGGGAATAGTATATAACTCTTTTTGCCTTCTCTGCCCTGGCCGCTGCCCTGTCTTACCTTTTCTGAGCCCTCCACTTGATCTACTACACCGTGTTTCCTCCTTTCTTCCTTACCTTCTTTTTTTTTTTTTTTTTTTTTTTTTTTTGCGGTACGTGGGCCTCTCACTGTTGTAGCCTCTCCCGTTGTGGAGCACAGGCTCCGGACGCGCAGGCTCAGCGGCCATGCCTTACGGGCCCAGCCGCTCCGCGGCATGTGGGATCCTCCCGGACCGGGGCACGAACCCGTGTCCCCTGAATCGGCAGGCGGACTCTCAACCACTGTGCCACCAGGGAAGCCCCTGAACCAGCATTTTTTTAAATTAAGTTTTATTGGAGTATGGTTGCTTTACAATGTTGTGTTAGCCTCCATTGCACAACAAAATGAATCAGCTATACACATACAGATATCCCCTACCTTTTGGAGTTCCCTCCCATTTAGGTTGCCACAGTGCATTAGGTAGAGTTCCCTGTGCTATACAGTATGTTCCCATCAGTTGTCTATTTTATACATAGTATCAATAATATATATGTGTCAATCCCAGTCTCCCAATTCCTCCCACCACACCCCTTTCCCCCTTGGTATCCATACATTTTGAACCAGCACTTTTACATCTAGTAATTTATCATAAGGAAATCATTAATCCTAAGAAAACAAATACTTAGCTGAAGAAGTTTATGGCAGTGCTATTTATAGGAGTGAGTTTTTAAAGACAGCCTAACTGTAGAATCTAGAATACCTCTATCCAAAGGAATTCTATGCCACCATTAAAAATGATATTGACATAGGAATGTTTATTGACATAGGAAAATATCTTGATAAATTGTTAAGTGCAAGAATTACGTTAAAGGTATCTGTATAGAGTATGTACAATATGCTCCCATCTTTGGAAAATACATACATATATGCATAGAAAAAGTCTCAAAAGTTTTCAGACAAAATGCCAATAATGGTTAATTCTTGGGTGGTGGAGTTATGAGAATTTTAATTTTCTTCTATTTCTTAACTTCAATTTATTTTCCAATGAATGAGTAGTAATTATATATTTTTTAAAACTTCCCCCCAAAATCACCACTGCTCTTGTAAGAAGCACCAATGGATATGATTTCAGTCCTTATGCTCTGAGAAGTGTGCAAGGTATTGTCAGAAACTATGGGATGTGAAAGAAGTGTACATGAAGGTCGTTCAGAGGGTTTTGATTTATAAAGCACCCACATAACCTTGTTATCAAACAGATTTAATCTTATTAAAGAAATCTATCTAGGTGGATGCATATTTTGCAAAATATTTTCCTATTGACAGAGAATATTTTCCTACTGACTTATCAGTGTTTAATATCTCTGTGTAAGTTGCATTAAGCACTACAACATTCTGCTACACAGTTCTTCAACCCATAACAGCACTTGAACCTACAATAATGCTGTTCTCAAGGCAGGGCATGGAGGTTAAAGAGGCTCTGTTGGCTCTGAGCATAAGGAGGAATTAGGAGGCAAACTCGAGGCGATGAAGGAAGTGTGAATGCAGCAGAATGGGGAAGGGTCATTAGAGTCTCCAACCGCAGACAGTCTCCTGTCCTGCCCCATTCTTGGCATGTGAGGACCAGAGGTTCAAAGATCTGGATTCAAGTCAAGCCACGTGAATGTTAAACATGTAAATAAAAATCTGAAATCTGTCTAAAAGTTATTACATTTTAAGACAATCATGTATATATAGAGCATTACATTAAACAACAAGCACACTCTTTTTACCTAAAAACAAAACAAAACAAAACAGAACCAAAAAACCCACACCAACTTCCTAGTAATTTACTTTCTCACCATAGTACTTCAATTTCTGATGGATTTTGGCACACATATTGTATGTTCACCTATAAAAGAATTTCATTTAAGGCACCAATAGAGCTGACAGATGGACGCTTAGGAGAATAACTGAAAGTCATTGACAAAATTGGAATGAGCCCAAGATACAGAATGGAAAAACCCAAGCTTCTATAGATGTTTTCCAGACTTCTTTGAGTTCAGGATGGTCTTATTTAATTCCTAAAGTGGCAATTCCTAGCACCCTAGGATCCCTGAACTCTGCAGAGGAAATGATTCAGAAGCAAAGGGGAATAAGTCATCTAACAATCAGAATTAAGCCTCATGTCAGTAGGTGGCATGGACACATGCACTTAGTCAACAAACATTTATTGAGCACCTCCATAATAAATCATGGGACCCAAAGATGATTTCCTAGACAAAGATGTGACTCAAGATCATTCATTCAGTATGTGTCCTCTTTAGTTCATAAGCACTCTATGTACCTAGTCCAGTTTGAACGAACCTCAAGGGCAGCAGTGAGAAAAGAAGTGACAATGGTGCAGCATACAGTGTAGGGATGTGTCTGTGTCAAAGAGGAAGAGATGCCAGCAGGATTTAGCTTTCCTTTCTTCCTGGGAGTCTTTGCCTTGAAAGCCCAGGAAACACTGCAGTCGTCTCCTTTTTCCTTGTCAGCTCTGTTTTTCCAGCCTCTATCCTCTGAATTAAACTATGGTACCTAGAAGAATTTCTCTGATTCATCGTACTCAGGATGACCATGGGAGCTACAGGTGGGTATAGGAAGAGAGGAGGCTGCTGGTGCTATTTGGCCTCCTAGGAACTGCCTCAGTGCTCATGGACTTGAGATGTAAAGTTGCATCAGTGTGTAAGAGGCCAGGTATTTTCCGTGTGTGTTGAGAAGCAGAGAGAAGTCTACGATAACTAAATGAGGAACTCTGGTTATTCTACTTTCCCCTTTGCAAAGAGTTAACTCTCTAAATGCCAAAATACTTTTTGTGTCTTCTCTTACTAAAATTATTGATGAAATATATCATTTTATTTCTTGCCTTAGCAAATAGAACCTTTCGAATAAATATTCAAAGTGTGGTATGGTTCAAGAACAATGTTTAACTCTAAGCAACTGAAGATGTCTAAGAATACTAACATCACTTTAGAAGTTGTTATGATTGTTTACCTGTCATTTCCCCATAAAATTAGAGTGCCGACTGTGAAAAACAAAAATCTGATTATTTGAAGGTTCCAATTATTTGGATTACTATTATTCTAACCTGCCTTCCCTGTTCATGAACTTGAGGTAAACTTGAAACTTAAGTGTTTTGGAAACTAGGAGAATGACTAATTCCTAGATAAAGAGAGGCTCAAAATGTTTTTGCTTTTTGGGGGGTCAGATTTCTTTGCATTATATCAGATCATTGAAAAATATTCCAAACAAGCTATGAATGGAAAAAAACTGGAAAAACACAGAGGAAGTCTAATTGTTGAAATGGTATTTTCACATTAATTTCATAAAAGTAATCATTAGGTCAAAGTGGTTTTATGTGGATTAAACTGCACTAAACAGCAATGGAAGATTCTTATACTGTGAATGGCATTCTTCACTGCCTTCCTCGCCTCTTTATTATTGTGTATTTCCTGTCTTTTTAGGAGCAATCCATTCCCAGAAGGTCCGGATGGACAGTCATTCTGGTCTGGCTGAATCCACATGCACACCTGTGCTCTCACCCATCTTCTCTTCACAATGTTCACCAACCAGGCAGAGTGAGCTGTACTCAGCATACTCCTCAAATGCTGTTTGGATGGTGTTGTAAAAATGACACGCACTGTTGTTTGTTTCACCTGTCCTCAGCACTGAGCATTGTGGAAATTATTTCTGGAGACAACATCTGTTCTTATTAAAGAGAAGTCAGGTGTTCTCTGGAGCCAGCTAGGTGTTTCATTAAATGTGATCTATGCTGCAAGGTACAAAGCTTATCATTTATTCACCTTGAGATGTTATCGTGAATGTGCATTTGTGTGAGTCTAATGGCTATAATACAGTGCACTAAAACAGCATCCTTCCACTTAAGAGCTATTCCACTATGGGTCTGAGAAAGTTCCATTTCTCAGGAACTATTCAGCTCAATGGCCGTCTCTCTTTTTTAAATGTGGTAGCATATCTTAAACATATGTATATAAGTGTGTGTTTACATATATAATAGGGGCATGGACTTAAACAAGATAGGTGTTATGAATACTTGGAAGTCCTGCCACAATGAGCTTTCTTCCAAGAAATGAGAAGCAAAGTTGCTTCTGGCAGTTACATTTTAAATCAAAACACTACCAAGATGGGCAGTCAGTCCCCTTAAAGAAGAAGAGTGACTCCCAGGGTGTGGCATGTGGGCCACAGAAGACCTCCAACTACAGGGTGTGTAATTAACCAAGGGCCTATCTTCCTGCCCACAGGCTGCTCCAGCCAATCACTGAGCCAGGCAGGAACACGAAGGCAGATCCATTCTTGGGAGTCAGGGGAATTCCTCCTTCAGCCCACTTTGCCTCTAATCACTTCGTCCTACTGCTCCCCCACCCCCTCCCCCAGTGGCTTGGATGAACTTCCTTAGCCTGTGTGGCAGTCTTCCATTCTCCCTTCTCTCCCTTTCTCTTTCATTCGGGGTCAGACTTGTCTTGTGGTCCAATGGCCTTCCCAGCCTTCCCTGGCTCCTTCCCCCATTAAAATCCATGCAAGTTTAATCCCATCTTGACATCTGCTACCTGGACTAACATAAAACAACTGGAGCTTGATTAATTAGCATATTAATACAATTAAGGGAAAATGTTACTCTCAGAAAGAGGTTGGTCAGTTTAGAGAGCTCTGCAAAGTGTACCAACATCTTAGCTCGTGCTCGCCTGACCAGAGAAGATGACAATATTGCAGCCCAAAGATTATCTTCACTGTGATGTGTCTGGTGCCATTAGGTATTTCATTCCTCTGACTAACTCGCCTGACTCTGAGTTCATCCTCCCCAATCCAATGTTCAGTTGACTGTATAACTTCTTAGTAGGTCTCTCTTTAAGGAGGAATCGCATACATGAACTAGAGTCCACAAAGGAATTCTTGGGGATTTTGAGAACTGCATACTAGAGACTCAGAACTGTGACTACTGAGTGGACCATCTATCACCAACAGCAGGATCTCTGGATGCTTGAGTCAAGGGGCGAAGGGAAGCCTGGTCTCTGTAGGGGTGACGGGGCAGGCACTGGGGAGGAAAACTTGATGGTGTCTGGCACGTATACAGCAAGTAGTAAATGTTGGCAGTCATTCTTGTTATTAGGTTATGGATATAATTGTCATCTAGAGGGAGAAATTTTAAGGTTTCTACAAACATTAGTGTCTTAGCTTCCCAGGACTGCCATAAAAATGTACCACAAATTGAGTGGTTTAAAATAACAGAAAATGATTGATTCACAGTGCTAGAGGCTAGAAGTCTAAAATCAAGGTGTTGGCAGGGTTAGTTTTTTTTCTGAGGGCTCTGAGGGAGAGTCTATTCCATGTCTCTCTCCTATTTTCTGGTGATAGTCCTTGGCATTCTTTGGCTTGTAGATGCATCATTTCAATCTCTGCTTCCATCTTCACATTGCATTTTCCCTGTGAATCTCTGTGTTTTCACGTGGCCACTGTCTTCTTATAAGGACAACAGTCATGTTGGATCAGGGGTCTACGCTACCCCAGAGTGAACTCTTCTTGACTTGTTACAGCTGTACCTGCCCTATTTCCAAATAAGGTCACATTCTGAGGTACTGGGGGTTAGAACTTCAGCAAATCTTTTTGGGGGACACAGTTCAACCCATAACAATCCGATTTTATAGAATCACCAGATTCTATAAAATTCCTGACAGTATAGTTCCATAATAGATGATGAATATAAATTGGGATGCACTTAGGGTCATTACAAACTTTACAGTTGATATTTGTTCAAATTGGCTTAAAGGAGGGGTGGGGTAGAGAAGAGAGGAAGAGAGGAATGGGACCCAGAGAAGGAGGGGGCCCACAGACTGAGTGCATGGCTAATTTCTACAGGACAAAGGACTTCCTTGCTGCCCTTGAACTCCTGACAGATTTACAATGAGGACTGTGCCCTGAGTCATTTTCACCCCACACCCCTGCCCAATCGGACATACACACTTTGTCCAACCATCCAGTCTCCACATATTTTCTTCTAATCCCTTTGCCTCTTACGCTTTGTCTCTCCAGTCCGTCTGAGAGGCTGATACAAATAAAATATATCTACTGCACTGTAATATTTAAATAATGAAAAAGCACTTCTAGTCTCTGCATTGAAATTTCCTCGCAATGTTAGATTGCTTGCTCTATTTTAGCATATTAACTATGGGCAACATACATTAACTCTGTTTTACCTCTTTATTTTGTGACGTTAACATTTAACTTTCAGATAATCATTTAGATGTGCACCCCTGGAAAATATGGCTCATAATTACCTCAGTATTTACATTCCTCAGGGTTGAAGCACAGCAGTTTGAGTGGATACTGTTTAAGAATTAATATGGGTAGATGAAAATGGCAGAGAATTCTAAAATGGCCCAGTGGTTTAGGGAGAATAGCAATCTCCAGCAATCCCTTGTGTTTGATTTTGAAAAAAAAAAGCAAGGCAGCTGTTGGATGCTCTTAGGCTACTCTGCATTTACGGAATTTTCCACTGGGTTGTATGTATTCAGGTCACATACACAATGAGATTTCCTGCAGTGACAGGACAGATAAAAGTGCTGTGCAACTCGGTGATAATTGTGCTCCATTTAGGCAAACTGTCAACTGGTGCATTTTTATATTTTCTCAGAAACCTGGGAGATGCTTTTGTGTTCATGTCTTAAATATGAATTCATTAGCCCCCAAAGAATAATGGGATGTGTTTTGAAATGCATTTTAATGAGAAATAAGCATGAACAGGCTTTCAGAATTCATGTTTCAATATCACTTTAAAGCTATTAATTAATTAGAGATTATTTCCTCAAATTTAGGAGTAAATAAACCTTTTCCTTCTATTTTCTAGGAGTGTTTTGCCCAAAGCCTGATAACATATTTTGAATATCCATTGTTTCTACCTATTATTAGTAGTATTGTTATTGGGTTAGAGCAGAAGGTTTAGGATCTCTTAACCACAGAAGGAGAGGCTGGGGAGAAAGGAATATTAAGGTAATCCTTTTTTCTAATTTTTTTTTCTTTTTTTTAGTTCAAGCTATGACCTAGAGTCAAGATGAAACATCGTGTACTGTCTATGAAATATCTGTGGTTCTCACCACTCCTAGTTACTAAGCACTGATGTTCTCTAACCCTCTGTGGCATATCTGTTGGACTTTTAAATCTTTCTAGAAGATAATCTCCTTGATGTGCAATACTATGCTGGTAGAATTGTTGGATTTTGACTCACTGCATATCTGCAAAGCTGACTTGAGGGCTCCTCAAAGATGTGGAAACTAGTGCAAATATGCTTGGATATTTGCAAGAAGTAAGCAAGAAGTCGGCCATCGCAAGGAAAGGATGGGCATAACACTGAAGCTATGAACACTTAAAATGTTTCTTGTGATAAACAAGACAGAAAATGTCTAACACAATTGAAAATGTCTAACACTAATTTCCAAAGAAATGAGTGATAAGCTAGATGCCTTTCCAGATGCCTTAGCAAAGAAATTCATTATTAAAATATTGTATAAATTCCCAAAGCTGAAACAAGCCTAAGAGGAATATAAGTTACCTTAGGAAAGAGAACGACTCTCTTCTGTCTACTGTCAGTAACTCATGCCATCTCTTCACATCTACATCATTCTCTGGCTCTCTGTATACCCACACTAAAATGGTAGCCGCTAAGCTCATGTGAATATTTAGACATAAATGTAAATTAATTAAAATGAAATGAAATTTAAATGGTTCTGAAGAACCTAGAGGCAGGACAGGAATAAAGACACAGACATGGAGAATGGACTTGAGGACATGGGGAGGGGGAAGGGTAAGCTGGGACGAAGTGAGAGAGTGGCATGGACTTATATATACTACCAAATGTCAAATAGATAGCTAGTGGGAAGCAGCCGCATGGCACAGGGAGATCTGCTTGGTGCTTTGGGACCACCTAGAGGGGTGGGACAGGGAGGGTGGGAGGGAGGGAGATGGAGGAGATATGGGGATATATATATATGTAGCTGATTCACTTTGTTATAAAGCAGAAACTAATACACCATTGTAAAGCAATTATGCTCCAATAAAGATGTTTAAAAAGATGAAAGAAATGTAACCATGATACATTTGTATAGTGAGGTGCAGTTGGTATCTTGAGATACTTGGAGTCCAAATAATGGGCACTTCATAGGGATAATTTAATTTAATCTTCATTTAATCTTTTAACAGCCTTATTATTTAACTGTTTATCACATTTGCCATGTTGTGATATGTTAACTTGTTTGTTCATATCCTTTGCTATATAGTATTCCATTAAATGAATATGCCCCAATTTATTTGAAAAAAAAAATTAAATGAAATTTAAAATTTAGTTCCTCAGTTTTGTTTGTTTTAACTTTCCCTCTGTAATATTTAGTTTGATGAAAAGAGTAGAGGATTAGGAGTCAAGAGACCTGGGATGTAGCCCAGGGTGTGTAACTGACTGGAAATGACTTTGGACAAGTAAACTATATTCTGAGTCAGTTTCCTTGACAGTCAAAAGATAAGTTTCCGGGGCTTCCCTGGTGGTGCAGTGGTTGAGAATCTGCCTGCTAATGCAGGGGACACAGGTTCGAGCCCTGGTCTGGGAAGATCCCACATGCCACGGAGCAACTGAGCCCGTGCGCCACAACTACTGAGCCTGCGCGTCTGGAGCCTGTGCCCCGCAACAATAGAGGCCACGATAGTGAGAGGCCCGTGCACCGCGATGAAGAGTGGCCCCTGCTCGCCACAACTAGAGAAAGCCCTCGCACAGAAACAAAGACCCAACACAGTCCAAAATAAATAAATAAATTAATTAATTTTTTTAAAAAAAGATAAGTTTCCATATTCAGGGCTGATATTTACTTGATATGCTTCAGGGTGGCCACACTGTTTTTTAAATTATTGAAATAGTCTCACACCAGTTGGTAAACAGCACCCCTTCTCCAGCCACCCCCAGATCCACACCTGGGATCCTCCCATCTGCTGGTGAGGTAAAATTGGAAGGGTTAATGTCTGAAACAGTACAGGCCTCCCAGGACCCTGCTTCAGCCTATAGCTGGCATTCATTCTGATCATCAGTTTTCATGCCATAATGCTTATTAAATATTTTGGATATATACGCATCCTGCATGCACCCAAATATTGTGTACAACAGTCCCATTTATTGTGTGTATAGGTTGTCTGTTTGGCTCAGTTTAAGTCTGAAGTGTAGACTCAAAGTTGGTAAATTATTTAAGGTATATATTATGTCAGGCTTTCAGCAAACGAGTCAAAAACACTCGTCCGTCTGAGGAGTGGGAAGGGAGGAAAATGAGGACAGGTTTGTAGCATTCACATTCTGGAATGCTCTCCATATATTGATAGCTATAAGTTCTGTGAGCAAATTCATGTTGTTGAATCACTCTATGTCAGTAGCCAGCTTTGCCTCTTAAAAGTATTTAGATAATGGGTTGCTGCCCTAAAAAACTAGAAAAAAAAGGGCTTAAATTATCATCTTTGACATTTAATACATTTCAAGATTATTGAACCAGATTCTCTTGCTATGACTCACTTTATACTTCCTAAACCAACATTAATTTACCTTTTAAGATACCTGACAACTTCGGGGAAAGAAGTATAGAGCATATAATAATTTATTCATAAGGTTCCAGTCATTGTTGTTTTTAAAAGACAAATCTGTTAGCTTCTCATTCAAAGGTCAGCCTCTTCACCCTCCTTTTAATGTTAAAAATGCAATTTCTACAGGACTAAGAAGGAACAATTTTTAGAATATATATTTTTTTAATTGAAGTATAGTTGATTTACAATATTATATTAGTTTCAGGTGTACAATATAGTGGTTCCATATTTTATAGATTATACTCCATCTAAAGTTATTATTAAATAATGTCTGTATTTCCCAGTGCTGTACAATACATCCTTGTTGTTTATTTATTTTATACATAGGAATTTGTGTCTCTTAATCTCATACCCCTATGCTACTATTGGGTGGGCCAAAAAGTGCCTTCAGTTTTTTTAAGTAAAAATAAAAGATACATGTTTCATTTTCGCCAAGAACTTTATTGAACAATATACTCACAATTTTGTTCCACTACCTTCTGCCATTTTTCAAGCAACTTCATAATTTCATCTTCCCAAAACTTTTTATCTTTTTGAGCAAAGAACTGTTCCAGGTGCTTTTTACAGTCTTCCATGGAATTGAAGTTTTTTCTATTAAGAGAATTTTGTAAAGACCAAAATAAATGGAAATCCGAAGGTACAATGTCTGGTGAATACGGAGGATGAGTCAGAACTTCCCAGCCAAGCTGTAACAGTTTTTGCCTAGTCATCAAAGAAACATGTGGTCTTGTGTTATCCTGATGGAAGATTATGCGTTTTCTGTGGACTAACTCTGGACACTTTTCATTGAGTGTCACTTTCAGTTGGTCTATTTGGGAGCAGTACTTGTTGGAATTAATCATTTGGTTTTCCAGAAGGAGCTCATAATAGAGGACTCCCTTCCAATCCCACCATATACACAACATCACCTTCTTTGGATGAAGAACGGCCTTTGGTGTGGTTGGTGGTGGTTCATTTCGCTTGCCCCATGATCTCTTCTATTCCACATTGTCGTGCACTATCCACTCTTCATCACCCATCACAATTTGTTTTAAAAACAGAACGTACTCATTGCGTTTCAGTAGAGAATCGCATGCGGAAATACGGTCAAGAAGGTTTTTTTGGCTTAAGTGATGTGGAACCCAAACATCAAAGCGATTCACATAACCAAGCTGGTGCAAATGATTTTCAACTCTTGATTTGGATATTTTGAGTATGTCGGCTGTCTCCTGCCTGGTATAACGTTGATTGTTCTCAGTTATTTTTTCGATTTGATCACTATCAACTTCAACTGGTCTACCCAAACGTGGAGCATCATCCAGCTAGAAATCTCCAGCACGAAACTTCGCAAACCACCTTGACATGTTTGATCAGTCACAACACCTTCTCCATACACTGCACAAATCTTTTTGGGACTTTCAGTTGCATTTTTACCTTTCTTGAAACAATAAAGCATAATATGCCAAAAATGTTGCTTTTTTTCCTTCCGTCTTCAATATTAGAATGGCTACACAAAAATTCACCAATTTTTATGTCATTTTAAAAATGCATGCTGCTATGACAGCTGTCACAGACTGTCTAACAAAATTGTTTCAAATGAAGTTAAGGACAACTAAGTGCTACTAAAGCCATCTTATGGGGAAAACTGAACAAAACTTTTGGCCCACCCAATATATGTATGTGTGTATATATATATATATATATTATATATATATATATTATATATATATATATTATATATATATATACCACTTCTTTAACCATTCACTTATTCGTAGTCACTTAGTTTGCTTCCATATCCTGGTTATTGTAAATAGTACTGCAATAAACATATGGGTGCATATATCTTTTTGAACTAGTGTTTTTGTTTTCTTTGGGGAAAATACCCAGAAGTAGAATTGCTGGATTGTATACTAGTTCAATTTTTTATTTTTTGAGGAACCTCCATATTGTTTTCCATGACAGCTGTATCAATTTACATTACTACCAAGAGTGTACTAGGGTTCTCTTTACTCCAGATCCACACCAACATTTGTTATTTGTAGATTTTTTGTTGATAGCCATTTTGACAGATGTAATGTGATACATATGATGGAATACTACTCAGCCATAAAAAAGAAAGAAATTTTGCCATTTGCAACAACATTGATGGACTCAGAAAGTATTATGCTAAGTGAAATAAGTCAAACAGAGAAAGACAAATACTGTATGATATCATTTATAGGTGGAATCTAAAAAAGAAAAAACAAACTAGTGAATACACTAAAAAGAAAGAGACTCACAGATATAGAAAACAAACTAGTGGTTACCAGTGGGAAGAGGGAAAGAGGGGAGGGGCAAGATAGGGGTAGGGTATTAAGAGGTACAAACCATTATGTATAAAATAAATAAGCTATGAGGATATATTGTACAACACAGGTAATATAGCCAATATTTTATAATAACTATAAAAGGGGTCTAACCTTTAAAAATTGTGACTCACTATGTAGTACACCTGTAACATATAATATAGTACATCAACTATACTTCAATTAAAAAAATAGTGCTCTGCCTATGTTCTCTTCTAGAAATTTTATCATTTCACTTCTTACATTTAGGTCTTTAATCTATTTTGAGTTTATTTTTGTATATGGTGCTAGGAAATGTTCTAATCTCTTTGTTTTATATGTTGCTGTCCTGTTTTCCCAGCACCACTTATTGAAGAGATAATCTTTTCTCCACTGTATATTCTTGCCTCCTGTTATAGATTAATTGACCATAAATGTGAGGGTTTTTTTTCTGGGATCTCTATTCTGTTCCATTGATCTATGTGTCTATTTTTGTGCCAGTACCATGCTATTTTGATTACTGTAGCTTAATACCTCAAGCTTTGTTCTTTTTCTTAAGATTGTTTTGGCAATTTGGGTTATTTTGTCTTTCCAAATAAATTTTAGGGATTATTTGTTCTAGTTCTGTGAAAAATGCCACGGATACTTTGATAGAGATTGCATTGAATCTGTAGAACACTCTGGGTAGTGTGGACATTTTAACAATATTAATTCTTCCAGTCCAAGAACATGAGATATCTTTCCTTTATTTTTTTTTTGTATTGTTTTAAAATTCCCTCATCAATGTTTTATAGTTTTCAGAGTATAGGTCTTTTACCTCCTTGGTTAAGTTTCTTCCTAGGTATTTTATTCTTTTTGATGTGATTGTAAATGGGATCATTTCCTTAATTTCTCTTTCTGAGAGTTCATTATTAGTGTATAATAAAGCAACAGATTTCTGTATATTAATTTTGTATCCTGAAACTTTACTGAATTCATTTATAATTTCTAATAGGTTTTTGGTGGAGACTTTAGGGTTTTCTATATATAGCATCATGTCATCTGCAAATAGTGACAGTTTTATTTCTTCCCTTGCAATTTGGATGCTTTTTATTTCTTTTTCTTGTCTGTGGCTCAGACTTCCAATACTATGTTAAATAAAAATGGTGAGAGTGGGCATCCTCGTCTTGTTCCTAATTTTAGAGGAAAAGCTTTCAGCTTTTCACCACTGAGTATGATGTTAGATGTGGGTTTGTCATAAATGGTCTTTATTATGTTGAGATGTTTTCCCTCTATACCAACTTTTATGAGAGTTTTTATCATGAATGGATGTTGTAGATTATACTTCCATCTAAATTCTCAAGTTCCCAAGTGATTTTCAGAACTTCTGCTATTAGTCTTACAAATACTGCTTTTGCTATATAATTGGGAGTTCTTTCCATCTTTCTGCATTAACACTCTCAGCTTATCCACTAATTTTTCTCATGGTAGCAAGTTGGTTGCAGAAGCTTTTGACAGCACATCTCTACAAACAAATGTGAAGGGAAAGAAAACGTTTCCCAGAAGTCATCCTAGCAGGCTTATCCTACATATCATTGTCTAGTCAATTATTAGAAGAGAAGAAGAAACCCCCATGATTGGCTAAAACGAATCAAGATGTACCCAGTGGGTCTAAAGCTAGGGCCAACCTGCTCACAGTATTCATAGAGGATTGTGTTCTGTTAGCAAGGAAGATGTGAATGGCTGCTGGGTAGGCATTTATTGGTATCTGCTACACAGAATGGCCCCGTAGGACAGACATTATTATTTCCCCCACTTTATAGTTGAGTAAAATATAATTTGACATGGTAAGCAAGGTGCCCAAGGATGCGAAGTGGTCAGTGGTGGAGCTGTGATTTGAACCAAAATTGCCTGGCGCTAATGCAGGTGTACCTGACCACTGTGCTCTACTATCTCTTGGTCATACAGTACGTTCACTGACCTCTGGAAGGCATTGCTTAGATTCCTACTTTGAAATTCAAAACAAACAAAACAAATGCCTATATGTGTAACTGAATCACTTTGCTGTACAACAGAAATTAACACAACGTTGTAAATCAACTATACTTCAATAAAATAAATTTAAAAGACAAAATAAAAGAAAACCCAGCATAAATTGCAATATGAAAATATTCAGTGCTGCTCTATTTCCTGCAAAATAGGATTTCCTGGGGTAGGACTGTTTGCTTTGAATGATCTGAAATTACGGATTTAGATAATCTGGAGATCAGACTTTAGTATTTGCAAACACATGTAAATGTTGCTCTTTCAAAACACTGGATGGGTCTTAGTTATGTGCACTGGTTTCATCAGAATCATATTTCCTCACAGAATGATAACCACTCAAACTGAAATTAGCTTCAAGAAAATGGAAGAGTGTTGATTAACAAAAGAGTGATAAGGTGCTGAGGGTCAAAAAAATTAAAATTCCCTGCTTTGATTTAAGTTATACTGACTATGACACATTTTCTGAGGTAAATTTCACCTACATAATCAAAAGTCTTCCAGCTTGGTATGAGGTGATTTGATAAGGATTTTAGAAGAATTTTTGTCTTTAAGAAACGTCATAAGTACACAAAGCAGTTTGTAGTGAGACTGGGAACAAAGAGAATCCTGATCATTTAAAGGGTTTGTTTAAATTATATCTGATTACTGTGGCCTGCGAACAGATCTCCAATCTAGCTTCAGTTACTCTCCCCAAGCCCACTCCACTGAGGAAAAAAAGGAAGAAGGAAAGAAGGATGGTGGTACAAAAAGTTCTGTGTTTAATTATGGCTGTTAATAACAGCAGGTGACTTAATATCCGGAGGAAGTTTTCACTGTAGATCATAGAGAGGAATGTGGGGAAACAATTTTCAAAACTTCCACATCCTTGGAGAATTTTCCTCAGTGGTAGGCATGCCAACAGTGGCCATCCATCGTGGATCAAGAATATACACCATCGGGCTTCCCTGGTGGCGCAGTGGTTGAGAGTCCGCCTGCCGATGGAGGGGACGCAGGTTCGTGCCCCGGTCCGGGAAGATCCCACATGCCACGGAGCGGCTAGGCCCGTGAGCCATGACCGCTGAGCCTGCGTGTCCGGAGCCTGTGCTCCACAACGCGAGAGGCCACAACAGTGAGAGCCCTGCATACCACACACACACAAAAAATGGATATACGCCATCCATCACAACATTGGTCTGTGGTCATTCCCAATCCCTTCAGGGTCTGGTGCTATTTGAGTTGTGCTTTTTGACTGTGTGGGTATCACAGATGCATTTCACTGCTGCTATGTTCCAGAATTTGACTCTAAATCTTTTGGTCATATATCTTGCAGACAGTCCAGAAGAATAGACCTCAAAAATTTGGAAATAAGGAAAGTAAGATCGTTCTTTGAAAATTAAAGTAAGGAATAAGTCCACCATAATTTGGAGTAGAGAGAGATTTAGAAAGTCGCATGAAAATCATGGGCAAATCTGAGTTGTGCATGCCCAAGAAGTGGATTTATCCAGTCTACCTGGCCAGTGTATTCATATTATGGAGATGGACATGGCAGCCATCAGAGTTGATGCTGGCTGTATATCTGGTTCATACAATTTTTAATTCCCCTTGTTCTGTTTCCTTTTCTCCAAAGTAAACTTCTCCGTGTATTTTGTACTGGTCAGATTGACTTGAATGTGAGGTCTCCTTGATAGTTATATTTCTCTTTAAAATTTAATAGACTGGCATTCTGTGTTTCTACCTCATGATCTCTTTAGTTTTGTATATCTCTAAATCCAAGGAACTTTGACCTACTGATGAGTTTCAGAGCTCAGAAGTCTGAGGTCATTCCCTGGCAAGTGGTGGATTCATTCCCTGAGACAGTCTCACCGTGAGGACCTTGTGAGGGCAGCTAGCCAGCCCTCTCCTGGCAATAACCCTGTCGCCTCTGTGCACCTGCCTCACTGCCTTCCAAGCAGCCTTAGGAGAGATGCCATCGCTACCGTGTTCTTTTCCTCAGGGAGTCCTTCAAACACTTCATTTGTCAGTCTTTCCCCCTCCAGTAAGGCCTTGTAGTGCCCGATTCCCCAGATGGATAATGGCCCTACCCTATGATAGAAGAGGGGATATATTGATAATTGTATCTAAATCAGAGAGAGAGGAAAAAACAACCAGTCAACCCAATGGACAATCCACCACTCTGTGGATGTATAGGAATAAATGATTGTAACTTTTTCCTGGAAGTTTTGTGTGCATGGATAATAAGTAGACTGTCTTTCCTTTATGGAATGCTTTATTTCAAAGAACTCATCTACCTCAAGATTTCTCACTTAACCCTCAGGCTTTCTCGGCTAACCCAGTTCCATAGCTGTCACACCAAATTCGTCTTTAGAGCTAAGAAATTCAACTAGGCAGTGCCCTTTTTCTCAAGAAAAAATTGTGACAAGGACTTTTGTGAATTTTCTTTATTTCCTCAGATTTGTCGTCCAAACTTAGTTTTTTGTATGTGACCAGAAAATGTTTCAAAATATTAAATGCTCAAATTAGTGTCAAAATTTCAAATGTGAAGTCAACATAAGTTCCATACCTCTTGGTAATTTGTGTTAATGTTGCCTTAGTAATACACGAGACTAAAAAAAGAAATATGTTTATTTAAGTAAAAGTACATTTTTAAAACAAAGAGACCTAAGTGTGTATGTCACCTTGTGGATCACACTCTCCGATTTCAAAATTTCAACGTCTATCTTGATCTATCAATCATTAACTGTTGTCCTTTCTGCTGCTGAAGAGACTGTATTATATAACAGATTGTCCCTGACTACTGAAATGATTAATTGGGGGGTGGTAGGAGGGGAATATTTAAAAAATATAAAATCTACTGATTCAAGTAAAGTTACTTTGTAACACCTCAAGGCCTAGTATCTCAGAAACCAACTAAATCTATGCAAACTCACTTCATAATTGGAGAAATGAAGTCGACGATTACTAAACCAATGGAACTCACGCAGCCCTTCAGATGCTTGGCCATGTGTCCAATATTGTGGGATATACAGAAAAGCTTTGAGCGTTTCACAGAACAGGGACCCATAAAAGAGATGGTGTGACTGGGGACACTGCCAGCCCTAAGTGCAGTGGTAGTCTGCCTACCAGGACTGGAATTCATTTGTGTTTCTACCACCCTCAGCTCCCCTCCACCTCAACCCTTCATCAGCTCTCAGCAAAGTGATTGGCGTGAGTAACTAGAGACATAGAAATGAAAGGGATGCAGAGACTGCAGACTATGGTCCCTCCATTTCCTCCTACAAAATAGATGCCAGAAATAAGTCTTAAGGAATCAGAATCTTTTCCTATTTTTTCCTCAAAAGAGTGACTTTTGAGGAAAAAATAGGAAATCAACGATTTTTAAGTTCTTGGAAGTCGCAGTTCAGTGGCCTGTCCATAGCTCAGCCTGGCATGACCCTTTTCCCCTTTCTTCTACTTGTGTCCCTGGAGTGACCCGGTTCACGACCATGACTGGACGGGCTGATCAGTTCCAAAGACTAGCTTGTAAAAATAACCACCCTGGGCTTGTTGGCAACGTCTGCATATCGCGGAAGATGAGCCGTGGTCTGAGTCAGATGCTCATGAAATTCAAGCATGTGGGCAGGTTGATTAATCAGGACAGGGAATTGATGGTGACCAAAATGTACCCGGATAGCACATAGCCCCGGTGAGGAAATGCAGACAGAAAGTGAGCAGAAAAATGTGCCAGTGGATTTTTAAAGAAAATAGTTTCAACTGATATTATATTTTAAAATATTATGTTTACCTATGTTTATTGAAACAGAAATAGAAGGATTAATTCAGTGACATTTAAACAGGGTAACTAGACTGCCATAATTGTCCTCAAAAATCCTATTACCGGGATTTAATTTTTTAATAACAATCCACAGGCCTTTGGGAGAGTCTCCAGTTGGACCAGTATATGGATTCTATTCTAAAGCCAGAAAAAAAGATTTTCTTTTCTGTCAGAGTTTCTGTCTAGCCAGTAAATTTCATCACAATTCACATGTGATAATTGTTAATAATCTTTCATCTACTTAATATTCATTTGGCTTAGAGATCAGAATATTGTATTTTTAAGAAATTAAAAGGGGTCAATTTTGTTCAACACTACTGTCCTTTTTTTTAAATTTTATTTATTTATTTATTTTTGACTGTGTTGGGTCTTCGTTTCTGTGAGTGGGCTTTCGCTAGTTGTGGCGAGTGGGGGCCACTCTTCATTGCAGTGCGCAGGCCTCTCACTGTCGCGGCCTCTCTTGTTGCGGAGCACAAGCTCCAGACGCGCAGGCTCAGTAGTTTTGGCTCACGGGCCTAGTTGCTCCACGTCATGTGGGATCTTCCCAGACCTGGGCTTGAACCCGTGTCTCCTGCATTGGCAGGCAGATTCTCAACCACTGCACCACCAGGGAAGCCCCCTACTGATTACTTTTTACACAACTGAGTATGTGTAATCATGCATCCCTGCAGCTGGTGTCTGGATTCCCATTGTATATTTCCCTGATTAGGACCCAGCCAAAAAAGTGCAGGAGGCAGAACAAAGATTAACCCAATACTTGGAAAAGTGGAATATATAAAAGTGGAATATTCGTTACAGATAGTGGCTAAAAAATTTGCATGTTTATGCCAAAGGCTCTTCAGACTCACTGATTAGCTTCAATAGTTAATTGGTCGATGGGTAATGTTAACACTTTTTAGTGTTTTTCGTACTTGTAGTATGTATCAGAAACTTGTCATGATAAGTAATTTTAAAGTTCAAGAGGAGACCCCATCTCTGCTGGGCAGGAAGAAGCAGGAGCGGGGGGGGGGGTGTTTCCTCAACTCCTTCACTGTCAGAGAGAGACCTCACCTCCCAAAGGCACCCTTCTCACAACCAGTGCTTGACAGAGTAATTCAAGGTTCACAGAGCGATGTCACATACCTCAACACCAACCTGTGAGGTTTTGCAGGAGGAAACTGAGGTACCGAGATCCAAAGTGCCTCTCCCAGGAGAACACAGCGAGGGATAGAGACTGGGTTTAAATCCAAGTCTTCCCCAGACCCCAAGCCCTTTCCATGGTATCATTTGACAAGTCCCAAGCAGGTAGTACTCCTCTCTCAACAGACAGAAATAAGACAACGTACAATATTGGAATATATATGACGTCTTTCTCCAAAGGCTTAAAGACCTCTTAATTGATGAGACTTCTTAGGATCAAATTTTTTTCTTAAAACTGCCAGTTATTATTCACATAAAATTAAAAAAGAAACTTTCAGATTTATAGGTTTAAATGGGAAAATAAAATTCATCCTAGAATAACTTAAGAAATTTTCAAAATAATGTTTACATATTTTTTAAAACATTCTCAAAGCTGCTTTTGGAACCAGAGGGCCTGAGAATATTAATGAAATAAAGTTTGAAACAGACCAGAGATTCTGGGAGGGAGGAGGTGGCTGATCCTTTGAAATCACACTTAGCTTAAATGACTGGAGAAATATGATAGTAATTATATCACAGTGACACCCAGTCTCCTCACACCTAAGGACATCAGCCAGGACCAGAGCTTTGAAACTCTTGTGTATCATAGGCTCTTGTGGAATAGTCTTCTAAATGATTGAAAATATTTTTGTCTTCTTCAGAGAAGAAAGCAAATTAATGTCAGGTTTTCATCTAGAGGGGCACACACACACACACACACACACACACACACACACTCCTACTCATAGATCCTATGTGGATGAACTTGGTAGACAGACCACGCTTTCAGGTCATTCCCTTTAAAAGTCA
Organism: Grampus griseus; assembly: GCF_964374135.1. Classification (NCBI taxonomy): domain Eukaryota; kingdom Metazoa; phylum Chordata; class Mammalia; order Artiodactyla; family Delphinidae; genus Grampus; species Grampus griseus. Next base: position 37,801,862 of record NC_139005.1, read on the forward strand.
ATTCAGTGGATATATTTAAAGCCTCTTCTCTCCAAAGATCCCTCCGATAGTGTTTGAAATGGTTATTTAAAAATATGCCTAGCATGTAGTAGATGCTTATTACATATTTCTTGGCTATGTGATTGATATAAGATGGATTGAAGAGGGAAAGAAAGGACACAGGGAGCCCAGGTATTGACTATCACAAGAGGTGATGAGGACTTATTTAGGGGCAGTGGAAAGAAGAGGGTGGATACCAAGGCCATTGTTCAGGTAGAGTTGACTTCCTTGTTGAATATTTGGTATCTTCCCACAATCTAGAGAAACTACTGAAGGCTCTCCACTAATTTCTTTTATCTACTTTCTTAACCTTACTCATTCTCTATGAAAAGTTTTGTTCTCTTCAAATCATCTCGAAAGTAAACAAAGCTAAAACATGTAAACAATTAAAATCAGTTATATTCCAATAACATCAGAGGCAGTTGCTTTATTCTTTGTGATATATTTTACAGATAAAACATTCATTTAATGCAGTCTGGTCTGGATAGGTTAAAATCACAGTTAAAAGAGACATTTGTCTTCAGGAAATAAGAAGATAAGAGGAAAAAAAATATCAGACTATCACCTAGATTAATTCTAAAAGTGTGTGTATTTGCCTTTTGTTGAGACTGGTTCTTGGATGAGCCAAACCAGATCTCTCAGAAAGAAAAGCTTCTCCTGTAAACTGCGTGTCACCTTCCTTGAACTTGGTTCCTTCTGTAGACTCACTCCTATGTACAGAATTCATCGTGTCTGCTAGGATTTGTCCTCAAAAATTGCATTGGCTTCGTCTGTTGATGCCTGTGGACTACTTTTGGTTGGGAAGGTAGAGGATAAAAAGGAAAGAAGTTGTCCACAATCCTAATTCAGACTAAGGAGTTCAGAGAGAGTTTAAGAAATTAGAACAAGTGTTAGTTCAATTCAGTGACTGTGTATAAAATGACTGGTATGTGTTTATTGGTAGGCTTTAGAAAAATTCTTGTATCAAATTGTCATGGATTTTTTAAATTTCTGCTTTGTGCATTTGACTTGTTTTCAGCATTCCTTCTCTTGATGCATCCTAAGTTGATAAGCTACGTTGCCTCCATACTCATGAGCAGTTAGCACAAAAAACTTTCATCCTTGTTCCCTGTTCTCTCTTATGTGTGTCTTATTAGCAACTGGTTAGAGGTAGGATTTGGTATCAGGTGGAAGTATCTGGTGGAGAATTAATCACGTATATTTGGAGTAAAGGGTTATGTAGTGTGATGAAAGAAACCAAAGCATAGTTAAGGCTACATATGGATATTTTAAAATTATGGCTCATATACAGCAGCTAAAAATGTATGACACTGTTCCGTCCACTCATGTGACCTGATATTTGTGTAATTCATTTCAAAGGTGAAAATGACCTTGTCAGTATCCTGCTTCTTTTTTGAGGATTTTAACTTTTTCTTTTCCCATATGCCCATCTAAATGAGCCATGGCTATGGGTGTTGGTGGAGAGCAGTGGATGGAGAGATAGACTCTCCACCTAGGAAATAAAACATTTGAAATATTCTTCTATGTATTACCTGGGGTAGGTCATGTGGGATCAAAGATTGCAAACAATTCCTCTTAAGGGCACTAAGGATAGCTAGAGTGACTCTCTGGTGCTTTTGAGGTCCATGTACATTCCTAGTTCTGGAAATAGAAATGGTTTTAACAAGTTCTGCCAGGTGCATTATCCTGGCAGGTTTTCCTCTTATTATTCTCCTCGATGCCAAGGAGCAACTTTCCCATTGCCACGTGCAGGTCAGGGCTGTGCAGTCAACAAATCAATGAAATAGGCAGCAATTGGCTTTTAGGAAGTGACTCCCGGTCCACAGCACAGGATCCTGTGGGGATTATGTTCAGCCAGACCTGCCAGGGACACATTGAGAAGGATCTGTACTGGGACGTTTTATTGTTCTTAACTCCCAGGCTTTTCTCTGTAAACCCTGCGAGGGTTGTTTTTAATAAGCAAGTATGAATTAGGGGTATTTGGTGTGAATTCATCATCTCTGCATTCCTCAAGGTTGAAATGATTAAGGCTCCTACGTAGCAACTTTGTTCTGGATTGGAACGTGATCAAAGCACCCAGCCCTAGTGCCTGATTCCCCATCTGCATCCGTGGTGGTTGCCGCTCATCTGCCATGAAGTTCCCGCTAAAAGCAGCCACAGAGTTTTCTCAACCCAACATTCCAGGAATTCTATTGGCATTAGTATGGGAAATGCAACCTATTTGCCTAGATCAGGGAGCTCCAGTTCAGAGCTGCCCCAGAGGACTTATTCTAAGAAAGCTGTATTTAGGACAGGATTCCTTAGTTGACCCCTGGTTGCCTTGGCGAGGAAACCAAACCTCGAAATGATCCAACAACTCATCCAGGCTTTCAGGAAGTGTCAGGATAAGCAAGACAAACTGTCTTGGTCTCATCCTAGGTTGTATTCATCATAAACCTAGATTTACTTCCAGAGAAGAAAAATGCCAACCTTACCTTTATTCAGGTTTTCTGTCTCATTTTAGACTGTTCTAGAATAGAGTCCATAATTTTTGTTTCAGTGAGAAAGAAGGATTCTTTGTGACTAGTAATACTCTGTACTAATTAGGTGAAAATTGCCTTTGAAGATTCCCCCTCTTCTCTGGAAGTAATAGGATTCACGGGGGCAGGAGTGCTAGATGAAGAAATTGTGTATGTAAAGTTTTTCTGTTGAAGTAACAACATTCATTTAGCCAATACTTACCAAATGCCAGGCACTGCTGTAGTTGAAGGTCAACAAAGTAGAACAACACAAGGATCCTGATTTTCAGAGGATGGAGGGTGAACCCTAACCAATGGCCACACCAGTATGTAACTCTCATGCAATATGGACCGTATGTGCAATAAGGAGAGTACGAACCTTATGCTATGAGAGCACAAAGAAGGAAATGTCTGACACACTGGTGCTCAGGGAGTTCTCAGGGACATGGAAAGAACATCAAATAACTCAACCTGCGCCTAACAAGACTGGTGGCTTTTAAAGTTTGCCACTTGGTTCTATAAAAGTTCTCAGCTGAAGAGCTCAGAGGAGAGTTGCAAGGAGGAGCTTCCCCACTGTCACCTTGTGATCTGAGTTTAAGGCTGATGTGAATTTTCTTGACAGCCTCTGGATCAGGTTTGATTTTTGGCTTTGGCTTTTAGCGTATAGTGTATTCGCCTTCAAGTATCATGTACTCAAGTCGTGTCATGCCTGGTCCGAATATGAGGGCACCGCTGATTTTGTAAATGACGGAAACATTGCTCAGAACCTGTGGGGAATAAATCAGAGAGCTAAGCTGGCCTTTACTCTCGGCATGGCTTGGTTTGTCCTGATTGTAAGCTATTGAAGCTACTCAGGACAAGCCTGAGCAGTCAGATCTGGAAAGCCTCGGGAGCCATTGAGATCATCTTTGCTGAGCTCCCACTGGTGCAGCCAGGGGGCGGTTCCTGATTTAGTAGTTTCTAATTTGGGTGAGGACACATGGCCCGGGTCAAGCATCCAGTGTGGCAATGCAGTGGGTGACGTGTGTGAAGGGAGTGCTGGCAGATGCTCCAGCACAAGCCCAGTGACCAAGGGATTCCACGAAGCAGCTCAGGCTGCCCCATGGCCAAGGGCAGCTGGCAGGGTATAATTTTGAGGCTTTCCCCAATGGCAGAATTTAAACCACTTATTTTTCTCTCTTAGAACAATGCACAAAGTTGAGGGGGGATTTTTGGTTATTGCCACAGCCTTGAGGACTTCCTGTCGTCTGGCTCTTTTGATCTTGGGGTTTTTCCTGGCTCAGAATCATGTAGCTCTGCAGGTGGATTTGATGATATTTTTTTTCTTCAGAGTTAAAGGAGACTAGTATTTGTGTTTTATGGTTTGTCAAGGCCCACCTAACACAGAAGCCACTCAGCAGCCCTGTATTGTAGTATATGCTGGAGAAGATTTGTCCTTGGAGTCCAAAGACCTGGATTCAAGCCCCTGACTCTGCCATGCATTAACTGTGTGCCTTAGGGCAAGTTATTTAACTTCTCGAAACTCAGTTTCCTCATTAGTGGACATAGTCCCTAGCTATAGAAAATAGGAAGATGAACTTTATTGGTTATTGTCTCAAACTAAAAGTGGTTTCAACCCCAAAGTGTTTTCGCTATCTAGCTAATGATGAATGAATCGTGGGCAGCTGCTCTAAACCTCAATTATCGTTTGGTAAGAGAGGTTCTCCAAACCATAATTGTTCTTCCAACAGGAATACAGTGGTTTATTTCCTTTGGATTTCTAAGGGAACATTTTGCAACTAATTTTTCCTGGAGGACTTGGTAGAAAAGTACGCTATGTGACATGTTATATCTCATTGGAGCATTGCTGAAAGATTTCTTTGACCAATGTGCCAGGCATTAAGCTAGGTGCTAAGGACACTGGCCCTGTCCTCAAGGACTTCACAGTCTTGACAGGGAGAGAGCCAAGTAAACAGAAAAGTGCAATAGAGTATAATAAGCCTGGGATAGATTCATCCAGACAGTGCCAACAGAGGAAGCCAGATAGTGTGTTCCTCCTGTTATATGTACACAACACCACCACAGAGGTAATTTTGTAAACAATGGAAGCTGAATTTTATCAAACCCCTATCAATATATAGGAAATATGAGGGACAGAGAAATGAGTTGGTGATAGCCCAAGAATGCAATTAACAAAATCCAGATGGTGGGAAACTCTACAGGGCAAAACACTGTTTCTTCAATAGCACAACAACATAAATTGCAAGGAAGAAAAAATGTTGGCTGGGAACTTATAGATTAAAGACATTTAAGAGACTTATTAACAATTAAAATGTGTGGGTTCTTATTTGGACCCAGATTCAAATAAAGTGTTAAAAATAAAAAAAATATATTAGAGGAAAATTGGAGAAATGCAAGCACTGATGAGACAATAGATACAAATTATTACTGATGCAAGATTCTAATGATGATAATGTAACTATGCTTATAAAAGAGATTCTTGAAATACATACTGAAATATTTACAGATAAAATCATACGAATCTGGAATCTACATTGAAACAATCCTGGGAAAGTGGCAGAAGTGGTTGAGGGTATAGAAAAAGCAGAATGGACTACAATTTGTTAATTGTTGAAGCTGATGGTTGGGTATATGGAAGCTTATTATATTATTTGCCCTATTTTTGCATATTTTCAAAAACTTTCCAGACTAAAAATCTAAAAAGAGAGCAAAGCTAACTGCATCAAATACTGCTGAAATATCTAGTAACTTTCTGAAAGCACAATTGGCTTTGGTTATCAGGCAACATCTGTGTATCAGCCCTGTTAGTTATTCACAGAGACTATAATATAAAGTGAATGGTGTCCCTAAAAGTTCAAGGGGCAGCTTCTATAACAGGTCCTTGACCAGGGCAATTTTAGGACAATATTTGGGGAGGGAGGCACATTGCTTTGTATTTAGGATGAGTGTTGGCAAAGAAGTGAAGACAATTAATGAAGACTTCTTTTTCAAGGAACAGAAGGAGGATTTGAGTCAGAAGGGAATTTGGGTTAAAACAGATTTTCCTCCCAAAATAGAAATGGCTGAAACTGTTGTAAACAAAGACAAGAAAGAGCCAATACTACTTACATTTTCCTTTCCTAAAAACACAAATACGCAAACTGAGTTTCTTACAAGTGGGTCACTAGATTGAACAAAGAATAATTTAAAATGCTTCTTTCACCCTTCACTTACCATTTCTTTTTAAAAACTAGTGTTTGTATATTTTATAATTATAAAAGTAATATGGGCTTATTGCAGAAAATGGAAAAATGCAAAGATGTTTTAAAAAGAACTCACTGGCAACTCAATCATTCAATGACAATTAATAATAAAATTTTGGTATATTTAGATAGGCTTTTCTATATGCATAGATACGTAAAAAATTAAGATAATATGGCATATACAAAACAGTGCCTCTTTTTTAATAAATATTATATCATGTACATTTTCCCATAACATTAATAGTTTTCACCTCAACAAAATATTAGCAAACCAAATTCAACAATACATTAAAAGGATCATACATCATAATCAAGTGGTATTTATCCCAGGATGCAAGGTTGGTTTCATATTCACAAATCAATCAATGTGACACACCTTGTAAACAAAATGAAGGGTAAAATTTATATGATCATCTCAATAGATGTAGGAAAAGCTTTTGACAAAATTCAACATCCATCCATGATAAAAATGCTCAACAAAGCGTTCATGAAGGGAACATACCTCAATGTAATAAAGGCCGTATATGACAAACCCACAGTTCACATCATACTCAACAGATGAAAGCATTTTCTCTAAGATCAGGAATAAGACAAGGATGCACACTCAAGGCACTTTTATTCAACATAGTGTCAGATGTCCTAGCCACAAAAATCAGACAAGAAAAAGAAGTAAAATGCTTACAAATTGGAAAAGAAGATGTAAAACTGTCACTGTATGCAGATGATGTGATACTACATATAGAAAATCCTAAAGACACCATCAAAAAACTATTAGAACTAATAAATGAATTCAGTAAAGTTGTAAGATACAAAATTAATATACAGAAATCAGTTGTGTTTCTCTACACCAACAACATACTAGCAGAAAGAGAAATTAAAAAACAATCCCATTTACAATTGCATCCAAAATAATAAAATACCTAGCATAAATTCAACCAAGGAGGTAAAAACCTGTACTCAGAAAACTATAAGAGACTGATAAAAGAAACTGAAGATGACCCAAACAAATTAAAAAGATACACAATGCTTGTGGATTGGAAGAATTAATATTGTTAAAATGACCATACTACCCAAGACAATCTATAGATTCAATGCAATCCTGATCAAAATACCAATGGCATTTTTTACAGAACTAAAAAGAATAATCTTAAATTTGTATGGAAACACAAAAGACCCCGAGTTACCAGAACCATCTAGAAAAAGAAGAAGAAACCTGGAAGTATCATGTTGCCTGATTTAAAACTATACTACAAGACTACAGTAATCAAAACAGTGTGGTACTGACACATCGATCAATAGAACAGAATAGAAAGCCCAGAAATAAACCCATAATTTATGATCAATTAATCTATCACAAAGGAAGCAAGAATATATAGTGAGGAAAAGACAGCCTCTTAGATACATGATGTTGGGAAAACTAGAGAGCTACATGCAAAAGAATCAAACTGGGCTACTTTCTCACACCATATATAAAAATAAACTCAAAATGGATTAAAGACTTAACTTTAAGACCCAAAACCATAAAACTCCTAGAAGAAAGCATATACAGTGCACTCTCTGACATTGGTCTTAGCAATATTTTTTTCTGGATATGTCTCCTCAGGCCAGGGCAACAAAATCAAAAATAAATGGGAATGCATCCAATGAAAAAGCTTTTGCACAATGAGGGAAACTGTCAACAAAATGAAAAGGCAGCCTGCTGAATGGGAGAAGATACTTGCAAATGATATATCGGATAAGGGGTTAATATCTATAATATACAAAGAACTCAGACAACTCAACAGAAAAAAAAAAAAAAAACAGATTGAAAAATGGGCAGCAGCCGTGAATAGGTTTTTTTTCCAAAGAAAACATGCGGATAGCCAACAGACATAAGAAAGCATACCCAACATCACTAATTATCAGGGAAATTCAAATCAAAACCACAATGCAGTATCATCTCACACCTGACACAATGGCTGTCATCAAAAAGACAAGAAATAACAAGTGTTGGCAAGGATGTGGAGTAAAGGGAACCTCTGTGCAGTTCATAGGAATGTAAATTGGTGCAACCACTATGGAAAACAGTATGGAGGTTCCTCAAAAAATTAAAAATAGAACTAATACATGATCCAGCAATTTCACTTCTGGCTTTTTTTTTAAGAAAAAACCCCACTAATTTGAAAAGATATATGCACCCCTATGTTCACTGCAGCATTATTTACAAGAGCCAAGATATGGAAGCAACCTAAGTGTCCATCAGTAGATGAACAGGTGAAGAAGATGTGGTGTATATATACAATTGAATATTATTTAGCCATAAAAAAGAATGAACTTTCACCATTTGTGACAACATGGATGAACATAGAGGACGTTATGCTAAGTGAAATAAGTCAGACAGAAGAAGACAAATACTGTACGATCTCACTTAGATATTGACTCTAAAAAACAAAACTAAACAGGAACAGACTTATAGATACAGAGAGCAAACTGGTGGGAAATTGGGCAAAATAGGTGAAGGGGATTAAGAAACAAAGCTTCCAGTTATAAAATAAATGTCATAGGGATATAATATACAGCATAAGGAATATAGTCAATAATACTATAATAATTTTGTCTGGTGACAAATGGTTACTAAACTTGTCATGGTGAACACTTCCTAACGTATTTGATTGTCTGATCACTGTTTTATACTTGAAACTAACATAGTATTATACAGCAACTATACTTCAATTAAAAAATAAAATTAAAAAAATAAAAGACAAAAACTTAAAGAAAAATCATTTTAATAACTGCATAGTATGTTTTAATGAATATGTAACAATTTATTTGCTACAATTACACTTAAGATAACACAGTTAATATAAATAACACTGTGATAAACACCAGCATACATATATTTTTGCCTACATTTCTCATCATTTCCTTATAAGAAAATCCTATAAATTAAATACTTAATGTGCTTATTGAATTGTACTTAATTTTGTGATTTGATTTACAATATCTATCAATATAACATTGTGTAAGTATTCAATAAGACAGTGTATGTTCTTATTTTCCTGACCTGTATAGGAATAAAAGTTGTGGTTACACAAGCACTAGAAAATATGAATTATCTTCTTGGCCATTTCTTTTTCACCAAAAAAAAGGGGGGAGAGAAACAACTGTTCTTATAGAATCCTTCCTCAGATTTTACATTATTTTCCCTGAATCCTCTCTGCATCCTCTACAGTCTTGCCCTAATGACCAGACTGTCTCTAAAACAGGCCCCTGGACTCTGACCACAGAGTGAAGGTTCTCGAACATTCTCTACATAGTTTGTGGAAAGGGAAACACCAGGGACCCCTGATCCAGTGACTTATGGAAAGATTAACTTTTCACTTTTTTAAGGGAGAGAAGAACAGGAAGTTGAGTTTTCTTAGGAAATACCTGACTTTCTTTGTAAAGTGTACTGCTGTTCTTACATGTATCATGGACAAGAATTTTTCAAAGTTATATCCTGTGTAAGGCTGATTCACTTTACCGAGCTTGAAAAATACTGATTTATTTAATACTTTCCTCTTAGCAGAGTTTACAGTTGTTTGTAATTGAGGAAATTGGATTGGAATGAAGCTTTACAGAAACCAGGGAGAATTCATTATTTTTTCGTTGGCTTCATATCAGATCATGTGAGGCATAATTCTAAGATGGCCTGCAAGATTCCAGACTTGTAGAATAATGTCCTGTGTATAATCTCTTCACATTTCATGTGTTTAGGGCTTATGAATATGATGATATTTCATTTCTATGATTAGGTTCCATGATGTGCAAAAGTGAAAGGACTGCACAGATATAATTAAGATCCTTAATCAGTTGACTTTGAATTAATCAAAAGTGTAAAAACCAAACAACTCAATTAAAAAATGAACAAAGGACTTGGAATACACATTTTCTTAAAAAACTTAAAATGTCCAATAAACACATGAAAAGATGCTCAACATCACTAATCATTAGGGATACGCAAATCAAAACCACAAAGAGATACCACTCCACATCCAACAGCAGGGCTGTTATCAAAAAACCAGAAAGCAGCAAGTGTTGGTGTGTCTGTGCACTGTTGGCAGAGATGGAAAATGGTACAGCCACTGTGGAAACAGTATGGTAGTGCCTCAAAAAAGTAAATACTTAATCTGTCCAGCAATTCTACTTTTGGTAAAATTACAAAAGAATTGAAAAGGCACTCAAACAAATATTTGTACACCCATGTTCGTAGTAGCATTATTCATAAGAGCCTAAAGATGGTCAAACTAAATGTCCATTGATGGATAGACAAAATGTGGTATATACACTCAATGGAATATTCTCAATTTTAAAAAACAAATGAAATTCTAATACATGTTACAACATGGATGAAACTTGAAGACAAATGGCAGGCAAATACTTTATGATTCCACTTATATCATATACTTATGAGGTAACTAATGTAGTCAAAGTCACTGAGAAAGTAAGTACAACAGTTGTTACCAGAGTCTGGGAGGTGGAGGAGGTGGGGAGTTGTAGTTTAATGGGTAAAGAGTTTCAGTATAGGATGCTGAAAAAATTCTGGAGGTGGATAGTGATAATAGGTGCACAACAATGAATATACTTAATGTCACTGAACTGAACACTTAAAAATGGTTAAAAGCGTTGGGGTGTGGCAGGGACATCATCCTGAGTGGGCCTGATCTAATCAGGTGAGCTCTTTATAACACAGTTCAAGCCTTCCCTGAGAGAGCTTTATAGCAGCAGTGATGCTCTCCTGTTGAATTTGAAGGAGTAAACTGCCATGCTGTGAGGAGGACCATGTGGCAGGAAACACTGCCTCTAAAAATTTAGGGTCTCAGTCCTACAACCATACAATACTGAATTATGCTAGTAACTAATGAACTTGGAAAAAGATTCCAAGTCTTAGGTGAAATCTTAACTTCAGCCAACACACTGATTTCACATAACATAAAAGCATAACATAACTATGCTACTCTCACTTTTCTACCTGTCAGTAAGGTACAGTCCTGTGATAAGGACTTACCTATATGTCTGTGTGGTTCCTTTCCCTACCTCAAATCTTAGATGCATGTTTTGATTGATGATGACTGTCCTTAATCTAAGAGATCCTGTGATATACCACGACCCCACTGCTCACTCCCTCATGCGCTGGAATCATCTTGAAATGATTTGTAACATTCCCTCTGTGCCCAGCTCAGGGTGTCCTGAGGCAGGGGTCCGCAACCCCCAGACCTCAGACCGGTACTGGTCTGTGCCCTGTTAGGAACCAGGCCGCACAGCAGGAGGAGAGCAGCAGGCCAGTGAGTGAAGCTTCATCTGCCGCTCTCCATCGCTCCCCATGGCTCGCATTACTGCCTGAACCATCCCCCACTCCCCCACCCCGGTCCATGGAAAAATTGTCTTCCACAAAACCAGTTCCTGGTGCCAAAAAAGGTTGGGGACCACTGTTCTAAGGTCTTTGGGACCTGCAGTCCTTAAGTCACATGATAACTTTTCCTATTATGTTAACAGGATGAGCACAGAGATGAAGTGGTGGCTAGTCTGTTGCAGCAGGTAAGGTGCCCTATTCCACCACTGCTCCACACACTGACCTGATGCCCATTTAGACAACCTTTCCCCCTGCCACCATTAATAGACATACTTACCTTTCAGACTCAACACGGTCTCAGCATACACCACTCACAGACCCGGTGCTTTCTCCCTTGCAGGCCAGTGGCTCCTTCTTTAGTTTCTCAAACACAAAATGTCTAAATGTTCACCTTTCTTAGGGCTTGAGTACAAAGGAATACAATGGTGGTTGTGGAGAGGGGTAAGCAGCTGGTATAATCTTTCACATCTCAAAGGTCTTTACCAACCCTAGAATGACCAAGGTCTCTCTCTGTGTGTCTCTGTCTCTGTGTCTCTCTCTCTCACACATACACACATTCTCTGGAAGACCATTTCATCCCAGATTTACAGACCAATGGTTACCCCTGAATGAACCCACTCTCCAGGAGGTGTTTGGGGAAGCAAAGAGAAAGGAGGTAGATTACTCATTGTGTCACATGCATCACTGGATTGGGACAAGTATTTTAATGCCCGTGAAAGGAACGTGTTCATATTTCTGTGTTTATACAACCATTCAGTCTACTTACATGGGTATCCAAGAACACTATTAGTCAATAACCAATTTAAAAGTTTTATTAAAAAAAGGCAATAACAAAATTAATTTGAGTCAAATAGATGGCCTCATATAAATGGTATCTTCAATACCTTCAGTAGCTGGGCATATGATGTATGAGGCTATTGTAGTTTTCTTTCCAAAGAGCACAAAAACAGTTTCATCTATAAAACCATATCTAAGACTGCTAAATAATAGCTGATAAAATTATATCCCCACTGGGGATACTCAAGGGCTTATTTCTTACTTTAGACAAATATATTCTTGTTTCACAGATTTTTCTTTTAAAAGCCTTTGCTTGAAACTAAAATCTGGCCAACACACTGGAGCAGGGACAATTCTTGATACTATTAGGGTTTCTTTGGAAACTTACCCACATATAACCAGTGAAATTTCACTTGAGTGTAGAATACATTTACAGAGAAAAAGAGAACGCACGTGAGATTGCAATCAGAAGCACCATATTTCCTGTTTTTTTAAAAAAATGGGCTTTTAGAAATGCTTTGTTTTTCAAAAAGGGCAAATAAGGACATGAGCACATATAAACACTAAAGTGTTAGCAAAGAAGACTTCTTTTGTGACCTTTTATTTATTTATTTCTCTCTGGTAGCAAAAACTTCAACCTATATACACAGTATTTGAGGACTGGAGCAAGAACCAGGACAGAGAAAAAAAAAAAAATTAAGGACTTTGTATAGAGATGGGCTGGCCTGCCTCACCGCTGAGGCAAGGGAAAGACTGTGAGGCCATCAAGGATTGAGAAGTACCTCCAAGAGACCCTGCCAGTGTGTGGACTCGGCACCCCAACTTCTCACCCTACTCCCACCCTCCCGCCCCCCCCACCCTTCCCCCACCCTCACCTCCAGCCCCACCACTCATAGCTCTCCCAGCTGCCCAGGATCCCAGGCTCTCCTCCTGGCCCAGTCTGGAAGCAGAGCCTGGAATATGCCTGGCTAGTATCTCTTTTGCCCTCCAGGCCTCAGCCTTCTCCTCCAGGGAGTCCTCCCTGATGCCCTGCCTGGACAGAGCATTCTGTTCTGTATGACCTCAAGGCCTGCATTCTGTCTGTTAAATAGAGAGGACGGACAGCTCCCCTCCTTACCTGCAATTTTGTCATTTGCAACTCAGAGCACACAATACACTCAAAAGTATGTTTGTTGATGAAGGAACTAGAGGGAAGGAACCAGGCAGGCAGGGTGGGGCCTGAAAGCCCTCGGTCTCATATTCTGCTCTGTAAAATAGGCTTATACGTGCAAGTGCCTGAGATTACGAGTGTATGGCAAGGGTCTGGCCTGGGTGGCTCCCCGTGTCCCTCAGGGTTTGTGTGAGGCATTGCCTGCCTCAGAAAGCCTTCTTCCACCTGTCATCTGCCTGACTAGGAGAGAAGGGGGAGGCGCTGTGCCTAAACCTGGTTGGGCGACAGTTATCAGTGTGTTTCTCTTAAGTCAGAGAATAACTGTAGAAACATAAAATGCTTTTTGTTTTTCTTTAAACATTCTTGATTTTTGCTTCCAATGTATAGAAAAATAAGCTTTCATCATGAAAACCTCTCATAATGGAACAAGTCCAGAAAGTTCCATTATAATATGGTAAGAGTCAGGGAAGCAGGGTGGCCTCATGGGCTTTGCTTCTTTTGTTCCCCCCCCAACCATTTATTTATTTATCTTTATTATGATCATTTTTTGATGTGGACCATTTTTAAAGTCTTTACTGAATTTATTAATAATACTGCTTCTGCTTTATGTTTTGATTTTTTGGCTGCGAGGCGTGCGAGATCTTAGCTTCCCGACAAGGAATCGAACCCTCACCCCCTGCATTGGAAGGTGAAGTCTTAACCACTGGACTGCCAGGGAAGATGCTCCATCCTTTTAAAATTAAAAGCAATTTTCAAGAAAGTAAAGAAAAACTCTCCCAATAAAAAGGTCTTGCTGGAGTTGGGATCTGTAAAAGGTTGAAGGTAACTATTTCCTGTGTTCAAGGGGGAAACCTGGCATATATCCTGGGGCAGAGGTTCCTTGGGGTCTGCAGTAAACCACTTCTATGAGCCAGTTTGGTTATAGATCTATAAGACTCTTCATGGTTTGAGGGGAAATTCCCATGGAAAGTCTCAAACCAATAAGGGGATATTAATGCAGATGGTTCAGCACAAGTTGAGCACTTTTCTTACTGACCAACCTTGGCATGGATCTTTGACAGGTCTAAGCCTTTGCAGCATCAGAGCCACCGTGGAGCTGCATGTAGATTGGGCCCTACTCAGGACACCTGTCCAAGAGCAGAGAAATCAGCCAATGCACTGCTCACCAGTCCATGAGGTGCTAGTCTCCTGGTAGAAAGGGCACTTTTTTCTTATTTTCACAGGAGTGCCATAGAGGCTAGGGTTCCTGAGAGACATTATACATACCCCCAGGCCATGCCAAGAAGGACCTAGGGATCTGATCTCACCTTCACCTTTTACTAGAGGAAAGACCATGAAGAAGAAGTAAATGGGGTTGGTTTAGAGGTACTGGACTGCTTGATTTTGCTCTACTGATGTTCTGTTAAGCCCTCAGGAGATGTACAGTCAGCTGCTGAGAGTGTCTTGTCTAAACAATGGATGAGGGAGATGGATGGGCAGACCACACGCTACAGTGGAGCGTGGGTGCGCTCTTAAACAAGTGGGAACTCCTCCTGCCAATCATCCCAAGAGCAGGAAAGGAAAAGGTCTAGGACTGGGAAGGGGTCTTGCAGTCCATGAGAAATTGAGCCTAAATTTCAGGTAGGAGAATGCAGGCAAAGATCCTTGAAGATGGCAGCAGTCTAAGGATTAAGGAGAAAGAAAATCAATAGAGGATGATATATAGAAGGGCCCAGATAATGGACTTAAGAGTAGCGATAGTTGGATATTTTTGGACCATTTAGTAACCTCCAAGCCTTCAATGAAGTTTTCTTGAAAACTCAACCTTATATAGGGATGCTTCAGAGAAATAAAGATGTCCAGATCCATGCATGGGGTGCAGTTGTAAGGGAGAAGCCACGGCAGACTGGACAAGCCATTGTATGAGAGGGGAGCATAAGTATGGAGAGCAGTGGCTGGCTAAAGGGACAAATGCAGGGGAACATCTTCATGGGTCATATAAGCATTCCTTGAGGACTCTCAGATATACTTGGTGAGGGCAACCATATAACCTGGACTTCATGCAGTTGTGCAGGTTGGGAGCTTAGATTAAGTTAACTGGTATTAAAGGAAAGATGGCCCTGGAAGGCTAGAGGTCCTGGGGACATGTGAGATACCCAGGGAAGAATGAATAGCTAGAAGGGAAAGGAACATGGTATTCCCACTGCATGGTTACCACAACACAGTGTTCTCTTAGCTCTTAAAAGGAAAAGCTGACAATTCCATTCTTATAAAGGGAAAAGCATTTTGCTAGATGTATTTTCATTTCCTCTCTGTTGTGACGAAAACACTGATAAATTGTAAACACTTGTTCAAGAAGAATTCAGATTCAGATTAGTTAAGAATTAAACATATATTTTAAACTAAATATATTATTTCAATACATATGCAAAGACAGAAAAACAAATCATATTTTGTATATTTTTCTCCGTCACTCCTTTATATTGACTAGTTACCTACCTGTTTTCCTGTCTTTCAGTCATCTAACCTCAGGCACCTACAAAAAGCCAATACTGCCTATTGTTAAAGAAATAAATAAATAAAATAAAATACCCATTTCAGAATGTTGTGTATTATTTTAAATAAAACTGCATATTACTTCCAGATGGTCAAGTCTAACCCAACCAGAAAAAAGCTTATTAAAATAATAGCATAAAGTTCAAGGGAGACAAAGAAGACAAAAGCAAGAATAATATTTATTGAATTATCGATTCATAATTTCCCTGGAATTCTAGTTATCTGAACTAATCTGAGGAAAAGTTTACTTTAGTCAATTTGAAATTTAGTATTAATCTAACTATGTTGATTTGAAGTGTTGAAAGTGTTTCAATAAAAGAA
This sequence comes from Grampus griseus, assembly GCF_964374135.1. Classification (NCBI taxonomy): domain Eukaryota; kingdom Metazoa; phylum Chordata; class Mammalia; order Artiodactyla; family Delphinidae; genus Grampus; species Grampus griseus. The sequence continues at coordinate 37,817,795 of NC_139005.1, forward strand.
ACATCTGGGATGAAGTCATGGATTTAATATTCCCACTGCAGTTGAACAGCAAGCCAAGAATTTCACTCTAAAACTCCACTGCCAAGCACTATGGAGACCACTCTTTTCTATTTGTCTTCAACATCCACAGTTTCACATAAATTGTACTTATTAGCAAACTAATATCTTTATCATATCTGAGTCTTATGCAAGAAGACAGTGAAGCCACAAAAAGTGATATGCAAATTCATCCAATAATGAATATTTATTGAATGCCGTTTATAGGAGGGCATAGAACTAGGTGTTGCAGTTGAAGACATGCATAGGACGCATGTCACTTCTGCCTCACAAACTGACTGTGTAACCTGGTGTTAAACAAATAAATGTAACAAGTTACACCAAAGTGTGTGGGTGGTCTAGATGTGGGTAGCATGGAGGAAGAAGCATCAGTGAGATGTGGCCTACCTCGATGTCCTAATCTAGTTATAACTAGAGTCCCTGAATGAGAAAGAGAGACATAGAAATATTTGAAGAAATAATGGCATATTTTTTTCCTAATTTGATGAAACTATGAACACACAGATTCAAGACATTCAGCAAATCACAAGCACAAGAAACATGAAGAAAACTACACAAAATTGCATCATAATCAAAATTTTCAATAGAGCAAAGATGAAGGGAAAACCTTGAAACCATGACAGGGAGGAAGGGGAGGCATTACATACAGAAATAAGGAAGACAGCAAACTGCTGGTCAGAAACAGTGCCAACAGGTAGAGAGTGGAGCAACATTTTTAACATACTGATGGGGAAAACCCTGTCAACTGAGTATAATTCTATATCTAGGGAAAATATCTTTCAAAAATGAAGGCAAAATACATTTTCAGACACACAAAAGCTGAAATAATTTATCACCAAAACACCTGCACTGTAAGAAATGTTAAAAGTCCTTCAGGCAAAGGAAAATTTATATCAAATGGAAGACTGGAACTACACAAAAGAATGAAAAGTCCTGGAAATAATAAATATGTGGATAATAATTTTTCTCTTATAATTGAATTTCTTTGAAAAATAAATGACTAACGAAAAATGATAATACATTGTGAGTGTTACAAAATATGTAGAAATAAAACATGAAAAAATAGCATCAAAAAAAAAAAGAAGCACAAAGAAAGCGAGGGGAAAAATGGAGGTACACATTGTATTGTTCTTATACTTCACTCAAAATGGTAGACTGTGATAAGTTAAAGTTTTGTACTAAAAATCCTAACACAACCAGTGAAAACACAATAAGGAGTTATAGCTAATGAGTTAAGAAAAGATATAAAATGGAATCATTAATAAAAAATTAATCCAAAAGAAGAGAGAAAACTAAGTGAAATGGAAACAAAGAACAGATGGGACAAAGAGTAAAAGCAAGACAATAGATTTAGACACAACCACACAAACAACCACATTAAATTTAAATGGCATATACATCCCAAATAAAAGGCAGAGTTTGTCATATTGGATAACAAAAGCAAAACCCAATAATGTGCTGCCTAAAAGAAACACACTTTAAATATAGAGACACAAATAGGTTAGCAGTAAAAAATGGAAAAAGTTATACCAGGCTAACACAGGCCAAAAAATAAAGCTGGAGTGGCATGTTAATACCAGATAAAGTAGATTTTTGAACAAAGGTTATTATCTGGGGTAAAGAAGATCATTTCATAATGATAAAGGAGTTAATTCATTAAGAGGGAGTAACAATCATAAACATATATGTATTAACAACAGCTTCAAAATACATGACACACAAAAAAATTACAGAATATCAAAGAGAGATAGAGAAATCCACAATCAGAGTCAAAGATTTAAACAACATTTTCAACCAACCAGACTTAGTTGACATTTGTATAACACAGCACCCATGATCAGCAGAGTTAGACATTGTTTTCAAGTGCATCTACTAAGATGAAGACTACTTAGACGAACATCTTAGAAGAACATCTACTAAGATATACTATGTTCTGGACCATAAAACAAACCTCAGTAGATTTTAAATCATTCAAATTACATTAATTATGTTCTCTGTTTGTAAAAGAATTAAATTAGAAATAAGTAGCAGAAACATATCTGGGAAACCCTCAAATATTCAAAAGCTAAGTAACACACTTTTAAATAACTCACTGGTCAAATAAAAAGTCAAAAGAGGAATTAGAAAGGTTTTTTTTAGCTGTATGAAAATGAAAGCACTGAACACAAAATTTGTGGGAGGGAGCTAAATATATTTTGAAGATTGAGCCAATAGAACATATTAATTAAATGGATGTAGAGTATGAGAGGAAAAAGCCAAGTCTGACCCCAAGGACTCTGGCCTTAGCCTGTAGCTGGATGGTGGTATGAACTGCTGAGAAGGGAACAAAGGGCTGGAAGAGTTTCTAGGCACTACAAACACCCTCTCTCCCTGGGGCAAGAAGCTCATGAATCCAACCTCACATTTGGAAAAGGTACAAGGAAATAAAAGGGAGAAATAAAAAGGCATTGGGTTAATATTTGTAAAATGTTATCCCCAATTACCCTGTACATAGTCTAATCTTAACCATGTTTTAAAAATGCACAGAAAAAAACAAGAAGGATATACCAGAAAGTTAACAGTGGTTATCACTGATTAAAGATTTACTAAAGGATTCCATTTTCTTTCGTATAGGCTTCTGTATTTTACAAACCTTCCACAGTGAGTGTTTACTACTCAGATACTCAGAACTAAAATGACCTATAGAACTGTCTTAAGTCCAGAACCATTGTGGTATACATGAACTTGAGTAGATCTCTATTTGAAGAGACGTCATCCTCCCTTGAAAATATGTCAGTGGAAGATGCTTTATATATCAAGCATAATTTTCATCCTAGTTCATCCAAGATATGTACACCTTTACAAATAATTGTTTTTTGGGCTTCCCTGGTGGCACAGTAGTTGGGAGTCCGCCTGCCAGTGCAGGGGACGCGGGTTCGTGCCCCGGTCCGGGAAGATCCCACATACCGCGGAGTGGCCGGGCCCGTGAGCTATGGCCGCTGGGCCTGCAGGTCCGGAGCCTGTGCTCCGCAACTGGAGGGAGAGGCCACAACAGTGAGAGGCCCGTGTACCGCAAAAAAACAAAAAAACAAAAAAACAAAAAAAAACAAATAATTGTTTTCTACCACAATATTTTCTTCAACTTTTTAAAAATTAAACTCAATCCAGTTTAGATTTGACTCTTTTTGGGTGAGAAAGAAGTATTCTTGAATAGAGATTCTGAAAGCCCCTGATTAACACAATCCCTAAAGAAACATCAAGCTAAGTTCAAAGTTGGTCTCTTGTCCCTTGTGTCCCTATGCTTGCAGAATCAATTTGATGCCAGGGTTTGGAGAATCTATCCTGGAATGAAAATACATTTATCAGTGAGGCTGTACATGTGACACTTGTCACATGTACAGCCAGATAGAAGGACCAGATAGAAGGAAGTTGCCACTGCTGTTGGTGAACTGGATGTCCCAGGGAGCATGCCATGTACCCTGGTTTGATAAGCTACTGACTGAAAACCAATCAGTCTGTGTGCCTGCTGTGTCAGAGGTCAAAGTGAGATGGAGAAGTGAGATGCCTTCTTCACACCTAATAACACTCACTTTTCTTGTTTCCCTTCACCACTTCAAAAGACTGTCACGGTAAATTTTGGGTTTCGTCCTACGGGAGTATTTCATCCCAGCCAAGAAAGCAGCCAGCCACTTTAAAGTAATAAGACTTAGTAAAAATTAAAATTGTCTCTCAAATCTCCATAAGGGTCTTTGGAGTCATACTGTCCACAGCTGGATTATAAAAATAGCCTTAGTCACTGAGGTAGCCCTGGAGCCTCCTGGTGTCCAGAGCATTTGCACGTCTACTTTCTCCTTTGTAAGCCTTACCTCTGGAATAGAGATTCTTCTGGAATACCTGAGAGGTTGTGAGGGGTGTGCCTGTTGTTTTGGAGCAGTAAAGGCAGCCTAGCTGGTCTCTGAGCTGCTTCCTTTTCCAATGAGCCCCACTCCGAGGTCTACCCTCTCACTTCTGGTTCTTTCCTAGATTTAACACTCAACTTGTTTTCTGTTCATTAAGGTGAGATGGAAATTTTATATAACGTCAGTAGGGAATTCAGGCCCAAACCTCCTTGAATGTCAAGGCCAGTCCCCGAACCTTATCTCATCACTTTTATTTTTGGTCAGGGTTCATTCAGCCAAACCACTGTGGTGTCACCTTTCATTTGTTTACCTGGCTCCTGCCTCAAGGCTCAGAGTCATTCCACAATTCTGGAATACTTCCCTTCCTCTACCCATCTCTTCTGGAGGAAAAAAAAAAACACAACTAATGAAGAAATAAAGTTAAATAAAATTAGGAAGATTGTGTTTAAACATAAGGAATAATCACTACTTTTAAAATGTCAGCTGAAGTGAATTTCCAGATATATTGTTCTGTGTCATTTCTGGATTTAATTAAGAGAAGAAGTGATAGCTCATGGTATGCCTGATCTAAGGCATTCCCTCACCTATGTGAAGAGGTCCGGGTGAGATGCTTTCCTAAGGTCTCTTCCCAAGCTGGAGTTCCATGATTAACACAGAGGAAGTAACTTCATCTCACAATTTGATTACATTGTCACAATAATCTAAGTGATAACTACATGGGAGAGATAATAAAAGCATCTGCTAATATTTTGAAAAGAAGATAAGTAAAATTATCCTCTAGGAGGGAAAAAGATTTAATCTACACATAATGAATGAGATTGATCACCATGGTGGTAAACCTGGAGACTGTAAATGTTTGCTTGGAGAGTTTTGAGAACAACCAAAACTCCATTCAAGGGCATAGTGTAATCTCAGGGAGGCAAAGGTAAAGAACCAAAGGGACTGGCCAGTGTAAAGCATAAAAAAGGGAGACCCAAGAGTCATAGGTGATAATATATGTCGAGCTACATCCTATGAAGAATTCGGCTCAATGCAGATATAATTACTTAACAGTGTGCACTTTGGTGGGTAGGGGTAGTTCAAGGTCTCATCTCCTAGTAAAATATCCCTCCCAGGTTATTCATAGTCTTTTCTGTTAACTATAGTATTCACAAGGTGACTTCCTACTTGCTAACTCATGTTCCCAGCTACCTCAATATTCATGCAGGTACCCTGGATGGAAACACAAACAGTCTGGTCATTACAACTAAATTAGTAAAGACCCTTCACTTTTTTTTTTTTTCCTTTCTCAGATAAAGGTATTTAGTCATTTGAATAGTTGCTCTGCAAAATCTTTAAATTTAAAAATCCCTTACTTTTAATAAAAATAAAATCCCTTACTGGCATTATGTGGAAAAGAATACATATTTTCAGATCAAAATAGGGAATATATGTAAGACCCCTAGCACAGGCCTGACCCACAAGAAACATCTGGTATTTCCCTCCTCTTACTCCCGTTCATATTATAACAAATAAGTGATGCAGAATTATACCAACCAATTGATATGGAGTACCTACTCAGCTCTCTATCCCTAATGGGCTTCATCCTTGGGCAAGTTATTGATCCTCTTGGGCCATCAGATTCCTAAGATAAAGTGAGGGGTTTGGAGTAGATGATGTCCAATTTCCCTTCTATCTCCAACGGTCAAAGAGACTGAGTATTTGCCTGAGATTCAATTATTCTGCTCAATTGATCTTTCTTAATAATAAACAAAATCAAATAACTTGAACAAACTTTCAGATTAACATGGCAACAAATTAGCAATACCTAACAAACATCCTCTCAATTTCTTTTTAAAATACCCCTGAGAATATACTAAAAGATAAAAATCTGGCACCAGCGTTGTAAAGCAAAGAGAAGATGTGTCAAAGTTCAGAGGGACTTTCCAACTCTCCACCAACTACATCATTTATTGGGAGGGATTGAGAAACATATTCCTGGATGGTACAAACTCTATCCTTTGAACCAGAACAGCAAGAACTACCACAAAGTAAGAGGAAGACTTTGACTCTCCCCCAGTGCCTGCCCTTAACTCCAGGACAAGGGGATCCACTGTCCAGAAAATGGAGAGCTGTCATCTGAGCCAGCCAAAGTCATAACCTCTCTTCCTTCTCCATCAGCCATTCTATTTCTATATCCATTTAGAGACTACATTTCCCAGTGTGCCCCTCAGCCTGAAGTAGAGGAGGTTGGGTAACAGTGTAATAAATATCAAGTACAAGTGGGGATGGGAATTGTACTGAAAACTGGGTGTGGTAAGTGCTGGGGGGCAGGGGGAAGGGTTCTATTTTTCACGTGCTACACTTGCATAGGAATCACATTTCAATCACTTTCAGACATCCCAGCTCCTTCCAGCAGATGTACGATGTGCCATACAGGACCTTTGACCTTCTTTGGGTAGATCTGGGAAGGAGAAACTGTCAGGCCCAGAGCGAGCAGTGAGGGAGACTAAGGGAGCCAGCAGTAAGGGAGACTAAGGCCTACTCACCCACGCTGTCTATTGGTAACCCAGTGCAAAGGCCTGTGAAATTATTTAGTAACATCAGAGAAGAGGATATTTATACTAATGAGTCAAGGAAGAGCTAATTTATTTATTTATTTATTTAATTTTTTTTTTGCGGTACGCGGGCCTCTCACTGTTGTGGCTTCTCCCGTTGCGGAGCACAGGCTCCGGACGCGCAGGCTCAGCGGCTATGGCTCACGGGCCCAGCCGCTCCGCGGCATGTGGGATCTTCCCAGACCGGGGCACGAACCCGCGTCCCCTGCATCAGCAGGCGGACTCTCAACCACTGCGCCACCAGGGAAGCCCAGAGCTAATTTTTTAAATGATTGCTACAAAACACAAATACAACGATTCTTTATTTTAAAACAATTACTTCAATATTTTCACTAGCTAACTATTCTCAGGCTCTTTTAATGTTTGGAAACCATTTCCTGGTGACCCTTATTCACATGGGTTGTTTTGAGCATAGCGTTTCACAAGAATTATCCAAGAGACTGGATTAACTAGCGTAACTATATCACCTTGAACGGTTCTGTCAACTGGAATATAGCCGATGTAATTCGTCATTTCTATGATTGAATGTATTCTTAATTTGAAAGTAAAAACCAAATGGAAATCCCTGTCATGACCAATAATTCATTAGACACAGTGTAGACTGTTACCAGAAGGATTTTGTTCTGCTTTCTCTTCAATAGCTCACGTTGAAAGAATGGCTGTAATATTCTAGACAGTTATATTATTACAATCAAACTGGGGCTGGAAAGACTTAGAGTCTAGATAGTTTGAATAGATGAAAGGCAATTCAGAATTTGCCCACTTTCCACTTTACCAGCAGGATAACAGATAGCTATATTTTAGATCCTTTAATTCTCCCCCTAAATTTAGAAAATAGAATATTTTAGAAATATGTTAATAATTAATAGATTTCTCCCCATTTTCTGTACTTTGAAAACTTTCCTTATAGAAGTCTAGAGGTGGCTGCAGCCACAGCAGTGGTCAGAGCTAACATTTGTTAAATGCACGCTGCCCTTGTGACCACATGCCACGCACTGTGCTCAGCATTTCACATACATTATCTCATATAATCTTGATGATCATTCGAGGAAATAGGTATATGATTACCCGCATTCTACAAGTAAGGGATGCAAGTATCAAACACACTGGAGAATGCTCTCTGAGGAAGAAAACCTGTAAGAGTGGAAAGGTAGCGGTTCACAGAATGTTGTGGTAAATTAAATCTTATGTGTGACCAAGAGAGTTTCTGTCTTAATTAATTCGTTAATTAATTAATTAAAATCAACAAATATTTATAGTGTGCCTAGTATGGCAATTTTCTAGGCAATTAGGGAAATAGCAGTGAATAAAACATAATACAATCACAGTGAATATGGGTTACGGGCAGACACAGGCCATGAGTAAACCAATGAACAAGTTATAGGCCCTATGAATAAAAATGAAACATGATAAGGGATTAGGCAGTGATGGGAAATAGTCAAGGATGTGGAGGGTATGGAAATGGTGACTACAGATGCTTTCTCCGAGAAGACAGGTTTTAAGTTGAGAACTCAATGAAGTGAGGGAGTGATACGTGTGAAAATCTGGGGGAAATGTTCCAGACAGAACAAACAGCATTTGCAAAAGCCCTGGGGTGAAAACAGACTTGGTAACGACAAGCAACAGAAAGAGGGCTGGTGAACTGGCATCTAAATCAGTGGGAGGAAGATTAAAGTTTGTAGACTTAGCCATGGGCTTTACGTCTGGTAAGGACTTTGGATTTTATTGGGTGTGAGATATGAAATCTGCTAGGTGTTCATCCAAATCTCTGTCCTCCTCTTCCTTCTGGGCACGTAGTCAGACCAAATTTCACAGTATACTTTGTACTTAGCAGTAGTCATACGAATGAGAACTAACCAATGGAATGTGTGAATGGAAGTGATGTGAGCCATTACCAGGGCTGGCCAGTAGAAAGCATCCATCCATGCATCTCTGTGCCATTTCTCCTTTCTTGCTCTCTGGGATAGAAATGCTGATGGCAACCTTCAAATCCACATGTTGAAGATGACAGAGCCTCCATCACCTGAAACCCTAATGACCACATTGAGAGAGTCACGCCGGCTGATATCCACTTACCCAAAACTCTTACATGAGAAAAAATTAACTTCCGTTTTGTTGAGCCCTAATATACTTGGGTCTGTGTATTACCATAACCTAGTCTACCATACTATCCCTGAATATCCATTCTCACTTTTTGCTCTTGTAATAGAACCCTTAATTTCCAACTTAGTATAAGACTACATGGAATTAAAATTATATTTCTAAGCCTCCCTTGCAGTTAAGTGTGGTAACACAGCTCATTTCTGGCCAATAGAATGTGAGTAGAAGCAATATGCACATTTTCAAGGTTGTATCCTTAAGGGAAGGGGCATGCCCTCCTCTTTTCCACCTCCTACTGGCCTGAAAGCAGATGAGGTCGCCTTCGTGAATCAGGATGAAGATTACACATTATACACAGTGAAGCGATAAGATATATGTAGACTGGGTTCCTGACCTGTGGAGGCATCATTAACAGCCCTTTTATCCTGTTGAAGCTGTAGTTATCTGGGGTCTCAATTTCAGTAGTTACCTATATGTTAAATAATCCAGCTGTTGGAAGATTTTTAAGGAAAGGTATAATTAAACATATTTTGGTTTATATTTTAAAACTCTGATTGCTAGGTGGAGAATCATCTGTGGGGGCCAGAGTAGAAGTAGAGAGACGAGTTAAAAGGCTATTGCAGTAATCAAGGGAACAGATGATGGAGCAGGCTGAGGGGGAGAGAAGTGGTATGATTCAGGATGTTTCTGGAAGACTGAGCAAATGTTATCAGATAGAGATGAAAGTAAGGTGGTTGCCAGAAAGAGAAGAGGAGAATATGATTCCGTAGTTTCTGACTTGAGCAATTGGGTGAATGGTGGTGCTGCTAACTGAGATGGGGGACATTGAGGAAGGAGCGAGTTTGGGGTAGCAAATCAAAAGTTCTTTTTTGGCTATTTGTCCAAGTGGAGATGCCTAGTGAGCTTAGGAGTGTTCAATCTGGAGTTTAGAGAAGGTGTTAGGGCTAGAATATATTCGAGGAAATCAAATTAATACTACTAACACAATGTACTAGTGTAATCTCAAGAGGTCTTTTTATAGCCAAGAATACAGGTAAAACAGAGACAATACCATGTTGGACTGGCCCAACATGACGTTCGATATTTTTCTAATTGGCAATAAAATAGGACTTAATACATAGGATATTTGTTTATTTTTAATTGACATGTACAACAAGAATTGGTATCCAGCTCTGAGACCTTCAAAAGATGACATAATGTTTTTTTATTGAAGTATAGTTGATTTACAATGTTGTGTTTGTTTCTGGTGTACAGCAATATGATTCAGTTATATATATATATAACTGAATATATATATATTATAAATATATTCTTTTTCATATTCTTTTCCATTATGGTTTATTACAGGATATTCAGTAAACTTCCTTGTGTTATATATACAGTGGGACCTTGTTGTTTAGTTTGCATCTGCTAATCCCAAACTCCCAATCCAATCCTCCCCTGCTGCCCTCCCCCTTGGTGACCACAAGTCTGTTTTCTATGTCTGTGAGTCTGTTTCTCTCTCATAGATAAGTTCATTTGCGTCATATTTTAGAATCCACATATAAGTGATATCATCTGGTATTTGTCTTTCTCTTTCTGACTTACTTCACTTAGTATGATAATCTCTAGGTCTATCCATGTAGCTGAAAGTGGCATTATTTCATTCTTCTTTATGGCTGAGTAATATTCCATTGTGTGGTGTGTGTGTGTGTGTGTGTGTGTGTGTGTGTATACATACATACATATATGTGTGTGTGTGTGTGTGTATATATATATATATATATATGTCACATTTCCTTTATCCATTCATCTATCAATGGACTTGTGGACGTTTAGGTTGTTTTCATGTCTTGGCTATTGTGAACAGTGCTGCTATGAACACTGGGGAGCAGGTACCTTTTCTAATTAGAGTTTTGTTCAGATATATGCCCAGGAGTGGGATTGCTGGATCATATGACAACTCTATTTTTAGTTTTTTGAGGAACCTCCATACTGTTCTCCATAGTGGCTGCTCCAACTTACATTCCCGCCAACCATGTAGGAGGGTTCCCTTTTCTCCACATTCTCTCCACCATTTCTTATTTGTAGACTTCTTAATGATGGCCATTCTGACCAGTGTGAGGTGATACCTCACTGTAGTTTTGATTCGTATTTCTCTAATAATTAGTGATGTTGAACATCTTTTTCTGTGCCTATTGACGATCTGTAAGAAGATGACATGACGTCTTAAAACATTTAGAGAGGGAAAAGAATTATTTGGCCTGATGCCCAAGAAGAACATAGTTAATTGTCTTCTACTTGTTTTTAATCATGTTAACTATAGAAGTGTTCCTGTCTGTCTTGCATTGTCTCCCAAAGAGTGGGAAAGCCTTTATCACCAGGAGCCATACTTGCTAAAGAATAGAAGAAAGTGGTATTTGTACCTCCAGAGGCACAAAATAAAAGAGCTACTTTTCACAGTTTCCCCTCCCTTTATCTCCCACCTTCTTAGTGGATACATATTCTCTGGCTAATTGTTGTCTATTTTGTTTGTCTGTTTTGTATTAACCTCACCACTAGCCACCTAGGAAGGCATATAATGGACTCATAAAGCCCACATGCTCAATGGGTTTAATTACACAGACTTGAATGACCTTTCCCCAGTTAATGTAAATACAATTTACAAGAGTACGCTCAATGCACTTGAAATTGTTAATGATGTATAGATGGAGCTTCCAACGGTGAGAGACCAAAATCATAATAGCCTGCTAAATTGTGAGCATCCCTAAATAGCAAAAAGATGTACTATATTATTTCCAATTATTTTCTCTCTCATTCCCACATTCAATCTTGCCTTAATTACTTTTGCTACTTTCTGTCACCTAAGTCATGTCCTTGTATTTGTTTCCTAGGGATGCTGTAACAAATGACCTCAAACTTGGGTGGCTTAAACAACAGAAATTTATACTCTCACAGTTCTACAGGCCAAAAGTCAGAAATCAAGGGGTTGGCACGGTGGCACTCCCTCTGAAGGAGAATCCTTCCTTGCCTCTTCCTGCTTCTGGTGGCTCCTGGCACTACTTGACTTGTGGCTGCATCATTCTAATCTCTGCCTCTGTCTTTACATGGCCTTCTCTTCTTCTCTGTGTCTCTTATAAGGATGCTTGTCATTGAATTTAGGGTCCACCTAGATAATCCAGGATGATCTCATCTAGAGACGCTTAATTGCATTTGCAAAGATTCCTTCCAAGTATGATTACATGCAGTTTCCAGACAATAGGGCATGGACTTATTGTCCGATCGGGACCTAAGCCCGATCCTTAGAGACTCTGATTCCACAGACCTGGTTGGTTTGTCCGTTTGTGTTTTATGGTGGAAGATAAGAACTACATCAGTGTTAAAAAAACAAAAACAAAAACTCTCCAGGTGATTCTGATAGTTGTTCTGATAGTTGTTATCCCCATCCTTTCACGATCTTGATTTTTGAAAATGTCATTTTGATCTGTTATTTCATCAATGCAGTGAAAGACAATATAATATCAAGAACGGTAAGATGGTACAGGGGAATTTCTGGACTGGGGAATCTTCTAAGCCTGAATTTGAAATCAGTCTTGTACTATCACCTGAATTCTCCACGCTTCAATTTTCTCATCTGTGGAATGGAGATCTTTACATTATCGTGTTATTGTGAAGGTTAATAAGGTAACATGTGTAAAGCCCCAGCACATGCCCAGTGATCAATTAAATCAAGACTATTATTGACAAAATGTGGATTGAGCTGCCCACTTTATTCCATATAGTTATAATACATTTACCTGAAAGTAACTCATTAATCGTGTATCATGACTTGCATAATTTTAATATAACAAAAGAATAGTTTTGATCAGTTTTAGGATTATGGGAAAGTTTGACAAAATACTGAGAAAATGTGGTAGAAAATATCACTTCCTTACCTGCCACAATGATGATTTTGCAACTTCCATGTAGTTTCTAAAATCCTAGGTAAGTGAAAAATCTCCAGTGTGCAATTGATTGAGTGGCTATATCTAACCCACTGTCATGGACTGAATTGTGCCCCCCAAATTCATATGTTGAAGCCTTAACCCCCAATGTGACTTATCTGGAGATAAGATCTTCAGCAGGTAATTAATGTTAAATGGAGTCATATTGGTGGGACCCTGATATAATAAGGCTGTTGCCTTATAAGAGGAAAAATGCCCTCTCTCCCTCTCTCTTTCTCTTTCTGCCATGTGAGGACACATCAAGAAGGCAGCCATCTATAAGCTAGGAAGAAAGCTCTCATCAGAAACTGAATTGGCTCGCACCTTGATCATGGACTTCCCAGCCTCCAGAACTGTAAGAAATCAATTTCTCTTGTTGAAGCCACCCAGTCTGTGGCATTTTATTGTGGTAGCCAGAGCAGACAGACACAACCCCCCACCTAGCCTACACACTTTTTAGCACCATTCTGAAAGGGTATATCTTCAGAGTTTTGCTGCCCATTCCCCAGACCTGCTACTTCTCCTTATTTTTGACAAGGGGCAGTGATAGGGCCACGGGGCAGGCAACAAGACATGTTTCCTAGAAATGAGTTTGTAAACTCATCAAGCATAAACTGAAGTCGTCATTATAGACTGTTTAAAGGGAATATCAGATCCATAGTTTCACTTAAATCAGAATTTATCTTTTTCCTTGAGTAAATTTTCTTTTCCTTTTTCCATGAGTAAATTCCTTGATCACGGGATGGCTCGTCAATTCATGGTGGCAAAGACCTACCATACCTTAGCCCCTCCTCTTTATGTGAACTTTCTGTCAGGTCCAGCTGGTACACCGATGTCTTACTGACCGGCTTTGTTCTTCCCCCCTCTGCACATTTCTGCATCTCATTTCCTCTGTCTCACATGCTCTCCTAACACAGCCGCCCAGATCCAATCTAAACAACACTTTCTACTTCACCTCCTACCTTTTCTGAAAAGGCTTTGCTGCCCACTCCAGACCAAGGCTCGATTCATGGGGATTTTATTCTTGTCCCAGCACATTGCACAGGGTAACTCTTTAAATACGCTTGTTGATCTAAACGTATTTGTCTGTGTAAAGATAAAATGGGAAGAGGAAAGACAGATTTAAGTGACCTTATAAGGCCCCTTCTGACTTGAGACGCCCTGATTCTATGAACTTTAAAGTGTATCAAAACACATCGTACAGAGGCCTCTCAGTGTTGAACAATATGCCCTTTAAAGTGGTGTCTGCATTTCCCACATTTCTTTCATTGTCCAGAGGAAGGCCTGACAAGCCCACTAAATGATTTGGAATTCTTTCAGGTCTTGTGATCCCATTGTTTGCCATTATCTAATCAGCATTTTATAGTCGTTGGACCCAAAGGAGACAGTCTGAAAACTTGTTGGAAGGGATGGAAATTTCCAGTTGTAGAGAAGAATGCTAATAATTTAGAGACGTCTCACTCCTGTTGATGTCCCAACAAAAGGTTAATGTGAATGTTGCCTGTGGAAAATTTCCAAATATAGTTATGTTTCTTGAAGATAGCTGAAGGCCGTTGTATAGAGACACAAATTAATGTTTTATTTAGATGATCTTTACCTAAAAATGAATCTCCAAAGAATTTGCTCTCTTGATTTAAATTGGAATATTATAATCTTTTGGAATCTCATTTCCATATATTATTTCCATGCATGAGAGGTCAACGCCTTTGTGGGACAGTGACATGGAGAGATGTTTGTGTTGGCAGTATTGGGAGGCACGAAGGCTGAGTGATTTCAGCGATATCAGAATCCCTGTTGCTTCCAGATATAACCTCTTCTGGTTTTCACTCAGCCTGAAGTTTCTACTTTTGGAATCCTATTTTTGGAAAAAATCAGTTTTATACACCTGTTATAAAAAGTATACACAAACACACATACAGAAGTGAAATGCAAACTTTTTAAAAGATATGGAGGTCCAAAAGGTCTACAAAGTCATCCTGAAAAGGAAGAAGAAAGTAACATTTTAAAATCCTGTTTGAAAATTTTATCTGGTGTGGCCCCGTGTGAAAACCAAAATCTTCTATGCCAAAATCTTAAGAGCCAAAAGCATGTGTCTAGATTTCAATATGCTCAGGGCTGTATCAAGAGCTGTTATCCTATGAGCCATTCAGCCTTCACAGAATCTCTCCACTCTTGTCTTCACTCCCCTGCTCAGTGCCTTTGTTCAGCCCAGCCTCTCTTGTCAGAATTTTAAAAACAACTCTCTGATCTCACAGCCTTTACTTTCTCTCCACTTCCATCCAGAGCTAAACCAGAGGACCTGCTCTGCTTAGCAACCCTCAAAGCTCTGTGTTGCTGCAGGAGAAAGTCTAGGCCCCTTCAGGGCTCTTGTGTGGGGTCCTTGCAGACTCACCTCTGCTCTTTCCCCAGCACACTGTCCTCCATTCACACCTTCATCTTCCTAGTCTCTAAACAACTTCCAAATGCTCAAGCGCTCTGCAAACATCTATGCCTTTTCACACATTCCCTGGATGTCCTTCCCCAGCCTTCTATGTCCGGCCAAAGCACCCTAATTTTTCCTGGCCTTGCTCAGCTGCCACACAGACCCTATAGGCAGAATCAGGCTGTCACCTAGATGCATGTGATTTCAGAGTCCCAAGCTCTTCCTCCCATCACGTTACACTAACTGGACTGTGAGATGCAAATTGTGACTCTGAGGCAAGAGGCACACAGAAGCCCTGGACCACATGGCTCAGGTTTCTCCCACCCTACCTCATCCAACTAGGCCCCCAAACTCTGGTTACAAGGTACCCCTGCTCTCACCACCACCTCTGGCATCCTGCTTTGAAGTTTCTCCATAGGGCCCAAGGCTGGGAGGTCAGACTCAAAGTTAGAATTCCCACATTTCTCGGAATCCCACACAGGAATTTTAAGGAGTTGCCCCCTTCTCCTCCCACGCCAGCTCTGTCTGGTACCATGAGGACCCTCAGGCACAGGCACGTGGATGCCCTCTCCTGCATGTCCAAACTCAATCTATACCCATGCCCAATCACCATTGCTTGGAAAATGGGGCTAAGAATTCCAGGGTCATGAGTGCCTAGAATATGGTAGAAAGGAGGGCATGGGCCACCAGTGGCCATATCCCTGTGGTCCCAAGACCATTTGCATTATGGGAGGGGTACAGCCGCATCCACCTGGGCCTTCTGATGAAAGCAAGGATGGGGGTGGGGAGTAGAGGGAGAGAGGCTTCTCTTGTCCTGATCTAAGAAGATGAGGCAGTGGTGTGTCTTCAAACGAAAAGTTAAAGACAAGTCTCACTTGGTGAACCGTGTGTTTCTCGAGAATAGTGGATCTCAACCAGGGCTGATTTTGCTTCCCATGGGATACTTGGCAATGTCCAATGTCCGGTGGCTGTCACAATGTGAAGGGGGTGGGAGTTGCTACTGTTATTTAGTTAGTAGAGACCAAGGATACTGCTAAACATCCTACGATGCACAGGACAACACCATCTCAACAAAAAACCTTCTCTAGGGAATTCCCTGGCAGTCCAGTGGTTAAGACTTTGAGCTTCCAATGCCAGGGGCCCAGGTACAATCCCTGGTCAGGGAGCTAAGATCTCACAAGCCGCACAATGTGGCCAAAATTTTTTTTAAATATATATAAATATATATATATGTATTTTAAAAACCTTCTCTATAAGTTAATTTTTAAGTTGTCTATATATCATACTGTTGCCAAATAAATCTTAAAGAAGAGTTTGGTTCATGTCACTTGACTACCCGCCCCTGAATTGCTTATAGACCAAAGTCCAAATTTCCTAGCTTTGGATTCAATATTCTTTATCTGGAGCCTACTCTGTCTATCAATTTCATCTTTCTCTATTATCTCCATATGTAGCCCAAAGCCTGTGTCTGCACTAGAGCCAGACTTAAGTGTTGTAGAATGCCATATGGCCACTTCCCATATTTTCCCTATCAATCTTTGGCTTACTCAACCCTGTATCCAGTAGTGAATTAAATCCCCAGCTGGACCTTCTAATGTAAAATGTTCACAAATCAGAGACTGTCTACACTTAAACATAATTACCCAATAGCATACATCAAGGCTGTACCAGTAACACCGTGATGACTAGTTCTTGAAGTTGGGAAAATTAAAATGTATCAATCACTAAAGCTGTTACCATTATGATGTCCTTAGCATATAATAGGTGCTCAATAAACAGTCTCTGTCCCCCACCCCCCTAATGAAAAAAGCATTCCTGTTAAAAAATAACTTTTGCAAATAAATTAAGGTAAGGCTATTTGCTGTTTAAAAAAAATCTTAATGTCTTAGCACAATTGAAGCTTATTTCTCACTCACATAAAATCCAAAACAAACGTTCCTGATGAGGTGGCAGGAGTGGAAGGACAGGCACAGAATTAGAGGAAGGCTCCACTCCCTATGACCATTCAGAACCCTAGGCTGATGGAATCTCCACCACCTTCCATGTGGCTTCCAACATCATCCTGTTTGTTAATATCCACTTGGCGGAAGTGGAAGGAGAAAGTGCAGAGAAGGTACTACCACTTCCTACTCTCTTGGCCAAGAAGTGACCCACATCATTTCTACTCATATTCCACTAGCAAGAACTAGTGACGTGGTCCAACCTGGATGCAAGGAAGGGTGGGGCTGGGAAATGTGGGTCTGGGCAGGTCAGGGCTTTTCAGCACCATCCCTACACTATGGAAAGGGATTTCCCATCTTTGCCACAGCAAAGTACAAGGGAAGAGAGGAGATGAAGCGATATCCAGCACAGCAAGCAGGCTTGCCTGGAAGGGCTAGGAATTGGGGACCCCCAAGGCACATGAACATACTTAGGCAGCTGCAACTAGAGATGAACATACAAAGTGAAGTAAGTCGGAAAAAGAAAGACAAATACCGTATGATATCACTTACATGTGGGATACAAAATACGACAAAAATGAACCTATGTATGAGACAGAATCACGAATATAGAGAACAGGCTGATGGTTGCCAAGGGGGAGGGGTTGGGGGAGGGATGGGATGGGAGGTCGGGGTCAGCAGATGTAAGCTTTTCTATATAGAATGGACAGACAACAAGGTCCTCCTGTATAGCACAGAGAAGTATGTTCAATAGCATAGGATAATCCATAATGGAAAAGAATATAAAAAAGAATGTATATTTTATATATATATATATATATATATATAAAACTGAATCTCTTTGCTGTACAACAGTAATTAACACAACATTGTAAATCAACTGTACTTCAATTTAAAAAAGGAAGAATAGTTAGGCAAGTGCAGAGAGCCAGACAGAGAGCCAGACCTTTGATCCTATCATTATGAATTTTATTTTGATTTAAGAGACAGCTGTAAATCAGCTCTTGATGAACAGTTACTTGATGAACAATGCTGTTTATATCAAATAGTGTAGCTTCAGAAAAATGTTCGTTTCATTATAAAATGAACCTGGTTTTCATTCAGGCATGCCTTCATAATTTAAAAATCGAATCATTACATCATTAAGGACTCTTTTCACGGAATTCTCACATCCCTTCCAACTCTCCCTTTCAATGAATGTGCTTTCCCATGGTTTCAGTTATGCCTACAAACCTGTAGGATCTGCCGCTGTGTTTCTTTATTTGCTGTTCTGTTTTCATTGCTGCCTCTGCTGTGTTTAGTTCTCCTTCTTTCTCTTGGCCCAGACTATTAATTTCTAAAACCCGTCAGCACCCTGTGACTATTAGCAACCACTTCAGAGAACCGCAAAGGAATTATGCCTGAGTGACTTTTAGCCCATATATTTGGTCCCATTAAAATTCTAGACTTATATGATGTTGTGTCAAACATGAAATTAACCTTAACTGTACAACATTTAAATCTTGACATTTCAATACCTTTATTGAGATGTTAAAATAGAATGTTCCTTTAAATATGTCAATATACAAGACTTGGTGCTTTCCTACCTGATAGTTTATATCTCCCACATCAACTTTCATCCAGAGAAACACATCCGATTTTATAATAGAAGTCAGTGGAAAAAGGAAATATGTTGTATAGAAATTCATATTTACAGTCAACTTTTTGATGTTTTCATTCAGCCAGTTATATAATGTACATCCATATAATCTACTGTTTTAACTCTACAGATTTCAAAAATGTTTTGTCCTCCCGTTGCTGGAGTATCACCGCTACTAGTGCGCCATCTAGTGGCTCGTATTGTGATATTTTCTATTCTTTGTTGAGGTAGAAGACACTTTAAACGACATTTAAGAGGGTCCAATGAGATTCTTTCCTTGCTACAATGGAGGGACAAGATTGTTATATAAAATATCCAAGGCAAAATGCTGAGTCATCCACAAACGTATAGGAGATCATTGTAAATTCTTATTTAGCCAATATAATTAAGAAATGGAGCTTTTGGGACAAGTGAACATGTTTGTTAAATTATTGTATCATAATATACAAACCATATGTGCATTGGCAATATACCAAGAACCAGAATGCAATAAAATAAACTTGACCCTAAACCTAAGGTAGCTTTAATTTCACTTTTGTTATTCATATAAACTTTAGGATCCTATAGATGTATACTTTGAATACATGAGAATAATTTGAACACTTTTTAAAATGCACATTTGGGCTTTCTGGTTGCTTGGACTTAAAGTGATTTTCTATCTATAAAGGACCAAACCTATAGGAATCAATGTGAGTGGTGTCAAGTCCACCATTTTAATTGATCCTTTGTAGAATTATAACCACATCGTATTATATATTGCCTTATTCTTTATGTGTAGTAAATAAAGAGTGAGAGATAATGATAATGGTTTTTATCTTGTAGTTTTAGAAATGCCTTCAAATGCCTTGTTTCCCAACCATCCCAAAGTGATAGAAGGGATTCTTTTCATTACTATGTACTTTCCCAGAGGTAAGTTATGAAAGAATGAGTGATTTTGCTGTTGAAGATGAAAGGACAAGAAAGCAAAATCATATAGATAATATTGGAAACATTATAAAACATATAAAAAGTACATTTTTATGTACTTTTACATAAGAGTACTTTTTGTACTTTTTAAAGTACAAAACATTATAAAAAGTAGTTATTGCATGTTGGCCCTTGGAAACAGCAATTATTACAATAAAAGGCATATTATATTTATTATTATTAAAGGGACAGTTATCATAAATACAATCATTTCAGAAAAACTTTTTTGGAGTCAGACATGGGAAAACAGCAAGTCTCACTTATTAAGTTCTTAATATATACTAAGCACTTTACTTACTTTGCTTCCTTTAATCCTTACGACAAAAAGTGTCATTTTACAAAAGTAGAAACTGAGGCTGAGTCGTTAAGTAACTTCTTCAAAGTCATGTTGCCGGCAAAAGGCCTCCTCTGGGTAGAACCTGTGTGTGTCTGATTCTAGGTCTTGTGCTCATAAATGTGACCACGCATTTGACAGCCATGTTACGATAAAGCCTGCACTGCCCATGCTTCTCAACAACGCCCAGCCAAGTGCAGACACCATGCGTTCTCCTAGTTGCCATAATCAGATCAATGGGACGGTGAAGCATAATCAGTAGTTCACTATCTTGGGGTAACGTGATGCCACAGCCACCATTATTGCAGAGCAAGTCTACCAATCATTGGAGTGACATGATTCTTAGACGCCAAGGTAGGTAAATGCCATGTCAGGCTCTTTCAAGGTTACAATCGTCACAGCAGAAGAGTGCACTTCTTTTTTTTTCTGGCTTCCTCCAAATAGCCAGCATTAGGCTTTTTCTTCAGAAAGATTTGTAACCTCTGTTTTGTCATTATCTTCTTTCAACTCTCTGTTAGAACAACGTGCCGAGTCATTGATTCTACCTTAGTCAAGGCCCCTCTTAAGCAAAGAAAGATTAAAGGTCACAGTCCACAGCTGTAAACAGACCACTGTGGAGCACAGAGACTGAAGTCTGAAGGCTCAGCTTTAAGGATGAACTATAGGGCTTCCCTGGTGGTGCAGTAGTTGAGAGTCCGCCTGCCAATGCAGGGGACACGGGTTCGTGCCCTGGTCTGTGAAGATCCCACATGCCGCCGAGCGGCTGCGCCCGTGGGCCATGGCCGCTGAGCCTGCGCGTCCGGAGCCTGTTGCTCCGCAACGGGAGAGGCCACAACAGTGAGAGGCCCGCGTACGGCAAAAAAAAAAAAAGAGAGACCAACCTGGAAACAGTGTGTGAGGTCAGTCTATACTTTTAGGCTAGATGCTGCCAGACTGTGAACCTCCCTCATCAAATACCCCTCCCCCCTCTCCCCCAGTAGCCGTTTCGTCTTTTGTGCAGTTGATCAGTGCGTTAATGATTTGCTTATAAGGATGAAAGGACCAGGAGAAAGGTGTCACGCCATATCAGTATCATAGCCCAGTTTGGAGGGCACCTAGATATAGATTGTCCAAAACATTTTTACTTAAAGTATGTTAAACGAGTGTTGAGTAAAAGACATTATAATTGACAAAGGTGTGGGAATTCTTTGGACGCCAAGCATAGCATAAAAGCAGAGAGTAACAAACTAGTAAGAACCATAGGCCTTTCCTCTACTATAGAATGCCAGAAATACAAATATTTATGAAGTCATATAGAAGCTGCAGCTTTTAGAAAATGGTTAAGTCTTATAAACTTTTACAAGACTTGCAACATTGTGAACACATTTGGGCTGAATATTAACTATTCTTATTTGGAGACTAGTCCCCTTTCTTTTGTATCCCCTCTGTATTTAAAGGGCTAGAAGTCTAAAAACTACATTTTTCAGAATTGCTTGGAGCTAAAGTTTTAAATGTCATTTGGATCAGGGTAATGATATAGACTCATAGAGATATAGAAAGCATAATGGCGGGAAAGCCCACCTCTGTGGTGTATAAGACGGCAAGCAAGTTCCCTAAAGCATAGGTGTTTGTGGCAGCCGGACGCTGTTCTCATGTTTAGTTCTCAGCTTCCCGGACGTGAGCAGTTGTGGTGGCAGCTTGACAGCGGCAGCAGTAGCAGCAACGGTGGTTCATCTTGGTACCAACAGATCAGTGGTAGCCCCATGACCTTCCAAAAAATTTGTAAGTGCCTAATTGTCTCTGTTCCATTCCCTCCTAACTGAAAAATCTAAACTGGTTTCTATTTCATGTGCTGAACAGCAACTTGGAAAAGCTGATTTATTAAAGAAAAGGCATATAATTCAACATCTATGACTAACTCTGTCATATCCCCACTATGCTAAGTCAGAAGATGGATCTCAAAACTGAGGTAAGGGTTACTGTAGGTCTGTTTTTGAGTATGGTATTTCCATATATGTCTTGTGTAAATATGTGAAGCAGAAACTGAGGAATCAATGAGGAATCAATAGTTATAAGAGGGATCCGAAGAAGGAGTGACCTCTGAATTCATAAAAAGCCAGTAATGAAATGGCTTTTTTTAAACAATCGTTGGTGGTTCTCGCCCTCCCCTCCCCCATCATCTCCTCTGCTGGATTCTTCTTTCCCAGACCTCTGAATGTGGGAGTACCCCAGGCTCTCCACCTTGGACTTCTCTCTGCACCTGTACTCACTCCTCAAGTGATCTCATCTGGTCATATGGCTTTAAATGCCATCATTAAGATGATGACTCAAAGTCCTCAAGTCAGACCCTTTCCAATACACCACATGGTTCATTTCTTCATGGATGGGTTGAGGAGAGGATTGTGGTAGGAGGTGGATAATTGACTAATTCTCAGGTGTTTGGGTTTTTTGGAATCCATATGACTGATGAATAGAGTGTTCCAGAAACCATCCACAAAGGGCATCTCTCAGGCTGAGAGGTGCCAACTACTCATACTGAGACCCCTGGTAACATTCAAAAACAGAAAAAGGACAAAGCAATGTTACAAAATTGAAGTATATTTTAAATCTTTACATTGAATAAATTAATGGCTTTAAAGCACAGGCAAATACAATGCCTCTGCTGACAGCCTCATTTGCCATGGACCCAATGGCCTCTAGCTCCCTCCTACCGCTGGTCCTGCAACCATGTGAGCTGCTGACACAAATCAAGACTCTGGGGATGTGGGAGAACTTAAACTGGAGGCTGTCCTTCTTTTGGCAAAGGGAAGTGAAGCTGAGTTCACCCCAGTTGGACTTCTTACTCTCATCCACTCATTCCCAATGTTATCTTCAAATATTCCCGTCTTTGACAAGGACTATCTCTTTGACCAAATTTAGTCAGGTCTTCTGAGCACTCTGCTTGACTGGGCCTTGTCCTTGGCCTGCTAAGCCAGCTGAACCACAAGACTTCCCCTATTATAGGATGTCAGAAATACAAATATTTATGAAGTGAATCCTCCCATCCTTGATATTTAATCATGTCCCTCTTCTCTCACTTCTGATACGTAACCAAGTCTCTCTTAATAATCCATCCACTGAACCCCTCACCTTGACCCTTGTCTATAATTCCACAGAAACCCCTGCTGTTTCTGCAGTTGAGCTCAGTTGTGTATTGAAGTCTCTCTCCTCTACTGCAGTAGCTCAAATAAACTCTGCCTTGCCATTTTTAACGAGTGTCTGGTGCAATTTCTCTTTGACACCTTGTGTCCTTCCTCTCTCAAAACACAACTTACTTGAGACTGGAAAAAGGATGTTAACTTCAGAGATGGGGCTGATAGACTAACAGGAAGTCATCATATTAGCTGCCAGTTGGGAGTCCTGCTAGTTCTACCACCAGGCACTTACGGGTAGGACACTGCGCTCTGAATCAGAAACAGGACGAAGGTTAACCCTGAAGCAAAACTAGAGACAATATTTTGTCTTCCACTTACTGCATCTTTTATAACGTTCTTTAGTGCACACAAAATACTGCTTTGGGGAAGCCATTGTGCTCTGCATGGGAGCCCTGTAACCCTGGACTCTGACATCCTACCTACCTGCCAACTTTCTAAGCTTAAAAATGTCTATCTTTTATCAATATCAAAGCTTGGTAAAACTATGTCTATTCTCTCAGAGAACTGTTTCCATTTAAATATCCTAATAGGAAACAATCTTAAAACATAGTCATTCTAGAGAGCAAAATGCTTATAGTCATTAGATATGATATTCCTCTAAGTATTTGCATTTTTAGCAGGGAATATTGCTTTGACACCATGAAGGCATCTTAATTGTGGAAGAGTGCTAAGAACTGAAACTGTCCTCCCTGATACTCAGTCTGAACACGGAGAACCAAAACCACACCTACTGTCTACATTAGCATCACTTTACTGTTCCTCTGTCTTTACCAGCATTGCTTTATTTGTCCAGGAGTCTTCTGCCCAGGGAAATGGCTTGATTGTTCATTATAGGATCTTCCCAAAAGACCCAGCACCTCTGGATAACATCAACAGAGAGTTTGCAGCTAAGATTCTTTGAACACCTTGCCTCGATGTTTCCAGCTATCTTGGATGGTTGTATTGAGATCCTTAGCGCCATCTTAAAAGACTCACCCTACATCACCCTTTTAATTCTCAATAAATTCTATCCTCATCTTCCCCCAATCCAAGACAACAGCAGAGCTTCGTGAGGTGGTGGTCACCCTTTATGAGGTAAGCAATAAACTCAGATTTGTCTTATCAAAATTTCTGTTGGTGATATTTGGGGAGCTAGCATTTAATAGCTCAGGAATCTTGCACTGAGAGAAGTCTGTAGCTGTTTCTTTAAATCGTTGACATGACTTAAATGTGAGGCTGTTCCTAGGCTGAATTCTTTCAAATTGGATATAATAGTCAGACAGAGAAAGAGAAATATCATATGATATCACTTATATGTGGAATCTAAAAAAATTATCCAGGGCTTCCCTGGTGGCGCAGTGGTTGAGAGTCTGCCTGCCAATGCAGGCGATACGGGTTCGTGCCCGGTCCGGGAAGATCCCACATGCCGCGGAGCGGCTGGGCCCGTGAGCCATGGCCGCTGAGCCTGCACGTGCGGAGCCTGTGCTCCGCAGCGGGAGAGACCACAACAGTGAGCGGCCCGTGTACCGCAAAAAAAAAAACAAAAACAAAACTCCATAACCAACCCAGAAGATGCCAAAATTCCATCCTTCCTCAAAAATCCAAAAACTCACATGAGTCTTTACTGTGTGCACATTTGAAAGAGCCAATAAAAAAAGCAAGATACGTCTTACAAAATGCTGTAGCACTAGTGTTGTATGTTAATTTCTAAATATGAAAATATTCTATCTTTATGTTGTAAGATACCCTTCAGCAAGGAGCTATTGTCACACGTAAACTACCGTGGGAATGCAAAAACAGTAACAAATTTCATTTTGGAGAAAGAGAAAGGATATATATGAGTTACTACAAGTTTTCCAATATCTGTCTTTAAAGCTTCTGAGAGCTGATGTGTAGCAAATTTGAAGAGATTTTTTTTTTCTCTTATTCGGCTTAAAGGTAATTTTTATTATTTCATATTCAAGAAACCAGTAGAGGGCCCTAAAGGCCACCTTAAATCCAGAAGTTGTTCCTTTCAAGGAGAGGGATCAGTGCACACACGGTTATGTATAAGCTGGCAAGAAGCAGAAGAAAAACTCTAGTCATTTGCTCAAAAACTAGAAAAAGAGAATTCATACAAAGGTATAATATCTAACCTGTATCTACTTAAATGCTTAATAGAATGAAGTTTTATTCCTCTAATATAGCAGCATTTTTCTTTCTGGGAACATATAAGTACAGGCCATAATAACGACTTGTCTTCAACATGAGTGATTTTTGCAGGTACTAATACAAGTAGTTTGCTTTCCAATGTTGACCCAATTGTTAGAGTTTCTTAGTAGGAATTTTATAGTAAACAAATTCAACTTATAAGAAATAGTGAATTACAGTGAGGCTGCAACTCAGTTGCGTTGAGCATAAGAGACAATACTACACAGAACCTCTTACAAACGTGCACCTGCACAGGGTACACGGAGTGTCACTGGCTCTCATGGCCCATGGTACTTCCACCCCTCATTGGTATCCCCGCCGGCAGGGGCAGGGGCTGTGGCTCTCTTGGTCACAGATACCTGCCCATCACCTAGTTCAGTGGGTCATTAAAGTGTCTCTGGCATGACAGGGCCAGGGATAAAATAAGTACTCAACACGTATTCACGAAAGTTTTATACTTTACTCAGAAGGAAGCAGTCACATTCAGTGCTATAAATCAGTTGACTTATTCAAAAAAGAAATACAAATTAAGTAAATGTCCAGAGTTCCACAGCCGCATTGATGCTAAAGTAGAGAAAAGGAATTAGCACAGGTGCAGAGTAAAAAGCACCGACTCATCAACAGCAGGAGGTAGGAGCCAGGGGTGTCTGTGAGACCCAGGTGAGCCTCCTGGGAATTAGGTGGAAACTTGGAGAAGATACTAGATTTTCCACAGGGTATGAAATGGGGACTCACTCCAGTCTGATTAAAATCTTCAAGACTCAAAAGACCCCAGTGGGCCCAAAGTTGTTACATAAGCATTTTAAAATAGGAACTATATAGAGAAGTGGGCAGCTGAAATGCAAACGACAGAAAGGCTCTGGGCAAATTGGCCCAGGAGATTCATAATGCTGGAGAAAATGAAGTCAGCCTCAGGCAAAGAGGAAAGGCAGAAGAGGAAAGACAGAGCCCTGAGAAGTAAACTTTTGCAAAGGCAGCCGGCTGAGTGTTGCCTGAATGAAGCCGATAAGGTCAAGAGCGAGCATTTCTTAATCAGTCATGGCTCTGGGTTCTTTAAAATACAAACGTCTGGATTTTTCTGGCAAAATAAAGGTCCATTTTATGAGTAAGCAGCCACGTGAATAAGGGGAGAAAAATTATTTTGCCCTTTTCCCTGTTTTGTTATTCCTATCACTCCTCCTATTAAGGTTAATTCTATGTCTGAGAAGGGCATATGTTTTCATCATCTGATAAAATGTCTGCATTTTTATACGCATTAGCATTGCTTTATTTGCTTTTGTCATAAAAGATCCAGAAACAAGTGAAGCCACAAGAGTTCAGTTGATGGCTCATGAGTTTCATTTCTCCAGATGCCCCTGGTTTCTTCACAGAGCATCACTCGTCTCCTGGCTGGATCATAGCACCAGCTCCTGATCTGCAAGCTCACTCGTCACAATACATCCAATGTAATGGATTCACTCATCCAACATCTACTGAGTCTCTACTACAGTATATGCTGCAGAGAGAGAAATAATTAAGCCCAGATCGTTACCCTCAAGGAACTCAGGTCTAATAGAAGAGAAAGAAAACTAAGTGATGATAAGATACTGTGGTAAGTGTTGCAGTTGAGGTGCACATGGTCTAAAGGTTTGGGCTGCAGGCTGTATTTATTTATTAGTATGTATGTATGTATGCATGCACGTATGTATGTGTTAGGAGTCCATTCAGAGGCAGGAAAACCCAACCATCACTCACCTCAGTTTATTTGTCTCAGACAAGGGCAGAGGTGGGCAATCCAGGGCTGGTGCAGGAGGTCCATGATGTCCTCAGGGATGCAGGGGTTTCCATCTTTCCCTCCACCATCCTTAGCTTAGAGGCATTTGCCTTCATGCTCATTGCCTTATGATTGCAAAATACCTGCTACACCTCGAGACACCACAACTGTCTATGTTCTAGGCAGGCAGAAGGAGGAAGAAGAAAGGGCAACATGAACATCCTAGCTGTAAGTGAAAAATACTGCCTGCCATATCAGTAAACAAAGGATGTTGCCGCCACCAAGCCATCACATTACAGCCGCCCCAATGGAGAGCCCTGCAACGACGCGCCCTGAGGAGACTCAGGATGAGGAAGCACGGGAGACTGGCCCCAGATAGCTGAGGTGCACATCAAAGGAATGATTCCAGTGAGCCCAGATTTTTCATCTTCCCATACATAGAAAAGCACTAAATTCCTTAACTTGAGATGTCTGGTTTTCTTTAATTAACAGTAATCCTTTGATGCTCCGATACTTGGTCTTTGTTGCAAAAACTCCTATGTACCCTGGCTCCCCCTTGTCTCTTCGGAGCAGTCTCTCAGAGCTATCTGAGATGCTGTGTCCCAGGCTTAAGTCCTCAGTTTTGTCCACCAGATAAGAAACTCTCAACTTTTAGGTGGTGCATTTTTTTCAGTCCACATAGCCCATTCGGTCTCTTCTTTATCAAGAAAGCAAAAACCTTTCCAGAAGCCCCAACACATAAATATTCTCTTATAACTCATCCACCAGAGCCGTGTCACAGGCTGAGAGCTGGCTGATGAGAAGGGGGTGGGGGATGGGAATTAGGGTGGCCAACCCACAGTGTAGGACATGTTAATACATTCCACAGCTCTCACTGTTCTCTCTCACCCACCTGAGCAACCACTGTCCTCTCTAGTTAATCTGAACACTGGCAGGGAAAGACTAGGGGATAATTCTGGGATGTGCTTATGGTTACTGCTCTTTCAAAACAGTTCCCTGAGACTTCCCTGGTGGCGCATTGGTTAAGAATCCACCTGCCAATGCAGGGGACACAGGTTCAAGCCCTGGTCCGGGAAGATCCCACGTACCACGGAGCAGCTAAGCCCGTGCACCACAACTACTGAGCCTGCACTCTAGAGCCCTCGAGTCACAACTACTGAGCCCACGTGCCACAACTACTGAAGCCCACGCACTTAAAGCCCGTGCTCCGCAACAAGAGAAGCCACTGCAATGAGAAGCCCGCACCGCAACAAAGAGTAGCCCCGCTCGCCGCAACTAGAGAAAGCCCGTGCACAGCAACGAAGACCCAATGCAGCCAAAAACAAAATAAATAAATTAAAAAAACAAAAATAAACAGTTCCCTGGAGTAAGATGATGGATGAGGAAGTTCATCTTTCTGAGAGTTTCCCCGTTTAAGTATTGAACTATAAATTTAAAAAGAAGTCACTGTGTCTCCCTAAATAGGTTTCCCCTTCCCCTCTTTGGAGCCCAGTATCAGTTTTAGATGGCAGGGCACCCAGTAACCCCAATGCCATTTTCAGCTGACGTGACTGAAACGTCACCCTTTCACTGATGTCCCCATGACCTCTTAACAAGAGAACTGAATATTTCCTCCCAAGGGGATCCCCTTCCACATCTTCCTGGGGAAGCCCGCACTACAATTATCGCCTGACTTACTGTCAAATAAAGGCATGGCATTCCTTAGGTATTCACTGTATGCCAGCCACTGTGTTAAGCTCCTTTAATCCTTCAACAACCACCTTATGAGAGGTGCTGAGGCACACAAAAATTGTCACTTGTCCTAGGTCACACAGCTCGTAAGCAGTGGAGTGGGGATTCAAACCCAGGCAGTCTGCCTCTCAGTGGACACTGGGCAGGGGCTTTTAGTACTAAATCACCTCTGTTCATCTAGGGGGAAATTATATTCTCAGGAGCTCTTCAAGCTACAGACATGAGACCTCCTGGAACCCGTTCTAAGTCAACTTAGAAAGGTGCATAGCTAACACTAATAATTCAGGAATAGAAGCCAGGCTAAGATTTTAGTTGTTCATTCATTCATTCATTCAATAAATACTTATTGAATCCCTGATATATGCTAGGTACTACTCCAGGGCCTGGGGATTCAACTGTGAGCAAGACAGTATGGACACTTGCCTAAGAGTTTATAGCCTCTAGGGAAGACAAGTGGATAAATGACATTTGATGAGTGATATGATAGGAAAAATTCAAGGGGCTATAAAATAGCACAGGGGCCTGGTTCCTATTTTGGGGGTGGAAGTGGGAAGTGATATTTAAGGCCTCTGAAGGGTTGAAGTTGCCAGACAAAGAAGCTGCTGATGGGAAAGAGTGTTCCAAAGGGAGAGAGAGAGAGAAAATATGTGTCCCTGTGTGTTGGGGTTGGGGTGTGGGGGGGAGATGTACCTCTACTGTCAGGAAAACCTGCCTTATTGGATAATTGGAATGAATTACAAAACCCCTGGGGCAAAAGTTCAAGGAGAAAAATGGAGGCGTAGGCAAAAGAGTCATGAAGAGCTCTGTAACCTAAGCCATATTAAGGTCAAATACTTTGTTTACGGGTTTAGTCTTTCACAATTAGAATTGTAATTGTAATTACACAATGTCACCAGTAAAGAAACCATAATATAGCGCATGTCATTTTTGTTCCAAATGAGCTTGTTAACTTCATGGCACATTGATCATTTTAAAATGAGATTTTTTTCACATTAACTTAAAAATGTTTGGAAATGAAATGCTTAACATTCTAAAACATTTCTTATGCTTTATAATGGAGGATAACAGGTGAGTATCTATGTGTCATCTGACAGCACACTTTGGTCTTGGTTCTCCTTGTTTTGTGATTCCTGACGAAAAACATATGTCTCAGCTCTTTTATTCTCTTTCAAGAGTGACTTCCACAGAACAGATGAGAGTTCTTCCCAGAATGTGGGATTCTAGTCATGATCTTCAGGGTGATACAAAGGTAGCTGCAGTCCCTCCACCCTCTCTCCTTGTCCCCTCTCTGGCTCCTAGGCAGCTGTGCCACTGGGTGAACTGGGTTGGATGCCAGTGAACAAGTGACTCATTTATCCACTAAACACTGGATAAAGAATGTAAGGGGTCTCAACACATAGCAAGGACCGGGAGATGGGTAAGGAGGCAGGGTGGCTTCGGTAAGAAACCAAGAGAGATATTGTTTGGATATATTCTGTCTAGAAAGTGGGGTGAATGTAGTGCCCAGTCCTGGGGAGATATGACCCCTGTGCAGCCAGGAGAAAGGACCCCACCCCAGGTAACCAGGGGATCAGGGCTCTCTATTCACAGGCAGAGGATGTCAAAATTCTGAGGGATTCCTTCATTCATTCACTCAACAAATATGCCATGGTAACAGAGCAGTGAATAAAACAGACAAAAACCCCTGCATTCACGAAACATATTCTAGTGCTGCTGAGACAATCCAGTAATATGCAAAAAAGTAATATTTCATGACTGAATTGGACTATTCCAAAAATAAAGTTTTGAATTTTGGTTTTCCATTGAAAAACAAATCAATGTAATTCACTGCATTTATAGAATGAAAGAGAAAAAACACACATCATCTCAATAGTTGCAGAACACATCATCTCAATAGTTGCAGAAAAAGCATTTGGTAAAATCCAATATCCATTCATAGTTTTAAAAAGTAAACACTCCTAACAAACTTGAACTACATGGGAACTTTCTTAATTTAATAAAAGATATTTACAAAGCAAATTCTGATGAGTGTAAAAATTAATGGTAAATGTTGAAAGTTTTCTTTTTGAGATCTATAACAAGACAAGGAATCACTTTTATTTAACATACACCATTGAAAGTCCTAGCCAGTACAGTATGAAACAAAAAATAAATAAATTGCATAGTTATCAGAAATGAAGAAATAAAACATCACTCTTCACAGCTGATATAATTACGTGAGTGGAAAAATTGAAAAAAAATTACAGCCAAATTAAAATAATTAATAAATGAGTTTAGAGAAGCGAAATTTGTGGCCCTGAACCAAGATGGCGGAGTAGAAGGATGTGCTCTCACTCCCTCTTATGAGAACACCAGAATCACAACTAGCTGCTGGACAATCATCAACAGGAAGACACTGGAACTCACAAAAAAGATACCCCACATCCAAAGACAAAGGAGAAGCCACAGTGAGATGGTAGGTGGGGCGTAATCATAGTAAAATCAAATCCCACAACTGCTGGGTGGGTGACTCACAGACTGGAGAACACTTATACCACAGAAGTCCACCCACTGGAGTGAAGGTTCTGAGCCCCACGTCAGGCTTCCCAACCTGGGCGTCCGGCAACGGGAGGAGGAATTCCTAGAGAATCAGACTTTGAAGCTAGTGGAATTTGATTGCAGGACTTCGACAGGACTGGGGGAAACAGAGACTCCACTCTTGGAAGGCACACACAAAGTACTGTGCACATAGGGACCCAGGGGAAGGAGCAGTGACCCCAGGGGAGACTGAACCAGACCTATCTGCTAGTGTTGGAGGGTCTCCTACAGAGGCGGGGGTGACTGTGGCTCACCGTGGGGACAAGGACACTGGCAGCAGAAGTTCTGGGAAGTACTCCCTGGCGTGAGCCCTCCCAGAGTCTCCCATTAACCCCACCAAAGAGCCCAGGTAGGCTCCAGTGTTGGGTTGCTTCAGGCCAAACAACCTACAGGGAGGGAACCCAGCCCCACCCATCAGCAGGAAAGCAGATTAAAGTTTTACTGAGCTCTGCCCACCAGAGCAACAGTCAGCTCTCTCCACCACCAGTCCCTCCCATCAGGAAACTTGCACAAGCCTCTTAGATAGCCTCATCCACCAGAGGGCAGACAGCAGAAGCAAGAACTACAGTCCTGCAGCCTGTGGAACAAAAACCACATTCACAGAAAGATAGACAAGATGAAAGGGCAGAGGGCTATGTAACAGCTGAAGGAAAAAGATAAAACCCCAGAAAAACAACTAAGTGAAGTGGAGATAGGCAACCTTCCAGAAAAAAAATTCAGAATAATGATAGTGAAGATGATCCAGGACCTCGGAAAAAGAATGGAGGCAAAGATAGAGAAGATGCAAGAAATGTTTAACAAAGATCTAGAAGAATTAAAGAACAAACAAACAGAGATGAACAATACAATAACTGAAATGAAAAATACCCTGGAAGGAATCAATAGCAGAATAAGTGAGGCAAAAGAACGGATAAGTGACCTGAAGACAGAATGGTGGAATTCACTGCTGCAGAACAGAATAAAGAAAAAAGAATGAAAAGAAATGAAGACAGCCTAAGAGACTTCTGGGACAACATTAAATACAACAACATTCGCATTATAGGGGTCCCAGAAGGAGAAGACAGAGAGAAAGGGCCCGAGAAAGTATTTGAAGAGATTATAGTCAAAAACTTCCCTAACATGGGAAAGGAAATAGCCACCGAAATCCAGGAAGTGCAGAGAGTCCCAGGCAGGATAAACCCAAGGAGAAACATACTGAGACACACAGTAATCAAACTGGCAAAAATAAAAGACAAAGAAAAATTATTGAAAGCAGCAAGGGAAAAACAACAAATAACAGACAAGGGAACTCCCATAAGGTTAACAGCTGATTTCTCAGCAGCAAATCAATCAACGTGATACACCATATTAACAAATTGAAGGAGAAAAACCATATGATCATCTCAATAGATGCAGAAAAAGCTTTTGACAAAATTCAACACCCATTTATGATAAAAACTCTCCAGAAAGTGGGCATAGAGGGAACTTACCTCAACATAATAAAGGCCATATACGACAAACCAACAGCAAACATCATTCCCAATGGTGAAAAACTGAAAGCATTTCCTCTAAGATCAGGAACAAGACAAGAATGTCCACTCTCACCAGTATTGTTCAACATAGTTTTGGAAGTCCTAGCCATGGTAATCAGAGAAGAAAAAGAAATAAAAGGAATACAAATTGGAAAAGAAGAAGTAAAACTGTCACTGTTTGCAGATGACATGATACTATACATAGAGAATCCTAAAGAAGCCACCAGAAAACTACCAGAGCTAATCAATGGATTTGGTAAAGTTGCAGGATACAAAATTAATGCACAGAAATCTCATGCATTCCTATACACTAATGATGAAAACTCTGAAAGAGAAATTAAGGAAACACTCCCATTTACCACTGCAACAAAAAGAATAAAATACATAGGAAGAAACCTACCTAGGGAGACAAAAGACCTGTATGCAGACAATGATAAGACACTGATAAAAGAAATTAAAGCTGGTACAAACAGATGGAGAGATATACCATGTTCTTGTATTGGAAGAATCAATATCGTGAAAATGGCTATACTACCCAAAGCAATCTACAGATTCAATGCAATCCCTATCAAATTACCAATGGCATTTTTTACAGAACTAGAAAAAAAATCTTAAAATTTGTATGGAGACACAAAAGACCCCAAATAGCCAAAGCAGTCTTGAGGGTAAAAAACGGAGCTGGAGGAATCAGACTCCCTGACTTCATACTATACTACAAAGCTATGGTAGTCAAGACAATATGGTAGTGGCACAAAAACAGAAACATAGATCAATGGAACAAGATAGAAAGCCCAGAGATAAACCCACACACCTATGGTCAACTAATCTATGACAAAGGAGGCAAGGATATACAATGAAGAAAAGACAGCCTCTTCAATACGTGGTGCTGGTAAAACTGGACAGCTACATGTAAAAGAATGAAATTAGAACACTCCCTAACACCATACACAAAAATAAACTCAAAACGAATTAGAGAGCTAAATATAAGACCAGACAATGTAAATCTCTTAGAGGAAAACATAGGAACAACACTCTTTGACATAAATCACAGCAAGATCTTTTTTGACTCACCTCCTAGAGTTATGGACATAAAAACAAAAATAAACAAATGAGACCTAAAGAAACTTCAAAGATTTGCACAGCAAAGGAAACCATAAACAAGATGAGAAGACAACCCTCAGAATGGGAGAAAATATTTGCAAACGAATCAACAGACAAAGGATTAATCTCCAAAATAAACGAACAGCTCATGCAGCTCAATATCAAAAAAACTAACAACCCAATCCAAAAATGGGCAGAAGACCTAAATAGACATTTCTCTAAAGAAGACATACAGATGGCCAAGAGGCACATGAAAAGATGCTCAACATCACTAATTATTAGAGAAATGCAAATCAAAACTACAATGAGGTATCACCTTACACGAGGTAGAATGGGCATCATCAGAAAATCTACAAACAACAAATGCTGGAGAGGGTGTGGAGAAAAGGGAACCCTCTTGCACTGTTGGTGGGAATGTAAATTGATACAACCACTATGGAGAACAGTATGGAGTTTCCTCAAAAACTAAAAATAGAATTACCATATGATTCAGCAATCCCACTACTGGGCATATACCCAGAGAAAACCATGATTCTAAAAGACAAATGCACCCCAACGTTCATTGCAGCACTATTTACAATAGCCAGGTCATGGAAGCAACCTAAATGCCCATCGACGGAAGGATGGATAAAGAAGATGTGGTACATATGTACAATGGAATATTACTCCGTCATAAAAAGGACTGAAATTGGATCATTTGTTGAGATGTGGATGGATCTAGAGACTGTCATACAGAGTGAAGTAAGTCAGAAAGAGAAAAAGAAATATCATCTATTAACGCATATATGTGGAACCTAGAAAAATGGTACAGATGAACCGGTTTGCAGGGCAGAAACTGAGACACAGGTGTAGAGAACAAATGTATGGACACCAAGGGGGGAAAGCCGTGGGGGGGGTGTGGGTGGTAGTGGTGGGATGAATTGGGCGATTGGGATTGACATTTATACACAGATGTGTATAAAATTGATGACTAATATGAACCTGCTGTCTAAAAAAATAAATAAAATAAAATCCAAAAATTTAAATAAATAAATAAATAATAAATTTTTAAAAAATTAAAAATGAGTTTAGCAAAGTTACTAGAAACAATATTTTAAATTCTATATACTAGTTATTTAAAAATCAAATGAAAAGATACCATTTATAATAACTGCAAAAATATCATAGAATAAATCTAACAAAGTATATGCAAAACTTGAGTGCAAAAAAACCCTATAAAACACTATTAAGACAAATAAAATAATATCTAAATAATTGATAGGAAATACATTCATGAATTAGAGTAATCAAAATTGTAAAAAATAATATCAGATGGATCTATATATTTAAAGCAAACCTCCTTTGATTGTTATTTTTATTATTACTATTATTATTAAACTTGACAAGCTGAAATTTAGTTAGCTATCCAAGGACCAAGAATCGTCAAGAAAATTTTTTAAGAAGAAAAACAAAGCCAGATTCCTGATTATCAAGACCATGAAGCTACAGTTGTTAAGACACTGGCACAGATTTAGAGAATGGTACAAGGAGAGACAAACAGACCAATGCAGCAGAAAGAGAGCCAAAGCAGACAGCTACACAGGGATATCTGATTTATGAGAAAGGTGGTATTCTTGACCAATGGGAGAAAGGGAGACCTCTTCAATGAATAATATTGGAACAATTAAATATCCCATAGAAAAAGAAAAGAAATTTGACCTCTACGTTACACCATAAACGTATATTAATTCCAGATTGTTTAGTCATAAATGTGAAAAAAAATGAAGGAACTTTAAGAAGATATGATAGGAGTATACCTTCATGATTTCAGAGTAGAGAAAGACTCTAAAAATAGGACAACATAAAAAATACAAACTATAAAGAAACCATAAAAGCCCAAATCACATATTTAATTACATTGAAATTAATAACTTCTGTTCATTAAAAGTACATTTAAGAGTGAAAAGGGAAGCCCAGAGAGAAGAAAATATTTACAACATGAACAACAGTTAGAAACTTATGCCAGATATATAAAAGACGTCTACAAATTAAGAAGAAAAAAGATACAATCCAACAGAAAAATGGATAAGAACAAATCACAAAAGAGGCTATTCAAATGGCCAACAAATTCTTCTATCATATTACAATTCCTCAAAGACAAACCGAAAACAAAAGATAAACAAGACACAGAAAAGTGGAGGCCTTTGCTGATTGGCAAGCAGGGAGTGTGGAGGGGAGAAAGCAGGGTGTGCCAGGCCTTAGGCTAAGAAAACCTGGGTGATAGTCAATAAAGCTCCGCTATTCTTATCTGTGATGCTTGGGACCAGCCCCTGACATTGAAAAGTTTATCAGTTTTCTGTGGGCCTTTGGATTTTCATTAAATCTTTCCCTGATCCCACACACCAATTCTGCCCTCAATCACAGAGCCCAGTTCCTCTCTGTTGGCTGCTAAGTGTGATCACCCTGAAGAAGGCTTAAGGCTGTTTCTTTTCCCATGCAAAGTGCCTTTTGGAGCTGAACAGAGATCTGCAGTTGATTTGTTAGTGGGCGGAAAGGAAGTGTGGAAAATGTAAATTGCAAATTGAATTTTTCTTGAAAAGACAGCTATTGGCTCGAATTTTCAGGTAATCGGTTATGATGCTGTCAAATAAAATCACTCACAATAGGGTCCACCTAATAATAGCAAATGCAGATTACCTCATACACTCTTAACTCCTTGAAAACTCTTGCTTGTGGCTTCAAGCAGAAGACCTCCAGAGAGAAAAAGTTGCAAAAAGATTTGACCTGAAATCAATGATGAAATCCTTTGCAGCATTTTAAGAGTAACTGTGTAAAGAGAAAGCAATTACTGTTGTTCATTTAATCACTCCTCTGAAAGTGAGCTGAATTCTTCATTTGGGGGTGAAAGAATCCACTTGAAAATATTACTTTGCAATAGCTTTTACTACAAATGGCCCCAGAAACACTGTCTGGGTATAACAAATTACCAAACACTTGTGAATATTTTAACTCCAAACATAACTTTATACATTGGGCCTATTGGTGAAGTGGAAGCATTTGTACATATTATAATAATAAATAAGAACGCAACCAGTCTTTGGAAGATTCAAAATAATGTAGTGGAAGCTGCTATACATTTATATTTTTCAAAATATCTTCTATAAAGTAGATTAGATTTTTTTATTTTATAAAAACTAATTTTGAGTATGCTTCAACTCTACTCCATTCTAGAAAATCAATTTTTAGGAATTACCAATTATTCAACTTCATACATTACAATCTCTATAACTTTAGACACTGATTTATTCATTCTATTTGACAATAAAAAATAAAGTAACCTAAAATAAAATAAAGTAACCTAGTATTACCTTGGTGAAATGTTCTATTAATCTTTCAAGTTTGAAAGTGAATGCCACAGGAAAATGTCAAACAACAGAAAAGTTATTAGGGTAATGGAAGAAAATTTAAAGTACTCTCCTAAGTGTCTGGAACTAGGCTATGCCCTGCAACTGCCTTTGAGTTGAAACTTAAATGAGGTATTGAGTTACAAGTGTGTTTGAGTTAACATAACTGGAGAAAAAGTAGAAAATTCTTTGCCCTAATTCCAGAGAATATTGTGTATAGCTGTAAGTGAAAACAGACACGATAGAACTTTATTCACGTTAGTTGACACCCACAAAGTTGATAGCAATGTATATATGATTCATGATCATCCATTAGTCAAACCCTGCACTGCAGAGAGACCTGTAGGATATTCGTTGGTAGGGCTGGCTTCATGGGCATGTGACATGTGCAGTCACACATGTCCCCAGGCTTAGAAGGGCCTTGCACTTTGTTGGATGTTCGGCTGTCATCGTCTTGAAATTATTAATAATTTATAATAATTTATAATATTTATTAATAATTTTTGAACACTGTAGTTTCATCTTGTAGTGGGCCCCCAAAATTATGTAACTGACCGTCTTTCTTGATGTGAAAACTGAACTGTGACTTGGACCACACTCGATGTCCCCCCATTCCTTAAATATTAAGGAAAATAGTTTTGGCTGTGGTCAAATGTATACAGAGACAAATATTTCTCTCTTCAACCATTTTCCTTTCTTTTCTCCCTCTTCATCCTTAGATGTTCTCTCCTTGACATTGACTATTGTCCACATGTGGGTCTATTATTCCTGGGCTCTCTAGTCTGTTCCATTGATCAATCCCTGTGCCAGACACTAGGTTTTAACTACTACAGCTTTATGATAAATCTTGATATATGATTGTAGAAGACCCCATCTTCTTCAGAAGTGTCTTGGCTGTTCTTGGTCCTTTGCTATTCCATATACATTTTAAAAGCAGCTTACTGTATTGTTGGGATTTTAGGAGAATTAAAATCATTTGATTGATTTGATAATTTTAGGACAGGTTAAAATCAGTCAAGAAGAACATAGGCAGAGTCCAGGATATACCAAATATGGAGCTTCTGTTGTCCTCTCCCCCTGGAGTCATGGATGCATTACTTTCCCAGTTTCAGTGTGTGACAATGTGCACAAAGTACTGTCAACCAGGGAAGCTCACCTGGGCCTGGTGTCCAGGGTCTTTACTGGGGCTCCACTACATAAGTAGGAGTCATCACCCACATGGCTGATTTCAGTCTCCGGTTCCCATTTTTCCAATGTAGTCACCCTTTGCCCTAAATTATCCTGTTAGACTCTCCAGTTATCCAAAGTTCCCAGGCAAATAAAGACATTCCTATCAGGCATGATGTACTAAATGCTTAGAGATTATCTCCTAGAAGCTAGGGACAAAGGCCAAACCTCTTTGGGGGCAAGTTTACAATCTTTACTACACATGAGATAAATAATATAATTTTACCTTCTGACATTAAATCAGCTTTGTATTCCTGGAATGCATTCAACCTGACCATAAATTATTTACTTTTTTATAGATTATGGAATTAGGTTTTATAAGCTTCTGTTTAGGATTTTTACACCTATGTTCAGGAATGAAATTAGACTGTAAATTTTCTATTTAATATCGTTGTAGGGGAAGCAGAACTTTACCTCTACCTTCTTCGGGTCTCTGGCTGGGCCTGAGAATTAAATTAACGTAGGACAGGGCTTCCCTGGTGGCGCAGTGGTTGAGAATCTGCCTGCCAATGCAGGGACACGGGTTCGAGCCCTGGCCCGGGAAGATCTCACATGCCGCGGAGCAGCTAGGCCCGTGAGCCACAATTACTGAGCCTGTGCGTCTAGAGCCTATGCTCTGCAACAAGAGAGGCCGCAGTAGTGAGAGGCTCGCACGCCGCGATGAAGAGTGGCCACAACTAGAGAAAGCCCTCGCACAGAAACGAAGACCCAACACAGCCATAAATAAAAAAATAAATAAAATTTAAATTAACGTAGGACAGATCAACAGGAGAAAAGCACGTAGGTTTGTCTATGTATATGGGAGCCCCCATAGGAAAATGAAGACCCAAAGAAGCGACTACACCTAAGTGTTTGAACAAAGAAGAGCCATTGTGGAAAAGTAACTAAAATATATGGAGAGACTAAAGGAAGATAAGAGTGGATTTTAACAGGGTCTGTTTGTGCAGATTTCTCTCTACCTTGACTCCTCATCTCTGTTGATAAGAATGTTTCTTCTTCTTGGTACAGAGAGGGAACATTTCACATGGGAATTTTTATCTCAAGCTTCAAGGTCAGAGTGTCCTTATCGTATCGGTTGTTTTTCAAATGATTTTGGCTCAAAATAATCCTTAACCCAAAGTGGCATATTTGGGGGCAGCACATGCTGGCACCCTTCACTGTTCTTGTCTAGTTTTGGCATCAAGATTATGCTTGGCACCAAGATGAATTGGGGGCTAGTCTCTCTTTTTGTGGAACCTAAAAGAGTTTTTGTAAAATTGGAATTTCATTTAATAAATATTTGGTAGAATTTGTCTTTTAATATTTGTTAGGATGTGTTAGGTTTTTCTTACAACTTAAATGAGTGTTGGATTTCACCTTTCTTAATGCTTTTCTATTAAGATTATTATATCATTTTTCTCTTTAGAATGTCGGTATTGTAAATTATATTAATGGGCTTCTAATGTTGAACATTTTATAACTTTTGGTTTTGTATGTGGCTGGGTTTGATTTGCAAATATTTTTATAATGTTCATAAATATAATAGGCCTACAATTTTTATCTTGAATTCTCTTATGTTATCAAGATTATACTAAATGTATAAAATAAATTTCCCTATTTTTCTATAACAGTTTGTATAAAATAGAGAAGATCTATTCCTTAAAGGATTGGTACAATTGATTTATAAAACTTCCTGTAAGTGATCCCTTTTTGGGAGGAATAAGTCTGATTACCGATCTATCACTAATGGATACTGGTATTTTGGCATTTTAAAAATACCTTTCTTGAGTCATGTGTTGGTGGTTTATATTTTTCTTAAAAATACCTATTTCATCTATGTTTTCAAAATTACGGTCATAACTTGCTTATTTTATTCTCCTATGATTTAAAATCTCTAATGGAGCTTACACTTCTTCATGTCTAATATTGTTTGCTTATATCTTCTGCCTTGATGAAAATGGCCAGAATTTTTCTTTTCAAATAAACACTTTTGTGTTGATCATCTCTATAGGTTTTTTTAAATGTTATTAATTTGTAAGCTTATCATTATTATTTATTTTACTGCCTTTGGGATTATTGGGGGTTTTCTTCTAGTTAATTGAGTTTTAACTTTAGGCCATTAATTTTCTATTTTCTTATTCTATTATAGATATTTTAAGTCTATTAATACCCAAATACTGCTTTAGCTACATTCCACAAATTCTGACATGTGTTTATCAGTAACAGATGCAAATCCCCTGACTCAGTAGCCTACCTGTGTGTTTGAGTGTCAGCAAGGAGGGCAGTTGGACAAGACACCGGGCTGTGGGATCAGGGAGGAAATGGGTCACATAGTGTGGGGACTTGAGGGCCACTGTAAGGACTTTGGCTGTTGTTATTCAGAGTGAGATGAAAAGGATTTTGAGCAGTGAAAAGATGTGATCTGACTCACTTTAATAGGATCATTCTGGATGTATTAATTACATTGTGAATTTTACAATAAAAATGAACACAGATAGGGAAAACCTTGGCTCTGCCAGTTTTCAAGCAGACTCCCAACAGTATTTCCAAAATCATCTGTTCCATATGTGCACAAGCATAAATTGATAGGATAGCTTTTCATCCAAACAGAATACTTCTTAATATGAAAGAGGACACATTTTATTTTTTTTAATTTATTTTATTGACGTACAGTTGATTTACAATGTTGTGTTAATTTCTGCTGTACAGCAAAGTGATCAGTTATACATATATATACACATTCATTTTCATATTCTTTTCCATTATGGTTTATCACAGGATACTGAATATGGTTCCCTGTGCTATACAGAAGGACCTTGTTGTGTATCCATCCTATATATAACAGTTTGCATCTGCCAGCCCCCAACTCCCAGTCCATCCCTCCCCCATGCCCCTTCTCCTTGGCAACCACAAATCTGTTCTCTATATCTGGAAAGAGGACACTATTAATAATTATGCCGGGAAAACAGGTGCACACAAGGACCGCTATTCATAGGTAAAGCTGGATACATGTCCTCCTATCTATTGAGCACTTACTGTGACTTATGTGTCAGTCCCTCTGCTAGAACACAGAGCCTCATCTGAGAATAAGAAAGGGCCCTTGTGGAAGACAAATCACCTCAATACAATGCGATCAGGGCTATGGAGAATAACAGAGAGAACAAGCCAGGCAGTCCTTTTGTCTTCACAGGCTACTTATGAAGAATGATGGTTTTTAATTAAGGCAGCAGCCTATTTTCAGACTTAGTAATATCCTCCACCCAATCCTTTTTCCTTTTCTCAAAGCATCTTGTTCGATTCAGACATCACATATTGATAAACATTTATGCTTTATCTGTTTTAGATTGTTGTTACATCACTGTATTAGGTTCCTGGCATGGTCATAACAAATTAGTACAAACTCAGGGGTTGAAAATAACAGAAATTTATTCTCTTATCATTCTGGAGGCTGGAGTCCGAAATCAAGGTGTCAGTAGGGGTGGTTCCTCGGAGCCTATGAGGGAAAGATCACTCCACGCTTCTCTGCTAGCTTCTGGTGACTGCAGACAGTCCCTGGTGTTCCTTTGCTTGTACATATCTCCAGTCTCTGCCTCTATCTTCACAACTCCTTCTTCTCTATGGGTCTCCTGTGTCCTTTCCTCTACTTAAAAGGACTCCAGTCATAGGATTCAAGGCCCAGCCTAAATCCAGGATGATTACATCTTGAGATCTTTAACTAATTACATCTACAAATTTCCCAAAAGGTCACATTCTGAGGTTCCAGATAAATTTTTAGCAGACACTATTCAATCTACTGCACTTGCCTAAAATACAAAAAAAAAAAAAAAAGAAAGAAAGAAAGAAAGAGAGAGAGAGATGTAATTCTAAAGTATAAGGGAAAAAACTTTTCTAAATGAGACTTTTGAATTTCTTGGTACTTTGTCCTGGATCTGAGGAAATGAAACGTATTTGAGGTGGAATTGCTTTAAAAAGCACTCCGTTGGAAAAAGTAGATGGGTCAGAGGCTAAAGGTCACAGAAAAGAAAATGTTAACCCCTATAGGTGGTGGCTTCTGGGGGGATAATTACATATTGGATCACCCACCAAGCCTGCTTTATAGTTTAATGTGAAAATGTAAATAAGAATGACAGTGTCTCTGAAGCATTTAAAAATGCTTACCCAACATTTATTATTATTATTGTGTTAACAGTTGTGTTAGATGCATAATAGAAAATGGATTGGTACCAATAAGTATTTCACTAAGTCAGCCGCCAATCCTTCCAGTGGCAAATGATTTAGAGTAATTTATTGGCATGATTTAACCCTAGTCAGTGCTTGAGAAGCAAGTCGCTATATTTTAATATTTAATAATATACTTAAAG
The DNA here is from genome assembly GCF_964374135.1 of Grampus griseus. Taxonomy (NCBI): domain Eukaryota; kingdom Metazoa; phylum Chordata; class Mammalia; order Artiodactyla; family Delphinidae; genus Grampus; species Grampus griseus. Next base: position 37,860,655 of record NC_139005.1, read on the forward strand.
ATATAACTATACAAACCTCCTAGGTTATTGCCCTTTGTTCAGCATGCTTCTTTGGAAAAAATTTTCTTGGATTTTATGAGAAGTGCTTCTAGAAGAGGAAGTAGATTAACAGCAGGCATGGAACAATGGGTACAAATTACAAAGTGACAGCAGAGAGCAACATCTTTAAAACTTCGAATTACTACAAGCACTTCCAATCAAGGAAGCACTGAGGCAGAAAGCAGATGGGCACCCACTGGGGATGCTATAATATGGAGACTCTCGGGATCCCTTCCATCTCTAAGATTCCATGATGTGCTTGAGCCGTGGAGAAGTGAACACTGCTGAGGAGGCCAGCAGGCCCAAGTGAAGGAGAGTGAGGCAGCTGATTTAGAAACCTGGAGGGAAATGCTCCAAGAGCTTCTTGGAAATCCATACCCCAGGCCAAGAGGTGGGCCAGGCAACCATAAGGCAGAGGAATGGAATAGAAATATACCAGCTTTCCAGGCAGGTAGATCTGAATCTTGTAGGTGGGTGTGTCTCCATTCCTTCATATACAGTCATTAACATTCATATGAGATTAAATATGCAAATTACCTGAATATTAGATGCATGACAAATGGTAGCTGGTATTAAAAACTAGGAAAGAGAAAAGAAATTGTTGCATAAATGGCAAAAATTCTAATCATCAATTAAAACTATTTACATAAGATGTATAAGCTTTTAATACTTATGAGCATATCTTTTATCATAAAGAGGAACTGTATTAACATAAATGATTACCGTAACATGGGAGTTATTTGCACATATCACTGTGGCAGCCCCACCCTACTGATGTATTATACATGAAAATATGTGTTGCTGATGTGGGTACTGAGAAATCAGGTTATCACTGGCCCTTCCTCCTCCATGTCACTTCCCAAACAAGACAATATCTCATGTGCACTGTGTGTTAAAGAGAATATTTTTTTTCTTTCTTTGGAAGAATGAAATACTTAGAAAAATAATTTTTTAAATTATCAGGATGCTCTCATTAGTACTGAGTTGTTTTTGCTGGAGTGGGTCAAAAATCAGCTTTCTTGCTGCAAGGGTTTACTGAAACAATATGAAATTGATGTTTGATTATCAAGGAATTCAGCTACCTCTGGCACTTTAAAAATAGCATAACGGGGCTTCCTTGGTGGCGCAGGGGTTGAGAGTCCGCCTGCCGATGCAGGGGACACGGGTTCGTGCCCCGGTCCGGGAAGATCCCACATGCCGCGGAGCGGCTGGGCCCGTGAGCCATGGCCGCTGAGCCTGTGCGTCCGGAGTCTGTGCTCTGCAACGGGAGAGGCCACAACAGTGAGAGGCCCGCATACCGCAAAAAAAAAAAAAAAAAGCATAACGTTCAGTGACTTGAATAGGGCTGGTTTTGATAGATTACTGTTGTGGGAGACAATTCTCCATGGATCTCAAGCCTGCTACATGTTCTCTCAACCACTCTGCACATCTTGCAAACAGAGGCACTGTCTGCCTTTTGTTACACACTATCTTTTCAAGGATGTTTGTGTAGAGAACAACCTTGAGAGGTAGAGACTGTGTTTCCCACTGGAGCAAAGGACAGGCCTATCTGCTGCCCAGTGTAATGAATATAATGTCTCTTTTTGGAGCAAAGAATAGGCATGTTTACTGCCCATTACAGAAGATTCTGGTCAGAGTTCTCCTGGGTCACAACCTGCTGGATGCGCAGGTATCATCTGGTCTTTTCCTATTGCCCTTTGGAAGTTGGGGCTTAGGGAGCCGGTGCAAAACATGCTAACATCCTGGCGACAACAGTTGCTGTGAATAATGACACATTCCGAAGCCAAACTACAGGGCTTCCTAACTTGCCCTGCCCCTTACTAGCTGGGCAACGTTACATAAATTACCTAACCTCTCTGTGCTAATGTCCTCATGTATAAAATGGAGATAATTATCATACCTACCTCACATAAAGCAATAAGAACAGGGCTTGATACAAAGTAATTGCTGAACCATTGTTAATTATTTTCATGAGATCATACATATTCCAGGAAATAATTTATCCAAAATGTTCAGGGAAACAAAGGCACAAATCAACCATTCTACCACCGTAGACCATTGATCCACTGATCTACTTCTCAAAAGCTAATTAGCCTAAGGGGAGGAAGAAATAAACATTTTCTGCAGCCCCATCTGTTGGATGGGGGGGATGGGTGCTACTCAAGTCCGACTCACTTTCTCAGCCACTTTGCAGAAATAAAGATGAGGTAAAGGGCTTCCCTGGTGGCGCAGTGGTTGAGAGTACGCTTGCTCATGCAGAGGACATGGGTTTGTACGCCGGTTGGGGAAGATCCCACATGCCGCGGAGCGGCTGGGCCCGTGAGCCATGGCCGCTGAGCCTGCGCGTCCGGAGCCTGTGCTCCGCAACGGGTAACGAGAACAAAGTCCTTTTTCATAAGCTTACAAGAGCCTTTCCTTTTTCATCTAAAACTTACTCACTGAGGTTTTTCAGAGTAGTAGTGGGGGGCTGCCGCCCTCTGGTGGTGCTGTCGTGCATTACGCCTTAGGGTCACACAATCTGGGGTATTAAAACCATAGTAGCGATGACTAGCATGGCAGTTTGCCAAGCTCTTTCAAGTGTTTCGCATTCGAGCCTCACAAAAGCGCTGTGGGGCATGAGGTAGGAGGAGCGAGTGATCTGAAGTCAGAATTCAATTGTTTGGTAATTCACTAAAAATATACTAAGTACCCACCAAGTACCAGGCACTAAGCAGATCTCCCAGTGGCCTCAGCTTTCTGGCCCTTTAGCACTTACCAGTTAAACCTCATCAAAAGCAAGCCCATTCTTGTTTCTCACCTTTTTTCTTTTTTTTGGTTAAGAGGGAAATGAGTGTTGGGTGGTATAAGCATAGGTGGGCCAGGAGAGTTCTGTAGCATTCTGGTTATGGTGCTTTCCAGATGGACTTTATATTTGCAGTCTGAGTGGTTAAAGACGCAGAACTCAGAGACTAATTCTAGCATGCCTAGAGCAGACCAGTAAAGAGTAAGTGGGACAATTTGTAAAGTCGTGTGTGTATAAAAATTATATATTTTTAAAAGCCAGAGGAGTGTCTGACTTCCTAGAAGCTGGGATTTTTCAGCAACGAGGTATCAGGTGAGGTGACATTTCCTATCAACTCCTAAATTCAAAGAAATCAAAACTACAGTAAACAATATTTAGACTAATGTTAACTAGAAATGTTACACCTAAAACACATAGGGGACAATAATAGCGATAAGCAAATAAATAAATGGAGAATTGGCTCTAAAATGAAAGTCACATGTATCTTGAAAATACCTGTAATCACTCATGGAGTATATTGATCATATTGATTTTTTAAAACAAATAATGCATTTCAGGGCTTCCCTGGTGGCGCAGTGGTTGAGGGTCCGCCTGCCGATGCAGGGGACACAGGTTCGTGCCCCGTCCGGGAAGATCCCACATGCCGCGGAGCGGCTGGGCCCGTGAGCCATGGCCGCTGAGCCTGCGCGTCCGGAGCTTGTGCTCCTCAACGGGAGAGGCCACAACAGTGAGAGGCCCGCGTACCGCAAAAAAAAAAAAAAAAAAAAGAATGAAAAGGTTAAGAAACTAGGAGACTGGAAAACAATTCGGCTTTTTTGGGGGGTGTGTTTCCGTATACTATTGACATTTGCTTATTCTTTGCACAAGTAGAGGAGAGACAGAGAGTGGGACCCAGCACAATATTTAAGTGCCAAGACTAATGGAGGCAAATATCACTCCTGCCCATATTCTAGGGACCAGAGCTGTTATTGACTCCTTCCAAAAGCAGTCGGGGCTGGGAAAGGCAGTCTTCCTGGCCCCAGGCAGAAAATGCAATGATTTGGTTTCTCTGCAACAGACAAGGCCTGGAGTTTCTCTTCTCTCCCTCTCAACGCTAAACATGGTCTGTCTGGCTATTGGGCCTTTACACCCGATGTTGTTTGCATCTCTCTTAGCTTATCTTTTCCAACCAGGTGGTAAGATCCAGAAGAGAAATCATGGCTTAAAATTCTTATACTAAATCACACCCAGCATGGGGCCCTGCGTGCTCAGAAATTCCTTGCTCCTACTTAGTGCATTTCAATTTACAAGGTATCTTCACAGATTTATGGCATTGTGGATTGCTGAAATGGAGGACCACTATTTCTGACTTCAGGGTATACAAATGTTTGGATAAGTTGCAGAAGGTTGAGCAAAGCAAATGTTTTCATTCCATGCAGTTCAGCCAGGCCCAGTAGATAGACCCTCTCTCTTTCACCACTAAAATAAACTCTGTTGGGTCATGCTGTATTTTTCTTTTATCACTTCTGGCATTTTATTTGAATGTGTGCATCGATACTCATAAGTCAGATGGAGGTTTCCTTTTTTTGTGTGCTATCTTTTCTATGTTTTGTATCAGGGTTATACTCGTTGGAAATGAATGATCCCATATAGCAGAGTCCTGCACAGGAGTCCCCATCTCTGAGTCTCTGATTGGAGGGCAGCTGTCAGGGGGGCCGCCAAACCCAAATTTTATACTGGAAACCACAGAAATGTGGGGACTTTTGTTATAGCAGCAAGCATTGCTTTTCCCAACTCATACATCCTTCTCATCTCAGGTCCTGCCAACATCCTAGGTGACTTCTATGGCCACATGGATGACCTCCAAGCCTTAGCCTCAGTTCTTCCTAATCTCACTAGCCTTCATGACCTCATTTCCTCTACTGCCATTTAGCTACAATCCTGAGCTTGTTATCCCCTAGAGCTGCTATTCCTCAACAATTACAAATTCTAACAGACACTCCCTTCCACAACTTCCTTTCCTTGCACTATAGCCGCTGCCTTGCTCTTCGATACCCTCAAGAGCTCTTCTCCACTTTTCTGCCCTTCCTGCCTTCACCTTCCTTCCCTGACCACATATATTAGTCTACTAGGGCAGCCGTAACAAAAGCTGTAGGCCAGGTGGCTTAAACAACAGAAATTTATTTTCTCACAGTTCTGAGGGCTGGAAGTCCAAGATCAACGTTTTGGTTGATTCGGTTTCTGGTGGTGAGAGCTCTCCTTCTGGCTTGTGGACGGCCGCCTTCTCATGTGTCCTCACATGGCCTTTCCTTGATGTGTGTGAATGGAGAGACAGCTCTCTGATGTGTTGTTTTTTTTTTTTTTTTAATTTATTTAGTTTTATTTTTGGCTGCGTTGGGTCTTCATTGCTGCACGCAGGCTTTCTCTAGTTGTGGCGAGCGGGGTTACTCTTTGTTGCGGTGCGCGGGCTTCTCATTGTGGTGGCCTCTCTTGTTGCAGAGCATGGGCTCTAGGCGCGTAGGCTTAAGTAGTTGTGGCACACGGGCTCAGTAGTTGTGGCTCTCAGGCTCTAGAGTGCAGGCTCAGTAGTTGTGGTGCATGGGCTTAGCTGCTTCTCGACATGTGGGATCTTCCCGGACCAGGGCTTGAACCCATGTTCCCTGCATTGGCAAACGGATTCTTAACCACTGAGCCACCAGGGAAGTCTGCTGGTGTCTCTTTCAATAAGGACACTAATCCTATGAGATAAGGGCCCCACACTTATGACTTTACCACACCTTAATTACTTTATCAGAGGCTCTGTCTCCAAATACAGCCACATGGGCATTACGGCTTCAACATATGAGTTTGGAGGGAGGGGGCACAAACATTCAGGTCATAACACCACCTTGTTATCAATAATCCATAAGCTCAGTTACTCCCAAGCTAACTACCACCCTGAATTCCCTTGACCACTTGTCCTTCCATCCCACCAGTTTGGAGAAACTAAACATAGATCAATCCCAGGGCCCACTTTTTCTGCTCCTACACCTACCCTGCTACGGAAAAAAAAATCACACAGAAGTGTAGACATGTTGTTGTCTTCAACTTGAAAACCCTCTACATTTCCCTAGTTATATCTCTATCTTATTTTCCATGAAGGGGTCCAGAGTATGCCACTGGGACATAAAAATTACTTTGAGCTGAAGGCATTTGAGAATCAGCAGATGCAGGAAGAGATTTTTTTTCTGAACTCCCCTTATCTGCCTGAAAGCAGAGCCTCCCAAAAGAACTCAATTGTCATCAATCCCTTTCCCAGGAGTTTCACAGTCAGACAAGATTGACTCCTAGCACTGGAGAAGAGAAATTGGCACCAGGATAACAGAACACCTAAGCAGGTATTGTCATAAAACTATCATATCTGCCATTTAGCCTCCTAAGGACCCATTTATTTTCCCTAAAATTAGGGAAATTGTTTTCCTTTCTCCTTCTCCCCTTCCCTTATCAAGATGGTATATAAGCCCCAAATTCTAACCACCTCCCTAAGTCACATTTTTTTCTGGAAACTTCTTTGTATGTATGTGAATAAAAATCTGTGTTTTCTCTGTCTCTTGTCAGCCTAATTCACAGGACTCCATGAATGAGGAAGTTTTTCCTCCCTGGTACCCACAATGACTATTTCAAATCTTCTCTACTTTCTTTAAGTTCCTCCCCAATCTGTCACTTCCCCTCACCCTCATCAAATGACCTCCTTTCCTATTTCACATAGAAATTGAGATCTTCAGGCAGATCTCTCCTCAACTTCCTACCCAGTCCTCCAAATCTCTTTTTTCCCCTTCCCTCTTCATTGAATTGAATTGATGTCCCTTCTGTCCCCCCCACGCATTCATTGCCTCCCTCCCTCCCTTCCTTGCTTCCTGCTGTCTTATGCCTTTGCTTTGCTGTCTTCATGCCCTATCTTAGCTAGATCTTCAGTCTCTCCTCTACTGGCTTTTCTACTCCAGCATTTAAATATGCCCACGCCTTCTGAATTTCTTGATTCCAGCCCTCTCTTGATTCCACAATCCCCCTGCATAGCTCAGGCTCTATCTTTTGTTCTCCTTCCCTCACATACAAACTTCTTGAAAGCGATGTCTGCACTTCTTTATTCCTTATGCATTCCTCAACCCACTGCCATATGCCTTCCTCCTCCACTTTACTTCTGCCAAGGTCACCTGTTTCTAAATCCAGTGAACATTCACAGGCTTCCTCTTCCTTGATTTCTCTAATGTATTTGGTCCTGCTAGAAACACCTCCTTTTCCTCATTTGGCATCACTGATACCATCCTTCTCTGCTTTGGCTCTTGCTTCTTTGGGTCCTCCTTTTCTGGCTCCTATTCTTCCAACTACTCAGATATTTTCTCCTCTGTTCCATCCTCTTCTCTCCTCTTGCTAAATATTCTCTGATATGTTTCATCTACTCCCATGGCTTGAACTGCTAACTAAATGTGGACTCAACACCAAAATCGAAATCTCTGTCTCAGCTCTTTCTTCTGAGCTTTAGGCATCTTCATTCATCTTTGTACTAGACATTTCTTCTGTAGCCCTACAGGCTACTCAAACTCAACCTGTCCAAAACAAAACTCATTTTCTTCTTCCTCAAATATATCTCCCATCTTGGAGATTGGCACCATCCTTTACTGTACCACCCAAGCTATAAATCAGAAAGTAAATCTGATGCTCCCTTCAACCTTCCTCCAGCTAATCAGGCAGCAGTCTTGTCAATCCTAGCATCTTAACATCTCCCAACTATGGCCCCTCCTCCATCTCCATCACCATATCTCAGTTCAGGCCTTTATCATCTCTTCCTTGGGTCATTCTTATAGTCTCCTAACTAATCTGTTACTCCCTCCTCACTGCAGTCAGAAATCTCTTTCTAAATTATGCAGGGGAAGAAAAATTGTTTTCCCTCTACCCATCTGAGGTTCATATACTGCAAATTCGACTAACAAAAGCAGATTAATAAGAGAAAAACAAACAGAAGTGTATCAACATGGGCATCACGCATACACATGGGAGTTCTCAGTGATGAGTAACTCAAAGGGGTGGTTAGAACTTGGGCTTATATAGCTTCTTAAGAAAAGAACAATACGTTTTTAGAGAAGTCACAAGACAAAGGTGAAGGCCTTCAGTTTTCTAAGGCAGCAAATTGTGGGAAGGTAAATATATGGGAGAACTAATAGAAGACAAGGGCTAATTAATAAAGTTTGTTATATAGATTCCCCTGGTGCTGCCTCTGGGCTAATAAGAGTTAGAGTTGTCTCCAGTGATCTACTTCTGTCCTTCCTGGTAAAGAGGGGAGGGGGGAACACCTTTATAAATTTACGTTCTGCTTTAGGTAAATAGAAGCAAAGTAGAGAGCTTTTCTGATATCTGCTTCTTCTCAATTGGCTTCAGCACAAAATAATCCTTAAGCCAAAGTGGCATTTTTGGGGTGGCATATTCTGCAACCCTTCAGTTACACATCTGTTCATATCACTGCAGTTGCTGAAATTCACAGATTGACCTCATGGCTTTCAGAATAAGGTTGAAATGACTTGGGGTGGCACATAGGACCCTTCATGATCTGACTTCTGCCTTACCTTTCTAGCTTCCCCTTTGCGGGGTTCCTACCTCTACCGATCCTCAACTATAGTTCTGGCAAAACCAAACTACTGGTACTGAATGTATCACATTCTCTCTAATCTCTCAGCGTTCACGCATGCTACTCCCTCCAACTGGACTGGAATCCCCTCCCTCCGACTCTACTTCACCTTACAACTCATTCTCCAAGGATTGTTGTGGGGTATTATAGCCTGAGGAAGACTTTTCTGGACACTCAGTACTACTACCACCCTTCTTTGTTCTCCTATAATGCTTTGTGCGTATCTTTATTATTACCCTTGTGTGAGCTGGAAATGACTTGTCTAATTTCAATCAATGAAATCCTCAAAATTGTGCCTCTTTAATCTCTCTAAAAACCTGTCCTACTTTTGCTACTGGGCCACTGTAAAGTCTTCTATTTGTTTCCCTGTTTCCATTCCTCCCTTCTCCACAACCAACCCATCTCAGCATCATTACCAGAAGCATCTTTTTCAGATGCAGATTGAATTAATATGTCTTCTCTGCTTCAAAGGGGTCTTTCAAGGAGGGCTTAAATCAGAAATGGTTCAGAAAATGTTACTTTCACATATGAATGAATGAAGTCAAAGACGGCTTCATAGAAGTGGGATTTTGCTAAAACATTTTAGGATTAATAGACTATCAATCAGTGGAAAATACCACGGAGAATATTTTAGGTGCCTCTTTAAGGACCCCTGAATAGGCTAGATTTGAATGCATTGTTGAGAGAGAAGAATTGTGGGAATGAATACTGGAAAAATTGCCTGGAGACAATCTAAGGAGAATTTTGAGTGCAATCCGAAAGGGTTGCACCATTAAATGTGTTTTATGCAAGACACAATTGGGTTCTGCATCTAATTTCCCTGCTTCAGACTGATCCAGTTTAGGAAACTTAAATGGGAAGTGAAAGGAATTATTTTTCATTATCATTATTAGGTGACAGATCATATTATTGATCCCAAAAGACTGACGGAAATCTCAATGTCATGGCAATGCCACCCCACTCTCTGTCAGAAAAGAAGCCAAGAGATGTGTTGGGAGGGAAAGAGCTGAGGGGGCAAATCGAAATCATTTTAAGAGCTGCAATTTTAATGTTCTGCTATGAAAATTACTGAGATATAGACTGACCTAGGAAACATTGTTTAAAAGAAAACTATCAATTACTGTCATATTTAACCAAAGCCAGTGCCTGTTTCAATGCTTAATTTTTTAAATGTGTATCAATTATAAGATAATCATATTCTTATAAGAGAATCTAACCAATAAGAATAGGAAAAATTAGGGGGAATATGCCATTATTTAAAAAGAAAATAATATGCTACAAAAAGTTTGTCTTCAGAGAATATGATAGGCTATTTAAGAGGATGCTCCAGTGTAAAAGCTTGGTTATCAAATTCAGATGCTTCAGGGAAGGACTCTTCTTTTGTACCACAAAATAAATAGTTTGCATTAGGGCAAGGTTCCCCTCAATGGTCTGAATCATCTTTGACTGGCTAATAATTAAGCCAGTGATTTTTAATTTTTAAAACTACTTTGAGACAGGGAAAGTTTGAATTAATGTAGATTCTGTTATTATTCTTAAATGCTTTTAAAACAATGAATTGAGAATAGCAATGCCTGGATTAGATTTCCAGACCTACAGTGATTGAAGAACTTCCACTACATTATGTCAATTAGTCAACAAATATATCTCGCTGCTAAAAACAAACAAACAAACAAAAAACTGAGTACAATGTGCTGATGAGCTACATGTTTTGTAAACAGAGTTTAAGTCATATAATTATTTTTCAGGAACATATTAAATATTAGCTATCATGATTTTGAATGCGGGTTGTGACAATATTGTGGGATATTTTATGACACTTAAAGGAATATTTAAGGCTAGTGAAAGGGAGGTCTGTTGAATTGAATGTAAGTATCTTCCTCCTGCCCTCTATTAGAAGGACATTTACTGATAAGGCAGCAGCCTTAGGAACAACATGAAAGGTGATCTCTACTGGTTACATACCATTTAAGAAAGACTGGTGGTCAGCCATAAAAAAGAATGAAATACATAATGCCATTTGCAGCAACATAGATGGACCTAGAGATTATCATACTAAGTGGATTAAGTCAGACAGAGAAAGACAAATACCATATGATATCACTTATACGTGGAATCTAAAGTATGACATAAATGAACTTATCCACAAAACAGAAACAGACTCGCAGACATAGAGAGCAGACTTGTGGTTGCCAAGGGGAGGGGGTTGGGGGGAGGGATGGATTGAGAGAGTTTGGGATTAGCAGATGCAAACTAGTATATATAGAAAGGATAAACAATAAGTTCCTACTGTATAGCATAGGGAACTACATTAAATATCCTGTCATAAACTATAATGGAAAAGAATATGAAAAAGAATATATATATGTGTGTGTGTGTATGTGTGTGTAACTGAATCACTTTGCTGTATAGCAGAAACTAACACAACATTGTAAATCAACTATAGTTCAATAAAATAAATTAAAAAAAAAAGAAAGACTGGTGATTCAATGAGTTGAATTTAATGTTAGAAATTGAGCTGAATGATAAAACATGAAGTGTTTTCAGACTATAAAGGCACATATCAGCAGAGTCTAAACTATGAGATTCTAAAGCATGTATTAGTCTAGGAGAGTAGTACTAAAGCTTTTCTAGACTAAAATTAAAATAATTATTAAACAAGTAGTGATTTAATAAAAAAATAAAGAAAGAAAGAAAAAGACAAAAAAGAGAGTGAGAAAAAGGAAGGGAGGGAGGGAGGGCGCAAGAGAGGAAGGAAGGAAGGAAGGGAGGGACATGGGAAAAGAAGAGAAAATTTAAAGGAACTGACTTAATACTTGGCGCCAAATTCAGTGGGATTTTTTCCCCATGAGAATAAAACCAAACATAAGACAATAAACATGCATAATATGTATGGACACAAATTTTGTAAGCGCTGCCAAAATGATAATGCTGCTTCTATTTTCAGAAATATTTTTATTGGACACACTCAGTTGATTTTATCCAGCTGTCAGCGAATACTTTCTGGAAGTTGCCAGAAAGTGAATTGAATGTGAACATTTAAAACAATGAGTAAATAATCTTAATCCATCCATGAGCATAAAGAAGGGCCTGTGGGGCTTCCCTGGTGGCGCAGTGGTTGAGAGTCCGCCTGCCGATGCAGGGGACACGGGTTCGTGCCCCGGTCCGGGAAGATCCCACATGCCGCGGAGCGGCTGGGCCCGTGAGCCATGGCCGCTGAGCCTGTGCGTCCGGAGCCTGTGCTCCACAACGGGAGAGGCCACAGCAGTGAGAGGCCCACATACCGCAGGAAAAAAAAAAAAAAAAGAAGGGCCTGTGGGCCAAAAGGCTTCCATATCTGCTTTTTGGCACAGGTATCGAGGTGTTCCTAGACCTGGTTTGTGTAGGATGTGCTTTCAGAATTGTTTTTCCAATGGAAAAGCTAGGTTTATGATGAATATCTTCTGTCTTAAAAGGTCTTCCTGGTGGCCAATAGTAGCATCTTTTCCTGAGATGCCTGCCTGGGACCGGAGAACGTCTGCTGCCTGTGCTAGATGGATTCAGACAAGCTCAGGTAGGGATCTGGCCCTTGAGTTCACACTCAAAAGTTCCCCAATGCAATGATGAGCATTCTTGGTTCTTCGGTTACAAAGAAAAGATAATGGCGTGGCTAAGATGCCTGGTTACCCAGCAGCACGTGGCTTTTGTACCAACCCCGGGCGGAGGGAGGACCGTGAGCCAGGCAGGAGTTTGGCCAAGGGATGTACAATCACATCCCATCTCAGCTACCTGCTAGCTCTGTTAGGTAACCTCAGGCAAACTTGCCCATCTGAGAGTGGGTCTACTGATGCCTGCCTCCCAGGGATGGCGCACTTCTGTGCAATTATGTCAGCAAGAATCTGTGTGCCAAGCGCACAGACCAGTCACGGTGCCTAGAGCCGTCATTCTTGGCAACTCTGAGGTGCCACAGCTCAGACTTTGATAATTGGTTGTTTTTTAAAATGAAGCTAAAAATGATAGAATCTTTACCTAACACCTAGGGATATCTGGCTGCCTGCCTCCAACAAAGGTATACTAATACCAAATTCAGACTATTAATAATGAATCAGAAAGAGTGGGCTTTACCCCAGAAACCAATTAAAGTACAGCCAGGGGCTTTGAAACCAGACAAACTTGGGTTCGGATCTTAACTTCTTAATAGCCATGTGGCCTTGGGTAAGTAATTCATGTCTGTCAATTTTCTCCTACGTAAGATGGCTTCATGGTACTTACTTCAGTATGGCGTTGCCTAGATTAAATGAAACGATGTGTATGAGCGCTGGCTCTGCCGCTGACTGGCTGGAGGACCTTGGGCAAGTTTCTAAACCTCTGCTTCAGTTTGTGTGCAGGTCAGAGGCTTTCAGTCATCCCTAATTCAGAGGTTGTTCAGAGGATTACATGGAAAACAATTAAAACAGGGGCTGCCACATGGTGAGTACTCACTAAATGTTAGTCATTCATTTTTTCATCGTCACTTCTTTTTTTTTAATAAATTTATTTATTTTATTTATCTATTTTTGGCTGCGTTGGGTCTTCATTGCTGCACATGGGCTTTCTCTAGGCGAGCGGGGGCTACCCTGTGTTGCGGTGTGTGGGCTTCTCATTGCGGTGGCTTCTCTTATTGTGGAGCACGGGCTCTAGGCGTGCGGGCTTCAGTAGCTGTGGCACATGGTGTCAGTAGTTATGGCTCACGGGCTCTAGAGCGCAGGCTCAGTAGTTGTGGCGCACTGGCTTAGCTGCTCTGCGGCATGTGGGATCTTCCCGGACCAGGGCTTGAATCCGTGTCCCCTGCATTGGCAGGCGGATTCTTAACCACTGCGCCACCAGGGAAGCCGTCATCATCACTTCTTATTCAGCGATGTTATTATAACAGCCAGAAATTAGGTTGATTAGATGACAATAGCACAGACTTGAAAAAAATGCTTTAACCATATAGAGTATAAAACGGCAAGAGGAGTAACCTCCTAAAAGCAGTATGCAGAGTCTTGCTCTCTTGAGTTTAGCCTTACACAGACTCTCAGTGGAACGGAAAGAGGGGTCCAGGTGGAGGAGAGAAGCAGTAGCTGTTTTGGAAAATACTGAGAGAGGAGAGGACCACTCTACAGGAGCGAACCACCCATGAGTCACCAACGCTGGCCCCAATGCCATCTTTTTTTTTTTTTTTTTTTTTTTGCGGTACGCGGGCCTCTCACTGCTGTGGCCTTTCCCGTTGTGGAGCACAGGCTCCGGACGCGCAGGCTCAATGGCCATGGCTCGTGGGCTCAGCCGCTCTGCGGCATGTGGGATCTTCCCGGACCGGGGCACGAACCCGTGTCCCCTGCATTGGCAGGCAGACTCTCAACCACTGCGCCACCAGGGAAGCCCCGCTGCCATCTTTGAGTATCACCATCATCTTGCATTTCACTGTTCACCAAGCACCTCTCATCACACACTTGACCCTCACCTGGAGTAGGTGGATATTCTGAGTGGCCAACCCTCATGTTACACACCCCACCCCTTTCAGGTTTTTCCTTTTGCCTGGTGTTCTCTGTGGTAATGTAACTTTTTCCTCATACCAGGAACTAATTCAGAAAATATGTTGCCATGGAAGTTGCTGGAAGTTTCCACGTATTGACAAGGAAAAGAGTTAATTGACCTGTCGCACCACACCACCTCCCCAGAGCTCATCTTTAACTGCACGCAGGAGTCACTGAGTAAACACAGCATCTCTGCTGTGTGCCTCTAAAGCAGGCAGGATGCCTCTTGACGGAACTAGATTCGAAAAAAAACCCAAAACACACCTGCTCCAAAGATAGAAGACAGTGTATTAAAGCTGTGTCAGGCTTACTGCCGGATATCCTTTAAGCCCAGTCTGATTCTTTTCAGGCCCTTGACACATGCTAATTGGCATCACTCACTCAGCAGATGCTGAGAGGAGACTGGCTCGCTTCCTGCTTCTCCTGTACCCAGCAGGACATCTTTCCGTAAACACCAAACGGGATGCCTTAAATAATGAGAAAATATGTGAAATGGGACTGAGATGTATTTAGACCGTTTATTCATCACTGAATATGGCCAAGACCTTCTTGCGCTCTTTTGGGGGGTGAAGAAGAGTGTCACAAACTGTGGGACAAAGTAGAAAATGTGACACGTGGAAACCAACTGTTGTCAGCACTATTTGCCCGCTGTGGCCTTTCCTCACCTCAGTGCGCAGCCTCACAGCTCCTTCCTGAGTGTGTTTCACTCATTGGATAAATATTTATTTGCAGATATTTATTTCTACTGTTCTTGGCGCTGGGAACACAGCACACACACACACACACACACACACACACACACACACACACACACACCTGCTAAAAATTCTTGCCCTCGTGGAACTCCACAGTAACATTCAAAATACATGGGACGTCAGTTGGCGACGAATTTGATGCAGAAAGATAAAACAGGAAAAGGGGAGACGGAAGGTGGGCTTGGGGTGGGATATCCAATTTTAAATAAATTGGTCAGAGGCCTCGCTGAGGCAACACTTGAGCAAAGACCCGAAGGAGGCAAAGCCAGTCAGGCAGGAATCGGGAAAAGAATATTCCAGGCACAAAGTGGTAGCGTGCCTGGTGAGCACAGAGGCCGACGGGTGGGCGCAGAATGAGGGGGGATGGGGCCGTGGCAATGAGGCCAGAGAACTGGCAGGGGTCGGGGAAGGGTTGAAGACCATTATGAGGACCCAACCGTGGCTTTACAGTCACCTGTGCAATTTTTAAAACCAAGTGATGGGGCTTCCCTGGTGGCGCAGTGGTTGAGAGTCCGCCTGCCGATGCAGGGGACGCGGGTTCATGCCCCGGTCCGGGAAGATACCACATACCGCGGAGCGGCTGAGCCTGTGAGCCATGGCCGCTGGGCCTGCGAGTCCGGAGCACAACGGGAGAGGCCACGACAGTGAGAGGCCCGCGTACAGCAAAAAAAAACAAAACAAAAAACCAAGTGATGGTTGGATGGAGCCGAGGCCTGGGAGTGTTTCTGAAGTCTCCACTGGTGCCTCCCGGGAGTAGTCAAGGGTTGAGACACACTGAGTCCAGAGGAAGGACATGAGCTAGCTTACGCTTCAGAAGGATCATGGTGGCTGTAGTTTTAAGAACAGGCTGTAGGAGGACAAGGGTGGAAGCAGGGAGACCAGCAAGGCTATAGCAATAATTCAGTGAGGGATGCTGGGGGCCTGGATGGGGATGGAAAGGAGCTGGTGAGAAGAGGTCAGATGCCTCCAGCTAATTTGGAAGGTAAAGCCACGGGGACGTCCCCACTGATGGAATGGATATAGGGTATGAGAGCAAAAAGGAGTCAGACTTGACACCAAGCTTGGGGGCTGAGCAGTTGGAAGGATGGGGTTGCCATTTGACCGAGATGAGAAAGACCACGGGAAAAACCACGTTTATTCAACAACCCAGAAGGCATTTCTAGGTCAAATATAAACACGTTGCATGGAAATGCCCATAGATAGTGACGTACTCTGCGCCTGGCACTTTCCAGGGGTCAAGAATGCCTTTAAGAGGGACAGGGTGGGGTGGGGCTGGAGGGCGAGTTTCTATAGCCAAGTATGGTTAAGGTAGTTTGATAGCAAATAATAAACACGTGTTCCAAGCATTTTCCAAAAATAAACTGAGGAGATAAAGACATAGCCAGGAAAAATTTCCCATAAATGCCTCTGCCGCCATCGCCTCTAAATCTTCAGGACCCTGTGGGAAAAGGCTTTGTTGCCTTGCAAGAATCCTGGCAATGGCCCTAAATTCAAGAGATGTAAGGGATGCTTGCTGCCTCTCCCTTCTCCCCAAGTGTGCAGTACTGAAAACTGAACAGAATTAGAGAGTACTCTGAGTGACAAATAGCAGGGGAGTTAGTCAGCCACCTTATTGCGATAAGCAGGCAGTCCTTAAAGGGCGATGCCTGAGTCCAGTTCCTCAGGGAAATCTCAGACCCTTTACAGGGCTGCATATAATCTCATTTTCCAAAACCCTGTCAAATGCCTAAGACGCTTAACGTTGACCAATTAAATGAGAAAAAAAAAAGTAATAACATTCTTTTAGCAATCAATAACAATCAACATATGATTTGATTTGTCATTCAAATCACTTCATTTCGGACTAATTAAGTCCTATTTAAGGTCCTTATTCACATTATATATTATGATTAATGATATAATTTTTTTAATTGAATCCTTACGTGAATAAGATTTATTAACACAAATATTTCCTGACAAACTTGGCCCGGGATCAAGAACGACATTTCCTCTGGCTTTTAGGAAAGAGTCAAAGTTATTATAAATGGTTGCTTAGGGGAGATATGGCTATTTTCTCCACTTATTTGAAGTAGGTCAGATTGAGAGCTCAAGGCTTCCCTAAGGTTGTAATTAAGTATGAATATTAAAAAACTGAAAACAAATAAAAAATAAACAGCCTTCTTAGGCTTTCACATCACAGGCCTTTCATTAAGTTTGTACCTCAGGCAAGATCCTTTTCTTTGGAAAAAAGAATATAGTTTAAAAAAGAAACAGATTAAAGAAAACCAAAACAAACAAAAACCCCTGTGCCATAGCTCTTGAAGTCTAGACTCCTAGAAAGATTCACTCAAGCATGAACGCTTTGGAGACGTATTTAAGTGGACAGAGCTGAGGCAAAAATGCACACAAACACTCAGTAAGCAGCCTGAACTGTGTAATTCAATCCTGCAGGTCGGTCACATCTTTCTGTCTCTTCCCACCCAAATCATTTACTCTTATAAAACTGGCTTAGTCAAATCAATATCTAGGCTAGCAATGTAAATTTAGTTACAGTGAGGCTTGGATAAACATTAGCTCTGAGGTATTTCTTGGTCCATAGAGTGATAACTGAATTAAGTAGCATTATTTCATCATTGCTGTACGAAGCCCACATTGTTACACAAGAGAAGCTAATATTTCTAACTCTTTTTAGCTTGGCCAAATGTGCTATAAGCCTTTACATGAGCCAATTTACTATGCATCCTCCTTGAAGAGCTACGAAATAGGACCACACGGCAGCTACATTTTCAGCGAGGATGGAATGCGGAATGAGAAGGGTTCACGCTGGGCCGCATCCAGAGGACCAAGTGATCAAACTACTGAAGGGGGCCCACTGCAAGGCAGTTCCGAGCGCACCAATGCCGTGTGTCCTACAGCCGCTCTGGTTGAATCCCCAGTGCCCCAGAGTACGTTCACAATCCTGCCTTCCATCCTGTCTGCATGTCCAGCTGTGGACAACAAACCAGACCTCTCCAAACACAGAGGCCTCCTTGGAGCCTCCGCTCAGGCAACCTTTCTTCAGGAAAACTCCCCTGACCTCCCTGTCTTTGGGCCCTTCTCTAGCAGCGCACTTGCCTCATTAAAGCTGTGTTTCTGCCTCTCTTCAAACACTGGGAGCAGCTGGATTGTTGTTGATCTCTGGGTCGAGCTCAGGGACAGGCACGTATTAGGTATTCAATACTGTGTGTTGAATGAATATAATTGAAAAGTTGACATGCAAACACCTACTATGGGCTAGGTGCTGGATAAAGGGATAGAAGACATCTCCTCAAGTAGCTGAGGACCCGGTCAGGAAGATGAGGAATGTGAATAGAGACAGAACGATAAAAGCCAGCATCGCTTAAGGGCCAGAGCAGCGAGCTGCCGAGGGGAGGGGGAATCACTGCGGGACAGGGTACGGAGTCTTGAAAGAAGAGCCAGACCGCTGGAGGAAAGGTCTCCTGAAGCCAGATAAGCAGAGGGCAAAGGGGACATGATGAGCAAAGCCCTCTTATGGAGCTGGAAAGTATTACAGTTTAGTCTATTACAGTACAGACATTAAGAGGCTGGGTTCTGGATGGATCCAGACAAAACCGGATCCAAATGGACGTAAAAATACCTTCCTCATAGGTATGGGACAAAATATGTAAAGCCCTTATCATGGAGCTTACATATAAAAATGTTATTATTTTTTTCTGTTTTTATAATTTTATTGGAGTATAGTTGATTTAAAATGTTGTGTTAGTTTCTGCTGTACAGGAAAGTGAGTCAGTTATACATATACAAACATCTACTCTCTTTTAGATTCTTTTCCCGTGGAGGTCATTACAGAGTATTGAGAAGAGTTCCCTGCTGTCATTGTTATTATTCTCATTCCTCGGGACATGGCTAGGACATTCAGAAGTCTTCATTCTAACTGTGATGGACGTGAAGTTTGGGGCTGTGAGTGTAGATAAAGGACCAGTGTGAAATATTAAGGTCTCTTTCTCCTCTAGATTTGATCACAAATGATAATAAATGAGCAGTCAAATTTTAAATAGAGTCCCTGACATTCATTTTAGAGCACTATGAACTAAGTTTGCACCACCTCCTTACAATATTGTCTTTCTGAGGTAAGGATCCCAGCTAATGTAACATTCAGAGCATCTATGGGCTGGCTATTCAGTGTTCAAGCCTGTGTCACATTAGCCCGACAGGGTAAAGCAAGGTCTCTGCTAATTATCTGCCTCTTCTCATCTCTTATTTACCAGTTTAGTCACTAGTAGACAAATCAACTCTTACTCGTGAATTGTTTCAGGTTTTTTGTTTGATCTCTCAGTTGTACTGTAATCTCCTTTAAGGGGAGAGAACAGTTATTATACATCATTTACGGCCTCCACACTATGTAGAAATGCTTAATAATCTTCTCCTGGCTACCACTGGCCACTCATCACCAAGGGTTTGGCCTTTGATCTTATGATACTCAACTCCACGACGCCAAGATCCTAGTGCATAGATGTTAGTGTAACTGACACCATCTTGGGCCCTTACAATTTCTCCTGTCCTTCCTCTGACCCTCCCCAGGACTGTACTGTGCAGTAAATCACTTCTCTGTCGTCAAGGGCTTTGTAGTTAAAAGATATTGTTTAAATAATCATTAGGACCAGGTGGCCTCTATGCTCTGTTAGGCCCCAAACAATGATGGAAACCTTCACTGACGTATTCCTGGCGCCCAGGAGACTAGTGACCCATTCATGAATCTTGACTTAGGAATGCCTGTCCCGTTTCCAAGCACCTACCCCCTTACCCTAGGTTAACTACAAAATTGCCTCAATGGCCCCTCAGTGGTACGGAGTATGGCTGCAAATGCTTCTGGATGGTTACCTGCCGGATCCCAATCCCACCCTGTAAGTTACCCTATAATTGACTGATCCATTGATTATACGCAGCCGCCTGCCTCATTTTTCAGTCTCAGTTCGTGGGCACTTTTCGTTCCCTCCGTCCTGTAGACACTTAATATATACACATACTCTGAGTATGATGTTTGATACTTTGCTGATATATTACCTAATAGAGAAGTTTAATCAGGTAAGCTGATGATGCTACCTTATGCAATAATTTTTTTTATTATTTTGAGAAATCTAATTTAAAAATTAGCTGAAAAAATCCCCCACTGGATCTGAATTGCCCCCTCCATTCTTCTAGACATTTAAAGCAAATTATCAGATGCCCCCTCCAATAGGATTATTTTTTCCTGTAAATTGGGGTCATTTTTAATTTAAAAAAATTGAACTCAATCACTTATTCATTTAAAAATCTTGAATATGTCGCTTATGATGATGAAGCAGATATTCGCTTTGCATATTAAGCAGTTTCATGTGTGAAGGGCAGCCAGACTGAAGAGAGCCCGCAGACTAAGGAGGCTTCGTCTATTAAACCAAATCTTCTTAGGTAGATTTCTAACTTTGCTACTTGTGACTCATTGTGTTTTAAGGGAAAAAATAATAATAATTTCCATCTTTATTATGTTTGAATGACTTATGATCCCCCAACCCTTCATTCCTCTTCTCCCAGATTTGCTGTGAGCACTAATTACATTTATGAGTTTACTTATTGCCCGTGCTTTACATAGTTATTCTGTTGGTAGAACATCCCTAAGGGTTCTGTGCAGAGATATTTTTTAAATGATTCTCATGATAAAAACGACTTATTAGCTGAGTCACCTGGGAACATTATTTATCCCTTTTAAGCCTCTTTTTCCTATCTGAAACAGTGTGGGGGGGGTTAATATTTCCCATTTCAGGGCTTCTGTAATGAGGAATAATAAACCCCAATTCTCACACTTAATAAATTAAAGCCAGTATAAATTCCATATATATGTATATATGTATGTATATATGATATATACACACACATACATATCTCTATCTATATCTGTATACAGATATATAGATATCTATATATATATAAATATATCTATATATCTATATCTATCTATATCTATCTATATCTATATATCTATATATATATATCACCTCTTACAATTTATAAAAGGATCTGTGTTTCCATACTCTGTTTACTCTGATCCTCACTGTAAAAGGATTCCCCTTCTGGAATCTATTCACAAATAACAATGGTCCTGTAAGCAGTCCTCTCAATTAGTCAAGAGGTTATTATAAGAGTTTTTGGTTCTACATTTTATATGTTACTAACAAATAATACTTGCAAGGGTGAACTACCATCACCTTTCCACACTAATTTTCATATTATAAAAAATAAAAAATATGAATTGGGGGCTGGCTCTTGGGCAAAGAGGGATGAGAAAACCGTGAAAAGAATTTCACTGCTCTCTTTTAAAAATATCATTCTAATATATTGAAAAAACAAAGAAGTTTGTTCTCTGTAGCTGAAATCTGCACTCGTATCTTTGGAATATGCCTTCACTTTACTATGATCTAATCAAATTTGAAAGCCCCAAAGCTCATTGTTAGGAATCAGATCTGCTGTTGCCGCTTTCAAGCCAAAAATAGTTTTAATAAATGAAAGAATCAGAGATCTAGTCATCTCAAAGTAGTTATTCTGTATTTCATAATTTAGAAAAATAGAAATCACAAATTATAGCCAACAATTTACTCTAGAGTTTATTTAGTATCAGAGGATCACTCTTTCGTTTTCCCAACATATTAGAATTTTTTTTAAGTGAGCGCTAAAATTCTTTTTATTAATAAATCCATTAGCAAGTAATAATAATGTATTTTGACAGAGCTCCAAACGCAAAATTTGCTACAGCCCCATTTTTTTTGGCTGTGTTTCAACAAAATAAGCAGAAGCATAATTATTTGGAAATTTCAAAAAAAATATATGATATTCAGGCCTTACCTCAGGTGGCCTGAACCAGAACCTCTGGTTGGGCAATGTATAGAGGGTACCTGCTAGAAACGCTTGTTTATCTAACTTTCCCCTGTGATCCCATGGAGAAGCCTGGGTTTAGACCTATTGTTAGACCACTTGGTAAACCAGATGACACTAAAAGGTGACAATCACCAAGCAGCGGTCACGGCCAAGAAAAGCCAGCAATATTGCAGGGTGTTTAGGCTATATCCTCTTTTAACAGTGCTTAGCAGGTTGATCCAAATAGACGTCTTTTTAGAATCTGGACTGTGCGTCTTCTTGTCCCTCTTATGCTTCCACCCCCATAAGTTTCACCTATGTCCCTTCTAATTAACATTTCAGAAAAATGTTTATTTAGAAAAATGAAAAAACATGTTTTCTGGGCAAATAATTCAAGCAATCAGCGCTAAAAATTAATCAAAATTTTTTTTTAATATTTAAATCTCTCTAGGCCAAACGGTGAGGATTCATGAAGAACTTAACTATAAATTAATGTTTTAGGCCATTAGTTCAGATTATAAGTCTTAAAAGTGTATTTTAAAAATGTAACTCATGATTAACTAGACAGTCTGTTATCATGAACCTAATATCTTCTAATTATAGTGAAAAAATATTGTAAGCCCAGGAAAATTTCACATCAATGATCTTTGCTTGATTTTTCCAATGAGTATCCACCTCTCTCACAACTGTGTAATAAAAAATACTAAGTACCTTAAAAGAATAACCCAGTTACATAAATCCAGATTATTACTTAGAAGGAAAATTATATAAAAGTTTTGAGTGGAACAAATTTATAAAGTACAAATTAGTTCTGTTCCTATATTTAAAATACATGTGATCAGGCTACTACCAAAAAAAAAAAAAACAGGTACATGTAAGAACTTAAAATTCCACATCATAACAGTCAGTTCTATGCTTTACATCACCACGCCTTCCTATTCCTGTCCAAAACAAAGCTTTGCTTTGCAGCATTCAGGATTTTTGTTTGTTTTCTTTTTTATTATTTTTATTGAAATATAGTTGATTTACAATGTTGTGTTAGTTTCACACGTACAGCAAAGTGATTCCGTTTTATATATATATATATATATATGTTTTGTTTTGGTTGTAAATATGTTAGTTTTTTTTTCTTTCTTTCTTTTTTTTTTTGCAGTACGTAGGCCTCTCTGTTGTGGCCTCTCCCGTTGCGGAGCACAGGCTCCAGACGCGCAGGCTCAGCGGCCATGGCTCACGGGCCCAGCCACTCCGCGGCATGTGGGATCTTCCTGGACCGGGGCACAAACCTGTGTCCCCTGCATCGGCAGGCGGACTCTCAACCACTGCGCCACCAGGGAAGCCCAGTATGTTAGTTTTTATCTCAGCTCAGCCCATCCTTTAACCAAGCATCTGGATTAGGACCAGCCAAGATCAGGCTCTCCAAACTCCCCACTCTAGCACTGTCCATGTCCCCTTGCCAAAGGCAGCATGCGTTTCCTAGGAGCAAGGGTTTGAGGGCTGAAGGACCCTAGAGAAAAGGTTGAATTCAGAGATCCTCTGCAAACTCCCTGCCAGCCAGGCTCTTTCACACTCAGCATTGGGGTCATCACGGCCCCTGGAGGCAGCCCCTCCCCTTGCTGGAGAGTGTCAGTGGTTCCAAAGAGTTTTCCCTTGTGTCCAGACTCCCCTGTGATCTTGAACAAACCACAGCATCTCTGAGTCTGAGATTCTCCAAATATGAATGATGAAAGGAGTGATGATTTCAAAGGTTACACAGATCACAGAATTCTTCCTCATTACTTAAATGGCAGGAACTGGAATAAAATGTTTTCCTATAGGGACTTCCCTGGTGGTGCAGTGGTGAAGACCCCAGGCTCCCAATGCATGGGGCACGGGTTTGATCCCTGGTCAGGGAACTACTATGATCTCGCAAACCGCACAGTATGGCAAAAAAAAAAAAAAAAAAAAAAAATTAAATTAAAAAAAACCTGTTTTCCTGTAATATCTTTGGGGCTGAAGGATCTTATCTAACCGGTGAGGTCTGTGTTTAAAAGGCAGAGGCAGGGACTTCCCTGGCAGTCCAGTGGTTAAGATTTCACCTTCCAATGCAAGGGGTGCGGGTTCGATCCTTGGTCAGGGAGCTAAGATCCCACATGCCTTGGGGCCAAACACCAAAATATAAAACAGAAGCAATACTGTAACAAATTCAATAAAGACTTTAAAAATGGTCCACCTCAAAAAATAAAAACAAAAATAACACCAGGCAATAAAGAATTGTCAATGCGACTGAGCAGTGGCTAACATCCTATTCCCTCGGCACACATCATCCACTCCTTAACCCCCAGCTGACCAGCATCTGCCACTGGGAGCCTGGCTTGGCACTTATCAAGCTGTCACCAAGTACCCAGTTCCCCCAAAACATTGCCAAAGTCAGTCTTCCCTCCTCCTCTGGTTCTCCAGTTCTCCAAATATTTGTTACTGTTGCCTAATTCCATCTTTTAAAAATTCTCTTCTCTTGGCCCCAGGGACAACACATCCCTGAGTCACTCTCCTTTGCCATTTTCTGACCTCTCTTTTGTCTCGTTCTTTGGCTCCTTCTCCGTCCCCATAGTTAAAAATAACCACTTTTTGACCCTCTCATCTTCGCCAGGAAGAATCCCAAAACTCAGCTCTCCTCGCAACCCTGTCACTAACTCACTGTGTGGCCTCAGACAACCCACAACCCTCTCTGGGCTTCCTTTATCCCTGAGAAAGGAAAGGAGCTGGACTTGATGATCCGAAATCATAGTCCCTCGGAGCTTGGCAGTGCTACACTAGTCCGTCCTAATCCCATTCCTGTCCTCCATCAGCATATGGTACATTTTCAGAAAGCCAGTCCAAGTCTGTAATGGAGCTAAGACCACCAGGAAGTCATCAATTCCAGGGTAGAAGAAACCTTAGACATCACCTAGTCTGAAATTTTCATTTCATAGCTGAGGAAACCTAGGTCAAGAGTGGGTACTCGGGGCTTCCCTGGTGCCACACTGATTGAGAGTCCGCCTGCCGATGCAGGGGACGCGAGTTCGTACCCCGGTCCGGGAGGATCTCACATGCCGCGGAGCGGCTGGGCCCGTGAGCCATGGCCACTGAGCCTGCGCGTCCAGAGCCTGTGCTCCGCAAGGGGAGAGGCCACAGCAGAGAGAGGCCCGCGTACCGAAGGAAAAAAACAAAAAAACAAAAAACAGTGGGTACGCGATTACATCACAGCAGGGATAGGAATGAGGAGGAGGTCTCCGGGGCTCTCACATGTTCCAAAATCAGAGCTTAAATATCTTCCAAACCTGGTTGAAATGTATAATGGTGTCAGAGTAAAATGTGATATAGAAGGTATAAACTGGGTAGGGCACCTTAGAGCCTTTTTCCCTCTTTAAAAAAAAATAAACTCTGTACTGTAACTCTAAGAAATTTGGAGAGGTATTTGCTATAGAGGGTGCTTAACACAAAAGTAGCAAAATCAGATCACATAAAACATCTTAGATGTATATTTTTAAATAGGCAAATAAAACAGAACATCAAGTCGCAGAACACATATATTTACAATAATTCAAATGTCCAAAGCACAATACAGTGGTATCTCTTTAACAGTTCATATAATTTAAGACATACATTCACACAAGCATATGAACAAATACTAGAGTCCTAGACCAAAGGCTGAAGAAGTTCCTCAGACGTTCTGGCACTGACACCTACATATTTATGGCAACAGATAATGATGGCTTTAAACTTTCAGTAAGATCTTTTGCACAAAGATAGGAAATGTACAGAATGGGAAGAAGACAGTCAAACAAATGTACCTTTACTGTACTATTTATCTAACACCACATGGGATGCGGCACTGCTCAGTAAATTTGATCAGGATAGTCTATTTACTCTGGTCTGCAATGATGACATGAACCGAATTATTCCCAAATCTAACTTCACTTTGCGCTTTATAAATAATTGCTGCTTGGTTCTTCCTTCTACATCTTTGAAAAATGAACACAACGCTTTTCTTTAACATAACTCGACTTTGGTGCCAGTAAGTTAGTAAAACCCCTTTTTTAAGAATACTAATACTTGGAACTTATTTTTTCTTTTAAGAATCCTGAGTGAAAGGACAGTGTCAGTGATATCACCTCCAGGCCAGCTTTGAGATTATCAGTGGTGCTAAAAACTAAGCTACTATCTAGAACTTAAACTCTGAAAACAACCCCATCTTTCTCTGGCACGAACCCAAGTGTGTCAGCACATTTCCTATTAACCAGAGAAAGAGACACTTCGGTTGTATTTCAGAAAAACAAAACAACCCCATTTCTGTCCTTCTGTTTATTTCTGCAGACCACACACAAAGCGGAATATGAAGAGATTCAATCACTGCGTCATAAAAATACAGGCACAAAATTAAGTGGACGCCACAAAGGGTGTGTCTGAAAACACTGAATTGACTGAATCTGAGTCAGATTTCACCCTTGTGGACTTTAAGATGCCCTCAGCTATGACCGTTTCACTGGGAAAGAGCCTGACTTTCCCATTCTGCCCTGTTGCAGTATCCTTCAGGGGTTCCAAAAACACCACTCTTTTCCCAGCCCCTGCCTTCCGTTCATCGGCGGGGGCATCGCTTTCAGGGCCAGAAGTGAGAATAGATGCATGGGCATTGCTTTGGTTTAGCATATTTTTTCGTCTCTTGGGTTTACATTTGCAGGGACACGGTGTCAGATAGAGGTACAGAAGTACCAAAACAATGCTGGCCACACAGGCTGCAAGAGTGGTAAAAGCCGTGTTAAATGCCTCGTGAGCATGGGATCTGTTTACGGTGAAATTGCTCACGTTTATTGTGATATCCACAGTTTCATTTAACAGACGTTGCCGATTCATTGCAACACAGGAATACACTCCAGCATCCTCAAAACGAGGACTTTCTATAACCAGACTTCCATTGGGAAATATGTGAAAGTTTTCTATCTCTTTATCGGGCTCCAGCACTCTGTTATCTGGACCGACCCACATGAAATCGGTATTCACGTTACCAGTCTTGCTATCACAGTGGACAATCAGCCTTTCCCCCACTTGCGCCTCATGAATAAAGCCAAGGGCACGGAAGGAACCATTGATGATACTGTCAGAGCAGTTCATAAAGCTATCCTGGAGCAGAAGCACCTGATGGAAGTGCCTAGCGTCAGACCACAAGCGACAGGTATAATCATTCTTAAAATCCATCACTGAGCTGAAGTGCCTACGATACCAAAAGGTCAGCAACGAGTAAAGGGAACAGTCACAGACAAATGGGTTTCCATGAAGGTAGATGCCTCTCAGCTGCCTTCCTGGCACTAAATTTATATGATGCATCGGCAGGGAGGGGATCCGGTTATAAGAAACATCTAGAAACATCAGTTCTGCCAGCTTGAACCTTCCAACGTACAAATCCATGGGAAACTGCGTGAGAAAGTTTCCACTTAAGTAGAGTTTCTGCAGTTGGGAGAGCCCTCCAAACGCTGAAGGGTCGAGATAGGAAATGTGATTGTTGTAAAGCAGGAGCACTTCCAGAACCTTCAACTCCTGGAACACTGCACTTTTCACAGTCTTCAGCTTGTTGGACGATAAGTCGAGACACTTAAGATTTGGCGTGCTGGAAAAACTGTCCGTAGAAATGCTCGTGATGTTGTTATGCCGAATAATGAGGGTGTTCAGCTTTACAAACGACACCGGAATCCACTCAGAATCCAGGAGCCCGATTCTGTTATAACTCAGATCCAGTCTCTTGATCAGTCTGAAAAGGTTCCCAGGCACCTTGGACAGGTTTTTGTTGGTGCAGCTGACGATGTCAGTGGCACAGATGCAAGCGGTGGGGCACACCCCGGAGGCCCCACGGCTCGCAGTCACCGTGATCACCAACAAACACAGCAGTTCCCTGCAGCCCGGTCTGACAACTCCAGGCAGGGTGGGCAGTGCGTGTAAACGTAAAGACATTATGGTCGCCTCTAGGGCTCTTCCAGGCGCCTTTTCCACCAGCTCAGCCTCCCACCAGTGAACCTGGTAAACAATCAATATTTAAAGAGGGGTAAAAAAGCAAAGTTAACTAGCACTAGTTAGCCCTTAAGAATAATATCTGGCTTTCTTTCCAATAACTTTTGAAATGAAAGCTTTTGGGTTTTTTTCACACTGGGGAGCCTACATGTCCTTTTTACTGTTGGATGCAATTTTTCCTGGGTGACTCCTGCTTACAGACATTTACAGTCTCATTCTATCAACACAACCGTCTCAATATCAGAAACTCAATTGTTTTTTAAGGTGCATCCTGCGTTGTTTTTTTTAACTCTCTCCAAGAGTCACAAAAATATACAAACGCATCTTATAAACAATTACACGGAAATACTTAGCAAGCCACCCGTCCAGAAAGCAACTCACGGAGCTGGGAAGCCTCACGGGCTCCGGGGATAGGCCGCCGACGGTGGTGTCTTCTGCAGGTCTGTGCGTCTGTCTGTCTGTCACTCCGGCATCTTACGAGTTCCTTTCCCTTTAGCTCCCGGCGGGCGGCAGCCTCTCGCTGGCTCGCAACTTTGGGGAGTTTCAGGCAGCCGCAGCGGCGGCAGCAACCCCGGGCGCAGGAAACGTCTCGGCCGGCTGCGGTTGCTTCTCCCCGGCTCTCTTCATTGCTCTGCTGAAGGTACCGCCTGGGCGCTCTGGCCGTCGCGTGCCCGCGCGCGGGGCGCCTTGCTCCCGGAGCCTGGTCCAAGGGGCGGAGGCGCGGGGAGCGGGTCGGACCCGGCCCCGCCTCTCCGCGCACCGGAGGCTGCAGGGCCCGGGTTCCCGGGCGGCGCCGGCCGGGTTTTATCCCCGCGCGCCCGGGGTCGGGTGCGGGGCTGGGAGACCGGTCCCGCCCTCGCACGTCCTCCCTCCAGCGGGAACCAGCTCCCGGGCTGCGGGCCGGGGGCGCGCGGCGCGGGGAGGGGGCGGCTGCGCAGCCAATCGGGGCAGCGGCCGGCGCCCCCTTCGCCCCCACCCGGCAGCCCCGCCGCCAACTCCACCACCCTCCCCCCACTCCCGGGTCCCGGGAGAGCGGCCGCGCGGGCGGGGCGGGGCGGGGGTCGACACCTGAGGCCGTGGGCGGCGTCCCCCGGCGTGAGGACGCGGTCGCGCACTCCTGCCAGTCGCGTCCGCGAGCCCAGCCGGGGTCAGCAGGGTGATAGGGTTGGGAGAGGATAAGGGACACGCCCAGTCCCGGAGGGAGAGGTCGCACCCTTCAAGACCCACTTCGTCGCGGCAGCGCAGGTCGCCTCCCTCTCCCACCCAGTCCGCTGAGCTCCCCGACCTCTTTACGGCTTGCTTTGGGCGAAGGCCAAGGGGCTCGCAAAGCGCTAAGTGCAGTAGGTTTTAAAGGTTTACAAAACAAACACAGAAGCTGCCTTCCGTCTCCGCCGTCATTTGGGGGCGGGGGGGGGGCGCAGAGAAATGGGGCACGTTCCCTCCGGTGCAACAGGATCTCTTCTAGGGGAAAGGAACCGGGAAAGCGCAGCGGGGACACTCCGCAGCTCCCTGGGAAAGTTCTGTCCCTTTCCCAACTCAGGAGGAAGCATCAGCGATGGTCCCCCGTTCGCGAAGGAGAAGCTCAGGAAAGAAGGGTTGGAACCGACCTTCCGCCTGGAAAGCAAAGATAACAGTATTCAGCTTGAAAGAAAAAGGAAAAAAGAAAAAAAATCCCAGATCCAGACTTTTTTTTTTTTTCAAAATGTGTTCGCGCCGGACAAGGGCTGATCCCAGACAGAAGGGGTGTCTTGCGCGGAGGTTCTTCATCCCTTCGCGAGAGGCAGGCTAGGAAAGTTGCAAGCAGGGTGGACAAGGCCAGGTGACAAGATCAGGCAAAATGAGGTGGGGGAAGGGGAGTGGAGCTGATGAGCTTTTCGATTAAAACTCCATTTTTGGTTGATTCCGAGATCAGTTTTAACGATGGGATTTGACTGAGCCAACTGACCCATTTAGCTGTTATATCCGGATTAACAAGAACTAAATTACTGCGCTGACGAGAGATATTAACCAAAGCAGAAGGGAGGGGGACATTGAAAAGAGGACCAAATTGAGAACAACAGTTGGGGGCAGGGCACATAACTTGTAATATTACTTAAAAAATAGAAGCGATGACGTAGACAATCAACTGCCCCCCCCACACACACACACACTTGCGGTACCGTGAATTTAGTGAGAGTTGTTCTCTACATTGTCCGTGAATGGATTCATGTGGTAGCACAGATCTGCTAGGCTAGTGCCAAATTTAAATAGAATTGTGTGCATCGTTAATTTAGTTAGGCTTTTTGTGGGATGAATCTGAAATAGCACCTGGTAAATTAAGATTTTTCAGGTGAGAGCAGCTTCATTCAGATTAGTTTCAGTTTTATGAAAAGTTGAAGTTTATCATAAGACTACACAGCCTGAAATGCTTCCGGAACGCATTCCTTACTGCGAGCTCCCAGGGGAGAGGAAGAGGTTGAGATTTTCTGAAGTATACGCCACACGTCCTTGGGTTCTCAAAGAAACTTGGTCTCCAGGCCATTTTTACAGTTAGAATGATTAACACAGAGAAACAGATTAAAATTACTCAGAGGCATACCTTTTAAATGACTCATAAATGACCAGATGTTTGCAGTGTTTTACTAAGTAACTAACATCCTATTCAAAGGAAAACATGAAAGTGGGAGAAAGACCTGTATTTAAAAGGAAAAGAGTCTAAAAAGAAAAGTGATTTCAGGGGCTTCCCTGGTGGTGCAATGGTTAAAGAATCCGCCTGCCAATGCAGGGGTCACAGGTTTGAGCCCTGGTCTGGAGAGATCCCACATGCCCTGGAGCAACTAAGCCCGTGCGCCACAACTACTGAAGCCCGCGCGCCTAGAGCCTGTGCTGCGCGACAAGAGAAGTCACTGGAATGAGAAGCCCACGCACCGCAACAGAGAGTAGCCCGCGCTCGCCACAACTAAAAGAAAGCCCTCGCGCAGCATAGAGGACCCAACACAGCCAACAATAAAATTAATTAATTAATTATTTTAAAAAAGTGACTTTCAAAAATGGAAACAATGGTAATGTTATGTTATTAGGGCTGAAGGCACATCTTAGAAATATTATGCAAAGATTACACAGCCTAAATAAACTACATGCACTCAAATCCACAGGCAAGTTTATTTATCTCTTTAGAGACCTGATTTTTGGGATTCTGCACATTTGCCAAGGGGAAAAGAGTTTTGAAAGGGATGGGTTTACTTGGCTTGCTGAAGAGAAAGCTAAGAGTTGACTGTAATAATGGTATAAGGTGAGACCTTACTTTGTAGAGGATAACTTTATATCTTTCTGGCATCCCTTCCCCTTCTTCTACCAGATGCACTCTTCCCACTCGAAGGTATATTCCACAAGGGTGAAATGTTATGTCTTGGACACTGCTCTTTTCTTAGCTTCTAGAACCATTGAAGGAATTTTTGATGAATCAACTGCTGAATGGAGAACCTATTCTAGGCTTACGTGACCTGAATCTGCTCATAGCCCTCCTGCTCTTTATACTTCAAAAAGCTTTTCTGAAAAACAGAAGAGAGGAAAAGACGAGCCCTGCGAACATTATTTGAGTCCTGGATCCCGCAGTGCCTGAAAGCCACTGCACAATTTTACTTCCTTTCTAATTACATTCTCCACCCCGCATCCTTTTTCTTTTTCTTCTCCCGCCCCCTCCTCCTCCTTTGCTTAAATTATTTTGAGTTGTGTTGATATCACTTGTGACTGAAAGAGTCCTAATATATATAATGATGGTAATAATAAATAAATATGTATTGGGCTGTTATGTTTCAGATCTGAGCTCTGTGTTTTACATGCATTATTTTGTTTACGGCTCACCAAAACCCTGTGACATTGTATAATCCTATAACGCAGATGGTAAACAACTGTGTTCCAAATTATCTGAAAATGGAATGGGACAAAATTAGCTTGAAGCTCCACTTGAAGGATTTAGATTAAACAGAAGAGAGACGTTTTTGACAGGGTAGTTCCAGCCTGCAATGGGTTGCCAAGACAGATGGTTGAGTTGCCTTCTCAGGAGTTTAAAATAGGACACATAGATATTTCTCTGGTCTTTTCCACATGGCATAATCTATTGGTTTTTCTGACCATTCAGTAATGACTCCAACGGATAGGAGAAAGTGAATTGACACTTGATGTGATTCTGAATCTAGTGTGCTCAGGCACGTGTGGTCCTTTGAGTGTCTGGCTGGGATTGGAAGTAACTCCTGACTGGGTCAGGGATTTGAGTAGATGAAATCCCAGGGCATTTTCTAGCCCTATGATTTCCAGAATTTCTCAGGTTGTAATCAAAGATGTAAGGAATTAGGTATATGAGACAAGAAATTGTTACAGCACTAGTTTGATGATTTGGAGTCATTTTTACTAATAATGAACACTTTAATAGCACTTTATATGCTGTGAGGGGCTTTCACATTCTGTGTCTCATTTGATTCTAGCATGCCTCCTGTAATCAGGTGTAGTTGGGACACCAATCTAAAATTACCTCTTTTTTAAAAAATTTGTTTTATTCAAGTATAGTTGATTTACAATGTTGTGTTAATTTCTTCTGTACAGCAAAGTGATTCAGTTATACATATATATATTCTTTTTCATTCTTTTCCATTATGGTCTATCACAGGATATTGAATATAGTTCCCTGTGCTATACAGTAGGACCTTGTTGTGTATCCATTCTATACATAATATTCATAGTTTGCATCTGCTAACTCCAAACTCCCAGTCCATCCCTCCCTACCTCCCTCCCCTTTAGCAACCATAAATCTGTTCTCTATGTCTGTGAGTCTGTTTCTGTTTCATAGATAAGTTCATCTGTGTCATATTTTAGATTGCACGTATAAGTGATATCATATGGTGTTTGTCTTTCTCTTTGTCTTACTTCACTTAGTACGATAATATCTAGGTCCATCCATGGTGCTGCAAATAGCATTATTTCACTCTTTTTTATGGCCGAGTAATATTCCATTGTGTGTGTATATATATATATATATATATATGCCATATCTCCTTAAGCCAATCATCTGTTGATGGGGACTTGGGTTGCTTCCATATCTTGGCTATTGTAAATAGTACTCCTATGAACACTGGGGTGCATGTATCTTTTATATATATATAATTTTATTTATTTATCTTTGGTTGTGTTGGGTCTTTGTTGCTGCGTGCGGGCTTTCTCTACCTGCGGTGAGCGGGGGCTACTCTTCGTTGTGGTGCGTGGGCTTCTCATTGCGGTAGCTTCTCTTGTTGTGGAGCACGGACTCTAGGCGTGCAGTCTTCAGTAGTTGTGGCACGCGGGCTCAGTAGTTGTGGCATGCAGGCTCTAGAACACAGGCTCAGTAGTTGTGGCACATGGGCTTAGTTGCTCTGCGGCATGTGGGATCTTCTGGGACCAGGGCTTGAACCCGTGTACTCTGCATTGGCAGGCGGATTCTTAACCACTGCGCCACCAGGGAAGCCTGCATGTATCTTTTTGAATTATATTTTTCTCCAGATATATGCCCAAGAGTGGAATTGCTGGATCATATGGCAACTCTATTTTTAGTTTTTTAAGGAATCTTCATACTATTTTCCATAGTGGGTGCGCCAATTTACATTCCAACCAACAGTGTAGAAGGGTTTCCTTTTCTCCACACCATCTTCAGCATTTATTATTTGTAGTCTTTTTGATGATGGCCATTCTGAACAATGTGAGGTGGTTCCTCCCTGTAGTTTTGATTTTCATTTCTCTAATAATTAGTGACGTTGAGCATCTTTTCATGTAAGTTGCCTCTTTTTTTAACCTTGGGACACATCGGGTGTTCTTCAGGGACAGCTCACAGGAGTATCTGGCTCTGCGGGAGCCTGGTTGTTGCATGCAGAAGCTTTCTGCTGAGAGCCCACTCTGGGGGCAGCACTCTTGGTAGGGTTTTTGCAATGTGACTGCAGGCTAGGCCCGCAGGAAACATAACGTTGCTCACCAGCTCTGGAAGTGCACTCTACTCCTGCAACAGCCTTTTGACCTGTTCCAGTTGGTTTTTGTAAATTGCCCAAGATTTAACGTAGAACCAGATCGCGAACCCAGTACTATGTCTCTGGCTGTATGGAAACTTGAGCTCCAGCCCCTGTGCTCTCTTAAAGACTTGAGCTCCAGCCCCTGTGCTCTCTTAACTCCAGCTGGCGTGTGTCACCTTGTGGCTGGATTCTTTGGAAGCTCCATAGGCTAGAAATTGGGCAGGGAGTGGAGATGGAACGTGCAAGAAGTACCCACATACCCTCCCCAGGGAGGGCCCACAGGGGGCCAACTCTTCAAGGAATCACCATTCACCCACCTGCTCTTTCTATCTCCTGTCTTCACGGACATGGACTGGATAGGATCCTTGTTGTTCTTTTTAATTTAGCTGGAATAAAATTCACATAAACAAAATTCACTGTTCTGACCATTTGAAGGTATACTATTCAGTGGTTAATGTCGTGCAACTATCACAGCGATCTAACTCCGGAATAATTTCATGACTTCCCGAAAGAAGCCCTGGACCCATTAAGCAGTCACTCCCATTTCCCCTCCTCCCAGCCCCTGGCAACCACTAATTTACCTTCTGTCCCTATGGATTTGCTTATTCTGAACATTTCATATAAATGGAATCATACAAGATGTGGCCTTTTGTGCCTAGCTTCTTTCACTTAGCATAATGTTTTCAAGGTTTGGATGGGTTTTTTTGGCTAAAGCTTGTAGAACAAGTTGGGATCATCCCTTTGAAAGTCTTGCATAGTTGCGTTAGTTGCACTTGAGCTTAGACGTGGGGCATCTGCCCCTGCCGTTGTCAGCCTTGAGGCCGGAAGTCCCATTTGTCCAGAGTCTTCAATTATGAAAGTATCAAGCCCCTATGTGATTATAGAAACCGAGCAGTCTTCTGAGCTAAAGACATCTAAGTTCTAGTCTCGGGCAAAACTGCTTTCATCTCTCCATAAAACCCAAGAATCAATTAAGGATATGACAGTTAATGGTTTCTTAAATTCCTTTTAACTTCAAAAAATGAATCTGATTTTCTGATCACAACCTGTCTGCTGTTGCCCAGGCCCCAGGAAGACAGACGATTAGAACACAGGTACTAACCAGTTAGAGCTGATCTGGGTTTAGTTCCTTCCTCTGGGTCAGTTATCGCTGCACCGGGCAGACACAAACTCCTCCTTTCTCCCCAGTGATGTCAGTCTCATGGCTGCTTCAGGAAAAGCAACTGAGGGCAAGTTGTCTATAGTTGAGACATCACTTTAATTTATTAAGTATTCGATCATGAAGAGGCAGCATCATTTCTCAGAGGAAAAACAAAAGTGTATCCTTAATGTGCAACAGGGATGTGGGTGAATAAATGACTGTGCACGCATCCGTCATTGTGCTATATTGTCATTAAAAATAATATGGCAGAGAAATATCTGGTGACATAACAAAAAAATTACCAAAATTGCTCTTCCAATTTTTGTAAAAGAAAATACATATGTATATTAATCATATGTATGCATCAAAGCTAACCTGAAAGAATATATACCTATCATAACAGTGGTTCTAAAATTTTTCTTCTCTTATCTGCATTTTCTATTTATCTGCAATGCTTCTGTGATAAGAAAACTCAGAGACAACTTATCATTGTTTAAAGTTACCAGTGACTAAGTCATGTGCATCAATGTTTCTTCTTTACTGTGATTACTACTTAATATTCAGCAACTCTAGTTTTAGAGAACAAACCCTCTTCTGGCTTCTCAGGCAGGAAGTGACTCTGATTTCCCCTGGTTGAGATAATAATTGCTGTCCCCTCTCAGCACAACTGTCATTTATTTGGCAAATATTTCCTGAGCATCTGCTATGTTCCGGGCACTATTCTTTAGCCTGAGAATTTTAGCAATACACAAGTGCTACTGTAGCTCACAAGTCTTACTGGAATGAGGCACATATAGTCACTCACATATTTCCTGTTTGGCCAGCTGTCCATATTCCCAGGTTTGCAACTCAACATCCCTGGTTGGGATCAACTCCCAGCAGTTGTGAATCCTTCCCTCTCACAAAACATTTTTAGACCCGCCTTTGTAAGGAGCATGGTCCCCTACCCCATACCACCATTGGTTTTTCGACGAGAAGCAAAGAAAAAGTAGCAACTAAAAACGTTTTTTCCTAATCCTAAAGGTACTATGCATTCCTTGTAGGAGAAGTGGAAGATACAGAAAAACTGTAAAGAATCAGAGAATGCCATTTATAATCTTACTGGTCAATTTATTTTTGCTGAAAGAACAAATCCATTGTTGTGAGGAGCCTGAGAATGTTGCAGAAGGATGTTTTTCTCTTTGTCATAATTATGTAACAAGAGAAATAAGCAGACCTTTCTTTTCTTTCTTTTTTTTTTAATACTCTGAATTCTCAGCCTTAGGAATAAAATAAGCAGATGAAAATTTGCTTTATAAAATTCAGTCTTAAAGCCATGCATCTAGCATTATGTTCCTTTTATGACTGGTCATAAATGGTAGGTGCTCTAATTTTCACTTTGCTTATTATTAGCCTGAAGGGATCGTCTATTTGAATTCTTAAATGCTGTTATATCTCTCAAAGCTGGGGCTAATTTTCTCTCTCTGAAAACCATGGATAATTTTTAACAAACCCAGTTTAGAGAACTAGATGAAGTGTTCAGACTCCAGTTTTATGTCCTTTAAAAAAAATGATTTCCTGTAACAGGAATTATCATATCTTTGTTAAGGTGATACTTGATTATTCATGGAACTATCTGATTGGAAGCAATCATTATTTGCTAGTCAACATTTACACAAAATAGAGTAACATAAAATTGAGAGAGAAAATAATAAACACTCTATTATATAACCAGCACTGTGGCAAATACTAATTCAATTATTTTCAGCAAATCCAAGGCCCTCTCTGGTGAATGCTCCGTGAGTAATTGGCTCTGGAGCTCTGACCTTTCAGTCTGTGCTCGTGGAAAGAAACATTGTATTCAAATGGGGAAAGGCAGAAGGACCTCTGGAAAGATCCAAGGAAGTGGGCTTGATAATAAGACCCAACATTCATTCTCAGCATCTACCAGGCTTCTCATTTAATTCTCACAAGTGTCCTAAGAGATGGCCATTAACATCCCCATCTTCTAATGAGGGCAGTGGGGCTTAGTTGATTTATATAACTTGCCCAAGATTAGTGGTAGAAGCATATCTGTCACCAAGTCTGCCTCTCTCTGATCTGATGCTCAGCCATTAACTCTAATGCTTCCCATTAGGGAGTAGAAGGTTCAGCTATAATTTAAATTCCATTCAGCAAATATTGTTAGCTCTGGCCACACTCCCAGACCCATGATATGGTTGCTCTACTCTAGGAATTTGTAGTGTTATTAGAATAATTACAGGATATAAGACAGTATATAATTCAATTTCAAATTGGATATTACCAAGAGCTAAAATATTTGCAACAGAAAATATGTACTTTGGGCCCTGAAAATTCCAATACAAGCAGAATTTTAGGTCTTACTTTTTCTAATTTTAGGTCAACCATTTCTTGGTTGACCAAGTAGCTGATTCAACAGAGCGAATTGGATGCAAATAAAAACATAATTCAGGAGAAACTATTTGAATAGTCAGAGATGAAAATGAACTCTCAGAATTAAGCAACAATAATATGAATCCTTCCGGCTCATTTTATCCACGGCCTTCACCATGGAGAATAACAAGCAAGGAAAGTAGCATCTCTCTCCTGACATGTGCAAAGGGTCTGAAACATCCTCTAATTGTATGCCAAATGGCAATGTGTAAAAAAAAATAGGGCAATGTGATAAAATTGAGCATTGAATAAAGAATCATATCTCTGGGTTCTGGTGCCAGAACTTACATTTACTAACTGTGTGACCTCAGGGAAGTTGACCTGGTCTTTCAGACTCTGAAGTCTCCCAGTTGTGAAATGGAAATGCAGTACCCATGTAAGGCTCTATTTGAGTTCACGAGGCCGATGGAGATGAGACATGTGAAAAGTGCTTTGGGAACTATAAAACTGTAAAAGAGTGTTACAGTGCGTCCTGTTCATGTGTTGTTCATCCTTATTGCCCTTGTGCCTTGGATGTGATCTGACACAGCACAGATGTTTAACAAATATTTGTTGAACCTAATGGAACCGAAGCTAGGTTTGTGTACAGAATAAACAGATCTGGAGAGGTGTCTCACCACAGTGATGTTTGTACTAATTATATGGCTCCCCTGAGCTGGGCTGTACCAGAGCACAACAGGTCTTCATTTGGTCCTCGTTTGGAGAACCTGTTGTTCGCTCAGCCCTGCCTTACTCTCCATGGTACTGTCAGCTGCTGCAGATGGGAATGAGCCGCCAGTCTGCATGCCTGGGCTGCCCAAAGCCCCAGGGGAATTGAAGCTGGCAGGTTGTGGGGGAACATCCTGGGTGAAGACCTTTAGTTAGCAGAGACGACTGGCAATGTCCATACACACTGGAGGGTACCCAAAGGGGTTTTGAACTACAGGGAAAAACAAAATAAAAAAAATAATAATCACTGTGTCTGGAGAGCAGTTTTGACATGCTGCTGCTTGCCTCTTGCATCGTGATAAAAATGCATGGTAGGAAACTAAGGAAGCGTTCCTTGGAAGCTGTTATGTAGAAGAGGTCAGGTGCAAATCTGAACAAGTTGCTGGAGGATGAGTCTGCTCACTGACATTTCCTACTTTACAGAAACAGCAGGATGCTGGAAAAACATGCTATTGTGGCAGCTGTCCACATTTCTCTCAAAGTGGAATTTTTTATTTACTCAATTATATTTATTAGAACTGTTGGACATCTGAACTCCTCTTTCCTAAATGTCCTTTGCTGGGAAGGCACTGGGCACCTTAGTCCTATTTTCATAAGCAGAATAACATTGACACAATGAGTATCAGATGTGTTTGTTTGCTTGTTTGTAGGGTGTGTCTGGGGGGGAAAGCTGGATGGTGGGCTCTCCAGATGGACAACCTTGAACGCATCAACATAGCCCAGGTTGGCAGGTCCAAGCTTGATATTTTTGATGTCCCAGAGTTAATTTTTTGGGTGGAGAAAGATTTATAATATAAACCAAAAGAATACCTACCTGTGAATTTAAAGCAAAACTCAAGTGGATCAGACCTTGATATGGTCCTAATCATAGTTTCTGCCTATAAGAAGCTTTGGGAAGCCAAGTTTATAATCACAAACAAATTTACTGAGTGCGAAATAGAAGAGAAGAGTAGTTAGTTTGATGAGTTTAATGTTTAGTGGTATCAAGCATGACAAATCCATTGCCACAGGAGAGGTATGTCTGCCAACAAGTCCACATATTCAGGTTGGCTGGACACAGCACTGTCATCCCTGGGCAGAATATGCCAAGCAGTTAATCAGTGAAATCTTAAATTACACAAGAAATACAATGACATCATGTCTCTGCCCCAATCAGAAAATTACTCTTCCTATTAAAGATAATCTCTCCCTCTTTCTTCATCAGTACAGTAACAGAGTAGCAAAGGCAGAACAACAATAAATAAGGCAGAATGGTGATCAAAAGAGAGGCAGATGGACAAAACAGAACACATCAGAAAGAGTTCTCAGAAAGCTGCGGAGCTACATGGAGAAAAAAAGTCAGTCTCCAGAAATAATCCTGATAAGCAGGCATTTTGCAGAACCTCAAGAAAATATAACGGTAAATATGCATATTGAAAGTAAACTGAATAATTACCTAAGCAGAAATTGAGTTCTGCCCAACCATTTTGAAAGAAAAAAAAAAGTTCCGGCAAAGACAGTCATGAGATAAGAATCATGTAAGCACGTACAGAAGAGGATTAACAAACAAGGGCAAAGTCCCCCAAATCAAGGAACAGAACATTTACCAGCACCCACTAGGTCCCATGTTCCCTTCCAGTCTCTAAATGCCCAACGATAACCACTCTCATGACTGCTGGGTTAGTTCTGCCTGTTCTGATACATTGTATACATGAAATATATACTCTTCTTGTCTGGCTTCTGTTGCTCAACTCTATGCTTGAGAGTTTCATCCATATTTTTGCATGTAGTAGTAGATTATTCTCACAGCTATGTGGTATCCCACTGTGTGGCTATATCACTATTTAACCATTTTATTTTGGATGGATCTATGGGTAGTTTCCAATGTTTGCCTATTATGAGTACTGTTGCCATGAACATTCTAATACATGTCTTTGGATAAACATCTGCACAAAATTCTATTGGGTATAACCTGGAGATGTATTCACTGGATCACAGGTTATGCACATAGGCAACTTTAGCAGTAACTGCGAGTTTTCCAAAGTGGTTGTACCAAAGTATTCTCCCACAAGCGATTTATGAGAATTCCTATTCATCCACATCTTTATCAGCACTTGCTATTCTCCATCTTTTTCATCTTAACCATTTGGGTGGGTAGTCTTAATATTTCATTGTGCCTTGAATTTGCATTTCCCTGATGACTAATAAACTCGGGGGCAATTTTTCATATGTTTATTGGCCATTTACATATCCTCTTTTATAAGTCTTTTGCCCATTTTGCTGTTGAACTGTCCATCTTTTTCTTATTGGTTTGTAAGAGCTTTCTAAGAATTCTGGATCTGTGTTTTTTATCGTATATCTTACCTAAGTGTGTGTAAATATATATGTTTAACATTTTTTCCCACCCTGTAGGTTGCTGTTTTACTCACTTTGGGTGAACATAAGTTCTAAGTTTTAATATGGTCAAGTTTATCACAATTTTTTTCTTTTATTTTCCTTCTTTTTTATTTCTTATTTTAAAAAGCATTGCCTAGTCCAAGGTCATGAAGATGCTTCCCTCTAAAAGCTTTATTGTTTTATCTTTCAATTTATTTCTCCAGTCTTTCTTGCTATGGTCTGAACCCCAAACTCGTATGTTGAAATCTTAACCCCCAAGGTAATGGTATTAAGAGGTGGGGCATTGGGATATGCTTAGGCTCCAGAGAGATCCCTATCCTCTTTGCAATGTGAGGTCATAGCAGCAAGACACCATCCATGAATGAGGAAGCAGGCCCTCACCAGACGCCAAAGTTTATGGTATTTTTGTTATAGCAGCCCGAACGGACTGACACATCTGGAATTGATTCTTGTGTGTAAAGTGATGTAGAAGCCAATAGACATTTCTTCCCCCTATGGATATCCAATTGACCCAGTACAATTTTTTGAAAAGACCACCTTTTTCCTTTACTGCATTGCATGGTCATTTTGTCATAAATCATGTGATCATATATGTGTGGGTCTGTTCCATTGGACAGTTATCTGGTCATATACTAGTATCACACAGTTTAGCTTTATATTAATAGCTCCTGATATAGTATATGTCCTTCCCATTTGTTCTTCTTCAAGAATACCTTGGCTATTTTGGGCCTTTTGCATTTCCATATGAATTTTAGAATTGATTTGTACATTTCTGGGAGAAATATCCCACGGTTTGGATTTTGGTTGAGAGTTCATAGAAGTAGATAATAATTTGGAGAGAACTTATATCTTTACAATATTGAGTCACCCAATCCATGACAAGTCCATTTATTTGGCTCTCCTTTATTTTTTCTCAATAATATTTTGTAATTTTTAGTTTAGAGGTCCTGTACATCTATAATGAGATATATTTCTAAGCGTTTGAGTTTGGGGATGCTATTATAAATGTTTTATTTTCTATTTGTTTATTGCCAGTATATACAACTGTGACTCATGTCATAATCAGCTCAGACTGCTATAATAAATACCATAAACTCGGTGGCTTATAGACAACATAAATTTATATCTCATAATTCTGGAAGCTGCAAAGTCCAAAATCAAGGTGCCAGCAGATCTGGTGTCTGGTGAGGGCCATCTTCTTCATACATATACAGTGGCTTTTCCCTGTGCTGTCACATTGTGGAAGGGGTTAGGGATCCCTCTGGAGACTCTGTTGTAAGGGCGCTAATCCCATTCATGAGGGCAGAGCCCAAAGGCCCCATCTCCTAATACCCTCACTTTTGGGGTTAGGATTTCAAAATACGAATTTTGGACGGAACACAAACATTCAGTCTATAGCAACTAATTTTTGTATATTGACTTTATATCCAGTGTCCTTCTTAATTCTCTTATTAATTCTAAGAATTTGTCTGTAGATTTTTTAGAAATTTTCTATATGCATGATCATACTATCTGGAAATGACAGTTTTATTTCTTCCTTTTCAATCTCCATGACTTATATTTCTTCCTCTTGCCTTTTGCCCTGGTTAGACTTCCAGTTACAGTGTGGCCATTCTTGACCCAGTCCCAATATTAGGGAGAAGGTTTCAGTGAAAGTTTCATTTTCAGTGAAAATGATGTTTGCTGTGGGTAATTTGTAAATATTCTTTATCACATTAAGGCAGTTCTATTCTTACTTGACTAAACGTTTTCATCACAAGTAAATGTTGAATTTATCAAATACTTTTTCTGCATTTGATATGATCATGTGATTTTACTCCTTTTTATGGATGTGGTTAACTGAGTTTATGATATTTGAATGTTAAACCTGCTTGCCCACCTAGACTAAACTGTCCTCAGTTTACTATATCACTGGATTTGATTTCCTAGCATTCTGTTAAGAATTTTTAAATAATGTTTATGAGAAAGATGGGTTTGCAATTTTCTCAGAATGCTTGTCAGAGTTTTAAATGCTGTTTTCATTTTTTAAAAGTCTGGAAGTTCTGCTTCTGTTTCTGTCTTCATGAAGAATTACATGTGTTATTTTTCCTTAAATTTTTGGAAAATTCATTGATAAGCTCTCTGGGCCTAGACTTTTCTTTGGGGAATGGATTTTAAATAATGGGTTCAAATTTTTAAAACATACACAGAACTATTCATATTTTCTATTTCTTCTTCTATCAGCTTTGGTAAGGTGTGTTTTTCAACAAATTTGTCTATTTCATGCAAATTGTCAAGTTTATCTGCATAAAGTTGTTTTTGGAATACTTTTTTTTGTTTGTTTTTTTTGTTTTTTTTTGTTTTGGCCGTATGCGGGCCTCTCACTGCCGTGGCCTCTCCCGTTGCGGAGCACAGGCTCCGGACGCGCAGGCTCAGCGGCCATGGCTCACGGGCCCAGCCGCTCCGCGGCATGTGGGATCTTCCCGGACCGGGGCACGAACCCGTGTCCCCTGCATCAGCAGGCAGACTCCCAACCACTGCGCCACCAGGGAAGCCCTGGAATACTTTTATTGTGCAATCAATAGTGATATCCTCCCTTTTATTGCTATTGTTGCTGATTTGTGGGTTTTCTACTTTTCTTTATCAGTTTTGGTTTTATTAATTTTGTTAATCTTTTCAAAGCCAGTTTTTGGATTTGTTGATTGTTTTCTATTATATGTTGGATTATTATTTCCTTGATTTCAGTTTTTGTCTCTGTCATTTATTTCCTTAGGTTTGATTGCTGCTCTTTTTCTAGTTTCTTGAGATTAATACTTAAATCATTGATTTTAAGACTTTTTTCTTTTCTACTATATGCTTTTAAGGCTATATATTTCCTTCTAAGCATCATTTTAATTCTTCCCATAAGCTTTGAAATGTATTTTTAATTATTCAGTTTAAACTATTTTCTATTTTCTTCTTCATCCCATGGATTATTTAGAGTGTATTTTTTAATTTTTAGCAGTTGGTTTTTTTTCTATTTTCGTTATTGATCTCTAGTTCAATTCCATGGTGGTCACTGAAGATATTCTTAAATATGTCAACATTTTGAAATTGTTGAGACTTTATATTACAATACATTGATTTTAATAAATGTTCCATGTACATTTGAAACGAATATGAATTGGTCATTAATAGGTGCAATGTTATATGCATGGCAACTAGATCAGGCTTGCTAATTGTACTGTTAATATCTTCTATATCCTTACTCATTTTTTATTTTTGGCTTGTCCTACCGGCTATTGAGAAAGATATGTTAATGCCTCCCACTGTGATGTTCATTTGAACATTTTCACTTTTTGTTCTGTCCATCTTGGTTTGATTTATTTTGAAGAAATGCTACTGAGTGCATAGAGAAGGTGTAATGTCTTCCTATTGGATAGCCCCATTTACAATTATAAACCGTCTGTCTTTATCTTTAATAATGTTTCTTATCTTAAAGTTCACATTGCCTGATATTGGTAGAGTTACACAAGATTTTTTTGTTGTTGTTAGTTTTTGCTTGGTGTTATTTTTTTATTTTACATTAAACATTATTATTATATTTAAAGCATATGTTTTTTTTTCAATCTAGTGTGACAATCATAGTCTTTTACTTCAAATTTAATTCATTTACATTCAGTATAATCTCTGACATAACTAGCTTTCTAGATAAAATTTTATTTTTCATTTTTTATTAGGCTCTTCCCTTTTATATTCCTTTTTTCTTTTTGTTTTATATTCCTTTTCCCCTTTTTTTGCCTCTTTTAGATTATTCAAAAATTTAAAATTATTTAATGTTTTTATTCTAATAACTTACAAATAATACATTAGTTTCTTGTTCTGAGAGTAGTTATCCTAGAGAATACAACACATATCCTTGATTGATTACAGAATTATACAAATTATTATTTTACCACTCCTCTGATATTATCAGACCCTTAAAACTTTTAAACTGTTCACCCTTCCTGCTTTTCTGTTCTTCCTGTTTTGCATTTTAGTTCTTCATAGATTTTACTCTATGAAAAATATTACATTTATTGTTTTGTACAGTCA
This sequence comes from Grampus griseus, assembly GCF_964374135.1. NCBI lineage: Eukaryota > Metazoa > Chordata > Mammalia > Artiodactyla > Delphinidae > Grampus > Grampus griseus. The sequence goes on from NC_139005.1 coordinate 37,905,013, forward strand.
ATAGTAGTTTATAAATACCTGTATACTTACCCTTTTCAGTGTTTTTTATTCCTTCCTGCATATTTTTTCAAAAATAAACTTGCAACGCAGCTACTATGTGAGTTAAGTATGCTGGTTTAAATATATTCGAGATAGAATTTTGATTAAGTAATCACCAAAAATAGACTGTAAGTTTGGATAAGACAACTTTAGTATCGAGGTCAAGCAGTAATACTGATTTTTCAATAAAGCCCTGAATTTACACAGTCAAATTCAAACACTTACTGAATGGTATTCTCCAGTTTTCAAAGAGCATGAACCTTCAGCTCTCAGTTGATCCTGTTAATAACTTGATGGATAAGCCAAAAAGATAAAGAAGCGGGGATCATGGGAGGAAAGAGACTTGCCCACACCTTACACTGAACCCAAGTCCTCTGATGCCTAGTTCAGGTCTTTAACTTTCTGTATCAACTAGAAATACCTAAAATAACTCATCTGTCTATAAAGATAAGTGTGGGTATGGAAAATACATCCCTCAAAATGCACAATTTAATTACAACTTCTTAAATGATCACCCTCTTCTTTCTTTTTTATAGCTCTGAATCTAGATTTTTAAAACTCAAAACAGACATAAATATCTGCCTGTAGCAAACATGGTAAGTTTCCTCTCAGCTGGAAGCTCACATTAAAGCCATGCAGGAGTGAGGCAGGGGAAGTGAAATGGATTATATTATGTTTATTTTAGTCTTTGTGCTTAGTTTTTCTTTCCAGGCACTGGACTGAACTCAGTTTTCTGAACCAGAAATAAGCATTGTTTATGTATCTGTATTTATTAATACTCTGCTTTTAGAAATTTTTAGGTACAATAGATTCCAAGAGTATTTTGGGAACTTCTCACTGGTGATATCTAGATTGTATTCAGTGGAAAGTCAACAAACACATACCCCAAAGAGCCGTTAATAAAATAAACTCTTGGAGTATATAAGGGTCTCCTACTCTTCTAGCAGAAGGCAGAACAGAACAGGTGATTACTAAGGTTAACTAACTGAATGAAAGAAGGGATGAAAAGAACCTCAGTAGCTAGCTCTGTCTCCTCTGTTTACCCAAAGATTCTCTTGGCCCCATTCACAGGGATGGCAGTGCCACCGTTGAAGCAGCAGTTTACTTTCTGTTAAATTTGTAGTAGAGGGAGAAAAGGGATGGAGACTCAGAAACCACATTTTCATCCATGCTCCAAACACAGTGCTACTCAGTTTTGTACCATAGCAGACAAGGTCCTGCCCCTCTGCAAGTGAGGCTTGCCCACTGCCACACTGTGAGGGGAAAACGTTTGGTCTGGAGTAGTGGTTGACATGCTTTGGGACACTTGTGTCTCCTCCCCAGTTCCTGTCCCTGAGGATTCCTGCTGTTCATAGCCTGTGCTGTAAAGGACAAGCCTAAGTAGCCCTGACCCCACCCCATGTCCACCTTGCCCCAGTCTGAATAGACCAGGAACAGACTCATGGACAAGCACGATCAGACTCTCTCAAGAATTTGAGCCAAATGACAGAATCGACAGTCGATGGTTGTGGACTCCCGCTCAGAGCTCACGTCCAGTCTGGGCTGAGGTTGGCACCAGTGCACGCCAGAGTCAAGTACAACCAAAGTTCCTTGAAAGCCAAATTATGAATAATCAGAGGAAGCCGAGTCTTTAGAGGGAAGACATTAGATATGCTTAAAAATCAAGGAGAAGGGTCAAAAGAGAAAGAGTTTAAAAAAAAAAAAGAGAGAGACAGAGACAGAGAATAGAGACCCAGTGAAATTCTAGTTCCCAGCTTAGGTCGCTATGAAGTGCAGCTGGACTTTGTTTCCTGCCTCTAGATGTCTGTAAGGTTGCCGGTTTTATCTTTACAGTTAACTCCTCTTTTTAATTTGAGTTAATTCGAGTGAGATTGGACTCCTAGCAACCAGCAATCTCTTGACGTATCCCTTCTCCCCAGGCACCCTGCTTTGGTGTGGCCCCTCTCTCTCCGGTGAGGAAAGAACATGATCTGAAAAATTTCCCACTATCAAATTGTCTGACTTTTCCAGTAATATTTTAGAAGAGCAGTGCAGTGAGAAGGCAACAGTAGGCACTAAGGAATAACAATTCCCAATATCATTTTGGGCATCGGTTGGAATATATTTTAGGAATCTTCCCAGAGCACCTTTTATTATCTCAGTAGCCAACCATTCTATCTGCCTAAAAGGGCTACTTATCGTTACACAGAAAACTTTCCCTATCCTCCCACACACTGCGCCGCGCGCCCACACATGTAAAACTCTTCTATCAAATTGTGAGTGCCTGAGAATAGGGATTACGTCCCCACCACATCTGCATACTTAGCACCTAAGTACACTGGCTGACAACTATAGCGTTCATTTGGATGGATACGTCATATACATAAATTGAACGAATATTCTTTCTCCACCTCTGTCGAATGTTTTTAGAATATTGGAACTAATATTCAGATATTACTTTTCAGAAACTTTGCTTTTCCCTTCTGCTACTCCATCTGGATTTCCACATGTCCTTAGACTTCTGTGAGCCCTACTAGAAAGATTTGAAGAGCATGAGAAAGACAGGGAAGCAGTATTAGCCTTTACTTAGCCCAGGAAAAGAAGACTTAGAGGTGGCCCAGTCATAGTCACAAGGTCGTGATTTTTTTTTTTTTTTTTTGCGGTATGCAGGCCTCTCACTTCAGCAGCCATGGCTCATGGGCCCAGCCGCTCCGTGGCATGTGGGATCTTCCTGGACCAGGGTACAAACCCGTGTCCCCTGCATCGTCAGGCAGACTCTCAACCACTGCGCCACCAGGGAAGCCCTACAAGGTCGTGATTAAAGGAGCCAATTTAGGCATTTGAAAGGGATTTTCTGAGCCAGCACAACCTCCTGTTCCATCTGGGCACTCCTAACATCGGCCTGTAAATCCACAAGCCCACATCCATTACCTGCCAGTCTTAAAGCTGACTTTCCTGAGGACATTCAGCACATTTTCATCAATGCAGGTGTCAGTGCATAAACCCAGGGGCTCCAAAGGAAGGGCTACACTGTGCAATGTTCCACTCCTTCCTTGGAAAAGGGGCCATTCTCACAGACCTGACCTAAGGCCAATGAAGGATTATTAATAGAAACACTTGAATCCAGTACTATTCATAAATACTCTTTTAGAAAAATTATTTGCATGCATAAAAGACTGCTTTTTCTAACAATCATTAACATTTTATTCCCCTTTTCTATGTCATTAAAGGCCAGAGTAATAGTCAGAACACTCAAGAAAGTCATATATGGAAATAAAAGAAAACTATTTTGTGAGCATGTTTGGTTCTCTAGCATATTATGTGCTTGTCTTTTCTGGTACAATAATATGATTTATTTTATAAACATGCCAATTTTTACAGAATGAGTCATTGTTAATGTAGAAACCAGCTGAATCATCCATCCGTCTATGAATATACTTATTCTCCTTTTTTTCTCTGTATGTTTATCATTATACTAAAAGGATATTTGGTATTCTCTTAGTTAGAGTACTTCTCCCCTTCGGTTGTGTCATTTGGTTCACAAGTAATATGGTAAGGCTACCGTAAACTTTGTAATGGTTCAGATTTCTATTCATAATATCGAGTCAGAAACTTGAGTCATGTGAAATCCTCCAGTATCTCACATCGGATGCCTCCCATACAAGAGGTGAACAGAGAGTCCGGAAAGGGTCAGAGAGAAAGGAAATCTTTTCTGACCCTGAGAAAGGCCAATCAGACTTTGGATTCTGGTAATAGATCCGTAGGAACTTACTCTTAAAGTTATTTGATCATCTTGTTTCAACAAATCTAAAACATCTAGTTTATCCCATCTTAAAATATAATCACCCAGGATATTGAGTTCATTTTAATGTATTAATCTGTTAGGCACAGCTCATGATTCCTTCCAGATGTCTTCAAGGAAAAGAAATGTAGAGAAGGAGAAATGAAATATTACGTGGAGCCAGACTATGATTTTAGGGAGGGAAAACATTAACTCAGACGTCAAGGGAACTGAATGCTAGTCATTGACGTATCACCAATGAGTTGAATGACTCTGTCATGTATTTGGCTTTCTTCTGTCTCAGTCTCCCCTTCAGTAAAATGAGATGCTTCTCCTGACTGAAATCTCAGTCTAAGACTCGTTGACCCTTTTCTTATTATTTACCTTTTGAGCCAAACTTGTGACACTAAACCGTCCCAATTATGCATTTAACAGTTTACTCTTCAGTAGGCATCACATATTAAGTGCAATAATTACTATTAGCCACCTTAATATTTCCCATTCTAACTCTATCAGTGGAGAAAACTGTGAATTAAAAAGAAGAGTTGGGTTTATTTGCACCATTTTTAAGAGAATGCAGAGACATAATTTGTCCTAGACAATAGCTCCTATCTAAGCCATTATGCTATTGACTTTCAGGTAATTCCCAAGAAACTAAATTCCTCTTCCCAAGTTATCTTTTTGATGTATACGTGTTATAGACGCATAGCCTACCTGCTCACTAAAACGTGTGGTCCATCAAAGTTATATCTCAACATCATTAGCTTTTAAATACTAGAAATCATTTCAGGGCTTGGAAAAGTCTGATGAGCATGATTACATGTGGAGATTTTCAGGTAGAATGTATCAGGGAATGTGAGGAGAATAGAGAGATTTTGACAGGCTTTGCCATTTTATTTGGGTGCAGTTTTATATTATGTCTCTATTTGTGATGGTAATAATAGTTGGTGGAAAAAAAAAAAAAAACAGATCATTTGACCAATTCCCCTCCTCTTCCCCCCAGTACTGCACTGGAAAATGTTCTGATAAAATGAATGGTGATGTCAGAAGGAGATTCTAGGTTTCCTTTCAGGGCCAACACCCTGTAGTAGTAGGTGGAACCATAAAATCACCATTGTTGGGCAGAAATGATTGACGACTGGCAGTTTCATATGGCTCAAGCCAAGGAGCCTTGAATTTGAATTCCAGCCCTGAGACTCACTTGCATGTCAGCTCAGGGCAGTTAATTAATTTCTGAGTCTTGGTTTGTGAAGTAGGAATAACACCTACTTTGTAGGGTTGATGCAAAGCTTAGCAGTGTATAGAAACCCTGTGTCTGGAGATAGTAAACGTTCAAGAAACAGTTAATAGTACAATACTATAATCCAGTAAGTAACTTAGGGAGTTTTTTCACTTGCCCCTTAGCAATTTCTGCATATAAGGCAAAGGTGACGGTTGCCATGGTAGACAGAAATGGAAAGTGTTTGTTAGGCACGATATTGAAAGCCCCAGTAGCTTTAAAAGGCTTTTCATTCCCGTCCTGTATGCTCTGGTATGTCCTAGTAAGGTCACAGATAAAGTCTGACATACACGCAGTGGAGTAGCTAAATAGGAAATGTACTGTAGCAAATCGAGAACAGAGTTTAAAAAAAGAAAAAAAATCAAAGCACTGAGCAAACATTCTTAACTTTTGGCAGAGGAACTGGACTGCCTGAATCTCCATGACTCTTTGAGTTATTAATAGCGACTCATTTTGCTATATTCGGGGCAGTTATATATTTATATATCATGCAGCGTGTGTGAGGCTTTCAAGGCTCGATGGTCTTTTGAAAAATGTGGTACTCTGGAACAGAGTGGGGCAAGGAGGATGCCATGTTGTCATCTGCGTCGCACCTACCAGGCTGTGCTCATTAAAGCCTGGGGACAAGCCGGGCGCTGCAGCACTGCGTGGAACGCGGCTCCATCTGCTAGGCCAGAAGCCGTGATGAACTCATGAGTTTCACAACAGTCGTAATTCGCAGCTATCTGTGACCATTTTAATAACGAAGGTCTAGATTAGAAGGCTGTGTTTACATGCCGTACGGCAGAATGCTTCCATGAATCATTCCCACAGTAACTTTTGGTCAAACCAATCAACCAAGTAATGAAAAACCAATCCGTTGGTCCTGGGGCTGAGATGAACAGGTCTCAGCCTGATGCTCCTCGAATCTGAGACTGAATTGACCCTGATAAAAGAAATGGTCACATATTGAGGTATGGGGAAGTCATTCTGGCTTATACATGATTTAATTGAAACTTTAAACCAAAACAGCCTGTTTGTGGCCTATCAAACATACATTGCACATCTGCTTTAATTACCAAAGAAAACGGCACACTGACCAGGAGTAAAGAATGTCTGTGCTAAAACTTAAGATTAAACGCCCCTCTCCCCGGGATGCAGTGCTGGTACTCCTTTGATGATAAGACTCCTTTCCCAGGTGCCAAGGCCATACTGACTCACTGTGTACATTCTGGTTTTGTTTTGTTTTGTTTTTTGAAACACTGTAGAAATGTAACCCTGACTTGTTTAATGTTCTTTTTTCTGACAAGATATAAACCCGTGCTGAAAACCCTCCTTCTCCAGAGCAGTTTCTCAGAGTAATCTGGGAAGTGGGCTTCCGGGCTAGTCCTCAGTTTGGCTCAAATAAAACTCTTTTCTGTTCTTATCATTGATTACGTATTGATTATTTTCGTTGACAGTTCCCACCCCCATGCACACAGCCTCCCCTCCCCTGTCCTCCTAGCAAGCCAGGGCGCTGCAACCTGTACCCACACACACACTCAAAACCCCACACAGGGCTTCCCTGGTGGTGCAGTGGTTGAGAGTCCACCTGCCAATGCAGGGGACACGGGTTCGTGCCCCGGTCCGGGAAGATCCCACATGCCGCGGAGCGGCTGGGCCCGTGAGCCATGGCCGCTGAGCCTGTGCATCCGGAGCCTGTGCTCCGCAACGGGAGAGGCCACAACAATGAGAGGCCCAGATACAGCAAAAAAAAAAAACAAAAACCCACACACTCAAAACCCTCAGACAGCAGTGAGTCAGGGGAGCTTTGGAAACCCCTGAAGACAATCTGTAAACAAACTGTAATTTAGAAAATGTCTATTTTTGGCATATGTTTATTTTTTCATTGTCACCGCTCCATTATGTGACTTCCGTCAGTGACCCTGACAGCTCATTTGCATCAAGAGCAGTGAAACACTTTCATTTGTCCATTTCCACTGACTGGAGGTTTTAGTTAATTATCACTTCCTGACAGCCTGAAGGTCAGACTACTTCCTTTTGTTTCACACGGCAGTTAATCCCCTCATTAAGGGTGATGGAAAATGAATAATTAAACTTATACCATTTTCATATTTCAGGTAATGAGATGCCCTAAGATCCCAGATGTACCATATGAGAAGTCTGGAACGTGTTGAGGACTCTACTTCCAGCAAGCATGTGAGTTTCTCTCCTCTGGTTTCAAGGTAAAGCAGGTTCAGCTAAGGCTCTTCCCCTACACAAAAACAGCTTTGCCACTCACTAGCTGTATAACTTGGGGAAAAGGCAACTCACATTTGGAAATGAAAGATTTTCTCATTGTAAAGTGGAGAGAATAATACCCAACTTAGAGAACTGTTGTGAGCATTAAATGCATGAATGAAAGGTACAAACAAGAGGGCCTGCCACATGGTAAGAGCTCAGTCAGTGTAAATGAATTATGTTATCACTTTCATTATCACCCTGGGCAAGTCATCTTCTGAATGTTTTGGTTACCAGGCCTCCACCAAACATCTACTTGCAGAGACCTTGCTCATACCTGGGTCAAAAGTTCACTTTGACCCACTGGGGCAAGGATTAAGGTTAAATTGTGTTAGGCTCTGGAGAAAAAACCGAGGTCTTAAGGAATTCAACTCTTACTCATCCCCTTCTAATTACTCTAAAAAGACTGGGAGGGCTTCCCTGGTGGCGCAGTGGTTGAGAGTCCGCCTGCCGATGCAGGGGACACGGGTTCGTGCCCCGGTCCGGGAAGATCCCACATGCCGCGGAGCGGCTGGGCCCGTGAGCCATGGCCGCTGAGCCTGCGCGTCCGGAGCCTGTGCTCTGCAACGGGAGAGGCCACAACAGAGAGAGGCCCGCGTACAGCAAAAAAAATAACTGGGAATCTTCCCAGAGACAGGACCACGTACTATCTAAGGGAGTAACGATAGCTGGGCTGCTGAGATAGACGTGAACCAGTGAGGAAGTGTCCCAGGGTTGAGTCAAGGCTTTAGACTTTATCCTGCAGTCAGTACAGACACGGGAGGGCAGAAGCAAAATGTGTCGTGCTGCGCATGTGCAATGGGTGGGGCTCGACTCGGTGGGAGGAGCCTAGGGCCTGAGGTAAGGGAGACCTGGGAATGAAAAAGGAAAGTAAGATGCCCTGGGATGCTTATATGATTATTTGTAAAGGGGGTGGAAACCATTGCTCAACACTGAATTTAAAAATTTAGTTTGTCAATGCTTTACCCAAAATTGTCATTCAGTAAATCGTGTTCGGATTTTTGTAGGAAAAATATTTTGGTCCTTTAAAAAAGATTCAAGTAAGAAGCAGCTTTAAAACTGCTTCTGGAAGAATAAAGGTCACAAGGGGAAAGTGAGTGGAGCATGGGTGATTGAAAGAGTGACAAAGTACTGGTGTCTTTTGAAAGAACTTGCCCTGAGTTGATGCTTTAATGTGACAAGTACAATCTCGTAGCCGTTTCATGCCCTCGTCAATGTTGGAACATACGCCCTATATCTTCCCATAAATAGTAGGAAAATATCCTAACGATGATGCAGTTAGCAAGTTTTATCATTTTTAATTGAAAAACTTCTATGAAAGTTAGAAAATTAAATCTGGAAGAGAACTTAGGTATCCTTTTACAGAAGGGGAAACAGGACCAGAGGGTAACCTACCACAGAAAGCCACCCAGCTGCGTGTGCCAGACCCACTGCTCAAGGTAACTGCTTTGATGCCTGGTGTGAGCTCTTTCTGTAACTGCTTTGATGCCTGGTGTGAGCTCTTTCTGCTTTGCTGCACGAATCCCCAAAGACCATTTTATTGCCGATGTAGAAGAGTTGGTGCTTTCCATTTTCTCTTTCTAACGTCAAGAACCGTTTCATTGCATAAATTCCTCACATTGCTCCTTACTGCACAATTTTTTCCTGTTTTTGGAGTTACGTCTAACTGCTAGGTACTCCTTGTGTTGAAAATACCTTAACTTATGGGGGAGAGTTGCATAGTGGGAAGGAAAGTGGGTTCGTATGGGAAACTGCTCTGGCCAGTCCACTCGACGGGTGTTTGAGGAAAGACAAAGCATCAGCAAACCGCTGGTTCTGTACTCACCTGTGCCCATGCTGACTGTCATCCCAGTTCCTTGAGGGGAGGCATGAAACCTCCTGCTGGGGGTGGGTCACAGCGGTCACTCGCTGCCCTCTGTGTGAATCTCATTACCATTCTCCATGAGGGGTAGGGGGGTAAGATGATTCTAGTACCAATTCCAACGTGGGGTGGGGTTTCCCACAGCACCAAGCAATTCTCAGCCACCATCTAGGGGTCCTACAACTCATCTCAGTTCTGACTTCGGACCCTATTTGCCTGGAGATAGCATCAGATCCCACAGGCTAAGGGCTCAATCCTACAAGATTTCCCCGCGCCACCGCCTCCTCTTCTTCGGACACCCGTCACAGGTCCAGGTTGTCAGCTGGGCTTCTGACACACCGGCTGTAGATTGGAGATTCCAACTACCCCCTCCTTGGGTTCGATTAATTTGCTAAGGTGGCTTACGGAACTCAGAGAAACATTTTACTTACTAGATTACCAGTTTATTATAAAAGGATATAACTCACGAACAGCCAGCTGGAAGAGGTGCATAGGGCAAGGTGTGGGGAAAGAGCACAGACTTCCCGTGCCCTCCCCGAGGCTGCCACTCTCCCCTAATCTCCGCATGTTTACCCACCTGGCATCTCTTCCCCCCCACCCCCCGACTACTATTTTTATATGAGTAGGCTTTTATGTTATGGAGGCTTCCTCATGTAGCATGATCAATTATTAACTCCACTTCTAGCCCCTCTCCCCTCTCTAGAGAACTGGGGGCCAGGCTAAAAATTCCAAGCTTCTGCTCATGGCTTGGTCTTTCTGGTGACCAGCCCCCATCCAGGAGCCATCCAGGAGCCCACCCAGAGTCACCACATTAGAAATAAAGATACTCCTAGAGCTCATGTCACTCACTCAGGAATTTACAAGGGTTTGAGGATCCCTGTGTCAGGGATGGGATCAAACATACATTTCTTATTATAAATCGCAATATGACAGGGCCCCTCCCCTGACCTCACAGAAGTCTTGGTTTCCTACAGGGCACCCCTCAGCCTCAAAATTTCTCATTGTCCACCTTTCTTAGAAGAAATTTAAAGAAAAAGTAAATTCCTCCTGTCAGAGCATGCTTTTTTTCTTCTTCCTCCAACCTTTTTCTTTGTGTCTCAGGCCCTGGCCCTCATCCAGGTGGAATGGCATTTCCCCACCGTGGCAAATGCACTTCAGGGCCCACAGCCTCCTCTGCGTGGCACCCTCTCCCCCAGATCTGCTTCTCTCTGTGTGTTAAGAACCACGCTGGGGAGCCAGTGTCATGGCCTGGCCTCAGGCACAGGAAGTCCAGGTCACCGGAAACTGCGAGCTTAATTAACAGAAGCTCAAAGAGTCGTGTTTTATTAAAGTGTGCATAGGGCAAGAGCATGTGCGATCGAGAGTCTTTGCAGGCCATAATTTTTAGCACAACCCAGTGAAGTACCCAAGCAGTGTGTTTTCATGAGTGTGTAGTTCCATTAAACACAGGCCGATGAGGAGGTCTCTCTGGATGTCTGGCTTGATGATATTTCCATCTGGAAATTGGGTCAAATAGAAATATAGGGATAGGTGGTAGGTTTTTTAAACAAATTCTGTTTTTCGCATAATATAAATGTCAACTTTTTCTGTAAACTTTAAAATTTTCAGAATTAGCTAGAACTTTGAACCTTTTTCTTTTACGACCGTCTTAAATTTTTGACGTTTAGCTCATTAGACCCTTATTCTTTGGTGTTACCATTTCTGTTCTGTGGATTTCCTGGCCATGAATGGTGAGGCTAGTTGGGTCTTCTTTTTTTATATAAATTTATTTATTTTTGGCCACGTTGGGTCTTTGTTGCTGCGCGCAGGCTTTCTCAAGTTGTATGGAGCAGGGGCTACTCTTGGTTGTGGAGCACAGGCTCCAGGCGCGCGGGCTTCAGTAGTTGTGGCACACGGGCTTCAGTAGTTGTGGCTCGCAGGCCCTAGAGTGCAGGTTCAGTAGTTGTGTCGCACGGGCTTAGTTGCTCCACGGCATGTGGGATCTTCCCAGACCAGGGATCAAACCCGTGTCCCCTGCATTGGCAGGTGGATTCTTAACCATTGTGCCACCAGGGAAATTCTAGTTGGATCTTCTAATTCCAGGCACTCATCTCGTTTCCTCTTTCTTTCTGTCGCTGGTTCTTATGATTCTCTAACTTTGGAGTCACATGGTGCTGCCTTACATTGTCTAGAAAAGGTTGAGTTGGTTCTTCATTCAGTCATTCACAGAATGTGTTGGATGCCAACTGTATGCCAGGAATGTTCTAGGTGCTGAGGAAATCATGGTGAATAAAGATATCCCTGCCCTCATGGAGTTTACATTCCAGTTGAGCAGACAAGCAATTATCAAATGATCAAATGATCATACAATAAGCATATAATTAAAATAGTGACAAATGGGATAAAGGAAAAATATGGATAATAAGTTAAGACCTAATTTCCATTGGTTATAATTTTATCCTTTGGGATTCTCTCCATGGAAATCTATTTAAACTGGTTTTTTTTAAACAAAATTGATGATGAAAATTAAACAAAATAAATGTAAATCTTACAAACACTTATTCATTATGTAGAACGGTAATGGCCATTTTTCATTTTCTGCCCAGTACTCCTTCCTCTTTCTTATGGTAACAAAGACCATTCCAGTTCTCAGAGATGGTCACATGATCCAAAAGAGGACTATTTGAATCCTTCTCCGGGATTTTTCTAAGTGGAGCCACTGGGAAGGGTTTCCCATTGGTTGTGGAGGGGAGGGGATGTGAGCTTGGGATGCTGTTCTCCATGCCCATCCTCTTCTCCCTTCAAACTCTCCGCTAGCACCTCTGAACTCAGACAGAGTGAAGCCAGCCTGCGGAGAGAGGCAGAGATTAGAGACAAAGAGAATCCCAGAGAGGGGTTCCTGGCTTTGGACCAATCTTCTGTGCCTTTTTCCATGGTTAGTATACAAGAAGACATAAAAACACCTATATCCAGCTTAAGTGAATCTGAGTCCATTTTTGCCACTTGCTAATGACGAGTCCACATTAATACAGAAAGCAAGCACTTCATGTTGTAAAAGTTTCTTAGGGTGGTTGGGCTGCTGGGGCATATCTTCCAATGAATTCACTGAAGTTCTGATTTTCTTCCTTAATCTCCTTGAAGCAAATTTTCTGTACACAGAGTACCCAAATTCTTTGTTTGAAGTCAGTGGGAGGAAGGGGGTGACATCAGTTTTGATAATCAAGTCTTCATTGTTGATTCATATTCACGAGAGATTCCTGAAGTTCTGATTGGAGAACTCTGTGCCAAGTGTCATAAGTCAAAGGAGTTACCGTATTGCATCACATGAAGAGGCTGGGGATCTCACTGGGATCAGAGTCTCACCCACCTCCACAGAACACTGTCCTGCTTTTCTCGGCCAGCTTTATGAGACAGGATAGCAAATGCTCTGCTCTAGGAGGAAGGAGGCTGTTCTCTCTTCTCCCAATAGGAAAAGGTGGGACCAGATAGGTGGCAGCCCTTGGGGCCCCAATTTAAGAAGATATATGGAGGAAAACTTGTTGAGGTTTTGACCATTGTCCCAGAAGAAGGAGAGGGTGCAGTGGATGGAAGTTAAAGCACCTGGGGGGGCCATGGCATGGCCCTGACATCAGCTTGGGCAGAGAGACCAGTTTCCAGCAGGTGGCAGCAATGGCAGCAGAGGCTTCTTCCTTCAGTGGAGGTGGCTCAGGGATTAGTCATTGGAGTCACCAGCCTGGGGTTAGCATCCCACACATTAACTGGTTCCTCAGGGATGTGTTCAGATACAGTGTCCCCTAAAAGAGGAAATTGGTGGAAGAGTATATTTTCACTCCTCAAAACTATTTTACATGCAGGTGACACTCCTGGATCAGCAAAAGAGGGCCAATTACAAGCTAGGTGTCCTCATGAAAGGCATTGAAACTCTCTAAACCTCAGCTTTCTCATACGTAAAGAGAAATAAAAATAATAACTACCTTGTAGGATTGTTGGAGGACAAAATGAGAATATGGCAGAATGAAGTACTGTCCTGATACCAGCCAGCACTCAGGAAATGGTGGGAGATGCACCGCCAGCAACTGAGCTATTGAGAAGGTTACCACCCAGGAGTATAGAACTCGTGGACTTGCACGGTGATGGGGAATCCGGGATGGAGGAGTGGGTGAGCATTGCTTTCTCCAGTCGAGAACACTGAGAGCCACTGCTGGAGTGGGCTCTGGATGGGAGCAAGGGCCCATGAGAGGGAGAGTAGCCCAAACACTGCTGAGCTTCTCAGGAGCGGATCCATACACACTACACAGGACCTAAGACAAAGAATTAGGGTCCTTTGCGTACAGAAATTTTGCTTCAGGGAGATTAAGGAAGAAAATCAGAAGTTCAGTGGGTTCATTGGAACATATGCCCTGGCAGCCAGGCCACCCTAAGAAACTTCTGCATGCAGTGCCTACCTTCTGTAGTAATGTGGACTCATCAACAGCAAGTGGCAAGATGGACTCAAACTCGCTCAAGCTGAAAGTAGGAATTTAAAGTCTCCTGTATCGGAGCCATGGAAAAAGCCACAGAAGACTGGTCCAAAGCTAGAAACTCCCACTTTGGGTCTCTCTTTGTCAAGAATCTGAGTGGAAGGCAAAATTACGGAGTTAATGAAGAACAACAGATCTTTCCCAAGGACTTCCTCTCCCAAAGTCTTTGGTACTCTGTACATTCCTGTTCAGAGACTGTTTGGAAGCGACACATGTTCCAAACGTGCCTTGGATTCCCCTTTTCCCCATGTCTTCGCCAGGCCTGGATGTTATCCATGTTTTACTTTTTCCTAATCTGATAAATCAAGCTGTAGTTTAATTTCCATTTTCCTGACCACTGGTGAGACGGAGGCTCTTTTCATATGTTTATCGGTCATTTGTATTTCCTCTTAGGTTTCCATTACTTGACTTTTACAACAGAATGGAATCATCTTTAGAATCAGTCCTGTTACTTCCTCTCTGTTTTCTTCTCTTCTTTAAACTTTGTGCCTCCGATTCATCTATTTAATTTTAGCAGTGTATAATATTTCAAGGCACACACAGACTTTGTCTTCCTTTGGCAGACTTCTGATAATAGGTGGAATTCTTTCATTTTTTGGATTCATTGCCGTTCAGACATTGAAATGAAAAAAACTAAAATAAACTCTCCAGTTTGCCTTTAATGACAATTTAAATTATTCTAGGTTGAATAAAAATCACCTACTCGAGAGTATATTTTTGCACTTTCTACAGAATTGGAGGCAGAGTACTGTAAAAAGAAGTTTCAAAAGGTTTAGAGTACTAGATTTGGAATTTTAAAATTCCTCTTTGCATCATTCTACCAACTTCTGTGTTACTTTCAGCATATCATTTCCGTTTCTCTCTCTAAATGGGGGCAAGGAAGGGGTTGAGCTATATCAGTGATTCTCAACTCTGGCTATACGTTAGTTCCCTGAAAAACTTTGAACAATACTGATGCCTACCCCCAGGCCAGTTAAATCGGAATCTCTGGGAATGGGATCTATGCATCGGTATTTTTATTAAGAGCCCCAGGTGATGTTGATGTACAGCCAAGAATGGGAATCACTAAACTTGATGGTCTCGCATATCCCTTCTAGCAAACATTTCTCTGATCCTAAAACATATTGAGATTTGATCAGTGTATGGAACCCTTGAGTGACTTTTTTTTTTTTCACCTTGAGTGACTTTTAACCTAGTAAATTGGAGATTCTGCATTATTCTTCCACATAATGCAATGGAGTTTAGAACTGGCTTAAATAGATGGCTTGAAGGATATTTGCTAGTGGCTGAAATTGTTCATGAATCCTCTTGCTTTTCCCGGTCCTCTTAGGGTGTTCGTGTCTCTAAATGAATTATTACTCTGGACTTTGGTTGAGCTAAAAAGTAGGTAAACATGCAGTCATGTTCATAGCAATGTTATGCACGATGGCTAAAACATGGAAGCAACCCAAATGCCCATCAAGAGATGAATGGATAAGCAAAATGTGGTATATACATATAATGGAATATTATTCAGCCTTATAATTGAAGGAAATTCTTTTTTCTTCTTTATATTTCCCATCTATCCTCCTTTCCTGTCCTATTTTTTAAAATTTATTTATTTTTGGCTGTGTTGGGTCCTCGTTTCTCTGCGAGGGCTTTCTCTAGTTGTGGCAAGCGGGGGCCACTCTTCATCGCAGTGCGCGGGCCCCTCACTGTTGCGGGGCACAGGCTCCAGACGCGCAGGCTCAGAAGTTGTGGCTCACAGGCCCAGTCACTCCGTGGCATGTGCGATCCTCCCAGACCAGGGCTCGAACCCGTGTCCCCTGCATTGGCAGGCAGACTCTCAACCACTGCACCACCAGGGAAGCCCCAAAGGAAGGAAATTCTGACATATGTTACAGTATGGATGAACCTTGACATACACCGTATGAAATGTCAGTCATGAAAAGAAAAGTACTGTATGATTCCACTGATATGAAGTACTTAGAATAATTAAAATCATAGAGGCAGAAAGTAACATCGTGGTTGCCAGGGGCTAGTGGTGTTGGGGGCGGGAGGACTTACTGTTTAATGGGTACCGAGTTTCAGTTTTGCAAGATGCAAAGAGTTCTGTGGGTGGATGGTACTGTTGGTTGCACAACACGATGGATGTGTTTAACGCCTCTCAACTGCACACTTAAAAATGCTTAAGATGGTAAATGTTATGTACATGTGTATTTTACCACAATAAAAAACATGTTTTAAGTAGATGAACAAAGAGAGAGAAAAGAATGAACGATCTGTCATGTAAATTACTGATTCAGAGGACAGCCAACAATCACTTCTGTCCCCACTTGGTTGAGTTTAGAGTGTGTAATGCGAGTTTTGCAGGCATAGCTGTCAGTGAAGAGGGAAGTCCAGTGGTTGCGTTGAGACTGACTTCAATGAACAATTTTTCATTCAGTCAATAGACATTCAACCAATCACTTAATTATGAATTGCAAGCACATTTCACCCAGGAAGCATTGGGTAACAGTTTGTAGTTGACAAGGACAACGTGTCCGGCATAGGATCTGACCCAACTTTACTAACAAAATATGGTATCTCTCTACACAAGGAACTTTGAGTATGACTAGGGAGACAAGACCCTTAAGACGCAAAGATACTCCATCACATTCTTATTGCCTGGTAGAGAATATCAACGTAAGAGAAGGAGCCTCATGTTGAAAGTCAAGTGAGGAAGGTTTCAGGAGGCCTCTGCGTCAGGATGTGGGAGCATAATCAATGCAAGGGTATGATTCTCCTTGAGAAGCTGCTGTGATCATGAAAACACGAGCTTCATTTTTAGATCAAACGAGCATTTTCTTTCATGTAATTATTGATCAGGTTGTTCTCTGCCGAGTCAATAACCAACACATAGCAGAGCTTGGTCCAATGTGAAGTTTGATTTCCCAGGCTACAGTTTCAGGGAAACTTAGGATCAGAGCACCAAAGGTTTGAGCTCTTCAGCTCAAAGCAACATATGCAGCATGAAAGAATGTGCTGGAGTTCTTTGAAGTTTGACTTATATAACTTCAAATTTCAAAGAGAAATACATTTTTCTTCCCACTGAATTCAGTTGCTTTAGAAGTAGTCTGATTTTTTTGGTTTTTTTGATAATTAAATTTTGGTAAAACTGAAGAGTCCATTTAACATTTGGGTTGGCTTAGTAATATAAATCCAGGGACACTGTGGACCTCATATTTTGAGCCACAAGGACACAAAGATGAAGATGGTATCACACTGTCTGGAAGGGCTTATGCTCTAGGGAGAACCAACTCCCACAAGAAAGAACGTTGTGGAGGACCGCCTCTCAAATGCTTCAACACGCGTCTGCTCTCTTTTTATGATAGGAGGAACATCATGAGGGTTTTCACTGACCCTCAGAAGAAATAAGTGTTTATTAGATTTTTATTTATGTGTCTGTTTATATATTTTTTTCAAATTTTTAAAATTTAAGTATAGTTGACTTACAATATTTCAGTTATGCAGCAAAGTGGTTCAGTTATACATATATATATTCCTTTTCATATTCTTTTTCATTATTGGTTATTACAAGACACTGAATATAGTTCCCTGTGCTATACAGTAGGTCCTCGTTGCTTATCCACTTTATACATAGTAGTGTGTATCTGTTAATCCCAAATTCCTAATTTTCCCTCCCTTCTACCCTTTCCCTTTTGGTAACTGTAAGTTTGTTTTCTATGTCAGTGAGTCTATTTCTGTTTTTATTAATATGCCTATTTATAAATTTTTTAATTGTGGTAAGACACACATAACATAAAATTTATCATTCTAGCCATTTTTAAGTGTACAGTTTAGTGGTATTAAGGACATTCATATTGTTGTGTAGCCACCACCACCATCCATCCACGTAACTCTTTTCATTGTGCAACACCGAAACTCTGCATCCATTCAGCAATAACTCCCCACTCCCCCTTCCTCAGCTTCCGGCAGCCACCATCCTACTTTCTGTCGCTATGAATCTGACTCCTCTGGGAACCTCATATTAGTGGAATCACTCAGTATTTGTCCTTTCATGACTGATTTATTTCACTCAGTGTGGTGTCCTCAAGGTCGAGGTTTTTTTTTAGAGAGCTAATACTTTCAAGTCTCACGAACACTCAACTGTACTTGTTCTAGCTGAGGTGCCCCAGTGTATCTACAGATCTTATTAGAAAGCTGCTTCTCTCAGCGGTAAAGGGAACTGATAAGGTGTCATTCCACGCGTAGTTGAAGGAAACTGGCGTCACTGAGGACTTGTCTGAACCCATCCAAGGCTCTGTGAGCTCTCAAAAGCCCCAGCACTGCCCCCTAATAACTGTTTGCGGAGGTCGTGAAGCTCTTCCACAAGACGGGGCGGGGAAGGCAGCCGCCTGACTCAGAGCTGCCACAGCCAGACCCCAGCCCACACGGCTCTGCGCTCGATTACGGGTGTGTTATAACCATCTGGTATGTAGGTTTAGCATTAAGAATGAGAGAATCAGGCTCCTATGTCACATGTTGCTATTATTTTATTTAACACTTGTTATGTGGCCAACACTGCACCGAGCCCAGCATAAACCTGGGATTATTCGATAGTCTCTGTCTGTTATACAAGGGGCACTTCTGCTACAGGGGATCGATTCCTCCAATCCACTGAATAGTAACCTCATTTCCTAACGTCTTTCGAATACAGTCTTGATTATTTAAATTCCAAACAGAATTTTTTTAAAGTGCTGTTTCAGTACGAGTCTTGAGGCACATTTCACTATAGTTCATTAGCTCCGTCTTGCAGGAAAATATATCCCTCCATATTCCATGGTGTTAGTGCAGAAAATGCAGCAACTGTTTCTACCCACTATATCCCTTGTGGTTTCTATTTAACAAAACAGTTAATTTTGGCTGAAGGTTTCTTTGTGATTTTGATCACAATCTGTGTATCAGACTTTAGCAAATAGAAATTTGTGTTTTCTTCATAGGAAAGCCGCTTCCGGGGTACGTTACTTTACCAGAATACCTTCCAATGTTGTAATCCTTTAGCCAAAACTTTGTACGGTTCCATTATTTGCAAATATTTAGAACAGGCATAATGCTTGCTTTTCTCTTATGCCCTTTAAAAGATTCCCCATTCTCTGGGCTCCAGGGAGTACTGGAATATTCAAGTGCTTGCTCCCTTCAACTGGGAGACTACAGTTTCATTTCTACAGTAGAGAACCTCAATCTTCAGTGAGCTTCTTGGGCAAGAGATAGTCATTGATCTGCCCCTGGCACATCCTCCTGCCCTGCTGGGTACAAAACCAGGTGGAAATTCCTTTCTCTTTCTCTTAACTAATAATCCCCCACTCTTGGTACGTTTGTCTTTACAGTCTTTTACCGAAAACTGGCAAATAGAACTAGCTTTCTTTAAAACCACACACAGTCCCCTCCTAATTATATGGGATGTCTTATTCATTCCATAAGTGAATGTTTTTATGACCGGTTTAGGTCTCTGGAAGGTACTAAGAGGAATCAGACAGAGTCCTTGTCCTGAAGGAGTGGGGAGAGGATGTCTATTCCATTATTATAATGCAAGTCAGGACATAATTCGTGGAAAAGAGAAGGCTGTGGGAAGTCATAAGACGGGAATATCTCTGAATTTAGGATCCACAGATGAGAAGTGAAAATAACCGACTTGAACACATACTATGTAGCAGGCACTGTGTTAGGCAGCTTCCATAAATTATCTAGTTCAATCCGCACACCCCTTGTATGATTAGGCATTTTTACCCCCAATTTAGAAGTGAGGACACCAAGCCTTGTCCAAGTATGATTGTTTGCTCAGCTTTTATCCTTTTCATCACACTAATCCATGCTGGTGACACTTCCTGCTTCATGTCCTGCCCTGACCCTGATCCCACCCGCAGAAAAGAAGAAGAAATATTGGAAGGCTTCAGACAGTCAACTTTTACCGGATTTGAATGGCCTTCTCATTGGCATCAGAAATTTGTGGGACATGTAGGCAGAGGAATGCACGTGCTCAAAGGATAGCCAAAAATGGAATTTTTTTTAAGAATGTGGTTTTGAGAGTCATAGATTTTATTTTTTTTAAGAAAAGAAGTATTACTTTATTTTTACAGTACTATTTGTTTCCTTTATTTAAAGTGTGTTTTAAAAAATAAGTCTATAGAGAAGGGCTTTATTTATTTATTTATTTATCTAAATTTTTATTGGAGTATAGTTGATTTACAATGTTGTATTAGTTTCAGGTGTACAGCAAAGTGAATCAGTTATACATGATCATATATCCGCTCTTTTTTTTAGATTCTTTTCCCATATAGGCCAATACAGAGTACTGAGTAGAGTTCCCTGTGCTATACAACTGGTTCTTATTAGTTATCTATTTTATATATAGTAGTGTGTATATGTCGGTCCCAATGCCCCAATTTATCCCTCCCCCGATCTTATCCCCTGATAACCATAAGTTTGTTTTCTACATCTGTGACTCCTGTTTTGTAAATAAGTTCATTTGTACCACTTTTTTAGATTCCACATATAAGCGATATCCTATGATATTTGTCTTTCTGTGTCTGACTTACTTCACTCATTATGACAATCTCTAGGTCCATCCATGTTGTGGCAAATGGCATAATTTTGTTCTTTTTATGACCTGGTAATATTCCGTTGTATATATGTACCACATCTTCTTTATCCATTCTTCTGTCAATGGACATTTAAGTTGCTTCTGTGTCCTGGCTGTTGTAAATAGTGCTGCATGAACATTGGGGTGCATGTATCTTTTCGAATTATGGTTTTCTCTGGATATATGCCCAGGAGTGGGACCAAAGGATCATATGGTAGCTGTATTTTTAATTTTTTAAGAACCCGCCATTCTGTTCTCCACAATGGTTGTACTAATTTACATTCCCACCAACAGTGTAGGAAGGTTCCCTTTTCTCCACACCCTCTCCAGCATTTATTGTTTGTAGATTTTTTTGATGATGGCTATTCTGACTGGTGGGAAGTGATACTTCATTGTAGTTTTGATTTGCATTTCTCTAAAAATTAGTGGTGTTGAGCATCTTTTCATGTGATTTTTGCCCACATATGTGTCTTCTTTGGAGAAATGTCTGTTTAGATCTTCTGCCCATTTTTTGATTGGGTTATTTGTTTTTTTGATACTGAACTGCATGAGCTGTTCGTATATTTTGGAGATTAATCCCTTGTCGGTTTCTTCGTTTGCAGATAGTTTCTCCCATTCTGAGGGTTGTCTTTTTGTTTTGTTTCCGGTTTCCTTTGCTGCGCAAAAGCTTTTAAGTTTAATTAAATCCCATTTGTTTATTTTTGTTTTTATTTTCATTACTCTAGGAGGTGAATCAAAAAAGATCTTGCTGCAATTTATGTCAAAGAGTGTTCTACCTACATTTTCCTCTAAGAGTTTTAGTGTCCAACCTTACATTTAGGTCTTTAATCCATTTGGAGTTTATTTTTGTGTATGGTGTTAAGGAGTGTTCTAACTTCATTCTTTTACATGTAGCTGTCCAGTTTTCCCAGCACCACTTATTGAAGAGACCACTGAGAAACACACTGAGAAATCCCTTTGTCTGTTTGCATAATTCTCTCTTCTCCTGTGATTCCAATTACAAGGGAAAAAACTAAGTTTGGGTCTTTGGTAATTTACTGAAGATTTGTTGGGTGTATGTAGGAAGAGACACAAAGCCATAATAAAGAGAAAGGCACACTTCTGTAGAGAGAGCAGCTATCAAAATTCAGATTCAGAACACCTCCCTGAGCGTCCACCATGCACCATTACGGTTGAGGCTTGTCTTCTACCATTTTTCTTCATAGCAAATCGGGGAGGTGGATGCTAATCTCCTCCAGTAGACACATGACAGAACTGAGGCCCACATAAATAGTAAGTGAGGAACTTAGATTCACACTCGGGCCCTCTGTCTCCACATGCAGCCTCTGACTTAGAAGCAGAGATCTAGGCAGAAGCTTTTCAGCTAATTACAATGTGGCCAAAAAAGCTGGAAATGCAGCTTTCTCCAGACTCTGGTTTGTCTAGAGACAGAGAATATTGCCCCAGGAACAGATCTGTGTCAGACTCATAAGATATATGCACACACCTCGATTCTAGCTCAAAATTACATTGCCCTAGGTTAGCAATGGCTGCCTCTCTGCAACTCCTGCTGTCACTTGACCTGTAGAACTTTCTCAAGAAAAAGCAATTGTCCTTATCTCGGAAGGCTTAAGGTTGCTGCCACCAAGCCCCCCAGCTAGAGCAGCAATGGAGGCCCCTGTTACCAGGGACTGCCTCCAAGTGACAGGCCTGAGGGTAAGCCTTTTAAGAGCTTGATCATGCCAGCATCTGACTTTCCATTTTGAGCATCTTACTCCAAGACAAGCAAGTTTCTAAGAGAATCTTCTTTCATGTTTCCTAAAGTCCATTAAGCAAAGTTTAACAGCCTAGTCTGGACATACAGGTGGGAAGAAGGTTTGGGAAGTTAGACTATGTGCAGGTGAAAACTGTAACTTTGGGGACTTTCCTGGTGGCGCAGTGGTTAAGAATCCTCCTGCCAGTGCAGGGACCATGGGTTCGATCCCTGGTCTGGGAAGATCCCACATGCCACAGAACAACTAAGCCCGTGAGCCACAACTACTGAAGCCTACACGCCTAGAGCCTGTGCTCCGCAACAAGAGAAGCCGCCATGGTGAGAAGCCCGTGCACCACAACGAAGAGTAGCCCCCACTCAACACAACTAGAAAAGCCAAGGCACAGCAACAAAGACCCAACACACTGAAAAATAAATAAATAAATAAAATTGATTCTTTAAGGAAAAAAGAAACTAACTAACTTTAAATTACTCCAAAGTTGATATCTTCTTCAAAAATAATAAAGAAGAAATATTGCAAAATAAGTCAATTCAAGTCTCAATCCCTGTGATCTGAATATAATGTGATGTTACCAGTTTATCTAAGTATCTGAAGGGATATATAGTAAAGCCTGGCACATAGGTTATCAATATGTGTTTGTATAAATGAACAAATGGATGGTGGTTTTAGGACCCTGTGCAAACCAACGGGGGCAAACTTCTCTGGATTAGGCCCAGTTTGGAAACTGTATAACAATGATAGAGGAAATTTCAGGCACAAGGATCAGAGAGCAGTTAAAATCACCTTTTAGTGCTCCTTTATTCTCTGCCAAAACCAGTATTAAACCACCTTCCGGTGATATCTGCTCTAGATTCTGGCCTCTGCTGGTGTGGTTTCTTCCATCACCCTGGCCACCCCCCCCCTTCAATGTCTGTGACTTTTTGTACCTTCCGTTTTGTAATTTTCAGGGAGCGAACAGAAGGGTTTGTCTTAAAGCCATAGTTGCGCTCATGTGGAGCGACTAGAAACTGCTTCGAAAAAGGAAGGTATTGTCAACACTGATTACCTCCTCTTGGGCAGAATGATGAGCTCTAAGTCAACCAGTCAGAATTCTCGTACCTCACTGGAGATGAGCTCAGTGAGCAAGCCCCTCTCTTGGACACTAAAAGAGTTTTCATGGGAATTTTAAAGGCACCACACATTCTATCACAAGCAGCAGTTAAATTTTAATGTCCTCTGGAAGTGTGCTAATGAAACTTTGATGCAATTACAAGGTCCCATTTGTTAATCCTGGTTGTTTCTCGTTAAAGGAAAGATAATCACTCATTGGGTATTAGGGGAGTCAGGTCTATAACGGGGAATTTAACTGAAGTCTTCCAGAACAATTGGCAAATGAATGGATTAACAGGTGAATGAATTAAGCATTTAAGGAAGGTATAAAGGATGGCTTTATTCATCTGGCCTGCATAGTCTTACACTCCTTTGACAACTTGGCTGGGAATTTTAAATCTTTAATATTTTAAAGAATTTTTAAATGGCTTTTAGCTCCCAGAGTTTTGATTATTAAGATTCTTCCTTGGTTTGCATTAATTCAAGTACATTGTTGTAGTTCCAGAAATAGCATCCTTTTTTAAGATTAAAATTCTTTTCCTTAGTCTTGATTAAACTTCTTTAAAAATATTCAATCTTGGAGCTCTTTTATTTCAACCGTGCATGTGCTCATGTGAAACATTTAAGTTCTCAGCCAAAGTGTATACATAGCATTTGTATTATTGAATCAGCTTTCCTGTATTTCTACTTAAATATTATAATGTACTTTTTAACTTTTTCCAATGTGTAGCCATCTGATGCTTACAAACACACAAATAAGAAAAAAAGTTATTTGCCTTCTTTGTTTTCTCTCCTTTCTCTTCTTGGTCTCCTCACCTTCTTCTTCTTCCTGTTCTTATTTTTCTTCTTCTTCTTCTTCTGTCATATTTTTATTCCTCTCCTTCTTCCAGAAAGATTTCAATTAGGGAATAGTCTGTCTCTTTGCTGTTAAATATGTGGTATGGATTGAATCTCCTTATTCATCTTAGAGATCAAGTTTGGTATTCATCTAATGTGCAAGCATTTATTGTCTAAGTGATGTGATGATTATCTACAGCAGATTGGAGGACCCCTTTCAGATCGATACCTCTTACATCCTCATATAATCCTTTTATGTGCAACTACAATGAAAAACAATTGTATACACAGTGTGAATGCTGTGCTAGGTTCTGATCCTAAGAAATGGTATAGATTGGTTTTCAGCATGTAAAAGCATGTGTTAGTCAGCTTGGACTGCCATAGAAAAGTGCAATAGACTGAACGACTTAAACAACAGAAATGTATTTCTCCCAATCTGGAGGCAGAGAAGTACATATCTTGTTGCTGGCTGACTTGGTTTCTGGTGAGGACTCTCTTCCTGGCTTGCTGATGGCTGCCCTCTTGCTGTGTCCTCATGTGGTGGAAAGAGAGAGCTTTGGCATCTGTCCTTTTTCTTATAAGGACACCAGCCTTACTGGATTAGGGCTCCACCTCATTTAACATTTATCGTCTCCTCACAGGCCCTATCATCAAATATAGTCACATTGGGGTTTAGGGCTTCAACATGTGAATTTGGGGGAGACACAATTCAGCCCATAACAGAGCGCTTGAGCTTTTGTTAAACATCAGTAAAGCCATATTCCTGTAAAGTAACACACTATAAATCTATATTAATTAGATTAACAAAAATTTAAATATATAAGATATATAGAACACAAAAAATATTTCTGAATCAATCACTCCACGATTTATTAGTTTATTTCTTTAGCATTTTGTTTCAAAATTTGACATTATTCTCTCAGTGTGTTTCTTTGTTAAAATAATCTTTACTAATAAGATTTTTTTCTTGGGTCTACATGGTGCCAAATATCCCAAAGGCAAATACAGAATTCTATCATCTAAATATTTACTGACACAACCTCTGTATGATGGGCCTTGACTACTAAAGAGGTGTTGATAAGTTCTGTGCACAACAATAATTGTTTGTTCCCTATAGAGAAGTACACAGTCTGTCAAAACACCTGAATTATTTCTAGTCTGCAAGTGAATTTAATGGAGGAGATGCATTTTAGGTCACAGTTTGGGAGAGGTGACATCTTTATTATGAAAACACCAAGGTTTATTTTTTAATCTGTAAAACAAAAACAAATAGATTGGCCTAGCTGATGTCTAAATTTTTTCAATTCCAAAATTGTATAATGTACTTTATTTTGAGAGTTTGATTTTCAAAAAGCACAGTCAGATAAGAAAATGTGACTTATTTTTGTCATATAAATTTCATCCTAAACATAGTAGATAGCAGGTGACTTTATAACAGTTCACTACTGATAAGTATAAGTTTTAATAGGTAATTGGATTATTTGAGCCAAATTATTTGCCAATCTCAAGGCTAGGTAATCATTTATTAAAAATATTGGAGTTGTGAGATCCTGGACTGTGTCAACCATGAATGTTTGTAAAGCCTCATTCTTTGAAAAACAACAGTACTGGCACTGGCATAAGGACAGACATATAGGTCAATGGAATAGAATTGAGAGTCGAGAAATAAACCAATGCATCTATCATCAACTTATTTTTGACAAGGGTGCCAAAACCATTCAAGAAGAAAGAATAATCTTTTCAGCCAATGGTACTGGAACACCTGGATAGCCACATGAAAAAGAATGAAGTTGGACCCTCACCTCTCACCATGTACAAAAAAATTAATTCAAAATTGATCAAAGACATAAACTAAAAAGGTAAAACTATAAAACTCTTAGAAGAAAACATAGGGTTAAATTTTTACGACCTCATATCTGGCAATGGATTCTTAGATATAGCACCAAAAGCACAAGCCACAAAATAAAAAATAGCTAACTCGGACTTCATCAAAACCAAAAACTTGGGCTTCCCTGGTGGCGCAGTGGTTGAGAGTCCGCCTGCCGATGCAGGGGACGCGGGTTCGTGCCCCGATCTGGGAGGATCCCACATGCCGCTGAGCGGCTGGGCCCGTGAGACATGGCCACTGAGCCTGCGCATCCGGAGGCTGTGCTCCGCAACGGGAGAGGCCACAACAGTGAGAGGCCCGCGTACCGCAAAAAACAAAAAACAAAAAAACAAAAAACTTTTGTGCATCAAAGGACACCATCAAATGGCCGGGGGTTGGGGGTAACTTAGGAGTATGGGATTAACATATGCACGCTGCTATATATTCAATATAAAATATGTAAACAACAGGGGCCAACTGTATAGCACAGGGAACTATACTCAATATCTTATAATAACCTACAATGGAAGAGAATCTGAAAAAGTATATATATATATAAAACTGAAGTCCATATAGTAATTTGACTATTTTAGTTACTGCAAAATATTGGAAATTTTTTTAAGAAACCTTCCTTTGTAATTTTTACTTAATCTGCAAGTACAAAAATGCATGTTTAACATGTTCTAATACAATTTCTAATACACTAATTTAGTCTACTTAAATGTCCAAAGAGAATATTTTAAATAAGCTGGCTAGGCTGCCTCAGGAAGTTCCTTCTGATTGGGGGCGGTAGAGAAGTGGTTAAGAGCACTGTGGACTTAGGCATCTGTCTTGGCTCTGTCAAAACAAGCTGTGAAAAGATGCTCTCAACTTCCCTTTCTTGATCTGTAAAACCAGTATGATTACAGTTCAGTCTTCACTGATGTTATAATTAATTGGAATAATAAAATGAGTACACCTTGCATATAGTAATCACTTTAAATGTTTCTCATCATTATTATTTTTAATTAGGCATTCATCACTTGGCCTAATAAGCATCCTATTGGAGGATGACGTATAATCTAGTGATTCACACTGGCCCTCTTTTTTTTTTTAAAGCACCATGGCCGGTTTGCCACTGACTTAAGTGTTTACACCACAGAAAATGTGCTTCATTTGTAATTGGAGCCAACATGATGTTTCCCTGAAGATGGGCAGAAAGCCAACCACGCGTACTTGGTTCCAGAACTTGGTATTTCACTTTGTCGGGCTGTGACTTACATCATAGTTGCTCAAACCGTATTTTGTTAAGTATGAAATACAAATGCTTTCCTTATGTCCTCAGTAATAGAAAGTCATTGAACATCTTGCAGCCCCTTAATCTTTTAGTTAAGGTATATAGTATAGAAAACTAGATTGATGGTGCCTCTCTGCTGGCAACCTCTGCTCTCAATATCTGCCCTTCTTTTTTGGAAAATGAACATTGTCCTCAAGGCATTAAGCAGCTTCTCTGTAGCCTATAGTTAAGTCCCTCAGGTCTGGAAAATGAGAACCTGGAGACACTTGCGATCCTTGGTGCTTGGATCAATGATTTACAAGTTTATCTTGTCCCTTTGTAAGAGCTTGGCATACAGAGCAAGTCTTATCAAAAATCTGTTCTATGTTTACAAATTTATTAAGAGCTCTGAAATGTCCTGTCCATTTTTGAGAAGTTGCAAAAGAATTAGTCACCGACCTCCTGGAGATTATAACCCCTTAAATCAAAAACAAATACCATATGCCCATTTTATTTCCCTATTTTCTCATTAGTAGGGGACATTTGAGTTTCATGGGAAGCATACCATAGTGTGGGAAGCAGAATATAGAAAATCAGGTTATTAGATTAGAATGAAGAATTTAACATTGTTGACTGAGAAATCTTACTTTCTAGTATAACTATACAGTTATGTCATAGCCTAGATTATTTGACCAAATAGTTTTCCACAAAACAAGGTGCTACCTTTGATAGCAGTCACACTAAAGAAATCCATATTCAGTTACCATTAGCAGTAAAAGAGATTTCCTACAACTTTTGTTAGGTAATAACACTTTCCTCTTTCTGAACACTAAAAGTTATTTTAGAAGGTATGATGACATTATCTGAGCTCTAGCATGGCTCCTTCTAAACAGTGTGTGAGCACAGCCTCACACAATATATCCTTATATATCTGTCCATGCATAGTTGGATTTTATCCAAGCAGAGGTCATATAGAGATGCTTAATTTTTATGACATCAATTATCTTTGGAGAACAGAGATTGCAAAAGCATTGCCCTTTAAAGAGCTTATTTAATCTATGGTTAAGATGTATATACTTTCATTAGAATAAATAAAACAATGCAGCAAAATTCTATAATAAGTCCACCAGGATATCCAAAAAAATTAACATTTCTGTTTCCCCTTCCTTAATATATTTTATATTCAAGTGAAAACTAGGTGAATATAAGAAGACAATAACAAAAGATGAATATAGGTGATAAGATGCCATAGACCCAATGAATCACAGGTATTAAACAAACAAGATTTTTCTTCCCATTTTGTTTCTATTATATTTTAACTTACAAAATCAGGATTATCACAGTCATTCTTATCTATAATTTTGAATTCACTTTTTTATTAACATATGCCTTGTAACATGACCCTTTAATCATGTTATTAAGTTTCTTCTGAAAATATTTTAGTGCTTGCATGATAATTATATTTTATGAACACATTATTATTTATTTAGCCATTTCCCTACTGTTAGACATTTTGGGCTACTATAAATAAGAGTGCAATGAACATCTTTATACATACATTTTGAACAGTTACTGATATATAATTGACATACAATAAATAATATACAGTGTATAGATTGATGTTTTCACATGTATACACCCTATAAAGCTATCACTATAATCAAGATAATGAACATATTCATCACCCTCAAAAGTTCTATCATGCTCCTTAACCCCCTTCTTAATCCACATCCCCAGGAAATCATTTATTTATTTTATGCCACTATAGTTTGTTTTTCTATAATTTTATATTAATGTAATCATATGGTATATACTCTTTTTGTCTGGTTTTTTTCACTCAACATTATAATTATTTTGAGATTGATGCATGTTGTTTTAGTATTGAGAGTTTATTCCTTTTTATTGCTGAACACTGTTCCACTGTATGGATGTACCATAATGTGTTTATTCATCCACCTGTCGATGAACATTTGGGTTGTTTCCAATTTCGGGCTGTTACAAAAAATTCAAAGCTTCTATAAACATTCATGAACAAATCTTTGTGTAGACATATGCTTTTGTTTCTCTTGGGTAGATAACTGGGAGTGAAATGGCTGGGTATGTGGTAGGTGTATGTTTATCTTTTTAAGAAGTCTGACAGCAGTGCATGAGAGTTCCAATTGTTCCACTTACTGATGCTTACTGATACTTGTTATATTCAGTCTTTTTAAGATATTTTAATAAGGTATGGTGTTACTATATTGTAATTTAAATTGGCATTAACTAATGGCTAATGATGCTGAGCAACTTTTTATGCCCTTATTTGCCATCTCTATATCATCTTTGGTGATGTGCCTTTACAAATTTGTTTCCCATTTTCTAACTGCATTGTTTGTTTTCATATTTTTGAGTTTTGGGAGTTCTTTATATATTCTGGATACAGATTCTTTATCCGATAGATGATTTCCAAGTATTTTCTCCCTGTCTTTGGCTTGGTTTTTCAACCAAACCAAACCAAATAAAGCAGTGTCTTTTAAACAGCAGATATCCTTGATTTTGGTGAAGTTCAATTCATCAGGTTTTATTGTATGGATTGTCTTTTTGGTGTCATACTTGAGAAATACTTGTGTAGCTCAGTGTCACAAAGGGTTTCACTTATGTTATCTTTCAGAAGTTTTAAAATGTTGCGTTTTACATTTAGGTCGATGATCTTTTTTTTTTTTTTTTTTTTGGTTAAGTTTTGTACACTGTAAAAGGTGTGGAATGTAGTTTGTTGTTATTCTTTTTCTTGGTATATGGATTGCAAATGTTTCCACTACTATTTGTTGAAAAGACTATCCTTTCTCTAGTAAATTGCCTTTGTATCTTTGAAAAAAATTAATTGTTCATATATATGTGGGTCTGGACTTTCTGGACTCGCTCTTCTGTTCCATTGATCTATTTGTCTATCCTTATGGGCAATGACATGCAGCTTTGATTACAGTAGCTTTATAATGTCTTAATATCAGATTGTGTTAACCCTCCATTTTTGTTCTTTTTTAAATTGTTTTGGCTGTTCTAGGTCCTTTGTATTTCCATATGAAATTTAGAATCAACTTGTCAATTGACAAAAAATCCTGCTTAGATTTTGATTGAGATTGTGTAGTATGTACAGATGGATTTGACAATAATTGGAATCTTACTAATATTGAGTCTTGTGAATCATAAACATAGTATATCTCTCCATCTATTTAGGTCTTTAATTTTTCTCAGCAGTGTTTTGTAGTTTCCAATGTACAAGTCTTACACATCTTTTATAAGATTTATCCCTAAGTAGTTCACATTCTTTGATACTATTATAAATGGAATTGCATTTTTATTTCAATTTCTTACTGCTTATGGCTAGTATATAGAAAACAAATTGACTTTAGCACTTTGGGCTTGTATCTCACAATTTCACTGAACTCACTTATAAGTTCTAGTAGCTTTTTTATAGATTTCCTTTGATTTTCTACATACACAATCATGTCATGTGCAAATAAAAGCAGTTTTTTTTCCTTTCCAATCTTTTCCAAAAATGCCTTCTATTTCTTTTTATTTTCTTACTGCATTGATCAAACCTCTAGTACAATGATAAATGGAAGCAATGAGAGTAAACATCCTTGCCTTGTTTTCACTCTTATAGGGAAAACATTTCAGTCAATCTTTCATCATTAGCTATGATGTTAGCTGTAAGATTTTTTGTAAAAAACCTTTTTTTTCTCCTGAGGTTGAGAATTTTCCCTTCTATTTATAGTTTACTGTGAGTTTTTATAAGGAATGTATGTTGGATTTTGCCAAATGGTTTCTCTGTGTCTGCTGAAATGATCACATGTTTTTCATTTTAGTCTATTAATACGGTGAATTATATTGATTGGTTTTCTAATGTTAAAACAACTGTGCATTCCTGAGATAAACCCCACTTGTCAAGATGTATTATGTTATTTATGTAATGTTGAACTCAATTTACTAAACTTTTATTAAGAATCTTGGCACTGAGTTTCATGAAGGATATTTGTGTGTAGATTTCTTTTGTTATGGTGTCTTTGGTTTTGGTCTCAGTATAATACTGGCCTTCTAGAATGTGCTGGGAAGTAACACACCTCTGCAATTCCCTTGGAGAATTTTTTGTAGAATTAGTATTATTTCTTCCTTAAATGTTTGTTGAGATTCACCAGAGAAGTCATGTGAACCTGGAGTTTTCTTTGTGGGAAATTTTTAATTTCAAATTCAATTTTTTTAATAGATGTAGGATTACTTAGGTTATTTATTTCTTGTAGAATGAATGGGCTTTCATAGTTTATGTCTTTCAAAGAATTCATCCATTCCATCTATGTTATCAAATTTATTTGCATAAAGTTTTTCATAATATTCCCTCATTATCCTTGTTACTATCCATTGAGTTGTCTCTCATCTCTGATGTTAGTATCTTGTTTATTCTCTCTTTTTTTCCCTGTTGATTGGACTGGCTAGAGTTTTTATCAATTTTAATGATTTTTCTCAAAGAAGCAGTTTTGGGTTTCATTCCTTTTCTCAGTTATTTATATTTTCTATTTCATTGATTTTTCACTCTGATCTTTATTATTTCATTTCTTCTGCTCTCTTTTGGTTTTCTTTGCTGTTTATTTTCTAATACTTAAGGTGGAAGCTGAAGTCAATGATTTCAGAACCTTCCTTTTGAATAAAGGCATTTTAGTTTTAGGAACTATCCTTTAAGAACTGTGTCAACTGAATCCCATGCATTCCACACATTTTGGTATGTTTTGATTGCGTTGACATTTAGTGCAAAATGCTTTCTAATTTCCCTTTGATTTGTTTTATTACCCAGGGGTTATTTAGAAATGTGTTATTTTTTCCAAATTCTTGGGGACTTTCTAATTATCTTTCTGTTATTGACTTCTAATTAAATTCCACTGTGCTGAGAGAATATACTTTGCATGACTAAATCCTTTTAAATTTATTTAAACGTGTCTTATGGCTCGGAATATTGTCTATTTTGGTAAATTTTCTATGTATATTGGAAGAGAATGTGTATTCTGCTGTTGTTGGGTGAAGTGTTCTATAAATTACTATTAGATCAAATTGGTTGATAGAGTGGTCAAGCCTTCTATAGACTTAATAATTCTTTTGTCTATTTGGTCTATCAATTACTGACAGAGTGCATGTACATTCTTTTGCATCTTGATAATTTTTTGTTTCATTAATACCTAATAAGAGAACAGTATTGTGAATGCCATATGGAAAATCTTGGTATCATTTATTAATTTAGTATTTATCATTTATTAATAAAGTACTTAGAAATGTTGTTCTACAGATTTAGATCTTGAAATGAGAAGTTTAAATAGTTGGCTGATTATGGCAGTTGACAGCCTCAAGTCAGATTGATCTATGAAATGATTCAGTGGTATGAACACTATGATCCAGACGATGAGATATAATTTAGTGATTTCAAAATTTTTTTCTCAGTTGTAAAAAACTTCCCTCACATAAAATTTTACCAGAAATTCAATACAGATAGAAAAGTGAAATAGCTTCTCTTTTATCTGGACTCCAATTGTTCAGCCTCACGTGGGCCTCACTCTCCTTCCCCCAGAGGCACCCCCTCTGGTACCCCAGCAGAAGACTTCAGACACCAAGGAGAGTATTGAAAACAGTAGATGTACTCAAATACTCTGCTTACCAGGAAAAAAAAAAAAAGAAATGATCCCATTCAAAAGTGAAATTGTAAATGGATTTCAACTCTCACATCAACAATAGGGATTGGTAACCTGCCTAGTGAACTGTCTGAAAAAATGTCTGAAATTGATTCCTGTCTCATTAGTAACTTAAGGGGTTGTGTTCAATTATTGATGTCTGCCGGGGGCACACGTGTGGGAACTGGAAGAGCACATGCCACACGTTTGATATTCTTAGACTTGAGATATTGACAGATCTACTGTTCAAACCTGGTTTCACATGACATCTCCTAGCTGAATAATACGTTTGGAAAATTAGGAAAACTATACAGTGACATTTGCCAGGCTTTTCCAAATTGAAATCGACAAAGAATGCTTAAGTAACCTTGCAGGATAAAGATTTGTGTAAGGCTACATGGGATGGCGAGGAAGCACAGGACAGCTTCTCAAAATTTCCTTCACAGAATGTCAGAAGTCCCAGTGGTCTGTCAAGGGAACTCTGAACCAGGGGCCCGCTGTCCCCTTCTTTAGTGCTCTGCCAGCATGATGACTTAGCTGCTCTCTCTTTTTCTTTCACTGTTCCTGCCATAACAAACTAACTCTAATTCTGTTTGCCTCAAGGCTTCTGCTCTCCGCCTTCTTTCTGCATATCTCCTTGCCACATTCCTCATTGTACATTTCAAGTTCAAATTCCCCACAGAGAATGATAGGTCAACAAATGACTCTTCAGAATGGAGTGTCCCCTTGGGCAGAAGTCTCATGCCAGGTTACTTACATGGCACTGGGCAGCCTATAGATAGCTGTCCTTTGATCTGGTGCCCATCCCTAGTCCAATCACTCGTGGTTAAAGTGGCTAAATCACAAGATACGAAGGATGGAGAAGGGGCCATGTGTCTGTCAGGAACTCTGAAGGATCCCAGCAGGAGGCACGTTACCTGGTAGGCATGAGACGTGGCCTGTCCATCATAACCACGTCCCACAGCATGGTGAACACCAACTGGACTTGCTTGCTGTCATGTCACAGAAAGAATAAATTTCCTTATGATGGGCTAAAGCAGTGGTTTTCCAATTGTGCTTGGCAGGAGTCTTGAGTTCTGCCCAAAGGAGAAACTCAGTAGGTAGGACCCTGAGCTCCCTATGCCCTTTTTCAACCACTGCAGTTTCATATTGTTCATTTTTGCATATTGGATTTTCAAGTAAAATTTTACTTGAAATTAACATTCCTCTATTAACAAATAGTGAACTGAGAGCCACTGAGCTAGAGTAGTAGAAAAACTTTCATTTGGATAATTTTTTTTTTAAGTAGTGAAGCTTTCGTTTTTAAAGAGTAAGTGTTATTAAGATATACGATGGGACTTCCCTGGTGGCACAGTGGTTAAGAATCCACCTGCCAATGCAGGGGTCACGGGTTTGAGCCCTGGTCTGAGAAGATCCCACATGGCGCGGAGCAACTAAGCCCATGCGCCACAACTACTGAGCCTGCGCTCTAGAGCCCATGCGCCACAACTACTGAAGCCCGCGCACCTAGGGCCCGTGCTCCACAATGAGAGAAGCCACCGTGATGAGAAGCCTGCGCACTGCAACGAAGAGTAACTAGAGAAAGCCCGTGTGCAGCAACAGACCCAAAAATAAATAAATAAGCATATTACTAAAAAAAGAAAACAAAAGGTATAAAATGTCACTGAATGCATTTTACCCAATTTTCTATAAAATGATTCTGAGAAGGGTAAACAGGAAAATAGAATGAGTTTATTTAACATTACTTTCTTCATCACAATTGTTTTTATGTCAGATATTATCATGGGAAAGTGTTTAATTACGACTGAAATATTTATTTCATGAGTAGGATAAAAATTTTGATACCAACAAGCAGATTACAAATTCAAACGGTTAAAAATAACATCTTATTAAAGCTGTCTTCGTTGCTTTAGTTTACAGATACAGGACTGTAAAGTCCGTATTAATTGCTAGTTACATTGACAGTTAACTACTCATGATGAACAGGGACGCGTTCGAGCAGCAGTCCCCAACCGTTCTGAAGACAATTTTCCACGGATGGCGGGGGTGGTAGGGGGAGATGGTTCAGGCGGTAATGCAGGCGATGGGGAGCTACGGGGAGCGGCAGGCGAAGCTTCCCTCCTCGCTCAGCGGCCACTGCTCACCGCCTGCTGTGCCGCCCGGTTCCTAACAGGCCGTGGACTGACAGCTGTCCGAGGCCCGGGGGTTGGGAACCCCTGCATTGGAGGACGGACAGAACGATAAAAGTGCCCACTGAACTGAGAAGGCATCTTGAAACCAAAAAAAAACGAGGCAGGCAGCTCTATATTATCAATGGATTGGTTTTTTTATAAGGTAACTTACAAGGTGGGAGCAGGATTTGACAGACAAAGATCTGGAAGCATTTGCAAATGCGTTCCACACAGCCAAGGGGCCATTAGGACAGTTTTTTTGTTTTGTTTTGTTTTTTATGGTACGCGGGCCTCTCACTGCTGTGGCCTCTCCCGTTGCAGAGCACAGGCTCCGGACGCGCAGGCTCAGCGGCCATGGCTCACGGGCCCAGCCGCTCCGCGGCATGTGGGATCCTCCCGGACCAGGGCACGAACCCGCGTCCCCTGCATCGGCAGGTGGACTCTCAACCACTGCGCCACCAGGGAAGCCCCCAGGACAGTTTTGTAGTTAACCTAGGGTATGGGGGTAGGAACTTGGAAACAGGACATGCATTCCTAAGTCAAGGTTCATGAATGGGTCACTAGTCTCATGGGCACCAGTAATACATCAGCAAAGGTTTTCATCATTGTTTGGGGACCAACAGGGCATAGA
Source organism: Grampus griseus (assembly GCF_964374135.1). NCBI lineage: Eukaryota > Metazoa > Chordata > Mammalia > Artiodactyla > Delphinidae > Grampus > Grampus griseus. The sequence continues at coordinate 37,940,605 of NC_139005.1, forward strand.
GGCTACCTAGTCCTAATGATTATTGAACAATATCTATTCATTACAAAGCCCTTGACTTTGGAGAAGTGATTTACTGCACAGTACAGTCCTGGGTAGGGTCAGCGGAAGGACAGGAAAAACTGTAAGGGCCCACGATGGAGTCAGTTATGCTAACAGCCATACGGAATGCATCACAGCAATCACACATTACTTATATGTTAGATCAACGTGTACATTTTATTTTATTATAACAATCATATTTGTTACATTCAGTCTTATCATAGAATGGTTATCTCCAAGAATATTTGTTTTAAACTGAAGGTATCTTGCTGGTATTTATAAATATGAATTACTTTTATAACTGAGGAGCCATATCCTTATTCTATGACTTGGGACATGCCAATACTTATTTAAAAGAAGACTGACTCATCCAATAAAGATTTCATGTCACCGTTACTTGTTGAAATGACAAAACTATCTGAAACTCTCTTCTAAGCATTCCACCCCTTAGGCTGAGCAAATGCACCCCCAGATTCTTCAGAATGCCCCCCAAATGCCCTCTTTAACCAATGCAAGACAACAGCCTTCCTTTACTTCCTCTCAGAATCTTAGTGCCTCTCTGGATTAAGCAGAAAACTATTCAACTACTCTCATTTCCTGGAAACTTGTTAGAGTGAATGTGGGTGCTCTGTTCTACGTATCATCTGTCCTGGCTGGGATTACACCAGAAAATTCTCACTGCAGAAACCACTACGAGCAAAAGGGAAGGAAGGTTGGAGCGAGCAACCTGGGCATGGGTCATATTTTTTCCTCCATGGCTCATTTTCAGTTTTCTCCAACTTCCTGATTGTGCCGAACCTGTTGTCATGTTTTGCTTCATCTTTACATGAATAATGAGGAGGCTGTGGTGAAAGTAAGTGTCCTGGGCAGTAATGGACTTTACATGGAAAGTCATTGGCATCAAGGACAACTAACAACAGTGGAAACCTTGAGATTTTTCCAATGTGTATTCTTTTTTAATAAAACAATAACTGGGGCTTCCCTGGTGGCGCAGTGGTTGGGAGTCCGCCTGCCAATGCAGGGGACGCGGGTTCGTGCCCCGGTACAGGAGGATCCCACATGCCACGGAGCGGCTGGGCCCGTGAGTCATGGCCACTGAGCCTGCGCGTCCGGAGCCTGTGCTCTGCAACGGGAGAGGCCACAACAGTGAGAGGCCCGCGTACCGCGAAAAAAAACCCAAACAAACAAACAAACAAAAACCATATTGTACCAATTAATTTTTATTCCTATGTGTACTTAAGCCTGCAGTCTGGAGCTTGGACCCAGTTTACCCAAACTAAAAATGACCCTAATGTAGTTGTAGTAAGACTTTTTCCTCTGACATAAATGCCCCTGTAAAGATGTCCCAGTGCAAAGGAAGAATTAAATGTCTTACACTTGGATTTATAGTTCAGAGCTTGAATGCCATCATTATATTATCAGGAAAACAATATTCTCATGCAGGCTAAGGGGCAGGCTTCATCTGACAGTGAAGTCAGTTCAGTCATTGTAGTGTGTTGTAAGTCGATTTCTAGATGGCCCTAACTACGCGCTTCACCCTACCCAACTACGTCAGAAACTGTGCTGTCAGTTAAAAGGGAGACTGGAGGGGACACTGCATGTGACTCAGCCTAAAGGTATTGATTGCTATTACTGGAATAAAACCCAAACCATGACCTCAGGATGGCAAGTAACATCCTCTTGAAGTTGAATGACAGCATCACTACCAAAGGAGAACCACACCCTGCTGGGGCACAATCAACATCTGTGGAATTTAAGTTAGAAGTTCTTTTGTTAAAGATTATTATTAGAAATACAGTACATTCAGGGGGGAAAAAATGAAAGAAATATGACAATATTGTAATCCCATAACTGATGAGTAGACAGTGGTTCAATATACTATTCTACTTTTATATGTGTTTAAAATTTTTCATATTTAAAGTTTAAAAATACAGGTTAAAAGTAATTCTCCCATCTTTTTTTTTTTTTTTTTTTTTGCGGTATGTGGCCTCTCACTGCTGTGGCCTCTCCCATTGCGGAGCACATGCTCCGGACGCGCAGGCTCAGCAGCCATGGCTCACGGGCCCAGCCGCTCCGCGGCATGTGGAATCTTCCCGGACCGGGGCACGAACCCGTGGCCCCTGCATCTGCAGGCGGACTCTCAACCACTGCGCCACCAGGGAAGCCCCTCCCATCTTTCTTATAAAGGAGGCTTTAGAGGATATTTTCTTTATGTGTAGGTCCATAAAATAGTACCAAGTTAATTTAAATTACGAAGACACAAATATATTTTCTGACTATTTTCACCTGTCTATAGATCTGCAGAAGTTTGGAATTCATCCTTGATAAGCTAAACTGGGTAAGGTAACATGACATCAGCAAGCATACTTTCCAGGTACCTCAAGGGCCGTGATTTCTGTAGTAGGGATTGTACTGAGAGAAGAAAGACAAGTCTATCCCTGTCTTAAAACAGTTTGCTTTGATGGATGTCCTGCTGGGGCACCCCTTATATGGGGCCCTGAAACATCAGAGACAACATGGCTAGACGGTTGGACCAAAAGCAATTGTATAATTCTTGGTTCACTAATAATGACAGGTATAATTATGGGAGTGGACTGGTGGGAACTGGGGACACATCATGCCAGTGGGATTTGGAAAAATGACCATGGGCATTCTGGGTTCAGACCTGATATTCACTGCGATCTGTTGCTAAAGATAAATCTGGACAGTAGTTAAAACAGTGAAGATAAGTTCTACTCAGAAATAAATTATTGCAATAGGGAAGGGGATCCAGCATGAACTGAACTCAACTTTGCCAAAACAAAAGGCAGGAGGCTTTTTAAAGGCAGGGGTGGGGGGCTTCCATGGTGATGCAGTGGTTAAGAATCCACCTGCCAATGCAGGGGACAGGGGTTCAAGCCCTGGTCCTGGAAGATCCCACATGCCGCGGAGCAATGAGCCCGTGCGCCGCAACTACTGAGCCTGCACGCTAGAGCCCGCGAGCCACAACTACTGAGCCCGCGTGCTGCAACTACTGAAGCCCGCGTGCCTAGAGCCCATGCCGCACAACAAGAGATGCCACCGCAATAAGAAGCCTGCGCACCAGAACGAAGAGCAGCCTCCCCTCACCGCAACTAGAGAAAGCCCACATGCAGCAACGAAGACCCAAGGCAGCCAAAAATAAATAAGTTTTTAAAAAAGGCATGGGTGGGCCAAGGGCAAGGAACTGGGGAGTGTTAGGGGGGTTGGTCCTTGTGACTGGATCTTCTGGCTTTGTTTATTGGTGCTTATCTGGAAGAGAAACAGATGTCTCCTATCTTAATGGTAGGAGCAGTGAGGCAAGTAAAAGTAAGGCCCTACCAACTTTAGCCCTAATCCTCCCACTGGCCTATGGGAGAGTCATCTCCACAGATGTTTGCATTTCAAAGACTCTCAGGCCCTTGAAGAAACCGTCTTGGGTAGTAGAATTGCATCTCAAAGGGCAGAGAAAGGATTTATAATTGCAATCTTTCTAAAGTGTCTGCTCAAAGAGAGGGTGCAAGAGCCTGTCTACCAATTACCAGGTTTTGGCCAGGAACAAACAGTAAATTCTCCTGGAAGCACCAGGCTTTTTCAGGCAGATACTTTGAAAAGGAGTGCAGACTTGAGCTGTTAGAAACTGTGCTAGTGTTTGTTTAAGTCTCTTGGTGGTGGAGGGAACAGGGCAGGAGTGGACAAATCACTTGTTCCGAGAGCCTGCAAGTTTTATAAGCCAAGGTTGCAGTCTGTTTGAGAAGAGGGCTCAGAGGAGCCTGAACACAGGTTGGTCAAGGAGATCGTCTTTGTCACAGCTCAGAGTTTCCACTAATAACATCATTTTGCATATAAAGTACATCACTGTTCTCTGAAGACCAGTATCACAGTTCTAGCATAAGACGCCTCACATCAGGTATCTTACTTGCCAGGGCAAGGGAAAGAAAGAAAATCCTAATAGTGACTTTCAAGATACAATTTCCAGTGACCGAGATCCCCGACTGCTTCATGACGTGAATGGTCAATCCAGAAGTGAGAGCATCTTCAGATGCTCAAGGAAGTATTTCATAACATGATGGGCATTTTGTGTCACATGGGAAAATAAAGAGGAGATTTAGAATGCAAGGCCTACATTAGATTAGGACAGGAGGTAATGTGAATTGACTTTGTGGACAGGAATTTATGTGTTTGTTTCCTTATCCACATGGAACGCCTTCCTTCCTTTCTCTTTTTCTTCCTTCTTTTTTTTTTCAATTCAGTGAAATGTAGAGAAGACATCTCTTATTAACACTTAAATAATACACCAAACAGAAAATAATACAAATGTCTGGTTAGAAAATAGGAAATTCAAACAGGGCAAAAATTGTACAAAATGAAAAAAAGCAACCCCTGCCCCCACCAAATTGACTTCATCCCACCCAATCTTTGACCTAAAAGTAACCGCTATTGAATAATGTCTTGTGATTCATCCATGACGCAAAAGGATACACATATGCGTGTACACGTGTACATGTGTTTATGTCTATTTTTCTGTTTCTTTTTTAATCTATAGAATAGGGATCGTACTATACACACCTCTTTACTTGTTTTTCAACTTATAACCAAATATTGAAAATCATTCCATATACAGATTTACATTATCTTTTAGTCATCAGTATTTGCTTCTATGAATTTGTCTGTTTTTTATTTCACCAATTCCCTACTGATAGGAATTGGTTGTTTAGAGTTTTTAGCCATTACAAATAATGCTGTAATTAATAAAGTTTGATATACATAGATCTAGGTGAACTCCATCAATATATCCTTATAGTAAGATTCATACAATGGGATTAATGGACTTGAGCACATGGAGACGGGGGAAGGGTAAGCTGGGACAAAGCGAGAGAGTGGCATTGACATATATACACTACCAAGTGTCAAATAGATAGCTAGTGGGAAACAGCTGCATAGCACAGGGAGATCAGCTCAGTGCTTTGTGTCCACCTAGAGGGGTGGGATAGGGAGGGTGGGAGGGAGACGCAAGAGGGAGGGGATATGGGGATATATGTATATGTATAGCTGATTCACTTTGTTATACAGCAGAAACGAACACAACATTGTAAAGCAATTATACTCCAATAAAGATGTTTAAAAAAAAAGAGATTGTTCTTTTAAAAGATATATATATGCAATTAAAATTTTTATAGACAATGTCAAATTGCTCACCAGAAGGGCATTCAAATTTACACTTTCACCAATAGGACACAAGAGTCATTTTTCCCTCATACCTTCACCAGGAGTGAGTAGTATCCAATTTTTTTTTTCTAAGTTGATAAGTACCTCAGTGTTTTGCTATTTACTTCTTTCATTATAAGCATCTTTCATATATTTATTGGCCATTTGTATTTTTGTACTCTAAGATTCATGATCATATCTTTTGCCCATTTTTCTATTGGTTTGCTCACCTTTTAATTTATCTGAATGAGCTCTTTACAAATCAAGAAAATTAGGTTGTCCATCTGTCAAAAGATTGAATGGTAAAAATAAATTATTCTCTTCCTTCCTCTTAGAATATGGAATTATTAAGCCCTTTTAAAAAAAAGAATTTCAGCCTGATTCCGTTTAAAAATGAGATATGGGAGATGACAAAAGCCAGACCGTCACTTACTTTAAAGGGTAAGTAAACAGTAAGAAGGCAGCATGAGGTACCCAAGGGAAATTTATCCATCAGAGTTGGGAAAGCAACCAAATATTCATGCCTTTATAATCTGCATAAAACTTGCACACCACTCACCGCAACTAGAGAGAGCCCACGCACAGCAAGAAAGACCCAACACAGCCCATAAATAAATAAATAAATTTATTTTAAAAAACCCAAAAAACTTGCACACCAGAACTTCAAAGAGTGTCTTTCATGTAGCTCTTCAATATCTTTCAGAATCCTGAATCTTCCAAATTTTAAGGGATGTTTCTGACAATTTTTAAGTTCTGTTTTGAGCATCTCAGTATCATTGTGAAATAGGATTAAGCAACTCCTTCAGTTAAAACGCTATCAACTTATATTGGAAGGTAAAGCATAGTACAGCAAGACAGTCAGGTTGAAGAATGGCCATCATGATTAGGGTCAGTAAACTTGGACTCTGCACCTGTCTCTGTCACTTTCTTGCCATGGAACCTTGAGTAACTCCCTCAGGTTCTCTGTTTCAGTTTTCTCATCTATAAAATGAATATAATAACTTTCTACCTATCAAATAGGTTATTTTGTGAATTAAAAGAACTCGTGGTAAAACATTTTGTAATCCATATGACCCTCTGAATTACTTTAACTGTTGGAAAGTAACATATCTGTAGATTACATTCTGCAATGTCTCATTGGCTTCCTGTTATTATCCAGCTTGTGAAAGATCGTGGTACTGATTACAAAACCTAATACAAATTTTTTTCATGAAGTGGGTCTCAACATTACCTTAATTTCACTTTATTTCCTTCATATTTAGACAATGACATATTTTGATTAAATGTGTACATTTTAGCTCCTTATGTTATCAGTCAATATATATCTTCAAATATAGAAATGATCAGAATTGGAATCATCAACACATCCAAAGCAGTCCTTTGCAAAAATGATTTATCTGTTATAGGAAATAAAATATTTAATGTATATAAAGTAAGCTCTACAATAATGCTATTAGATAGATTTCTATAGAAAACGTATTTCTAAAATGTTCCTATTCTAATTTCTAAACATTGAGGGAAAATTTTTTTGTCTTTCAAAAAAGGAATCCTTTTAATGCTTAAAATTACAAGGATTATATAGTCCCAAAAAGCTACATTGTACCCAGAGCTGTTTATACTGAAGCTGAGAGGTTTGGGCCACTTTAGAGATTTGACACTTTATTCAGAAACCCTCAAACCTTGTCACTGAAGAGAGCCCTGTAATTTAAGTGCAAATGGCCTATTTTGTTGAAATTGCCAGTGAACAGTTCTAATGATCTGAGAAGCAGCCCTCATTCCGGAGGTTCATGTAGCATAAAAGCCCAGGCTACCATTCCTAAGAGAATTCTTTCCTTCGAAAGATAATGAGTTGGGGGAAGTGTGCCAGACATGGCAGACAGGACATATCATTAAACATGTAGGGGCTCCTCCAAAATATGTCTGTTCCTTCCTCTCTTTTACACACACGCACACACAAATATACATGCATGCCCGCACGTGTACCCACACACTCAGATGTTTCTATTCGGTGCCTGCCTTCTGTATAGAACCTCAAGAATGAGAAGAGAAAGAAATTATTTTCTGTTGCTTTTTGGTCTCTTCTTTTCTCAGATCTGGTCTGCCATTTTTAGCCTTTCTATCATTTGGCCACATCTTACGGCACCAGTGGACTTTTACCTTCCAGAATGAGTGTATGTTAGGACATTCCTAGATGAGTAGTCTGATTCTGGTCTTGCCTTGTGCACCACCAAGGCATGAAAGGTCCCGCCTTTCAGTAACTTGGCTCCCACTTTTAGACTGTTGATTATTTTCTCAGAAGAATCCGTGTTGCTGGATTTCAAGTCAGCTCTAGCCACTATCAGTAACTGACATTAACAAGAGTATCTAAACTCTACGACAGTTCATTCTGCACAGTGTTTTGAGTGGATTCACTCCAGATTCCACCATTATCTTAACTGCAATTATTGCTACAGTGAGAGTCATTAGACCATCTAAGGGTCTTTTACAGGATTCTTGCCTTGAGCCTAGATTCAGAAACTATGCCTCCTTTTCAAATGTGAAGGAACCCCTTGCTAAACTTTCTGTATTCGTGAGTTAGCGTGCCACCTGGCTACCATCTTGAATGAGCAGATGTTTCAACATCTGGAGAATTTCAACAGACTGTATCTCCATGTGCCTTTGGGATAACGTTTCTCAACTATTCCTGGCTCTTTCTTACTTCTGGCTCCTTTTTCCTCCCTCCTGGATTTTTTTTTTTTTTAAGCATTAATCACTACCTAACATTATGCGATGTGTTTATTTGTTTATTACCTATCTCCCTGAATAGAATGTAAGTTTCCTTGCCCTTTTTGTACCCTTCTGATAACCAGTACTTAGAACAGTGTCGGCACATAGGAGCTGACTAAATATTTGCTGAATGGATGAATGAATGATTTGTGTAACTTTGGACACGTTACTTCTCCTTTTTGAGATTTCCATTTTGTTGTCTGGAAAATGAGAGTGTTAAACTAGATTTAATTATTTCTAAGTTTCATTCACATCTTGTGGCTGGGATTAAGAGCGTAGATAAGTTAAGGCCAATATGGAGAGCAATGGGGAGGGGCAGACAACACAGAGATCTGTGTGCTCCCCTGATTACGGGGTCAGGGAAGGGCTTTCTTAGGAAAGCTGAGTAAGCCATGTGCATGTCCGGGAAAGAGAAACTCAGCAGAGGAAACTGCAGACGCAAAGACAGGAGTGTGTTTGGCTTGTTCAAGAAGTGGCAAGGGGGAGGGTGTAGCGGAAGTACAGAAAACAAGAGAGAGGGTTGGAAAGTAGGTCAGGAGGTAGCCAGTGGCTAGATCGCATTTGTGCGGGGTAGGTGCGGCGGGGTGTGTGCTTGGTGTGAGAGGGAATGTGTGTGTGGTATGGTGCGTTTGGTGCATGTATAGAAATGTCTTGTGTTTGTGTGATGTTTGTGTATATGTTGTGTATGTATGTGTGTGGTGTGGTGTGTGTATCGTGTATGCAGGTGTGTTTGGTATGAGAGGGGGGTATACATGGGGATCCTGCGTGTGCATGGTGGTACATATATGTATTGAAGTTACTACTCTTGTTACAACAAAAGTTGGTCAAAATTCATCCTGCCGGGGGTTTGAAAACCATAGCTTGAAAAGGAAAGAAACATTCCTTTTCTGCTTCTGAACAAACTCACAGGATTAAAAGACTGCCTTGCCTAAGTTACTGCATACTAACAAGGAATTTTACTTATTGAACAATACAGATTTTCAATAGTGCATTGATGTTTTCTGAAAAAGAACACTGTTTTGTTTCTGCTACATCATCCTAATCATTTAAATTTAATGCCTGACAACATTGTCAACACATAACGCAGCAAACACAGATTCCAAAACAACATAATACATTTTAAATAAGTAGAGAGTTTTAAGACCTATTTGTTTGCAATTCTGGTTAACACGTGGGTTTGAAAGCCCAAGGATTCTTGACCTATATTACCTAGTCTCTTATGCCCCTGGCATCTTGGGCTGCCAAGAAATGTGCAGCCAAGTGTCAGAGACAACAAAATATGTTGTCGCTTTCAACTGTTTTATGCATTAACATCTGTACCCACAACCTCTCTCTTCATTTAGTCAGTGAAATGCAGTGATATCCGGTCTCCATCTTGACCCACATAGAAAAAACAAGCAAGACTGAAATACTGAAGGTATGTTTCACAATCGAGATTTTGAGTTATGTCAGAAGACAGTGGAAAATGCTTCACATATTTGACAGATGATATAACAGATTTATCCGCTCGTGATGGTGGCAGTTGTATGCAAAAAGGAAAGTTTGTCCAAAATACCTGGATAAACAGGAAAAGGGAGCAAAGACAGCAAGTTCCCCTTCTCCTGTAGTGTTGTTGGCTGGTGTGTCCCTAAGATATGAGCCAAGATATGTTTACTTGCTAAATATCCTTACCCAAAACAAAACAAAACAGAAAGTTCTTAGGTAAGAGTGGTATATTTCATAAAGTGTCCTTGATTTAGGGACGGTTTCTAAGACATTCTCGGTACTTTCAGATGACAGGCTGCACACGTCTAAGGGGTTTCATATTTAAGAGACTGAATTTGCTGGACGTACTTGAAAGGATGGAATTACACTATAAAATGGTGGCTCACTCGAGCTCTGCAATCAGAAGACTGTGTTTTGAGTTCCTGTTTGCTCTTTACCGGTTATAGAGCCCTGGGAAGGTTGTTTAATTTCCTCCTCACAAAGTTTCCTACACATATAACATGAAGCAGATGCTAGAGTGGGGATTAAATGAGCCACTGTATGAAAATGCTGGCACAAATTCAGCCCTCAGCATTAGCTATTAAGATTCCACTTTTGTGTCAAGTATTAAAAGTATATAGAACACCTAACGATGAAAAGTCCCTACAATTTTCAAAGTGTTGTCACATGCATTATCTGATGTGCTTCACACAACAACCCATTGTAGTGGAGCAGATATTGTCCCATTTGGCAAAAGAGGGCAGATCAGGGAAGATCTGTGCCTGCTCCAAGGCCCCCCGCCACCATGTCATGGAACCAGGATGTGAATCCAAGTCTGCTGTGTCCCAGTGCTCTTTCCAGTGAACCAATTAACCCAGTATAATATTGAGTTGATCTGTGACTCTGGAAAGAATATAAGAGATTCCAAAAGAAATGTTACGTTTTGGTGTAGCAGGAGTTTTGAGGATTCTGCGAGACCATCCTCAGGTTCAGTGATTCACTAGAGGGACGCACAGAACTCAGAAAAGCTGTGATACACATGGCAATGGTTTATTACAGTGAAAGGATACAGATTAAAGTTAGTAAAGCCAAAGGCAGAGTCTAAGGGAAATCAGCCACAAGCTTCCAGGTGTCCTTACCCAGGGTCATTGGAAAGGCAGCCCTTAATTCTCCCAGCAATGATGTGTGATGACGCACAAAGTACTATTGCCGACAAAGGGGCCCACCCGAGCCTTGGTGTCCAAGGTTTTTATTGGGGTTCAGTCACATAGGCGTGGAGCACCTGAACGACTGACCTGAATTACTCAGTGTTCAGGCCTCCGCAGGTCACACTGGTACCTCGTGGTCCAAGGTCACAGGTCAACAAAGCAGGCGTTCTCCATACATCACCTTGTTAACACAAATTATCTGGTGTGGCTCAAGGTCTCAGTTATACAAAGGCACTCTTGTCAGGAAGGATATTCCAAGGGCTCAGAGGTTATCTCCCTGGAGGTTAAGGCCAGTCCATTCTTTAACATGTGCCAGGTTTGAGCACCCCCAACTCTGCTGAGCTAATCCTTCACCGCACAGCCGAGGCATAGCATCTGGGCTCTTGACGATATCAGAGCACAGCAAGAGGCAACTCAGAGGCAACTCGGCCCAAATGGGAGCCTGAGAATCAACTTCTAAATTTGGTCCATGCGTCAATCCCCCGAGCCAATGGGTATTTCTGCTATTGCAGTGGGTTACCGGAGCCTGGAAGGTCTGCCTTGGAACCTAGCCATGATGGGATCTCTTGTCTCTACTCTGGGCCCTTTAGCCTTCTGGGAGTGTCGCACTGTCCCCACTCTGGGAGACCTCCCACGGAGTGAAAGGGAGAGAGGACTTAATATTACTCAGCAATCTACTCTGAAGTAAGGATTTTCTTGCTAGCATGTTCAAAATTTCATTATTAGAGTAAGAAGAAGAAAGAGGTAGGACTCAGGCAACAGAAAACTCAACTCAGCGTGGCTGAAACAGCCATGGATTTATCGTCTCCCATAACAAGAAGCCCCGAGGGAGCACAGCCCCGGGGTTGTTCGATTCAGCTCCTTGACAACAACACCAAAAACCCAAGTTCTTTCTTCAGCTTCTCCATCCTGAGCATCTTGGTTAGATTTCCTCATGGTTTAAAAATGGCTATAGTAAGAACAAACTAGTGGTTACCAGTGGGGAGGGGAGAGGGGCAATATAGGGGCGGGGCACTGGGAGGTACAAACTATTGTGTGTAAGATAGGCTCAAGGATGTATTGCACAACATGGGGAATATAGCCAATATTTTGCAATAACTGTAAATGGAAAGCAACCTTTAAAAATTGTATAAAAAATTTAAAGAAAAAATGGCTATAGCGGATTCAGGCATCACATCTTCACAATCCATTACACAGACACAAAAATGGGACTTTTCCTTGGGTCTCTTTTAAAGAGTTATGAAACTTTCCCCAGAAGCCTCCCTTATGAGCGTCCCTTTATGTCCTGCTGGCCAAAACTGCCTCTTCCAAAGCCAATCGCTAGCAAACAATGAAAAATTTTTTCCCACTGGGTTCGTATAATCAAACACAGGACTGGGAATGGGACCAGCATTCCCTAAAGCCTCTGGGTTCTTGGAAAAGTATAGACACTAGAACAAATTCAGCGTCTATCAGAAAATACTGAGTAGGGAATTGCTATTGGGTAGGCAACCGAAGCTGTCTGCTGCAGCAAGTTCCCAGGTAGAAAAGCACAGCAGAGGCAATTCTCTGCAGCTTCTGAAATCTCTAGTCCTCATGGGGGACCCCAGAGGTCATTTGTGTTGCCTCAGTTTCCTGGAGTTAATTGATTCCTAGGAGAAAAAAAAAAAAAGTCTCGAAGAGCCATGTTTGATGCTCATATAAGGTTTATTTTCCCACTTTTTGTTCAGGTGTTCTCCCTAAAGGAAAGCCCTCGACTTTAGGAAGGAAACATGCCCTCTGTTTCACATATTTCTTCATCATTAATTCAGACATGCCTACCCCATTGGCCAGATTCTCGTGCTGCTGACTAGAGTTCCTTAAATCTCAGACATATCTCTGTTACCAGACAGACCACAGCGGTGTTCAACATTTGTCCCCCTCAAGAGTCTTTCGTTTATCCAGTGAGATTTACAAAAGCAGGACTTTCTGTCCCCCTTTTGTCTTCCCCTTCCCCATTTCATTTTTCCATTGTCGACGTACCTTCAGGTTTGGTAACATGCCATCAGAAATGGGATTGCTGAGAATCTGTCCCCATGGAACTCAGTGGAAGATTCCATGAATCTAACAATCCCTTTGGCTATTCCTGGTCTTTTCAATTTACAGAAATAAATCTGTGCTCTCAAATGGTGGAAACAACTTTCCAGCTATTATTTCTCAGTTTAGACATTACTCAATTGCTTTCATAATTTGGTATGTTGTATCTAGCTTCCAAACACCCTAAACCTAGAATTGACAATACATTTCACTTTTCTTAAGTGCTTCCCCTCCAGAGCGATCCCCCCCCAAAGTCATTATGTTTCAACACAGGAAGAGACGTTGACATCCTCACCTGCTATTAGAGCTCAATTCCTTTTTCTTCACACTTCTCTCTCCCTTTGTCAGGTTCCCTGAAAACTGGCATAATAGTAGCCTCACACTTTCTCTACCTGTTATTATTTCCTTATTCTGCCTCTCCCTGATGAATGATTGGGGATAACTGTCTTTTTATAGGCTGGCTTGCACAATAGTAGATGGCCTATCTGTAGGAGCAAATATGCTTCCTGATCATTTTCTCAGACAGATGCTTTAAAAGTTGATACTGGGTGGCCTTCCCTGGTGGCGCAGTGGTTGAGAGTCCGCCTGCCGATGCAGGGGACACGGGTTCGTGCCCCGGTCCGGGAAGATCCCACATGCCACGGAGCGGCTGGGCCCGTGAGCCATGGCCGCTGAGCCTGTGCGTCCGGAGCCTGTGCTCCGCAACAGGAGAGGCCACAACAGTGAGGCCCGCGTACTGCAAAAAAAAAAAAGTTGATACGGGAGCCTGTCAGCCTGAAAGATTCCTCAGGAGGGTGAGGAGGGAGGAAGGCATCACAGTAGTTCTATGACAAGGACTTACACTTTAACATATGAGCTTCTTTTTTTAATAGCTTTTGCGCTTTTTTCAGATTTTAAAATAGTATATGTTTATTGCAGAGAATTTAGGAGGAAAATCCCATATTTCCTTTGTATAAGGACAGGCAGCTATTAGAAGAGATGTGGAGGAGTATATTGAGGGCAAACATTCTAATGAATAAGATTGAATCATATACTGCACTGGCACAGTTACTGGAACATGCATGTGAGGCAGAAATACAGATTGTCCGTCCTTATGCTGGCAATGTATCATCAGCTGACACTCGTCATTGACATCAAAAGCATCGAAGATATTTTCTTAAAGAACTATGAAGCAGGTTATTTCAACAAACATTCAACACAAATATACATATATATACATATAAGTTCCTACTAAGTTCCAGGGACTGTCCTAGGTCAGGAAGTACGGCAGTGTACAGAACAAAACCCTCGTGGAACTCACATTCTTGTAACTAAGACAGACAGAGAAATTGGTAAATAAGGTGCCTCAGGAAGCCTGAAGGAAGCGAGGGCTCAGCCATATTGATGTCTGCTGGAGAGCACGTGCAAAGGCACTGAGGTGGGAGTGTGTGTGGGGTGTTGACGGAACAACAAGAAGGCCAGTGCGACTGGACGGCAGTGAGCAAAGGGTTCGGAGGTAAGGAGATGAGGTCAGAGAGGCATAAGGAGGCCAGGTCATGCACAGCTTACATTAGGGAATATCTTCTAATTTGACTTAGAGTGAGAGGAGTAGTCCTGGAGGGTTTTGTGCAGATATGATCTCACTTACTTTTTAAAAGGAATGTAAGGGGTAAGAACTGTCCAATTACAGATGAACAATAGAACCACAATGAAGGGAGTACAGAAGAAGGCATTAACCTAAGTGATTTTGGAAAAGAGTATTTTGACTATATATGGAAGATTAGTAATCTGGGTTCTCCAGAGAAACAGAACCAATAGGAGAATATATAGATAGATATAAAGGTAGAAATATATACCATGAGTTCTGTCTATCTATCTATCTATCCATCTATGATTTATTATAAGGATTTGCCTCACATGGTTATAGAGGCTGAGAGGTCCAGGACCTGTAGTCCACAAGTTGGAGACCTGGGAGAGCCGATGGTAGAGGTCCAGTCTGAGTGCAAAGGCCTAAGAACCAGGAGAGCTGATGCAGTAAGTTCTAGTCTGAGTCTCAGTCCAAAGGCAGGAGAAAACAAATGTCCCAGCTCGAAGATAGGCAAGGAGAAAGAATTCTTTCTCTCAGCTCTTTATTCTATTCAGGCCTTCAATAGATTGCATCTGGCTCCCACACTGGGGAGGGCAATCTGCTTTGCTCAGTCTACTGATTCAAATGTTAATCTCCTTCAGAAATAGCCTCACGGACACACTTAGACACACACGGACACACACACATGCTTCTACAAGGGCAGAAATAACATTTAATCATATCTTGGTACCCCATGCATGGCCCAATCAAGTTGACACATGAAATTAACCATCATGCACCATAAAGCTAAAAGCAAAAAGAACTATACAGAAATATTTTATTTGAATTGATAAATTTGTTTTTCACAGAGGTATGGGTTAAGCAACTCTGAAATTACTTTATGTGCATTATAGGATTGTGCAAATAAATAACTAGATTATGGGTAACGAGAGTCAGGTATCTTAACTGAGGAGAAAGAAGATACAAATAAGGAAAGGGGGGAGACTATAATGAAACTTGTCGTGTTGTACTAGAGTCAGAGATACCAATGAGAATCATGGTGATAGATAGATAGATAGATAGACAGACAGACACATGTGTGTGTGTACACATACATATATATCCTAGTTCTATTTGCTGAAATGGCCTGTAAGAGATGACACCCAGTGATGATGAGCACACCTGACACCCACAAGATTTTGGTTTCTAATCATCATTCTCTAATAAAAGGAGCCAGGGCTCCTTGGAAAAATGGCCAATTCCAGGGCTGGAGAGGAGAAGTAAAGGATGAGCCTGGGCTATTTGTGGTCTCAAAAAATATGGCAGTGCTTAAAAAAATTATGGGAGCATGTCAAAAGAATATAGGAGCCAATTTAAAGGAGCTACCAAGGACCAAATATGGAACAAATTGAGTAAGAAAATAAATATCCATGAGTATGCACTAATATAAATAAATTATTCAATTGTTCTTTACAGTAGAATTCCAATTAATAAATGCTGAAAGAATAACAGAAATAGAAAATCACTCTTTAGTAAACACCAAAGTAAACAGTAGTAAGTGTTTCAGGCTAGCAATGTTGACAGATGCCGAAATTAGTGGGCAACACCATGATGAGAAATAGGATATCTGCATAGTCTCAAAGTATCTCCCCGCAAGGTATTTATTAGTTACATGGGAAAAATCATAACTTTGTGGTGGAGAAAACTTAACCAAAGGATCAAAGTCAACATCACCACTTATGAGGCATACTGACATCATATACGTCCTCATATGCTGCACTAAGAAGACGTATTACCACTTCTGTAGTCTTCTTGATAAAAATGAGTAATCTCTGTATAATCATGAAAAAACATTAAACCAACTCAAACTGAAGGACTCTTCAATATATCTATATCTATATATATCAATCTATCAAGGACTCTTGATATATTGATATCAATCTATCAAGGTCATGGTAATTTTGTTTTTAACTGAAGAATTGTTTCAGATTGGAGAGGACTGAGGAAACATGAAAACTACTTGCAGTGTGAGATCCTGAATTGAATTTTGGACCTGAAAGAGAACAACTGGAGATACAGTATTGGAATAAGTTCTGAAGATTAGTTAACTGTGCAATCGACTCTCCATATCTACAGGTTCCATATTTGTGGATTTAATCAACTGTGCATTAAAATGTTTTGGAAAAAAATTCCAGAAAATTCCAAAAAGGAAAACTTAAATTTGCTGTGCATTAGCAACTACTTACATAGCAGTTACACTGTATTAGGTATAAGGGGAATGTGCTTAGGTTATATGCAAATACTATGCCATTTTACATAAGTGTGGGTCCTGGCACCAATCCCCCACAGATACTGAGGGAGGACTATTATATCAACGTTACCTTCTCAAATAGCACTAGACTGACAATTAGTAAAAGTTATAAAGAAAATTATTACATAGGGGACTGAAATCAAATGTACTAATTGTAGGAAAAGGAGAAAATGCTTAGAATTTATAAATTGAAGTTATAGCTGAATTATACACTTTTATTTTTTTCTTTTGCGGTACGCGGGCCTCCTACCGCTGCAGCCCCTCCCGTCGCGGAGCACAGGCTCCGGACGCGCAGGCTCAGCGGCCATGGCTCACGGGCCCAGCCACTCCGCGGCCTGTGGGATCTTCCCGGATCGGGACACGAACCCGCATCCCTTGCATCGGCAGGCGGTCTCTCAACCACTGCGCCACCAGGGAAGCCCTGAATTATACACTTTAAAACTGCAGAAAATGTTCTCTCCATGTATATTTTATAGATAATTTGATATATAAATTCAAAATGATTGGAGTTCCAGTCATCTCAAATCTGGTAACTGGCTTTATCTACCAATTCAAGTCCTTGAAGTAGGAGGACCAGGAACTGCTAGATATAGCCAAAAGAAAGGAAAAGCCATCTGTGCTGAAAGAAGAAACAGTTTGCTCTCCAGAGCTGAATGGTGAACCCTTGCATCGCCTTTAGGCTAAGACTCTTCCAACTACTTTTAAGCAACCAGATTTATCCTCCCCACTGAATTATGAACTATATAATAGGTATGTCTCTGAATAAAAAGGGAAAAGAACTATTCATTGTTTCCTTTGTCCTATTCCCTTCTCTGTGAATTGACCTTTTCATTCAAGTTCTTTCCCGTGGAAAGACTAACCCTGCACTGCCCCAGACCACAGCTGGACCACGTGACCTTCCTAGGCAGGCTATAACCTATGCCTCTTCATACGGATATTCTTTCAGTATATGTTTCAATATGTTTGTTCTCATATGTAGTTCACTATGTTTGTTTAGCGGGGTGGGAGCTACTCTACTATATTCCACTATGCCACGTTACTATGTTGTTGCTGGGAGACAGTTCTCCAAGGTCTCTCCCATTTCTATACCTCTTGTGAGCAAGGCACTGACTGCTCTTTGTTCCAAACCATCTGACACACGTAGACAGGTATCATCAACTGGAAACCGTGAAACGGTAGCAGGCTAACTCGTTCGTTCACAAGGAGGGCCACTCTTGACAGTTGTTTGAACTTACTGACCCCAAGCCCTACTTTCAGCAGCCGGGATGTTAGGATTGGTGGCCGATGCCATAACTGCACTATGGGACTTGCCCGTGAGCACCACACAGATACTCATTTCAAACAGGTTTAGCACCTGTAGGGAGTTTTTGGTTTTGAACTGTTTCTCCTAGAAGTCAGTATCTCCTTTAGTGAGCACGGAACCAACTTGCATTTCAGCCACCATGTAGAGTTGCTGTCAAACACCTGAGTTAGCAGGTCTCCTAGTTTTGATTTATGCCAATGATATTTTAGCGCCCTTGCAGGCTGGTTTCCCAGGCAAATATCTACTAACCCGTTTCACAGTCTTGTTCTGTTACCTGTAAAAGTGTGTGTGTGTGTGCGTGCATGCGTGCACGCGTGTGTGTGCATCTCCTGTTCCCAAGCAGGTGACACCAGCTATTCTAGAGTCCCACCCACCTACATTCCCTTAGAGCTCTGGCTTTGGGGGTTCCTGAAGCCTCAAGGCAGAGCTCCATAATATGGGACAGAGGGATGTGTGTGTGTGTGTGTGTGTGTGTGTGTGTGTGTGTGTGTGTGTTTGCACGAACATCTTCCTCTTTCCTCCCCCAACAGTAAGCCTTGCTGCTGTTATCAACGTGTTTCTACAAGGCTGGAAAATTACATTCATCACATTCCTGCCTGGTTTCACTTTAGAAACAGCTTTGAAAATCTCAGACTAAAGTCTTTTTCTGTTTTGTTTAGTTTTAGCAGCAGCACGTGTGGTGGGAGAAGGACAGTTGAGATACTGAAAGGTGCCACCAGATGGTATAGATTACATAGGAGACTGAATAGATGGATGATTTTCATGTGTCTTTTCTTAGGAACAGATGTGTTGCCAGGTTGCAACAGCTCAGAAAGATGAGATGGGTCCTTGCCATGAATCTTATCTTCTCTGTCAGAGATTTATTGAATAAGAGTAGGGGTTGGCTTCTTCTTTTATCTGTTGGCCTGGAACCAAAGTCAAATGCTCCATATGCTGAAAGGGATTACCCTATTTCATCTCATCTGAGACTTCCTCCACGGTAAGATGCTCCACTATTTTATGATCCACTAAGTAAGGAAAATCATTGCCAATGGTAAGATACATCCCAATTTCAGAAACGTTAAGACATGAAAAACAGCGTGACTAAAAATGTATGAACTATGATACATAAACTGGGGGTTGAAAACTTTTTGCCTAGGCTACTTCATGGTGTTTTATTATCTAACTTATCATTTGAGTTTGTGACTCTAAGTACATAATAATAGCTACTGACTGTAGAAGATATAGTATATGTGCGCCCACCGCATTTACGTTCCTTAGCCCCAGTCCTTTCAGCTCTACTGCAAAGAAGATGTATAAAGCCTGTTTTACAAAGTAGAAAACTGAGCTGCTGGAGGTTAGGTAAGGTTTGAGAGGGAAGATGCTAGAAGGAGTGGGAGCCGTGACTTGGACCCAGCTGAAACGCCTCTCAAAGCTGAAGAGCCTTCAGTTACCCTAAGGAATTGCCTCTTAGAAGAAGAGTAGCTGCCTGCGTTCAGAGTAGCTTTCAGAATGGTACCAAATCTAAATATTTGTGGGTTGTTTTAGAAACAAGTTCCCACCCATCGCACAGCTGTCACACAGCTATAATGGGGAGCCTGGGCTCCTTTCTTTCAGCGAGAATTAGCAGGGAAAGGAGGGGTGAGGGAGCGGCTGTTCACCACAGAAATCATTACAAACATAATGGAGCTAATGCTTCGTGGAGCTCCAAAACGCAACGTCATTGTTTACCTTCTGTCAAGTCTTTATTCTTAGGAGGGAGAAAGCCCTTTCAGAACTCTCTACCTTGTGAAGGTTTTTGGCCTTTTCAAGGGCCTAAGATGTTAAGGGCTTTGAATTCTTAAAGCATATGCATAAAGTATTTCCAGTGCATTATTTAAAAATATACCTTTCTCTCCCTTGCTTTCTTTTCTTTTCTCTCTCTCTCTTTTTTTTTTTTTTTGGCTGTGATTTGAAGAAGTCTTCACCATAGCCAAGAACAGAATTTTAACTGATGGCAAAAATATAAAGCCTTGAGGTAATGTTTTATCACTGTTTATTACTGTATCCAAAGAAGAGGCCTTGACAAGTGTCGGCTGCTGCTGGGTTACCATGGCAGTAATCAGTCAAACAAGGATGGGATTTTTAGAGCCTGCTTAACCCTTTTCCTTACCCACTAGTGGAAACTAAGAGAGATTTTCATTTTGCACAATAGCGTAGGATGAGGCAAGTGTGTCCCTTTGCTCTGAGATCCCAGTCTTACTCTCTGATCCTCACGCCCCCTCGCACCCTTGCTCCAGACAGAAGGGAACCACGTGCGTGGCTGGAGAGTGTGCCCCCTTCTCTCCAGCCTCTGATCACGGGTGCATGTGGCTTCTGCCTGGAACCCCCTTTTGCTCCTCTCCTAACCCCAACTCCTATAAACATTCTATTCTGTGAAAATAACACCTCCTCCAGGAAGCCTTCCCCATCCTTTTCTCCACTACCTATGGGTTAGAAACATGTCCTAAGTGCTCCAGTAACACTCTGTATTTACCTCCATCCTAGCATATATCTCCTTAATTACAGTTGTTTGAGACAGTCTTATTGAAGAAGAACGTCTAGAACTGGTCTGCCTGGGCTTGAAGCTCTCCTTTATTACTTACTGGCAGTGATCTTGGGCAAGTCACTTGACCTCTCTAAGCCTCAGCTTCTCGCTATGAAGAGAAAAATATTTACTTCAAAGAATTATCATGGGGGTTAAATGAGATAAACTAAATAAAATGCCTAGCACCAGTGAATGTTCAGTAAACGTTAGAGTGAAAACTTGTCTCCTCATAGAGTCTAAGCTCCATGAGGGCAGGGACCATGTATTTCATCTTTGAATATTCAGGACCTAACAGATATCAGGCACATCGCAGACAGTTCCTAAGGGTCTATAATAATATGGTCAAGGAATTGGTTTCTGTACATAAATGAATTTTCCATATAGCTAAAGCCTAACCCTGAACACACACACAGAAAATTCCTTCTTGTTTCTAATTAGTAAATTAATTCATATCTATTGGTGAAAATTTGGAAAACACGGAATTATAAAGAAGGAAATAAAAGCTACCTGTGAGTCTACCAACCACTAATCTATATCTTAATCTATATCTATACCTTAATCTATATCTTTTCACATGCACGTGCATCCTTTTAATGCACGTGTGTACATTTATATTATATTGAAATATTCTAATTTAATTTTTACAAATCTTTGTTGGTCAATATTTCTCTATTGATGGGCAGTTTTTCATAGTAAGTGTTAATACTGCAGTAAACATCCTGTCATACATTTTTGCAAGCATCTTGCATTGCGCTTAAAACTTTTAAAAACTGTTTTTAAACAGTATACAACTTTTTAAAACTTAAAACTGTTTGCACCACCCAACAGTTTATAAGCATACCTATTTTACTGTGCCCTTAGCGGCACTGGGTTTGATCTTAAGAAAACATCTTTGCCAATTTGATAGAAAAATGGCCTCTCATTTTTCCCATGCCTCTGTAAACCCAGCACATAGCTCCTTGTTTAAGCCTTCGGAAGACAGTGTGGTGGTTCTAAGCACTAGGTACCGTATTCTTCTGAATCTCCACGCAGTACCCCAGGGCTCCTGAGGTGCGCGTGGGCAGAGCTCTTTCTCCCTACACCGAAGGGTCAGTCCCATATAGCTGGGCTTCCTCGTGCATCAGCCCTTTGATTTTAGTTTCTTCCTACACTGTCACCAGCCATACGTGACTTCTTGCTGCTTCCAGCAGGACATCAAATCTTCTCATGCTCTATTTTCTATTCATAGTGTTTAACGAGCATTTATTGTATACCCGCATCGTCAAGGTCTGGGGGAAGGTTTTAAAGGAAAGAGGAATACAAAAATTAATCGGCGAAGAGCTAGAGATGTAAACAATTATACAGGGGAGTCAACTGGGGAGAGAGGCAGATGTCCTGAACTAGGACTCTGGATAAAAACAGACAGGTTCCAAAGTGGGACCTGGTATTTCTTAAAGCATGATGCTCGACAGTTCCAGCCCAGGAAATTAACATTATATAAAACCCTTCTAAATTGTGGCTTAGAAACCAGATAAACAAAATTATTTAAATCCTGTGCTAAGTGAGATTAAATAAGCTTTGGTTGGGGCTCCGCGTGCTTCTCCTGTGATAAGGGATTTAAACCTGCCGGCTGTCACTCCAGGAGCTTTGGCTGGCTCTTCAGAGGCCGTTCTGGCTTCTTTCTTCCATCTCAGCTATGCTTCTTAGAGGGAAGATTTGGTGCCCGGAGTATCCAATTAAATTCAATGCTTCTGTGTAACAGTGAGAAAGGATCACATTGATAATATGGCTTCTTTGTAACTGAACAATCTGAGCTTCTTTCCCTTTATCATTTCTTTGAAAAAGATGCTTATTTAGGGCTGATTCAACAGTTTGAAATGTAAATATTACTCAGTATCTCCAATACTTTATTTACGTGTGACCAAAATATGCATTTTGAAAACTCCACTTAACATGTATCTCCAAAATGCCTACTGTGCGCCAGCCACTAGGTATTCGATTATACGTTTGCAAATTCCTACCTAAGATTGCTTTGTTCAATTTTCACCCAGATCTGCTGCCATCATCTAGGCCCAAATGCAATCTGTAGTAAGACGAGGCTTTTGTTTTTCCTGTTGAACCTTCAGCATACAGTGCAGAACCAATTTCACCAAGGGAATATCTGATTTAGTGAAACATTTATTCTATTTTTCTAGTACATATTCTCCCACCTAGTGCTTCTTGTTATTGCAAACGTAAGACCATTTTACAACTAGTAATGAATGAATGATGGGCAATTTTTCTAGAATTGCTTTTCATTTCTGTCAGCTTTATGGAGGTTTTCACATTTTCATATATATGTGTGTAGATATATATATATTTCCGTAGAGTATATGTGTACTGGAAAAACATTCTGATAACTAACTGAGCACATATTCTTTTAACAGCTCCAGAGAGAACAGAGATCATTTCTTTCAGTTGTTTCAGTAATTTTTCTACAGTGAAAGGAATGATAAAAAGTTCCATCCTATATTCACTTGTTCAAGTGCCTATTTAAAGGCTTTTATGACTAACTCCTTGATTTCCTATCACCACTTAGAATTGGTGGGCAAAAGTTGTCTATTTGAGTTATGCATCCACCAAACCTTGCTCCTCCATTTAAAAAGATGTTTCCAGTTGGCTATCCTTTAGAGCTGATTCTGTACATATTATGCTCTTACTTAGGAATATTTTCAGGGATTACTGGGGCATAATGTGCAATTAGTCTTCTACTCAATTAAAAAGTTCATATGTAGTATTCATTTGACTTTATATTAGTAAATGAAATTATAAATTTAGTGACAAAGAGGAATCATATGGTAACAGCTGTATATATTAAGATTATTATTAGCATGATTTCTTTAGGTTACATCTGAGAACTGTTGATTTGTCTCATCACGAATGATTTTGTCTACCCCCAACACTAAGACTTTGAACAAACACTAACATGGCTTCTAACAGCTCAAGGCTGTGTCCCTGGGATGACCCAGCCCCCCTTAAGTTCCTGTCTGGGAAAAGTCAAGGCTGACTAAAGAATTTACTGTTTGTTCCAACCAACACCTGAAGGCAGGGCCTCTTTTTCCCAGTCTCTGTGGGAGGATAAAAGTCTCACTTCCATAAGGGCCAGTTAATAATCCCAGGTGGCCTAATCACATTGACACCACCCCCACCCCACCCCCGCCACTTGCTTTTCGTAATTTTCCACTTTCCTGACTTTGCTCAAGCCCTGACTCCATCTCTGCACCTCTACGTGGATCAGAGCTGAGTTTGGTTTTGTACTGAAGTCCTTTTCCCCTACTGCAGTAGTTACTGAAGAAAGTCTGTTTTTACTACCTTTAACTAATGTCCAGCATTGTTTTTCTTTAGTGCATACAGCCCAAAACTGGAAGGAAACCAATTAAAATATGGATGCCTAGAAACTTTTAGCTGACCTCAGAAACATGTCATGGCAATAGTCTCTGAATTAAGCATCGTCGAATGGCCACTGGCCACAGTCATGACAGAGGATGATTCACAATCCATTCTAGTAAGAGAATTTGAAATAATGCTCTGCTCATCTCAATTATTCTTCCATAAAATGAAAGGATCCAAGAGGGAAGTCTTTTTGCAAACAAGTAACTAATCGAGATGAGCTGTAGTCAAAAAAAAAATCATCTCCCCTATCAAAAGCGTTGATTTTTCTGCTGGTTATTACTTTTATGTCTCTCGGGCATTCCTGGGGGGTTTGTGCTGGATTTTCTCACTGCCCTACTGGGGAACTGAAGTGGACATGTGGCTGGCTCTCTAACAGTTTCTCCTCAGGTGATTCATCCAAGCCAGCTCTGCCCCTTACCTGTGATTGGGCTCCTGAGCTGTGAGGTTTGGTTTGCTGGGGTTGTCCTAGGAAAGAACCAGTTATCTTTGCATCCTGTACATGGACAAGGATGCATGTGTACCGGGTGGTGCATTGACATCACCTTGTTAGAAATGCAGAGACTCTGGCCACACTCCGGTTTGTCTCAGTTTGAATCTATATTTTAAAGAGATCCCCCCAAATATAACTGGGGGCAAGGTGTCAGAAAGGTCCTATGGAAAATGAACGTGGTGAATCTTGAGGAATGGGTAGACTTGGGACAGAAGAGAAGGGTATTCTAGGCTAGTGGGTATCAATACATCTTACCTTAAGACATAAATCAGGAGAGCCTGGATGGAGTTTGGGGCTAATATGAAACTGGTTGTATAAAACTGGATCCTGATCAAGGAAATCTCTGAGTACTAGACTGATCAATTTTGAGTGTGATCCTGTATGTCATAGAAAATAGGATAACATGGTGAAATAGTGTGACCACTGTGGTCAGAAAGACCTGGATGTAAGTCTCAGTTCTACATTTGTTGGCTTTGTAAACTTGGGCAAATTGCTTACACTTTCTGACCCTCATCCTGTAAGATGGAGATGACAATGCCTTCTTGCAGAACTCTTGCTAGGAGATCATGTCTGGGAAAGGTAAGGACTGGCACATGGTGAGCTTCTCTCCTCCCTTTCCTGGTGGTATTGAGGAAGGGAGGAATTTTCTCCTGAGACCCCGAGGACACAGATGTGTCACTGTGGGAAAGGGACTGACGAGGTGGCAATAGGAAATCAGTTTGAAACAGACAAGGCTGAGAAGGTACTGAATTGCATTTGTGCGTCTGTAGGAGCAATTTTGGGGGAAATAAGTTAAAAGAGGCAGTGGGGAAGACAAGACAGTGAAGAGAGGAAAAGCAACTAAGGGAGTGAAGTAAGAGAACACTAAAAATTTCCTTTGAAGTTCTGACTCAGGGTGAGCCATGTGGAAAACAGAGCAAGTGGGGCTCAGAATGACCCATCAGGCATTAAAATGGATGATTTAAACTATGGCAAGTCACACAAGGACGAAGCCAACCGTCGGAAGAGTTGTAAATGGATTCCCCCCAAAGCTAATATATAATTTACAATACCCTTTGGAAAGCTCAGAATTATTTATTATTTCTTTAGCTTTGTAAACAAACACATAAATTCCCCCCCCCCCTTGAACATGGTGGGGGGAAAACAGAATGTCTGTATTTATCATGGAATTTGAGCCATCCTGCCAAAGAAGATTCACAATCACTATTTTAGGATGAATAGGATTAATCTCTGAGATACTAGAAGAAAAATGTAATGCCCAAATAAGAGACACAATTTTCATCAATTGTTTAAATATTGATCATAAGAGCCTCACAGATACTTCTCGGGTTTTTCATATATTTTGAAACACCGAGGAAACCATTTGCAGGAAATGCAGCAACCACGTTAAAGAGTATTCTTCTTGAAATAAATCTAAATAAATATATATGAGAAAGTGTCTAGGATGGGGTCCAGCAAACAAGAGAAGCTCAACAAATGTTAGGGGAATCCAATGAAATCCTTTAGTCCATATTTAATCGAAAGTAGTATCAGACAACCCTTTGCTTCAGAGCAGATTTCGGTCCAAAAATGTGGCTGGGGTAGGCCTTAGAGGTAATCATTGCTAATTCAAAGCACCCAGAGACAACCCGAGGATTCTTTGAAATTCACTCCACTTTCCAATATGTAGTGTCATGGGTTACAGGGAGAACATTTCTGTTGCTCCTTTAAAAAGCCTATGATTACCTGAAGGTATGATTACAAGGCTCTCAGGATTAAGGTGTTTCCTGGTCATAGGATGGTTCAGTGATCAGTCCAAAAAATAGGGTGTTCCACACCCTCCCCCTCACTGAAGTCTTCGCCAACTATAAGATGTATTAGCTAGAGGTCAAGAATCATATTTAAGAACGGAGTCAAGATGGCGGTGTGGGGAGATGTCGAGTTAGCGTCTCCCCACAACTAGGGTGCCTGCCAGCCGCTGGTGGGGACTCTGATGCCCAAGGAGATGGGAGAACCCCCAAGTGAACCATCACTCCACGCAGCTTGCAGGATTTTTGTTCATGAGCTGGGGGTCGGGCCAAAGCTCCTACGGTGGGAGCTCTGAGTCCAAACCACTGGACTAACAGAGAACCTCAGACCCCAGGGAGTATTCATCAGACTGAGGTCTCATAGAGGTCCTCATCTCAGCACCAAGATGCAGCTCTACCCAGCAGCTTACAAACTGCAGTGTTGGAAGCCTCAAGCCAAACAACCAGTAAGAGAGGAACACAATCTGACTCATAAAAAAAAAAAAAAGAGAGGGCAAAAAAATATGTCACAGATGAAGGAGTAAGGTAAAAACCTACAAGACCAAATAAATGAAGAGGAAATAGACAATCTACCTGAAAAAGAACTCAGAGTAATGATAGTAAATATGATCCAGAAACTCAGATATAGAATGGAGGCACAAACTGAGAAAATACAAGTAATGTTAAACAAAGATCTAGAAGAACTAAAGAACAAACAAACAGAGATGAACAACACAATAACAAATGAAAAAAACACTAGAAGGATTCAATAACAGAATAACTGAGGCAGAAGAATGAATAATTGAGCTGGAAGACAAAATGGTGGAAATAACTGACAAGGAGCAGAATAAAGAAAAAAGAATAAAAGAATTGAAGACAATCTCAGAGACCTCTGGGACAACACTAAACACACCAACATTCAAATTATAGGGGTCCCAGAAGAAGAGAAAAAGAAAGGGTCTGAGAAAATATTTGAACAGATTACAGTCAAAAACTTCCCTAACATGGAAAAGGAAATAGTTACCCAAGTCCAGAAGCACAAAGAGTTCCATACAGGATAAACCCTAAAAAAACACACCAAGACACATATTAATCAAATTAACAAAAATTAAATTCAAAGAAAACATTAAAAGCAGCAAGGGAAAAACAAAAAATAACATACAAAGGAATCTCCATAAGGTTATCAGCTGATTTTCAAGCAGAAACTCTGCAGGCCAGAAGGGAGTGCCAGGACATACTTAAAATGATTAAAGACAAAAACCTACAACCAAGATTACTCTACCCAACAAGGATCTCATTCAGATTTGATGGAGAAATCAAAAGCTTTTCAGACAAGTGAAAGCTAAGAGAATTCAGCATCACCAAACCAGCTTTACAAAACATGCTAAAGAAACTTCTGTAGGAAGGAAGCACAAGAGAAGAAAAGGACCTACAAAAACAAACCCAAAACAGTTAAGAAAATGGTAATAGGAGCATACATATCAATAATAACCTTGAATGTAAATGGATTAAATGCCCCAACCAAAAGACACAGACTGTCTAAATGGATACAAAAACAAGACCCATATATATGTTGTCTACAAGAGACCCACTTCAGACCTAGGGACACATACAGACTGAAAGTGAAGGGATGGAAAAAAATATTCCATGCAAATGGAAATCAAAAGAAAGCTTGAGTAGCAATACTCATATAAGATAAAGTAGACTTTAAAATAAAGAGGGACACTACATAATGATCAAAGGATCAGTCCAAGAAGAAGATATAACAATTATAAATCTTTATGCACCCAACATAGGAGCACCTCAATACATAAGGCAAATGCTAACAACCATGAAAGGAGAAATTGACAGTAACACAATAATAGTAGGGGACTTTAACACCCCACTTAAACTAATGGACAGATCATCCAAACAGAAGATAAATAAGGAAACACAGGCTTTAAATGACACAATAGACCAGATAGATTTAATTGATATTTATAGAACATTCCTCCCAAAAGTGGCAGAATACACTATCTTCTCAAGAGCACATGGAACATTCTCCAGGATAGATCACATCTTGGGTCACAAATCAAGCTTTGGAAAGTTTAAGAAAATTGAAATCGTATCAACCATCTTTTCTGACCACAATGCTATGAAATTGGAAATCAATTACAGGAAAAAAACCTAAAAAACGCAAATCCATGGAGGCTAAACAGTGCACTGCTAAATAACCAAAAGATCACTGAAGAAATAAAAGAAGAAATAAAAACATACATAGAAACAAATGACAATGAAAACATGATGACCCAAAACCTATGGGACGCAGCAAAAGCAGTTCTAAGAGGGAAGTTTATAGCAATTCATTCTCACCTCAAGAAACAAGAAAAATCTCAAATAAACATTCTAACCCTACACTTAAAAACAACTAGAGAAAGAAGAACAAAGGAAACCCGAAGTTGGTAGAAGGAAAGAAATCATAAAGATCAGAGCAGAAATAAATGAAATAGAAACAAAGAAAACAATAGCAAAGATCAATAAAACTAAAAGCTGGTTCTTTGAGATGCTAAACAAAATTGATAAACCCTTAGCCAGACTCATCAAGAAATAAAGGGAGAGGATGCAAATCAATAAAAGTAGAAATGAAAAAGGAGAAATCATAACTGACACCACAGAAATACAAAGGATTATAAGAGACTACTACAAACAACTATATGCCAATAAACTGCACAGCCATGAAGAAATGGACAAATTCTTGGAAAGGTACAATTTTCCAAGACAGAACAAGGAAGAATTAGAAAATATAAACAGACCTATCACAAGTAATGAAATTGAAACCATAGTTAAACATCTTCCAACAAACAAAAGTCCAGTACCAGAAGGCTTCACAGGTGAATTCTATCAAACATTTAGAGAAGATCTAACACCCATCCTTCTCAAACCTTTCCAAAAAATTGCAGAGGGAGAAACACTCCCCAATTCATTCTGGGAAGCCACAATCACCCTGACACCAAAACCAGAAAAAGATATCACAAAAAAAGAAAATTATAGACCAATATCACTGATGAACATAAATGCAAAAATCCTGAACAAAATACTAGCAAACAGAATCCAACAACATATTAAAGGTGTCATACACATGATCAAGTAGGATTTATCCCAGGGATGCAAGGATTCTTCAATATACGCAAATCAATCAATGTGATATACCGCATTAACAAATTAAGGAATAAAAACCATGTGATCATCTCAGTAGATGCAGAAAAAACTTTTGACAAAATTCAACACCATTTATGAATAAAAACTCTCCAGAAAGTGGGCATAGAGGGAACCTACCTCAACATAATAAAGGCCATATATGACAAACCTACAGCAAGCATCATACTCAATGGTGAAAAACTGAAAGCATTTCCACTAAGATCAGGAACAAGACAAGGATGTCCACTCTCACCACTCTTATTCAACATAGTTTTGGAAGTCCTAGCCACAGCAATCAGAGAAGAAAAAGAAATAAAAGGAATACAAATTGGAAAAGAAGTAAAACTGTCACTGTTTGCAGGTGACATGATACTATACATAGAAAATCCTAAAGATGCCACCAGAATACTACTAGAACTAATCAATGAATTTGGTAATGTTGCAGGTTAAAAAATTAATACACAGAAATCTCTGGCATTCCTATATACTAACAATGAAAAATCAGAAAGAGAAATTATGGAAACACTCCCATATACCACTGCAACAAAAAGAATAAAATACCTAGGAATAAACATGCCTTGGGAGATGAAAGATTTGAACTCAGAAAACTATAAAACACTGATGAAAGAAATCAAAAATGACGTAAACAGATGGAGAAACAAGAAAATCCATGTTCTTGGATCACATGAATGAATTTTGTGAAAATGACTATACTACCCAAAGCAATCTACAGATTCAATGCAATCCCTATCAAACTACCAATTGCATTCTTCACAGAATTAGAACAAAAAATTTTACAAGTTGTATGGAAACACAAAAGACCCCGAATAGCCAAAGCAATCTTGAGAAAGAAAAACAGAGTTGGAGGAATCAGCCTCCTGACTTCAAACTATACCACAAAGCTACAGTAATCAAGACAGTATGGTACTGGCAAAAAATGTATATATAGATAGATCAATGGTACAGGATAGAATGCCCAGAGATAAATCCATGCACATATGGGCACCTAATTTACGACAAAGGAGGCAAGAACATACAATGGAGAAAAGACAGCCTCTTCAATAAGTGGTTCTGGGAAAACTGGACAGCTACATGTAAAAGAATGAAATTAGAACACTACCTAACACCACACACAAAAAATAAACTCCAAATGGATTAAAGACTTAAATATAAGACCAGACACAGCAAAACTCTTAGAGGAAAACATAGGAAAAACACTCTTTGACATAAACCACAGCAAGGTCTTTTTTGACCCACCTCCTAGAGTAACGGAAATAAAAACAAAAATAAACAAATGGGACTTAATTAAACTTAAAAGCTTTTGCAAAGCAAAACAAATATCGCATATCAATGCATATATGTGGAACCTAGAAAAATGGTACATATGAACTGGTTTGCAGGGCAGAAATTGAGACACAGATGTAGAGAACAAACGTATGGACACCAAGGGGGGAAAGCAGCGGTGGGTGAGGGTGGTGGTGTGATGAATTGGGAGATTGGGATTGACATGTATACACTGATGTGTATAAAATGGTTGACTAATAAAAAAATATAAAAAATAAAATAAAATTTTATTTTATTTTATAAAATTTTGTATAAAAAATTAAAATTAAAAAAAGAATGGAAACCATAAACGAGACAAAAAGACAACCCTCAGAATGGGAGAAAATATTTGTAAATGAAACAACTGACAAAGGATTAATCTCCAAAATATACAAACAGCTCATGGAGCTCAATATCAAAAAAACAAACAGCCCCATTAAAAACTGGGTGGAAGACCTAAATAGACCAATTTCACCAAGGAAGACATACAGATGGCCAAGAAGCACATGAAAAGATGCTCAACATCACTAAGTATTAGAGAAATGCAAATCAAAACTACAATGAGTTATCACCTCATTCCGGTCAGAATGGCCATTATCAAAATATCTAGAGACAATAAATGCTGGAGAGGGTGTGGTGAAAAGGGAACCCTCCTGCACTGTTGGTATAAACTGGGAATATAAATTGAACAACCACTATGGAGAACAGTATGGAGGTTCCTTAAAAAACTAAAACTAGAACTACCATATGACCCAGCAATCCCACTACCGGGCATATACCCTGGGAAAACCATAATTCAAAAAGAGTCATGTACCACAGTGTTCATTGCAGCACTATTTACAATAGCCAGGACATGGAACCAACCTAAATGTCCATCGACAGATGAATGGATAAAGAAGATATGGCACATATATACAATGGAATATTACCTAGCCATAAAAAGAAATGAAATTGAGTTATTTTTAGTGAGGTGGTTGCACCTAGAGTCTGTTATTCAGAGTGAAGTAAGTCAGAAAGAGAAAAACAAATACTGTATGCTAACACATGTATATGGAATCTAAAAAAAAAAAAATGGTACTGATGAACCTAGGTGCAGGGCAGGAATAAAGATGTAGACATAGAGAATGGACTTGAGGACACGAGGTGGGAGGGGGAAGCTGGGGCAAAATGAGAGTAACATCGACATATAAACTACCTAATGTAAAATAGATAGCTAGTGGGAAGCAGCTGTATAGCACAGGGAGATCAGCTCGGTGCTTTGAGATGACCTAGAGGGGTGGGATAGGAAAGATGGGAGGGAGGAGATATGGGGACATATGTATTGTGAAACAATTATACTCCAATAAAGATCTATTTTTTAAAAAAACAACTATAGGTCATATATTTTTGTGGACACATTCCCATTTATCGAGTTCTTATTATATCCCAGGTACTTTGCAGACATTTTCTCATTTAATCCCCATAACAACACTGTGAGATAGGTTTTATCACTATCTTCATTTTACATATAGGAAACACAGGATTAAAATCAGTGCAGTGTTGATAGTGAAGTAGAATTTGGAGTCAAACTTACCTCAGTTTAAATCTCAGCCCATGACTTTGGCATTTCCTACCCATAGTAGGCCTCAACTTATTAATTCTGTCTTTTGTAGAATGATTCTTAAAATATTAGAATTAGAAGTTATGTTATAATTATCTAACAAACTTTTTTGTTTTCATACGTGGGCCTCTCACTGCTGTGGCCTCTCCCGCTGTGGAGCACAGGCTCCGGACGCGCAGGCTCAGCGGCCATGGCTCACGGGCCCAGCCACTCCGCGGCACGTGGGATCCTCCCGGACCGGGGCACGAACCCGCGTCCCTTGCATCAGCAGGCGGACTCTCAACCACTGCGCCACCAGGGAAGCCCCTAACAAACATTTTTTAATATCTGTTAACAGCAAGTCGTGGACACCAAATGCCCGACTTGTAATGTTTGGGAATAGTTGACTCAAATTTGTTTTATTCACCAGGTTGTTTGGCATCATGAAGACCTAGCGTGAATCTACTCTGCACCATGGCATTAAGCTAGAACCAAATTTTCAGGAGCTAGGAATCCCTAATTGATTAGGTGGCTTTCTCTTTGTTTCCTAAAAAATCCCCCCCACCATCTCCCTACATAATGTAGGTGTTTTGTATTCTATCTGCCCCCACCAAAAGATAAATAAAGGGAAACCTGAGGAAATGTATTTATATTATGTTTATCTTCATAGTCACCATCTCTAACGTGCTTGTTTTCTTCCTGAAGATCCAAGTTCCCATCTAGTAGCATCTTTTAATGCAGGTCTTTTGGCAATAAATTCTCTCTGTTTCCCTTTACCTGAAGATGTTTTTGTTTCATCTTCATTTCTTAAATGCTTTAATTGAGATACAATTTTACTTCAGTAAAATACATAAATCTTAATGTACAGCTTAATGAATTTTTATGTATGTATACACCCATGTAACTATCACCCCAATAAAGATATAAACATTTCTGCCACCCAAAAAGTTCCCCAGTGCCCCTTTGTAGTCAATTTCCTTCCCCATCCCCCAGACCTTGGCAATCACTAACCTGTTCGCAGTTTCTATCATTTTGCCTTTTCCAAAAGGTCATCTAAATAGACTCATATGATATGTACTCTTTGGAGTCTGGCTTCTTTCACTTAGCACAATGCACTTAAGATTGATCCAAGTCATTGCCTGTATCCACAGTCCATTCCTTTTCATTGCTGCATAGTATTCCATTGTATGGATATACTACAACTTGTTTATCCATTTACCACCTGGGTTGTTTCTGGCAATTTTGGATAGAGCTGCTATAAAAGTAGGGTGCAAGTTTTTGTGTGACTATGATTTTCATTCATCCAGAGTAAATCCCTAGGAAGAGGATTACTGAATTATAAGGTCAGTATATGTTTAATACTGTAAGGAACTGCCAAGTTGTTTTTCAAAGTGTTATACCATTTTACATTTCCACAACAGTGCATGAATTCAGTTGCTTTGCAACCTCTTAGCACTTTTGTTGGTTTCATTTTATTTTAGTCATTCTAATAGGTGGTATTTCTATTGTGGTTTTAATTTGTATTTCTCTAATCACTGACAATGTTGAGCATCTTTTTATGTGATTATTTGTCATCTGCATGTCATCTTTGGTGAAAGATTTTCAAATTTTTAACCACCCCCCCCTTTTTTTTTTTAATGTGATAGTATTCAGTTGGTATATGGGTTATTTATTTATTTTTTATTATTTTTGTCTGTGTTGGGTCTTCGTTTCTGTGTGAGGGCTTTCTCCAGTTGCGGCGGGCGGGGGCCACTCTTCATCGCGGTACATGGGCCTCTCACTGTCGCGGCCTCTCCCGTTGTGGAGCACAGGCTCCGGACGCGCAGACTCAGTAGTTGTGGCTCACGGGCCTAGTTGCTCCCCGGCATGTGGGATCTTCCCAGACCGGGGCACGAACCCGTGTCCCCTGCATTTGCAGGCGGATTCTTAACTGCTGCGCCACCAGGGAAGCTCCCCCGCTTTTTTTTTTAAACTGGGTTGCTTATTTCCTTATTGCTGAGTTTTGGAAAGTTAGTTATATACTCTGGCTACAAGTTCTTGATTAGATATGTGTTCTGCAAATATTTTCTCTCAGCCTGTAGCTAGTCTTTTTATTTTCTTAAGTGTCTTTCAAAGAGAGGAAGGTTTTAATTGTGATAAAGTCCAATTTATCATCGTTTGCTTTCTGGTTAGTGCTTTTGTGTCATATCTAAGAAATCTTTGACTAATCCAAGGTCACAAAGATTTTTTTCCCTAGGTTTTATTCTAGAACTTTTACAGTCTTACATCAAACATTCAGGTCTATGGTACATTTTGAGTTTATTTTTACATGCTGTTCAAGGAACAATGTTCTTTTTTTTTTTGCATATGAATGTCCAACTGTTCCAGCACCATTTTTCAATTTCCTGACTCGATTTGCTCCATTGGCTCTCTAGGAACAGTTTATTTCATCTTTATTACATCTTTCAAAAATTGTATTTCATACTTGCATTGGCCAACAACTGAGTTTTGAAATTTAGTAATAAAATACTCAAATGACTTAGGAAGGAAGCAAAGGAGGGAGGGAAGGAAATAAAAAGCAAAACAAACAGAAAGTCAATTGAAAATCCTTGGGCTGCTGGCCCTGGCCTGCTTCCTGGCTGAGGGAGCACCAGCCTCACACACAGCCGCGGCTTAAGGAAAGGTCTGAGCCTGGGGTTCCTGCTGGGGAAGGCATAGTTTGGTGCCTGCCTCAGGACCAGGGGCCAGGACAGCCCGAGTAGGGCTGCGTAAGTCTCTCTTAGGGCAGATGGTGTCAGGGAGAAAAGAAAGCTCTGAACGGAGGCTAGATGCTATGGAACGAATCTCCCTTCTTTCAATTATATTCAGGTTTGAGTCATTGTTTTTCGTGTAAAATGCCAAGAGCCCTCACATCTGAATAGGTAATCTCTTGTTCCTGCTAAGACTCAGATTAGTAAATGTGAACAGGGCCCATGTAGATTTGCCAGCCTAGTAAAAACTGTGGACAGAAAGGTTTCCTCCTCTTCCTCCTATCTGAAAGGCAAGGTAAAGGAACAATTAGTCAACCACCAAAATAATTCTTTTAGCTTCAGCTACCAAATGTTGTGTGGTCATGCTTGGTGGCTGGCTACAAGATGCAGGGACGTGGCACATCTGAACTATTATTGGGGCTGTAAAGTGGTGAGTGAGCCCCCGGCCAGGATTACATTCATTGTTGCAGGAGAGGGTCTGTTTTCTGTTGCTTTCTTGCTATCTTTGCGTTCTGGAAGAGGCAGCAATATGTGAGATGAATCTGTCTTGTGCACTATCTTTCACGTTGTTGTTGTCTTAAAATCACAGAAGGTGCTGGTATGATGAGATATTTGTATGTTTCTAATGTATTGGTCACGTGCATCAGCATTCTTAATATAATCGAATTCACACATTCTACTGTGCTCAGCTCAGGTGCGACAATGTCCTCAGTCAATCACTTGATCTAGTAGCTTTATGCAGACCTAGCTTCAGGTTGAATTAGTACCACTTGGAAATTTGAAAACCAACAGGTTCAGTGAAGATGACCTACAGTCAGCTCTCCCGTATCGGCGGATGCAGAACCTGCAAATACAGAGGACCTGATTGTAACATTTTATATAAGAAACTGGAGCATCCACAAATTTTGGTATTCGTGGGGGTCCTGGAACTAGTCCCCCATGAATACCGATGGACGACTGTATATGAGAAACTGATATCACTATGATGTAGTTACTTTTGCATATATGCCTCTGAGATAATCTCTGTAAGGCAGTGACCACAAGTTTTTTTTTCTATTTTAATCCCAAGAACCCATTAAGTTGTCCTGTTTATCCTACATGTTCAATAAAGATTTGTTAATTGAAAAAAAAAGAAACTGAAATAATGGCTAAAGCAATTCAGTAAATTGCTAATTTTAAATGTTTTCATAGGACTTTACTCATACCATTTTTTTTTTAAGATTTAATTTTTTATTTTTGCCTGCATTGGGTCTTCGTTGCTGTGCACAGGCTTTCTCTAGTTGTGGCGAGCGGGGCCTACTCTTCATTGAGGTGCACGGGCTTCTCATCACGGTGGCTTCTCTTGTTACGGAGCACGGGGTCTAGGTGCGCGGGCTCAGTAGTTGTGGCTTGCACGCTCTAGAGCGCAGGCTCAGTAGTTGTGGAGCGTGGGCTTAGTTGCTCTGCAGCATGTGGGATCTTCCCGGACCAAGGATCGAACGTGTATCCCCTGCATTGGCAAGCGGATTCTTATCTACTGTGCCACCAGTGAACTCCTACTCATATCATATTGTACTTAGCCATATTCATGCCTGTTCCTCCAGGTCCCGTGAGCCTCTTGGGCACTAGTTCTGTCTAGTTCATCCAGACATCATCAATACATCTCATTCATCCTTGCATTTAGAAAAGTGGCTAATTCATAACATGTGCTCAATAAAATATTTGTTGACTTCGATTGAAAATTATTTAATTCACTGAAGACATAGAAGGCATTTTATCATATCTGCAGATATCGCAGGGCCTGAAGTATTGACGCTGTTGATTTCAATGACACAAACAGGCTGGAATTCAACCTGCCTTCAGCAATTTGGAATGTTGGGCCACTAAAACCACAAAGAAATTAACAGGAGTACAGGCAAAGACCCATGTAAAAGTTATTTTCGACTGGGTTTTCATAAATATAAGATGGATATCTGGCTTGGTAGTGGCTGTTTAAGTGAAAAAGATCTAGCAGTTTTCAGTGGCCATGAACTCAATACCAGTGTGATGTGGCAGCTTCCAGTGATAATGCAATTTAAATGACAAGTAATAAAAGAGCAGGGTGCCTTTAAGGAAGTAGTACATCCATTGTACTTCCTACTGGTCAAGCCACATATAGAATGAAACATGCAAATTCCAGTACTACATTCTAAGGGGAAAATTGGCAATTAGAACATGTCCTGTAAGATGGAAACAGACGAGGGTTAACCCATGATATGTACATGGCTCTGAATAATTTATGACTCACTGAATTTAATGAGTGAGAGGTGCCCTGTCATTTGCAATGTAACTGAGAAAATTTTTCTTTGTGGGCTCAGATTAAGCTGTCTCTAAGAGCTGAATTTTGCTCTTGGGGGACATGTGGGCATAATCTAGTAGAACTCTCTTAGAAGCAGTGAGGATCATGGGGTTGAAGAAGCAAAGCCCACTGAAGGTCATACTTCCTGGTACTTATCTACCTGGAGTCTTTAAAACGCAGCCTTTAGGGACTTCCCCGGAGGTCCAGTGGTAAAGACTCTGCGCTCCCAATGCAGGGGGCACAAGTTCGATCCCTGGTCAGGGGACTAAGATCCCGCATGCTGCATGCACAGCGCGGCCTAAATAAATAAATTAAATTAAATTAAATACAGCCTTTAGGCACTATTTTCTCCTGCACAGGTGCTGTGGATTCTCCTTCTGCCTCAGCTTAGTGCCTCCAACTGCCTGATCCCACTCCAGTGCCATAAGCCTAGCTAGATTCTGTAGGGACGGGCTATTGACATGGAGAATTAGAAAATGTAGAAGCAGTGATGTGAACAGCCACAGTCAAGCTGCCTTTGTACATGCTTCTGCTCTGGGTACTCCTGTTGCCCTCTCATCCCTGCACCCCCTGTCCCCCGGCCCCAGTCTTCTGTGTGATGTCCGGCAGCAGCGTCGTTCTACCCCGCTCACCCTCGTGTCCTGATTCCTGGCTCCCTCAGACTCTGCGTCCTCTGTGCTCTCTGTTGGTTGCCCTTTGGCTTACTCTACCCACTGGTTTTGGCAAACATCCACCCCTCTTGCTCTTGGCTTCTCACCTTTTCCAGCATTTACTTTTTCAGATCCTTAGCTAATCTGAATGTATGTGACAATTTTATGAGGGGATAGAAAAATAACTTCTATATACTTTTGCACACTGAGATGTAATCTTTTTTTTTTTAAGTGGCTTCCTCCTTCCTGCCTCATAGCCCAAGGGTTAAATGCATAATCTCTGGGGTCAGACATGTGTAGGTTCGAATCCTGGGCCTGCCTCTAACAGACTATACTAACTTGGGGAAGTTCTTAATATCACTGAGCATTAGTGTCTTAATCTGTACAATGGGAATTAAAACCATCTACTGCATGAAAACAAACTTATGGTTACCAGGGGGGAAAACGGGGTAAGGGGGAGGGATAAATTGGGAGATTGGGATTGACATATACACACTACTATATAAAAAATAATAACTAATAAGGACCTGCTGTATAGCACAGGGAACTCTTCTCAAAACTCTGTAATGGCCTATATGGGAAAAGAATCTAAAAAAGAGTGGATATATGTATATGCATAACTGATTCCCTTTGCTGTACAGTAGAAACTAATACAACTTTGTAAATCAACTATACTCCAATAAAAATTTTTTAAAAACCTATCTACTGCATAGATTAAATGAGATAATGTAAGTAAAGGTCTCACAAGTTATCTGGTATATAGTAAGCCTCAAAAATGAAATGTATTATTGTTGCTTATAGCACTTATAACTATATATCATATAATTTTATGTGTCTAGGTACTATAACACTTAGAATTATTTAAAAATACTCCTTTAACATTCCTCCTCAAATTTCTCCAGTTCTGCATTGTTGATGTTTATTAGGAGATTGAATAACAAATTGTAGAAAAATTAAATTGCTAGTCAAGTGGAATATTTACAATTAACATATGGTACTGGATTTAGCTTAGGAATCTGATCTTAGAAATTAAATTTGATTTTTTTTTTTACATTACATTATCCTAGAAGCAAAGTGGGCCAACTGCCCATAATATCTGGGTAACAAACCAAGTTCAATGAAAATTTATTCACTCCTGGACCTTTGTATTATTTAAGTTAGTAATTCGATATTAACTTGCACAGTATCCTCATAGGCATGAATTGAATTAGTTCAAAGCTTTTTTTCCAAAGGAACCAAACCTCATAATTAATTTTATTTGGTCATTATCTAGAATATGATGGTTTTTAAATGTTGGGTCACAGACATTTCTAATGTATAGAAATTCCATTTGGGAATTCAGAAACCTATCTGTTTGTTCCTTTTAAGATTGGTGTGTCCTAGCCAATGGCTCTTTGAATAATATTATTGCTCAGTACTTTTCCTTCTTAAAACGTGTTTGGATTTCAGACCAGCTAAAATCAGGAAAACATGAGGAAGAGAAGTCAAAGTTGTTCCCCAGTGAGGACAGCAAGAAGATGGAACTGAGACTGAGTAAAGAAACAGGCGGAGGGGAGAAAACAAATAAAAAGACGAAAGGCTGTTCCTTTGGTGCAATCTGGGATTCAGTGTCAGCTGTGAACTGAGAAGTTCACAGAATGGAGTGAGCAGCTAAGGCTGCCTGTTTCATGGCTCTGGAGGAGAGGAAAAGGAATGCTACCAGTTCCAAGGCGCCCAACAAACACAAATTCTAGCCTGGGAGCATGTGAAGAACTCCTTGTCCCTAAGAAAAATTTCCACCAAGTCCCTTTCTATTCAACAAAGGGATGACTAAGCCCCAGGCCCTGGAAGAGCTGGTGGGCAGCAGTCACCTGAGCGGTGCCCTGAAGGAGATGGTGTGTGGAGCCCAAGGTGGTTAGGTTTTGTTTCGTCCCTTCAGAAGTAAGAGAAAAAGGATTCCTTCTGTAAGAGAGCATTTAACCCACCACTAAAGAGCACATTCATTCCATCCCCTCGCTGTGCTCCCGTCACACACAAAACCTCTCTGTACCAGTGATGTCCGTGGAGCTTCTGCACTGTTGTGGCCTCTCCCGTTGCGGAGCACAGGCTCCGGACGCGCAGGCCCAGCGGCCATGGCTCACGGGCCCAGCCGCTCCGCGGCATGTGGGATCTTCCCGGACCGGGGCACGAACCCGTGTCCCCTGCATCGGCAGGCAGACTCTCAACCACTGCGCCACCAGGGAAGCCCCGATTGTGGCATCTTTGCCCCAGCTGATGCCTTAGCCCAGCCTGGGGGTGGGGTTGGGGGAGGAGTGGTAACTAGAAACTTAGAGAATGTTTCCAAAACAATTTTGGCCAAGGAATGAGTGCCAGAATTATTGACATAATAATTCAATAATAATAATTCTGTCATAATAATGAGTGACAGAATTATTGTGTTGACAGAATTTGTAAGATTCTGAGTGAGGGTAGAAGTCAGAAGCTGGAAGCGTAGGAAGGACTCTGGATATAATCAGATCAGCTTAAGGGCCCAGTGACCAAGTGTCGCAGGGAATTAGAGAAAGGGCCTTTCTCCCCTCCTCTGCATAAACCACACCCACACCCCAAGAATATAGCACTCTGGGCATGAACGCTGACGTCCTCACCTCAGACAGTGGTTCCTGGCAGTGCAGGCAAATCAATGGCAGCAAGGCAAAGGCATGAGTAAGTACAGCCAACAGAAGGTCGTGGTGGACGCCATGTGCTAACCGTGTCTGACAGACGGGTCTGTAGGCAAATGTGACGCACATCTTCCGGAGGGGGGGGGGGGTCTCCAAAATAAATAGGGACAGTTTGAGAGAGGGGATGCTAAGTTACTGTTTGAGAAGATGGAGTGCTGCCACAGGAACTTCCACGGACTGGTGAGGCCAGATTAGATCAGGTTTACTTTCAAATAATGGAACAGCAGTCAAATATCTCATATAGCTCTGCCACCATTTCAAAAAATAAAGGAAAGAAATAGAAGAGCGGGAAGGCACCTCAAAGGTACTCATGAAGTTAATGTAAGATTAACTCTCTTCATGCTGAATGATATAAAAATGCAAATGCCATTGTTTACAAAAGCCCCCGAGGCAATTGCCTATCATTTTTAGTTTTGAAAAGTAAAGAAGGATTAATGACACAAAGTTGTACCCGGACAATACAAATTACAAATGGAAGCACTGCCATAATTTGCCTTATGAAGAGCCCACTCAGCTACCATGAGGCTGCAACCACAGTTTAGATCCTAACACCTAATCTCCGTCTTCCCTTCCCTGCTTCTCATCTTCGGCATCTCTGAAAGGCTCAGACAGGACCTTCTGCGCCAATGTTAGCTAGTCACAGTTAAGTGCCAGAAAATTAATATGGAGTTAAATTGGGGTGGCCGCTTCTCAAAGATAAAACAAGAGACCATCAAACTCATCAGAACATCTGGGAATGCTTAGCTGAAGGATGGATTTTTTTTTTTTTTCGGTACGCGGGCCTCTCCCTGTTGTGGCCTCTCCCGTTGCGGAGCACAGGCTCCGGACGCGCAGGCTCAGCGGCCATGGCTCACGGACCCAGCCACTCCGCGGCATCTTGCCGGACCGGGGCACGAACCCGCGTCCCCCGCATCAGCAGGCGGACTCTCAACCACTGCGCCACCAGGGAAGCCCTGAAGGATGGATTTTCATGAAGTTTTGTTACTGAGGGCAAGGTCTGCACCTTTACTCTTCAACTTGAAGCCTCAATTAATTGGAATCGGTAGACCGTTCAGATGAAATAATATTTCTGGTTAATCAATCATTTCTTTTAAGAAGTCAGTACTTCATCAGTATCTTTCCTAATACTTTACAAGTCAACTGCTCTGCTTGAAGAGGGCCAATTCCATTCCAACATTACTGATATTATGTTGATTATTACAGACCTTACAATGCCTCTGCTTCATAACTCTGAACTATCACTTCCCATCATTCCAAACATACTGTTTCCAAACATACAGTACCAAACATACTGTTTTCATTCATTCATCAATCCGTTTGATAAATATCAACTGAAAGCCTACTATGTGCCAAGTGTTCTTCTAGAGGCTGCGGGCATAACAGAGAACAAAACAGACAAGAATCTCTTCTTCCATGGAGATTAAATTTTAATACAATGTTACATGTATAAGGAATAGGAGGTTGGGTTGACTTAACTTATACACGGACATACCCTTGTAGTTGATTTTTGATTAATCACTGAGGTCAGCTAGCTTTATGTTATTTGATGTTTTCTCAGGAAGTTTATATTTCTAATCTATTTAAATCATGGTTTCAGGGAGTTGAGTTCTGGCTAGTGAAGGTATTTTCCACTGTATTCTCTTGATTGAGTACAATGACATAGAAAAACCATATAGAGTAGAAAGAATGTTGAATCTCTAAATTCTTTTAAACCTAGAACTTTTTTAACCTCCTCAGCTTAATTTATCCCCTCTCCTGAAAAAAAAATAGTAAAAGAACTCAACTTTTTGTCAGTGCTAAACAGAAGACAGACCATCATTACCAATCATTCCAACCCTTCTGTGATTTTAGTCCTGTCACAAGAAACATCCTGTAATTTCCCCCCTTCAAAATCAGAACTGAATCCAAGAAGATCCGTGCAGAACTGGATGCTAAAAATAGTCCACTCCCACTGACAACAGAAAGGCTGAAGGCTTCACACACCTTTTCAGAGAACAGTTTGATGTAATTTTGAAGTCACAAATGGTTCTGTTTCTCTATGCAGCCATTTTTCAGAGCACTGAGCTCCGTTAGAAATCCTAAAACTAAAGAGAGCCAGTGAAACTTGAAGCTCGTTCCGAAAAGGGCAGCTGAAATGACTGAAAGCTTGGGAGAGCCTCCTAGTGAGGAAGCTGTTAGAGGAAATGAATTTCTTTGACTTAGCTGAGTAAGAAAGAGAGGGCTTGGAATTCAAAGGTGCATTGTAGTGAGTCACTATAACAATAATTCTAAGCGCTTGTTAAGAGAGCTATAGCTACAGTAATACTACCTTGAGTGCTTTATACATATTGTCTTTTTTAAGCCTTTCAGTAACTCAGGAGGCAGATGTTATTGCTATTATTCCCATTGCACAGCTGAGGAAAACTGAGGCTTAAGTAACTTGCACACAGCCACACA
Organism: Grampus griseus; assembly: GCF_964374135.1. Lineage (NCBI taxonomy): Eukaryota > Metazoa > Chordata > Mammalia > Artiodactyla > Delphinidae > Grampus > Grampus griseus. Next base: position 37,983,624 of record NC_139005.1, read on the forward strand.
GCTAGTAATGGAAGAGCTGGAACTTGAACACAAGCTGCCTCCAGAGCCTCAGCTCTTCATCAGTGCACCACACTGCCTTACGAGCAGAAACATTCAGTTGTCTGAAAGGATGTGAAAAAAATGAGGCCATATAAACAAATGAGACTTTGACACTTATCACTCCAGAGATTGTAAATGGAAATGGAATGTCTTATTGGGATGGAGGGAGTTCAGGTCTGCCTTGGAAAACCAAATGCTAAGTTAAAATGGCTTTGAGGTCTCCTTCTTTCTCGTCATGATTGAAAAGATGGTTTTTACTCATTATACCATTTGAAAAACAGTTGACATAAAGAAAATTAACATTTTGATTAAATAACATATCTGATATATCGGGAGTGTTAATTATCCAATTAGAGAGGAGAGTGAACTTTTTCCCAATTAGGGAAATGTGGCTTACCTGTAACCGCTGTACTCTAAAATTGTAATAGGTAAGTGTTCATATCTTGGTGATTCCGTGTCTGTAAAAAGGTGGGCAGAATATACCTATAAAAACTTCTCTGGTTTGTCTGGGGGTGGAATTCCTAAATATATTTTGCTTTAATGCCTCATAGAAAAGCCCCTCAAGGAAATCGACATAAACCTTTCAAGAAATCTAAGATGACAATGTGCTCGTGTTTCCTAAAATATGCTCTGTGGAAAGCTAATTATAGGTGATGCACTCAAAAGTGGATTCCATGGTCAAAGTAAAGATTCACTACCACAGATTAAAGGTTCACAGTATCATATTAAAGGCTCTGAGCAGTTTAGCAATAAAGACACCAATTTAACTTGGTTTAACCAACATTCCCCAAATGTATTGCCTACAGAACCATTTAAGTTTTTTCAACACCTATAAACCTCCCATTGAACCAGTGTTTAACTGAACATACTACAGTAGATTGTTTAAAACTCACACTCTTGTGATTTTCACTACTTGAAATTACATGGTACTTTTGTTACTTGCATTTTCCCCTTAGCCATCTTAGAATGTACACCCCTTGAGGACAGGGATTCGTTTGTCTACAGATCCCTCACTGGTAAATATTCTTATGTTACAATAACTTTTGCTTCCCTAAGCATCCTGATGGCTGGAATCTCTGATAATGACTCCTAGGAAAATGAGGACCCCAGAGCCCACTACATGCTGTGGCAAGCAGTGAGGATACTGTGTGAATAGAACAGATGTGGTTCCTGCTGAGGCAAAGCTAATATTTTCATGAGGGAAATGGACTGTCAGATAACTCAACAAGCAATGAGACAGAATATTTTACATTGTAAAATTTAAAATTACTAAATTAGGTCCATCTCAATCTCATGTTTGTTTTATTCGGTATGAGTTGTCCCTTGCATGCTGACACCCTGCACCTGCAAGAGGCAGGTATGGGGCAGTGTTGTGCTGGAAAACAACCAGCTGGGGGAGAAGGGATTGGATTTATAGTATCTGCAGTTGTCCGTGATGTAAATACTCCCACCATGTCAGATTTCAAGTTACCAAGGTGATGTCAAGCCACTTCCTGGAAATTTAACCCCCTCCTCTCATGAGCTGGTGCCCGAAGCTGCAGCATATCACTAATTCTAGGTTTCAAGGCAAATTCAGCAGCATTTTTATCATCACAGACTTTTGGATTTCACAAGGTAAAAGAAAAAATTTTTGAAAATTAGAGAAAAACTAACTTTCCAAAATTTTTCCTCTGTCCTTCATTCATTCACTCATTCATTCTTTCCTTCCTTCCTCCCGTCCTTCTCCAAGTAAAGATGCTAAAAAACAAATGACCTTCTATAATCACCATCATTTCATAAAAGAAAGCATATTTTAATAACAAAAAGGTGAGAATGATATAACTTCAGAATTTTAAAATATCCTTTAAATTTAATGAATCTTGCTCAATGAAAATTTTACTACCTTACTTATTTTTCTAATTCTGTTATGAACTAGGGAGATTTTGGTGTATCCATTAGGATATTTTTACTACAAGTGACAGAAAACCTGGCAGTGACTTAATAGCTCAGGGTCACTTTCTGACAAATCAAGCGGTCTAGAAGTAAACGGTTGCTGGCAGTGGTTCAACTGTGCTGTGATGCTATTAGGTACCTACTGTTCCCTTAGCTTTCCTTTCCACCCATCTTCAAATTGTAGAGTCTTTTCATGCCTATAACCTTATAGTCATCAGATGGCTGCTGTACTTCCAAGAAGGTAAAGTGAAAAGGGCAAAAGGCCTTGTGGTTTCAATTGTGTCCACCAAAAAGTGTGATGAAGTCCTAACCCTGTGGATATGACCATATTTGGAAATAGGGCCTTTGAAAATGTAATTAATTAAGAGAGGTCATACTGAATTAGGGTGGTCCCAATCCAATAACTGGTGACCTTGTAAGAAGAGAAAACAGAGACAGACTCAGAGAGGAAATGCAAAGAATACATGGAAAGAAGATGCTCACTTGAAGACGGAGGCAGAGGAAGCTACAAACCAAGGAACGGCAACCATCAGAGATGAGAAAAAGACAAGGAAGAATTCTTCCTTAGAGCCTTGATTTCAGACTGATAACCTCCAGAACTGTGCGGGAGTACGTATATGTTGTTTTAAGCTGCCCAGTTTGTGGCATTTTGTTATAGTAGCTCTAGGAAACTTATCACAAACATCATCACAAAATCTTATCATAGGTGGTCTCCAGATCTCCTTTTACATTCCATTGGCCAGATGTGGGTCAGATGTCTAAACTTAGAACAATCAATGGCCAAGGAGAAGGGGATTTCCATGACTGGTTTGGACCTAATTCATCTTTGGGCCTGGGGTAGGGACAATTCTCCCTGTGACCAAGGGATCTCTACCCACCATCTAAACACACTGGAAGAAGGGGAAATGGCCTAGGAGAGGCAATGGGCAGCAAATATGAAGATGGACTGTTTTGTTACTCTGTAGCTGGCATGTTAGCAGTGCTGCCCTAATTAATGGGGCACATTCACATTCTACAGAAGCCCTCAGAAATTTAGGTAAAGGAGGGGGGAGTCAAGATGGTGGAGTAGGAAGACCCTGAACTCACATCCTCCCAAGAGCAAACCAAAATTACAACCTCTTACAGAGCAACTGTCTATGAGAACAACTTGAAGACTAGCAGAAAAGATTTTCCACAGCTAAACATATAAAGAAGGAGCCACAACAAGATGAGTAGGAGGGGCAGAGACATGATCTAGTCAGGATCCATGCCCCCAGGTCATTGACCCACAAATAGGAGGAAAATCATGACTGTAGAAGTCCTCCCCAAGGACCAAGAGACCCAAGTGCCACATTGGGCATCTCAGCCCAGGAATCCGGCACTTGGAAGATAAGCCCCCCAGAAAGTCAGGCTTTGAAAACAAACTGAGCTTACTTTGGAAGAACTACAGGGCTATAGGAAACTTCACTCTTAGATAGTGTATGCAAAATCTTACATGCTCTGAGTCCCAGCACAGAGGTAGTAGTTTGAAAGACACCTGGATCAGACCTTGCTGATCTTGGCGAACATCTTGGAGAGGCAGGTGGCAACTGGGACTCCTCCTGGAGACTGAGACTCTGGCAGCAGCCGTTTTTGACCTCTTGTTCTTCCGTGCTGACACCAGTGCTGGCAAGGACCATCTTGGAATCCTCCCTCTAGCCTACTAGCGCTAAGGACTTGCCCTGCTCACCAGCAGGCTTGCAGCAGCCACACACTGTCAAGCCACACAGTAAGCCACCTAGGGACCCAGCCCATCCACTAGCAACCCACAGTAGCTGAGTGTAGCCAGGCCACACAGCCAGGCAGGCCAGCAATCAGCGCCACCACAACAGAAGGGCACACGCAGCCCACAAAGGGGATACCCATGGAGCATCTAGATCCATTGGACAAGGGGAGTGTGCTGCTGGGCCCAATAGGACCTCTCCTACATAAGGTCCCTTCTTCAAGATCAAGGGATGAAATGGACCTACAAAATACACAGAAATAAAATAAGAGACTAGGCAAAATGGGAAGACAGAGGAATATGTTTCAAACAAAGGAATAAGACAAAAACCTCAGAAAAAGAACTAGGTGAAATGGAGACAAGAAATCTACCCAGTATATTAAGGGTAATGATCATAAAGATGCTCACCATTTTCAGGAGAAGAATGGATGAACACAGTAAAAACTTCAAAGAAGAGTTAGAAAATATAAAAAAGAACAAATCAGAGCTGAAGAATACAATAACTAAAACAAAACAAAAAAACTACAGGGAATCAAAGTAGATTAGATTATACAGAAGAATGGATCAGGGATCTGGAAGACAGAGTAGTGGAAATCAACCAAGATGAAAAGAAATAAAAGAAATTTTAAAAATAAGGGCACTTGAAGGGTCCTCTGGGACAACATCAGGCATACTAACATTTGCATTATGGGGGTCCCAGAAGGAGAAGAGAAACATAAAAAGGCAGAGAATTTATTTGAAGACATAATAGCTGAAAACTTCCCTAATCTGGGGAAAGAAACAGACAATGAGGTCCAGGAAGAAAGAGTCCCAAACAAGATGAGCCCAAAGAGGACCACACCAAGACACTTTGTAATTAAAATGTCATATTAAAGGTAAGAGAGACTTTTAAAAGCAGCAAGAGAAAGCAACAAGTTTCAAACAAGGGAACTCCTGTAAGACCATTGGCTGTCTTTTCAGCAGAAACATTGCAGGCCAGAAGAGAGTGGCACAATACATTCAAAGTGATGAGAGGAAAGAGCCTAAACCAATAGTACTCTACCCAGCAAGGTTATCCTTCAAAATTGAAGGAGAGGTAAAGAGTTTTATCAACAAGCAAAAGCTAAAAGAGTTCAGCACCACTAAACCAGCCTTATAAAAAGTGTTAAAGGAACTTCTCTAGGCACAAAAGAAAAGGACACAATTAGAAGTAAGAAAATTATGAAAGGAAAAACCTCATTGGTAAAGGCAAACATATAGTAAAGATAGTGGATCAATGACTTACAAAGCTAATAGGAAGGTTAAAAGACAAAAGTAGTAAAATCATCGATATCTACAATAAGTTAAGGGGTACAGAAAAATAAAAAGATGTAAAATATGATGTCAGAAACAAGGCATGGTGGGAAGGACTAAAAATGTAGAGCTGTTAGAATGTGTTCAACTTAAGAGATCATCAATTTAAAGTAGGTTATGTATCTATTTATCGTCTACCTATCTATCATCTATCTATGTATCTATCATCTATCTATGTATATATCTATCTATCTATCATCTATCTGTTAGTTATCTGTCATCTATCTATATATCTATTATCTATCTATCTATCATCTATCTATTAGCTATCTATCATCTATCTATATATCTATCATCTATCTATCTAACTATCTATCTATCTAGGTTCTTATACATGAACCTCATGGTAACCACAAATCAAAAACCTACAAAGATAAACAAAACAATAAAGAGAACAGAATCCAAATGTAACACTAAAGATAGTTATCAAATCATAAGGAAAGAGAACTAGAAAAGAATAAAGGAACAAAGAAGAACTACAAAAACAGCCAAAAACCAATTAATAAAATGGCAATAAGTACATATCTATCAATAATTACTTTAAATGTAACTGGAATAAATGCTCCAATCAAAAGACATAGAATAGCTAAAAAAATTAGAAAAAAATGAGACCCATATATATGCTGCCTGTAAGAGACTCACTTCAGATCTGAAGACACACAGACAGAAAGTGAGGAGATGCAGAAAGATATTCCATGTAAATAAAAATGAAAATAAACCTGGGGTAGCAATACTTATATCAGACAGAATAGACTTTAAAACAAAGACTGTAACAAGAGCGAAAGAAGGGTATTACATAATGACAAAGGGATCAATCCAACAAGAACATATAACACTTGAAAAAAGATATGCACCCATATCTGAAAAGGAGTTAATATCCAGAATATAGAAAGAACTCATACAACTCAACAATAAATAAACAAGAAATATAATTTTTAAATGGGCAGAGGATAAACATTTTTCCAAAGAAGGCATATAGATGGACAACAGGCACATGAAAAGATAGTCAACATCACTAATCATGAGGGAAATGCAAATCAAAATCACAATGAGATATCACCTCATACCTGTCAGAATAGCTATCATCAAAAAGACAACAAATAACAAGTATTGGTGAAGATGTGGAGAAAAGGGAACTCTCACTGTTGGTGGGATTGTAAGTTCGTGCAGCCACTATGGAAAATAGTATGGAGATTCCTCAAAAAATTAAAAATACAACTACCCTATGATCCAACTATCCATTTCCACTTCTGCATATTCTCTGAAGAAAACAAAACCCTAATTCAAAAAGATACATGCACCCCTATGTTCATTGTGACTGGGCCCGTGAGCCGTGGCCATTGAGCCTGTGCGTCTGGAGCCTGTGCTCCGCAATGGGAGAGGCCACAACAGTGAGAGGCCCGCGTACCGCAAAAAAAAAAAAAAAAAAAAGAAGAAGAAGAAGATGTGACACACACACACACACACACACACACACACTGGAATCTTAGCTATAAAAAAGAATAAAATTTTGCCATTTGCAACAACATGGATGAATCTAGAGGGTATTGTGGTAAGTGAAATAACTCAGAGAAAGACCAACACCATGTGATCTCACTTATATGTGGAATCTAAAAAACAAAACAAAATGAAAAGAGACTCATAAGAAAACAGAGGGGAGGTGGTTTCGCCAGAGGGGAGGTTGAGGATGGGGAGCTAAATAGGTGAAAAGAATTAAGAGGTACAAACTTTCAGTTGTAAAATAAATGTCACGGGGATATATCGTACGGCATAGAGAATGTCGTCAATGGTACTATAATAGATTTTTGTGGGGACAGATGTTTACTAGACTTACTGTGGTGATCATCTCACAATGTATTTAAATGTCAAATCACTATGTCGTGCCCTGAAACTAACATAATACTGTATATCAACTGTATTTCAATAAAAAAGAAAGGGAGGATGGAAGGAAGAAAAATTTAGGTAAGGGATCCAGTTATATGGTTCCAGGTAAGCAGTTAGAAAAGTGAGGGGCAGTGTTCACAGGAAGAGACCATGGAAGCTCATGGAAAACCAAGTGAGGGGTAGAAATTTTAAAGAAAAGCGCATGTCAGGAAACTGGAAATCTCAGGGAGAAAAGGCAGGTGAAATGATCTGGTACTAATGAAAATCCCCTATCCCTACTCCAAGGGAATTATTAAGCCAGTTTCAAAAAGAGAGAGAATAAAGGAGAAAGAGAGAAACAGAGATGTCATTTTAACTGTAGGCAGTATCGTATAGTGAAACAAATTTTTCATCTTCATTCAGTGACAGGTTTAAACAGTTAAACCCAGCACTAAACAGTAAAATGTTGAAAAATCCATGTTTTAAAATCTATTTTTTCACAGTTAAGGCAGAGACTAAAGATGCTAGGAATTCAGCTCTGAGAACCAGAGGCAATAGGGAAGTAGCTGTCTGAGCATTCCGTCTCCCAGGCAACCCCCAACTCTACACGTTCTGGAATTGCTCTTAAACATTAAGTTGGCTTCATTGAAGGCATATCTGGGAACTATAGACCATCCTATGGAGGCCAAGTCTTGTAAAGACTGTGGCTTTATGGGTTACACTCCCACTGGCCCCGTCGGCCACCTCTTCTACCTGGACCTATCCTTTATCCTACCTGCTGGACCTATCCTTTATTCCACCTGCTCCAAGGATAGGATTTCGATTGGTCAACTGGATCTACCTGCATCTTCCTGACTATCCCACACTCTTTGACACACGGCTGCTTTATTTATTCCCACAGTTTGCTCTGCCTTGGAGCACCTCCTTGTTCTTTGTGTCCCCTCTCTTCCCCAGACATACATGTCATAACACCGGAGTATTTTGTGGCATTTATTAAATTAAATGTCTGTCTTCTCTTACTAAATAAGGACTTCAGAAGCAGTAGCCATGCCTTAGTGATCTTTGTGTTCCCAGCATCTAACACAGTGGGGGATCTATTAAATGTTGGATGAATAAATAAATTTTCAAAGGCTAATCCCAAGGGAAACAGATCATGTTATAAATTCCTCAGCTGGAACCCATAGGAATCAGTGATGTTCCATGCAAAAGCCTTATAGGGATAGGAATCCAGAGTGTTGACCACAGGTCTTCTTGGTCTATTGAAAAGTGTGGGATATACTGTGAGCCTAAAGAGAAATATCCTTTGAACTAATCTGATTTATTTCTATGAAATTCTTTGCTTAGGTGTTGTGAGCTCTGTTTCTAATGTGCAAATTCTGCGTTCCTTAGAAATTGAAAGGGGCTTGAGACATTTCTTAGGTAGTTTCAAGACGAAACTGCTTGTGAGAGTTAAGGACTTCCTTTTCTGACTGTGTACTAGAAAAGTTAGCAGTTAGAGGTGAGAGTGGCAGAGCCTTGCCGATATGAACGTAATATGGAAACTCATCATCCAAATTGAAACGTAAAACATTAGCAGTAGCCATCCAGTTCCACTGAGGTGTTGGAATGGGCTGAGGAGGAAGGGATTTTGGATGAAAGTGAAAAGAAGTGCAGAGGACCACTGGAAACATACTCATTTTATATTTTCTCTCTAAAAATAGACTTGCTGCTGGTAAAATGGACTTTTTCTAGCCCCGGTTATACAATTGCTGGATTTAGATGCCAGATTCATGTTGCTTCTTATTGCAAAATGCCTCTGTGTTGCATTTTGCCTCGTTTTCGTTTCTGCCGTTTATTAGGTCACTGAACTTTTTCTCCGTGTTTACTCACAATATCAGAAAGACATGGGGGGAGACTCCACTTATCTTGGGACCTCACTCTGCTGTTCTTTTACATTTCTTCTTATATTTGATCATTTTAATCTTCTCTTCTTTCTTCCACTTTATTGCTCACATCATTGGTTTCCTACCCAAGTCTGGAAGTGACCTTAAGAGACTACCTAAGCAGAAGAGCATGCACTGTGTCTTCAGACTTTCAGAGATGGGCTGCCAATACTCCATGGGGTGCCTTTGTGTGAGGTGGGAAAAGGCATCCCTTCATCCGGGCTGATGCAGTCCACACTCGGATGCACGGCTTAGTGAGCACAGGACAGACTGATTTCAGGACCAACGCTATTATTCACTCGTGTGACATGAACAACCAGCCCTACCGGAAGGTGCAACCCTGTTCAGAAAAGAAGAGTCCACAATCTTGCTTAAATAAACCATCATAGCGACCATTATTCTCATGATGAAAATACTCTTCTTTAAAGTCCTCTTAAGGGATGAATAACCTTGGACACACATTTATTTCTTCAATTTTCAGTAGTTTACAGGTCCTTAAACACTACTCAAGGTTACATCATGGCTTTCCGGTGCCATTAGCATCAAATCCAAACACCATGATCTAATTTGCTAGGCCATCTCTTCTATTTAGCGCTACATCATCATCCCACATTTTGTCCTCATTTCAGCAAACAATTAATGAGCATGAACTATGAGTCAAACTCTTGAATCCCATCTTTTGTTCCTCTCCAGCTTGGCATTTTCACTTCAACTAGCCCTACGACAAAATAGGCATCCTTGAAATCTCCAAACAGAAGGTTCCTGAGCTGTTTGGCAAGCCCTGGGCGTAACTTTCTGCTGCTTCAGACCTGGAATCCACAGAAGAGAACTCATGGGTCTGTTCCTCCAGCCCTGCCTGGCATTTCTCTTAGTCACCCTCACCCTCCTCCCCACAAACCCACACGCCCGCTTCAATACAATGTGCTCAGAATCCTGCTTGAAGTGCATAAGCACCGCACTCGAAGTGCACTAGTTCAACGTCATTTCAGGGGATCTCTAGGTACAAACTACACATAGAAAAACAATGGTAAGTCTTTATTCACACAGTAGTGTGTTATTTAGAAAACCCTTTCATATGCATTAGTTCTCTACACAGACTTGCCAATATTTTTCATCTGGTCTTTGCCCCAACGTGGAGGTTCTCAGCCTTTGTTGCACTTTAGAATCACCTGGGAGCTTTCATAAAGTGTGGAGACCCGGGCTCCCTGCCCCGGAAACGGAAACAGAATCTCTGAGGGTGGGGGCTGGGTGCAGGTTCCTTTGTTTGTTTGTTTAGTACCAGGTGATCTTAATGAAAATCACTGCCTGCCTTTCTCTTTGTCAGTCTTTACCATTTTTTGAGCTCAGAATTATCCAGATACTATACAGAACACCCAACATAGCACTGGTCAAAGAGATGATTCTTTTCTCCCCATACATCCTCATTAGCTCCCGCCCAATACACCAACTGACTTTGTCTCCTCTGTGTGAACATATCCAACCTACCCCATATGACCATGGAATATCTATACATTATCACAGAATTATTGTTTTCTCTTTGCATATAGATCTGGTTTATTTAAACAAAACGGCACCTGTCTCAAAGATGGAGGCTATCTTTTCTATTCTTTGTCTCCTTCCATAGGGCTAGCGAAGAGCTTCTGAACCACAATAGACAGTAAACGGATGTTGATTACAAGTAGAACCTATCCATTTTGCTTTCATTTTCCTTTGATATGAAAATCAGATAGGCTTCAGAGAATGGGGTTAGAGGGTTGAAATAAGAGAAATATGTAACCTGGAAAAAAAACAAAAGCAAAACCAAGATGTCCAGTAAGACAAAGTAAATTTATATGTACTGCAGACTTAGTACCTGTCAAAGTGGTTAATCCTTTTACATATGAGCTCATTCAAATGTTAAATGATTTCATTCAGAACTTCATTTGGGAAAAGTTGCTAAGTTTCCATGTTACACAAAAAGATCCAACACTCTCTTTAGAATCTCCAGTAGGAAAAGTAGGATGGATGAGTCCAGACCTTTACTTTTATTTTGAGCATAAAACTGTGGCCTGGATCCTAGTCTAGTCTCTGCTATTAACTAGCTGTGACCTTGATATGTCATTGAGTTCATCAGAGCTCTTTAGTACCAGAGTTCTCCATAGTAATAATGTTAATAAAAATAGCCAACGTCAGAGAGGGGGGAAGATGGCGGAAGAGTAAGACGCGGAGATCACCTTCCTCCCCACTGATATATCAGAAATACATCTACACGTGGAACAACTCCTACAGAACACCTACTGAACGCTGGCAGAAGACCTCAGACCTCCCAAAAGGCAAGAAACTCCCCACGTACCTGGGTAGGGCAAAAGAAAAAAGAATAAACAGAGACAAAAGAATAGGGACGGGACCCGCACCAGTGGGAGGGAGCCGTGAAGGAGGAAAGGTTTCCACACACTAGAAGCCCCTTCACGGGTGGAGACTGCGGGTAGCAGACGAGGGGAGCTTCGGGGCCGCGGAGGAGAACAGCAACAGGGGTGCAGAGGGCAAAGCAGAGAGATTCCCGCACAGAGGACCGGTGCCAACCGGCACTCACCAGCCCCAGAGGCTTGTCTGCTCACCCACCGAGGCAGGCTGGGGCTGGGAGCTGAGGCTCAGGCTTCGGTCGGAGCGCAGGGAGAGGACTGGGGCTGGCGGCGTGAACACAGCATGCAGGGGGTTAGTGCGCCACGGCTAGCCGGCAGGGAGTCTGGGGGAAAGTCTGGACCTGCCGAAGAGGCAAGAGAACACTGTTTCAGGGTGCGCAAGGAGAGGGGATTAAGAGCGCTGCTTAAGGGAGCTCACAGACGGGCGCGAGCCGCGGCTAACAGCACGGACCCCAGAGACGGGCAGGAGACGCTAAGGCTGCTGCTGCCGCCACCAAGAAGCCTGTGTACGAACACAGGTCACTATCCACACCCCGCTTCCCAGGAGCCTGTGCAGCCCGCCACTGCCAGGGTCCCATGATCCAGGGACAACTTCCCCGGGAGAACGCACAGCGCGCCTCAGGCTGGTGCAAAGTCACGCCGGCCTCTGCCGCCGCAGGCTCGACCCGCATCCATACCCCTCCCTCCCCGTGGCCTGAGTGAGCCAGAGCCCCCGAATCAGCGGCTCTTTTAACCCTGTCCTGTCTGAGCGAAGAACAGACGCCCTCCGGAGACCTACACGCAGAGGCGGGGCCAAATCCAAAGCTGAACCCCGGGAGCCGTGCAAACAAAGAAGAGAAAGGGAAATCCCTCCCAGAAGCCTCAGGAGCAGCGGATTAAATCTCCACAATCAACTTGATGTACCCTGCACCTGTGGAATTCCTGAATAGACAACAAATCATCCCAAATTGAGGAGGTGGACTTTGAGAGCACGATTTATTATTTTTTCCCCTTTTCCTCTTTTTGTGAGTGTGTATGTGTATGCTTCTGTGTGAGATTTTGTCTGTATAGCTTTGCTTTCACCATTTGTCCTAGGGCTCTGTCTGTCCGTCTGTTTTTTACTTAAAAAATTTTTTTTTCTTAATAATTATTATTTATTTTAATAACTTTATTTTATTTTACCTTACTTTATTTCATTTTCCTTTATCCTCTTTCTTTCTTTCTACTTTTTCTCCCTTTTATTCTGAGCCGTGTGGATGAAAGGCTCTTGGTGCTGCAGCCAGGAGTCAGTGCTGTGCCTCAGAGGTGGGAGAGCCAACTTCAGGACACTGGTCCACAAGAGACCTCCCAGCTCCACATAATCTCAAATGGCGAAAATCTCCCAGAGATCTCCATCTCAACGCCAGCACCCAGCTTCACTCAACGACCAGCAAGCTACAGTGCTGGACACCCTATGCCAAACAACTAGCAAGACAGGAACACAACCCCACCCATTAGCAGAGAGGCTGCCTAAAATCATAATAAGTCCACAGACACCCCAAAACACACCACCAGATGTGGACCTGCCTACCAGAAAGACAAGATCCAGCCTCATCCACCAGAACACAGGCACTAGTTCCCTCCACCAGGAAGCCTACACAACCCACTGAACCAAACTTAGCCACTGGGGAGAGACACCAAAAAATGGGAACTACGAACTTGCAGCCTGCAAAAAGGAGACCCCAAATACAGTAAGATAAGCAAAATGAGAAGACAGAAAAACACACAGCAGATGAAGGAGCAAGATAAAAACCTACCAGACCTAACAAATGAAGAGGAAATAGGCAGTCTACCTGAAAAATAATTCAGAATAATGATAGTAAAGATGATCCAAACTCTTGGAAATAGAATAGAGACAATGCAAGAAACATTTAGCAAGGACCTAGAAGAACTAAAGATGAAACAAGCAATGATGAACAACACAATAAATGAAATTAAAAATACTCTAGAAGGAATCAATAGCAGAATCACTGAGGCAGAAGAACGGATAAGTGACCTGGAAGATAAATAGTGGAAATAACTACTGCAGAGCAGAATAAAGAGAAAAGAATGAAAATAATTGAGGACAGTCTCAGAGACCTCTGGGACAACATTAAACCCAACAACATTCGAAATATAGGGGTTCCAGAAGAAGAAGAGAAAAAGAAAGGGACTGAGAAAATATTTGAAGAGATTACAGTTGAAAACTTCCCTAATATGGGAAAGGAAATAGTTAATCAAGTCCAGGAAGCACAGAGAGTCCCATACAGGATAAATCCAAGGAGAAACATGCAAAGACACATATTAATCAAACTGTCAAAAATTAAATACAAAGAAAACATATTAAAAGCAGCAAGGGAAAAACAACAAAAAACACACAAGGGACTCCCCATAAGGTTAACAGCTGTACTTTCAGCAGGAACTCTGCAAGCCAGAAGGGACTAGCAGGACATATTTAAAGGGACTAGCAGGACATATTTAAAGTGATGAAGGAAAAAAACCTGCAAACAACATTACAACAACAACATTGCAAGGATCTCATTCAGATTTGATGGAGAAATTAAAACCTTTACAGACAAGCAAAAGCTGAAAGAGTTCAGCACCACCAAACCTGCTGTACAAAAAATGCTAAAGGATCTTCTCTAGGCAAGAAACACAAGAGAAGGAAAAGACCTACAATAACAAACCCAAAACAATTAAGAAAATGGGAATAGGAACATACATATCGATAACTACCTTAAATGTAAATGGATTAAATGCTCCCACCAAAAGACACAGACTGGCTGAATGGATACAAAAACAAGACCCATATATATGCTGTCTACAAGAGACCCACTTCAGACCTACAGACACATACAGACTGAAAGTGAGGGGATAGAAAAAGATATTCCATGCAAATGGAAATCAAAAGAAAGCTGGAGTAGCAATTCTCATATCAGACAAAATAGACTTTAATATAAAGACTATTAGAAGAGACAAAGAAGGACACTACATAATGATCAAGGGATCGATCCAAGAAGAAGATATAACAATTGCAAATATTTATGCACCTAACATAGGAGCACCTCAATGCATAAGGCAAGTACTAACAGCCATAAAAGGGGAAATTGACAGTAACACAGTCATAGCAGGGGACTTTAACACCCCACTTTCACCAATGGACAGATCATCCAAAATGAAAATAAATAAGAAAACACAAGCTTTAGATGATACATTAAACAAGATGGACTTAATTGATTTTTATAGGACATTCCATCCAAAAACAACAGAATACACATTTTTCTCAAGTGATCATGGAACATTCTCCAGGATAGATCATACCTTGGGTCACAAATCAAGCCTCGGTAAATTTAAGAAAATTGAAATTGTATTAAGTATCTTTTCCGACCACAATGCTATGAGACTAGGTATCAATTACAGGAAAAGATCTGTAAAAAATACAAACACATGGAGGCTAAACAATACACTACTTAATAACGAAACGATCACTTTGAAGTGATCACTTTTGAAGAAATCGAAGAGGAAATCAAAAAATACCTAGAAACAAATGACAGTGGAGACGTGACGACCCAAAACCTATGGGATGCAGCAAAAGCAGTTCTAAGAGGGAAGTTTATAGCAATACAATCCTACCTTAAGAAACAGGAAACATCTTGAATAAACAACCTAACCTTGCACCTAAAGCAATTAGAGAAAGAAGAACAAAAAGAACCCCAAAGTTAGCAGAAGGAAAGAAATCATAAAGATCAGATCAGAAATAAATGAAAAAGAAATGAAGGAAACTATAGCAAAGATCAATAAAACTAAAAGCTGGTTCTTTGAGAAGATAAACAAAATTGATAAACCATGATCCAGACTCATCAAGAAAAAAAGGGAGAAGACTCAAATCAATAGAATTAGAAATGAAAAAGGAGAAGTAACAACCAACACTGCAGAAATACAAAAGATCATTAGAGATTACTACAAGCAACTCTATGCCAATAAAATGGACAACCTGGAAGAAACGGACAAATTCTTAGAAATGCACAACCTGCCAAGACTGAATCAGGAAGAAATAGAAAATATGAACAGACCAGTCAAAAGCACTGAAATTGAAACTGTGATTAAAAATCTTCCAACAAACAAAAGCCCAGGACCAGATGGCTTCACAGGCGAATTCTATCAAACATTTAGAGAAGAGCTAACACCTATCCTTCTCAAAATCTTCCAAAATATAGCAGAGGGAGGAGCACTTCCAAACTCATTCTACAAGGCCACCATCACCCTGATACCAAAACCAGACAAAGATGTCACAAAGAAAGAAAACTACAGGCCAATATCACTGATGAACATAGATGCAAAAATCCTCAACAAAATACTAGCAAACAGAATCCAACAGCACATTAAAAGGATCATACACCATGATCAAGTGGGGTTTATTCCGGGAATGCAAGGATTCTTCAATATACGCAAATCAATCAATGTGATACACCATATTAACAAATTGAAGGAAAAAAAACCATATGGTCATCTCAATAGATGCAGAGAAAGCTTTCAACAAAATTCAACACCCATTTATGATAAAAACCCTGCAGAAAGTAGGCATAGAGGGAACTTTCCTCAACATAATAAAGGCCATATACGACAAACCCACAGCCAACATTGTCCTCAATGGTGAAAAACTGAAACCATTTCCACTAAGAGCAGAAAGACGACAAGGTTGCCCACTCTCACCACTCTTATTCAACATAGTTTTGGAAGTTTTAGCCACAGCAATCAGAGAAGAAAAGGAAATAAAAGGAATCCAAATCGGAAAAGAAGAAGTAAAGCTGTCACTGTTTGCAGATGACATGATACTATACATAGAGAATCCTAAAGATGCTACCAGAAAACTACTAGAGCTAATCAATGAATCTGGTAAAGTAGCAGGATACAAAATTAATGCACAGAAATCTCTGGCATTCCTATTCACTAATGACAAAAAAATCTGAAAGTGAAATCAAGGAAAAACTCCCATTTACCATTGCAACAAAAAGAATAAAATATCTAGGAATAAACCTACCTAAGGAGACAAAAGACCTGTATGCAGAAAATTATAAGACACTGATGAAAGAAATTAAAGATGATACAAATAGATGGAGAGATATACCATGTTCTTGGATTGGAAGAATCAATATTGTGAAAATGACTCTACTACCCAAAGCAATCTACAGATTCAATGCAATCCCTATCAAACTACCACTGGCATTTTTCACAGAACTAGAACAAAAAATTTCACAATTTGTATGGAAACACAAAAGACCCTGAATAGCCAAAGCAATCTTGAGAATGAAAAACGGAGCTGGAGGAATCAGGCTCCCTGACTTCAGACTATACTACAAAGCTACAGTAATCAAGACAGTATGGTACTGGCACAAAAACAGAAATATAGATCAATGGAAGAGGCTAGAAAGCCCAGAGATAAACCCACGCACATATGGTCACCTTATCTTTGATAAAGGAGGCAGGAATGTACAGTGGAGAAAGGACAGCCTCTTCAATAAGTGGTGCTGGGAAAACTGGACAGGTACATGTAAAAGTATGAGATTAGATCACTCCCTAACACCATACACAAAAATAAGCTCAAAATGGATTAAAGACCTAAATGTAAGGCCAGAAACTATCAAAATCTTAGACAAAAATACAGGCAGAACACTCTATGACATAAATCACAGCAAGATCCTTTTTGACCCACCTCCTAGAGAAATGGAAATAAAAACAAAAATAAACAAATGGGACCTAGAAACTGCAAAGCTTTTGCACAGCAAAGGAAACCATAAACAAGACCAAAAGACAACCCTCAGAATGGGAGAAAATATTTGCAAATGAAACAACCGACAAGGGATTAGTCTCCAAAATTTACAAGCAGCTCATGCAGCTCAATATCCAAAAAACAAACAACCCAATCCAAAAATGGGCAGAAGACCTAAATAGACATTTCTCCAAAGAATATATACAGATTGCCAACAAACACATGAAAGAATGCTCAACATCATTCATCATTAGAGAAATGCAAATCAAAACTACAATGAGATATTATCTCACACTAGTCAGAATGGCCATCATAAAAAAATCTACAAACAATAAATGCTGGAGAGGGTGTGGAGAAAAGGGAACACTCTTGCACTGCTGGTGGGAATGTGAATTGGTACAGCCACTATGGAGAACAGTATGGAGGTTCCTTAAAAAACTACAAATAGAACTACCGTATGACCCAGCAATCCCACTACTGGGCATATACCCTGAGAAAACCATGATTCAAAAAGAGTCATGTACCAAAATATTCATTGCAGCTCTATTTACAATAGCCCAGAGATGGAAACAACTTAAGTGTCCATCATTGGATGAATGGATAAAGATGTGGCACATATATACAATGGAATATTACTCAGCCATAAAAAAGAAACGAAATTGAGCTATGTATAATGAGGTGGATGATCTAGAGTCTGTCATACAGAGTGAAGTAAGTCAGAAAGAGAAAGACAAATACCATATGCTAATACACATATATGGAATTTAAGAAAAAAAAATGTCATGAAGAACCTAGGGGTAAGACAGGAATAAAGACACAGACCTGCTAGAGAATGGACCTGAGGATATGGGGAAGGGGAAGGGTAAGCTGTGACAAAGTGAGAGAGTGGCATGGACATATATACACCACAAAACATAAAATAGATAGCTAGTGGGAAGCAGCTGCATAGCACAGGGAGATCAGCTCAGTGCTTTGTGACCACCTAGAGGGGTGGGATAGGGTGGGTGGGAGGGAGGGAGACGCAAGAGGGAAGAGATATGGGAACGTATGTATATGTATAACTGATTCACTTTGTTATACAGCAGAAAATAACACACCATTGTAAAACAATTATACTTCAATAAAGATGTAAAAAAAAAAAGTAGCCAACGTTGATGGAGTACTTGCTATGTACCAGGCACTGTACTGGGCATTTTTCAGGGATTATTTCACTTAACCCTCACAATCACTCCTTGGGATGATTACTATTATTATCCCTAACTGAGGAAACAGAGGCTCTCGGAGATTAATTTGTCCAAGTTCACAGGGGAGATGCATTTTAGTGGAAACGTACTCATTCAAGCCTGGCTCAAATACCCATTCCCCTCTCCCCACATCTGCAAGCAGAACACCTGATTCTGGGCTCCTCGAACACTTTAGGGAGGCTGATATCTTTGTGCTTATCACTTGCCCCTTTGTAGTGTGTTGTTTGTTTTTGCACATCTCTCCCAGCATACTGGACTTTGAATTCAGGGTTTGGCAATTAATAGACTATCAGTATATGTGTCAAGTTAGTGGTATGAACTCTCATTTAGCCCTCACAACAACTTTGTGGGTAGAATTTTTCTTGTTTTTACAGATAAAGGCTGAGAGAGGTTAAGTAATTGGCTCAAGTTCACACAGAGCATAGAAACTGGAGTCAGGTTTTGACTCCAGCCATCAGATTGTGCCTACTCTGTGCTGGCATCCCGGTACACTCAGTTGTCCGAGCCAATCCAGAAACCAGTGTTAAGTTAACTCAACAAGGAGACCATTAAGACGGGTGGCACCGGGCTTCCCTAGTGGCGCAGTGGTTAAGAATCCGCCTGCCAATGCAGGCGACACGGTTCGAGCCCCGGTCTGGGGAGATCCCACATGCCGCAGAGCAGCTAAGCCCGTGAGCCACAACTACTGAGCCTGCGTGCCACAACTACTGAAGCCCACGCGCCTAGAGCCCGTGCTCCACAACAAGAGAAGCCACTGCAATGAGAAGCCCGTGCACCGCGACAAAGAGTAGCCCCTGCTCACCACAACTAGAGAATGCCCGTGCACAACAAAGAAGACCCAACCCAGCCAAAAATAATAAATAAATAAATTTATTTTTAAAAAAAGACAGGTGGCATTAATGCCGTGGCAGCCTACGTGAGCAAACCCAAATCGAAATGCAAACCTAAGGACAACCAGTCACAAACAGCCAACGAGGCTTTAAGCTATAGCCAACCCATAATTCCTTGCTTTGCTTCCACCTTCTTTCTATAAAGTCCCTCCCAGAGTTCCTGTTGGTGGAGGGCTCCTAACAACTTCTGATCTGGCGCTGCTCCATTCCAATTGATTTTTGCTCAAAGAAACTAAAAAGTTTTAATATGCCTCAGTTTATCTTCTAGCACCAAGGAAGCATTCTGTACAATACTTCTCGGCTCGTGATTCTCTCCCATCCCCCACTCCCCTCCAGTCACTGTTCAGTCTATCACCTTGTCCCTGTCCCCTCCATCACCACCACCTTCACTCACCTGGATTACTGCAATGGTTAGTGTAAAAGATTTGGAATTTTGGCTGACCTCCAAAACAAAAAGATTAAAAATTATCGGTGACTTTCGTAAATTGCAAGCATTTCTTATTATCTCCCTTAGAGACAAAGGCATACTTCCGCACCCTCAGCCCTGTGTAGCTTAAATCATGGTTCGCTGGGAAGTTAGAATTGTGTTTACACCTTGTGACATAAACTTTGGTATGAGGATCAACACACTTCTCCAATCCTATAAATCATATGAAGCAACTGGATAGTTTCCAAGGTTCTAACCTCGTTTGCTGATTGCATTTATGAGTTTATTTCAGAGTCTGCCATTTGGGACCCAATTGTGATAATTGCACTTGTTTTCCTGAGTTGTTGTTGTTGTTGTTGTTTTCAGTACACGCGCTTCTCACTGCTGTGGCCTCTCCCGTTGCGGAGCACAGGCTCCGGACGCACAGGCTCAGCGGCCATGGCTCACGGGCCCAGCCGCTCCGCGGCATGTGGGATCCTCCCGGACCGGGGCACAAACCCGTGTCCCCTGCACCGGCAGGCGAACTCTCAACCACTGCACCACCAGAGAAGCCCCTGAGTTGTTTTTAACCCATTTCATTTGCTCTTTCTCTCTGGGGCTGGGGCCTTGCCTTGCTCTTACCTTCACTAAGCTGCATTTCTGGTTTCCTGCCTTCCTACCTTGGCATTGAATATCATATACTCCTGCTATGCTATTGCTATGCCCTGTCACCTGTAGGGACACTTGGTCATGTTGTGTTAAGACCTCCCTGCAGTACTGGCTGCCCGCCCTTTGCTGCCAGCATCCTTCAGAAAACTTCCTCTCATGCCCCTGAAACAGATCTGTCTCCCAACTGCCTGCCTCGTCTCGGGGTGGCCCTCTTTACAAGCACCGGAACTAGTTTAGACCCATAAATGTCCCTTTGATATCTACTTATTGTGAGCACAAGAGAAACTTCTTCAGAGCAAAGGAAGTCAGTCATTTTTGGCAGTCGGCTCAGACTGTTTCAACAATAAAGCTTCTCCGAATATTAAGGTCTCCTGCTCTTCTGGGAACAAAGTACTCTAGCTAATATTGTCAGATGACCTGCCAAAAAGAAAGGTCACTCTGGTAGGAGTTCCACATGCTATTTAAAGATCGGATGTCCCTTGGATGGGAAAGCCGCGCTATATGGCCAGGGTTTTAATGAAGCAGAGAAAGGTACAAGGTGGCAAAATTTGATAGTAAACGAAATTGTTCTCTTGAAAAATAACACTGTCCATTTATTCTGTTTTGTAATTCCATTTAAAGTTATTGTCTTCATTGGAGTATTGTGAATTATTTGTTAGCATTATGTATTTAACTTGTTAAGTGAAGACGTGTTCTTGAATGAGAGGAAAACGAGCTTGTTTTAATCTTTTTTTAATAGTCTTAGGAATATTTCTAAAAGTTGGAGCTATGTCTCGAGGGAGGAAATGGAGATCATGAGAGAATGAAACAATCTCTCTCCATATTTATTATGTTTACCCTCAACTCCATCTAATAATTGATGCTTGCAAGGCTATTCCTTTTTTGCTCTACCAATCCTTCTTCTTCCTTTGATTGCTCTACATTCATTTAGAAATAGCGACTCCCCGAAACTAGAGTTGTCTGTTCGACTTTCTGCATTTTCCACTTCCTCACCTTTCGTTCACTAGTTTTGTGTAGTTAAACATTCATTTTTCACTTTATTATGTCCATGCAAATAACATTCACAACTTAATGTTGTGTGCACTGTAATCATGAGGTTTCTCTTTACCATTTGCTTTTTCCCTATAGTTAATAATTGCCTTTTCTTAAAAATGGCTTAGTTTTCCTTGTCTCATAATTTCTCCCACATCTTCGAATATTCTATCAGTCCACTTTTCCATAAGATCGAAGTACATAATGCGTCAATTCCAATTCCAAAATAAATGAATGCTTTTAAATTTGCAAGGGCTATGACATATAGCTCTATGTTATAAAATTTGAAAATCTTGACACTTTAAAAGTAGAGTGTTTATGAGTGTCCTTTTTAAAAAATATGTAGACCATTAAAAATATTGATAAATCATATCATCTTCAAGTGGCAGCACTTCTCTGGGAGGCAGTAAAGCTTAGGGACTGAGTGTCTGGTATTAGAGTACCTAGCTTCAAATCCTGGCTCTGTGCTCACCTGCAACTAGAGACTCACCGTCTTGTGCCTCAGTTTCCTCATCCTTAAGATGGAGATAATAATACCTACCACAACGGTTCTTGGAGGTTTAACCTAGATAATATACAGTTATCTATATACTGTAGATAACTATGTTATATATATTATATATAATTATATATCTATACTCTATAAAGTATATAAAGTATTATATACTTTATATAATGCCCGATGCACAGTAAACACTTAGTGAATGTTAGGTATTATTTAGCATGATAGCAAAGGAAGAAGCAATATTTAAAATACTGAAAGACTTTATCTAAAGCTTATGTATGAAAAATATGAACACAAAATTAAGAGGAAAGGAATAAGTTGGAATAAAAACATTTGCAGCATGTGTGACAGAGTAAAAGGTAAACACTTCATCTATCATAAGCCTTAGATAAAATCGAAAAACAGGCAAAGTACATAAATTCTGTGGTTTATAAAAGAAATAAAACTGGGGACTCTATGGGCACTTCCCAGTGATCCAGTGGTGAAGACTCTGTGCTTCCACTGCAGGGGACATGGGTTCAATCCCTGGTCTGGACTCTAAGATCCCTCATGCTTTATGGTGCAGAAAAAAAAAAAAAAGGCTATATGAAAACATATCTGCTTTCACTTATAATAAAAATTGCACATTAAAATATAATGTATACAAAAAAGAGAAGATAAATTGCTAATATCAGAAATGAAAGAAGGGTTATTACTACTGATCCCACAGATATTAAAAGAATAATAAAGGAGTGTTATCAACAACTCTGTGCCCACAGATATGATAACTTGGATGAAATGGACCATTTCTTTGAAAGACACAATCTACAAAAACTCATACCTAGGAGAAACAGAAAAGCCTGAAAAGCCTATATCTATTATGGAAATTGAATTAGTAATTAATAATATTCCAAAACAGAAAGTACCAGATAGATTCACTGGTGAATTCTACCATACGTTTAAGGAAGGAATGATACCAATTCTCTACAATCTCTTCCAGAAATAGAAGCTGAGGGAATAATTCCTAACTCATTCTATGAGTCCAGCATTACCCTAACAGCAAAACCAAACAAAAACATTAAAGAAAGGAAAACAAGCCAATGTCTCTCATAAACATGGATGTGAAAATCCTCAACAAAATATTAGCAAATCAGGGCTTCCCTGGTGGCTCAGTGGTTGAGAATCCGCCTGCCAATGCAGGGGATGTGGGTTCGTGCCCTGGTCCGGGAAGATCCCACATGCCGCAGAGCAGCTGCGCCTGTGAGCCATGGCCGCTGAGCCTGCGCGTCCGGAGCCTGTGCTCCGCAGCGGGAGAGGCCATAGCAGTGAGAGGCCCGTGTACTGCAAAAAAAAAAAAAAAAAAAAAAAAAAAAAATTAGCAAATCAAGTCCAACAATGTATAAAAAGAATTATACACCATGATGAAGTAGGATTTATTCCAGGTACATGAGACTGATTCAACATTTGAGAATCAATTAATGTAATTCATCACATCAACAGGCTAAACGTGATCATATGATTATATCCATAAATGTAGAAAAAGCATTTGAAAAATCCAATACCCATTCATAATTCAAACAAACAAAAGAAACCTTAGCAGAGTAGGAACAGAGGGTAACTTCCTCAACCTGATAAAGAATGCCTACAAAATACCTACATCTAACTTCATACTTAATAGAAACTAGATGCTTTCTGCCTAAGATTAGGAACAAAGCAATGATGCCCCCTCTCACCTCTCCTTTCCAGCACTGCACTGGAAGTCCTAACTATTGAAATAAGATTAAAAGAAGAAGTAAAATGTATACAGTTTGGGAAGAAAGAAATAAGACTGCCTTTGCTCACAAATAACATGACTGTTTGTGTAGAAAATCCCAAAGCAAGAACAAAAAATCTCCTGAAACTGATACATGATTGTAGACAGGTTGTAAGATACAGATGAATGATACCAAAGTAATTGCTTTCTTATATACCAGCAACGAACAATTGGAATTTGAAATTTAAAACACAACACTATCTACATTAACGCCATTTACAAAGGAAAGAAAAAGAAATACTTAAGGAAAAATAGATATAAGATCTAGCTGATGAAAATTACAAAATTCCGATGAAAGAAACAAAAGAAGATCTAAATCAATAGAGATGTATTCCATGGATAACAAGAGTCAATATTTTCAAGGTATCAGTTCTTTCCAATTGGATCTATAGATTTAACTCAATTCTAATAAAAATACCAGCAAGTTATTTTGTGGCTATTGACAAATTGATTCTAAAGATAACATGGAGGGCCTTCCCTGGTGGCACAGTGGTTAAGAATCCACCTGCCAATGCAGGGGACATGGGTTCGATCCCTGGTCTGGGAAGATCCCACATGCCACGGAGCAACTAAGCCGGTGCATAACAAATACTGAGCCTGCTCTCTAGAGCCTGCGAGCCATGACTACTGAGCCCATGCACCACAACCACTGAAGCCCGTGCACCTAGACCCTGTGCTCCATAACAAGAGAAGCCACCGCAGTGAGAAGCCCACGCCCCGCAACAAAGAGTAGCCCTCGCTCACCAAAACTAGAGGAAGCCCACACGCAGCCACAAAGACCCAACGCAGCCAAAAATAATTAAAATAAATTTTTTAAAAACGAAATTTTTATGGAGAAGCAAAAGACCCAGAATAGCCAACACAATATTGAAGAAGAAGAACAAATTTGGAGAACTGCCACTATCTGATTTTAATTCTTACTCTAAAGGTACAGTGATGTGGAATTAGCAAAAGAATAGACAAATATATCAATGGCACAAAATAAATAGCTCAGAAATAGACCTACACAAATCTAATCAACTCATCTTTGACAAAGGAGCAAAGGCAATTCAGTGGAGAAAGGATAATCTTTTCAACAAATGGCACTGGAAAAACTGGACATCCACAGGCAAAAAGAAAAGGAAAGAAGGAATTGACACAGACCTTACATCTTTCACAAAAATTAACTCAAAATGGATCACAGACCTAAATGTAAAATGCAAAACTAAAATTCTAAGAAAATATAGAAGGAGAAAGTCTAGGTGATCTTGTGTTTGGCAATGAGTTTTTAGATTCAACATCAAAAGTGCAATCCATGAAAGAAAAATTAAGTGGAACTTCATTAAAATTAAAAACTTCTGCTCTACAAAAGACACTGTTAAATGAATGAAAAGACAAGCCATAGACTAGGAGAAAATATTTACAAAACACGTATCTGATTAAGAACTTATATCTAAAATGTAGAAAGAATTCTCAAAACTCAACGATAAGAAAACAAACAACCTAACTTTAAAAATGGGCAAAAGATCTAACACCTTAACAAAGAAGCTATAGATGGCAAGTAAGTATATGAAAAGATGCTCAACACCATATGCCATTAGGGAATGACAAACTAAAACAAAAAATGAGACACCTATTAGAACGGCCAAAATCCAAAACAATGACAATACCAAGTGCTGAACAGGATGTGGGGCTACAGGAACTTTCATTCGTTGCTGGTGGGAATGCAACATGGTCCAGCCATTTCAGAAGACAGTTTCTTACAAAGCTAAACTTAGACTTATTGTACAATCCATTAATTGTGCTTCTTGGTATTTACCCAAATGAGTTGAAAATTATGGCCACAGGAAATCCTGCATTTCAATGTTTATAACAGTTCTATCACACTTTCCTGAACTTGGAAACAACCAAGATGTCCTTTAGTAGGTGAATGGATAAACAAACTGTGGTACATTTATGAAATGGAATAGTATTCAGTGATAAAATAAAATGAGTTATCAAGCCATGAAATGACATGGATGAACCTTAAATGCATTTGCTAAATGGAAGAAGCCAACTAGAAAAGACTATATACTGAATGATTACAGCTATATGGCATTCTGGAAAAGGCAAATTATAGAAATAATAAAAACAGTAGCGGTTGCTAAGGCTTCTGGGGGAGGGGAAGATGAGTAAGTACAGTACAGAGAATTTATAGGACAGTGAAACTATTCTGTATGATACTGTAATGGTGGATACATTATATGGTGAAGCATGATAATACATGACACCATGAAACATAATGGATACAAATAAACACTTGTCTAAACTCATAGAATATACAACACAGAGTGAACCTTAATGTAAAGTAAGGACTTTAGTTAAAATAATATATCAATATTGGTTCATCAGTTATAACAAATGTACCACACTAATGCAAAATTTAATAATAGGGGAATCTTTGGGGGTGGGAGGAACGTGTATGAGAACTCCATACTTAATAGTCTATTCATATATATTTTATATATCATTTTATATAATGATACAACATGTTTCACCCATGACATTTCAAAATTGTTTTTGTATTGCAATATCCACTGTTAGTGAGGATGAAATCTATTTTCCACTCAAGGCCTGAGTTGTCCATTTTTAAAATTACATATGTATTTATACATATAATGTAGGTGTGTGTGTATACCTTTTTTAAAACCTGTTTTTTTTCTCAGTGTTCTCTACAAAAACAAAAATTCATATTTGCTCCTATCCTTATAGAACCTAGAGCAGTACCTAGTCCATAGTAGATTTCCAGTAAATATTTGCTAAGTCAATGTTGAATGATATGTTGAATGTAGATAACTAACTATGAATGCACTAAAACGTGCTGTCATCTAGTTCATACGTACTTCTCCATCTTATTTCTAATGTTATAATGATAGGCATTGCCAAATGCCTTGCTGATATCTGGATACAGTGTGACTATAGCTTTCCCCTGTTGTGTCAGACTACTAACTCTAATCCATCTCAATTTGGCTTATTAGAGAGTATGTGGAAAAAATAATCAGGACAGTTAAACAGTAAAGGGCCCATGAGATGTGGATTAAAAGGCACAGTTGCTCATTTAAATTCTATTTCCCCAGTGTTCTTAAAAACAAAGTAGAGATTTGTTTGAAGTTATTTGGAAGGCTTTTTGAAGTCCTAGACAGTATGGTTATTCATACTGCCCAAACAGTATTTTATTACCATTATTATTCCTTAACAAAAAAAGCAGATATTTTTAAGTTCATCTTTGAGTAAAACTGAGCCTCTAACTGAGCTGTGCCCAACTGTGAAGAAATATTAAAATCCATTTAGATCAACTGCACTATCAGCATATTGGTGTTACAAATATCCGATTATCTATATTTGTTTTAAGCACCAACCACAGATAAAATAAAAACAATGTCTAGAAGATTCTTATGTGGCAGTCAGGCTTTGAGAACTTGACTTCAATGAACTACAGAGACAAAGAAATGAGAATTCATTAAGAACTCTGTACTTCACAGAAGGGTTAAAATTTGCCATGACAGGGAGTTGCTACCCAATAGCACCATCTCACCTTCCATTCTTGGGTTGGTTATACTCTGAGAACTGGTGCCAAAATTTGCCTATCAAGAAATTATGCTGCACTGCAGAAGTACATGAGTTTTCAGGCTATGCCAGCCTGGATGTTGCCTGGGAAACTGTCACTGGTTTGTACTACAACTAGAGGGGAAATTGTTCCCAAGGCAAGAATGTTTTCAGAATTCTGTCTCTCTCTGGCCCTTCTGTAGCTCCTGCAATCCTCACTGCTTCCCTCTCTTCTAGCCACTGCTCCCATTTGATAGGATTCTATGTGGTTCCCCATTCCCAGATGTTTGCTCTAACTTGACTCCCTCACTGTCTAGATAGAAGTAAAAAAAACTGGATACTGGAGCCAGATTCTCTAATGAAGCAATCTGCTAGAGCAGAGTGGCTCCTGCCCACTTAAATGGTACATGTGTTCTCCAGTTTGCCACAATCCCCACTACTCCCTAATGTCTCCGACACTGAGGCTGAGTATTAAGTTTTTGTTTACCACTATACTTTCACTTCTGTTTTATCCTTATGGTAGAGAGGTATTTCTCTGTTCCCATATATAATATTTATCAGAAGTGGCAAAACACGAGATATGAGAGGTTTAAGAATTTAAAAAAAAAAAAAGTATAGTATAGTCATCCCTTGGTATGCACAGGCGATTGGTTCCAGGACCCCCAGAAGATACCAAGGCCCATGGATGCTCAAGTCCCTCATATAAAATGGCATATATTTGCATATAACCTATGCACATCCTCTTGTATACTCTAAATAGGCTAGGTTATTTACAATACCTAATACAATGCAAATGCAATGTAAAGAGTTGCCAACACGTGGCAAGTTCAAGTTTTACTTTTTGGGACTTCCAGGAATTTTTTTTTTTTTTTAATATTTTCAATTCCCAGGTGGCTGAATCCACAGATGCAGACGGAACCTATGGAAACGGAGGGCCAGCTCTACAAGTCTTAGGGTTAACAAAGACTATTCCTACATGTTTAATATGCAAAATGATTGTCCATACAATGAACAGACCCTGTTCCTGTACCCTCTTCCATCTCATGTCTAATACCTACAGCCACGGGAGCTTGCAACTCCTGGTCTTGTTCTCAGGCATCTGGGTGTTCCTGGAGTGTGTCTTAGGTTCTGGATTAATCCCAGTGCTTGCTGGTTTCCTTAATCCCCCACTGCCTACAGACCAGGACAGGCAGGTCAGACATCTAAAAGTAAAGGTTCTGGTGGCTCTAATTCTCCTCCTCATTTACATGCCTCATTGTCCAAAAATACGCTGATTCCCACAGTTGAGCCATCATATTTCCTCCTAGTTTAGCATTAATGCTATACATTCAGTGGTTCTTGGTGTAGAAGAATCTGAATACCCTAGTTCAGTTACTTCCCTGATCATTTCGTCTCCTTATAATTGAGGTGACGTGTAGATTGTTATAACCAGCAATCCATTGAGTCCATAGTTTTTTCTTATAAAAATGAAGGAAAGGGAGGGAGGGGAGGAGGGAGCAGAGACAGGAAGAGGAACACAAACAGGGCTCAGTAAATGTGAACCATAGTATGATCAATAGTTGGCCTCAGGACTGGTATGTTTTACTCTGAGTCCTCTCTCCTTGGTAATTCCTTCAGCCTACTGGAGACACGGCAAAACTGCATTTCCATTGTCTGCACTCTCTCTTTATATTAATTAATTATTTAAAAACTCCTAGGTTTTTAAAGGACCTGTTATGTTGGAAAGGAAAGTGAAGAAAGAGATCTGCGTGTAATCATCCGCCTTCCACTCTGCACCCCCAAATCTCAGCACACCTCTGGGGAATAGACTGCTTAGCCAGTGTCCCCCTCCATACATAGATGGCTGTCTGAATGGACAGGGACTTTGATAGACTCGTCCAGGAGAACTGCAGCCAGCTTCATTGGCATCCAGATAAAATGTCTCACTGCTCAGACCGGCAGGGGCATTGAATGGGGTGTCAGCAAAGCCGACAGATCTTTTCTCCAAAAGCTCATTAGGAGAAGGTGTAGCCCAAGGTGACCCTGGCGGTCTCCGGCTGAGGACCTTCAGGGAAAAAAATTCTTTTCAGGTCCTAAGAGGCATCCCGTGGTACAGCCACCAAGAAAAGGGACTTTAGCCCCAAAGTGACAGACTGAGGACTAAATTAGATTAAATCTTTGTCCCCACATGTAAAAGAAATGATTAGGAAATCTCAGTGTTGGCTTGAAAAAGTGTGTGGGATTGGTTGAGATGAAGTGGGGAGAGCCAGCCAGCAGCTGGGCTCATCTGGGAGCACAGATAAGAGTTGAGACTCTGTAATTAGCTCCAGGAAAGAGGAAGCCCTGAGCCGTCTCCCCGAGCAGGCTGAGGCCACAGGGCCATGCCCTCCAGCTGGCGGAGGCTTCTGCTCACACCCAAGCCCTCCGACGTAAGTACCGTCTCTCTCCTGATAGGACGAGAGTGACCCAGCCGATCGGCAGGTGGCCAAGAGGAACTCCCAACGGCCTTCTCCTCTGAGCACGGGTGACAGTGTGGCATGCCCCCGACCTCTCTTCCTTCCTCCTGGACTAAGCCCTGATGGGTCAGGACAATAAGGAGATCGTCCTTGCATGACCCTGTGACTATGCATCCCTCATCAGCAGACTTCGGCCACAAGGTAAAGGACTTACTTCAGGCTGGTGAGCTGGGTCCTGGCCCCTGGCCATCAACGATACATCCCTGTTCTTAAGACATCCACTGAGAGAACTTATTCAGACAAAACATTTGGGGGCTTTTTCGATTTAGGACTTTCCCACTTAAAGAAATAAGAAGCTTCTCATCTAGTTTTGTTTGACAGCCTCAGCAGACGACAGGCAAAGTTTGCAGATTTTTCTTAGGCTACTTCCTCCTAAAATTTGTCTGTGGTTAATCACGCTCTGCAAGAGACAGTTTCTCCTTCAGCCTGGGGGCTAACATTCTGTGACTCCACCATATGTCCAGGACTTCTGAGCCTGCCGTCACCAGACACAACCCCGAAACCCAAACAGTAACACTTTAGGTAATGGACTTGGGGAAGTCAGCTTAGTGCCAGGCTTTGTCCCCCAGAAGTCGTAAGTCAAAACAGTCTGCCTGACTTGGCCACAATATTTTAATTTCCATTTCCATCACCTTTCTTTTTTTTTTTAACTTTTTATTTTATATTGGAGTATAGTTGATTAACAATATTGTGATAATTCTAGGTGTACAGCAAAGTGATTCAGTTATACGTATACGTGCATCTATTCTTTTTCAAATTCTTTTCCCATTTAGGTTGTTACATAATATTGAGCAGAGTTCCCTGTGCTGTACAGAAGGTCCTTGTTGGTTATCCATCTTAAATATAGCAGCGTATACATGTCAATCCCAGACTCCCTAACTATCCCTTCCCCCAACCCTTCCCCCCCCATAACCATAAGTTTGTTAAGTCTGTGAGTCTGTTTCTGTTTTGTAAATAAGTTCATTTATATCATTTCTTTTTAGATTCTGAAAGTAAGCAATATCACATAATATTTCTCTTTCTCTCTCTGACTTACTTCATTCAGTATGACAATCTCTAGGTCCATCCATCTTGCCCCAAATGGCATTATTTTGTTCTTTTTAATGGCTGAGTAGTATTCTATTGCATATATGTGCCACATCTTCTTTATCCATTCCTCTGTAGATGTACATTTAGGTTGCTTCCATGTCCTGGCTATTGTAAACAGTGCTGCAATGAACACTAGGGTGCATGTATCCTTTCAGACCTTGTTTTTCTCTGGATATATGCCCAGGAATGGGATTGCAGGATCATATGGTAGCTCTATTCTTAGTTTTTTAAGGAACCTCCATACTGTTCTCCATAGTGGTTGTATCAATTTACATTCCCACCAACAGTGCAAGAGGGTTCCGTTTTCTCCACACCCTCTCCAGCATTTATTGTTTGTGGATTTCCATCACCTTTCTTGATGTGACACCACTATAGGCCTGTAAGTGGTGAGGCGCCCAGTACTGAGGGTGGGCAGAGAGCAGGGACAGGGGGAGTTGGCTGGCTCTGGACCTTGCTACTTCCTAGCTGACTGGCCTGGGGCAAGCCCTGACCTAAGAAATCCCTTCCCTCATTTCATCTTCCTCCTGGAGACAGGAACACTAACCCGGCATGGCGGTTTAAAAGGTAACAACTAATGGACAGCTAATATCTGGATGGATATTAGACTCCCAATAAATGGTGGCAATAATTATTATTGTTGACTTTGTCAAAAGAGTTAAAACACTTAAAGTGCTCAGAATAGTATACTCGATAAGTGTTTGTTATTATGTATTCTTGTGATCTAAAGGAACCCAGATGCCTTGTCACTTTGGGATCTGCAGGCCTCACTGAGGTAATGCTATGTATTTGGCTAACATGCCTGATTAAGAAAAGGCAGAAGGTTTGATATTTTCAGAAAATTTTTGACACAATTTAGCAGGTTAAATTTAGCCTATGAAAGGGAAGTGAAATTGTATGATCTGCGTCTTAGGAAGAACAAAGACTGCAGGTCAGAGAATGGGGTGGAGGAAGAAAACCATATACATGGGAAGATAAATTAAGAAGCCACAGCAGGACTGCAGATCTGAGCTGAGGTCAAGACTGTAGGGAGAGAAGGGGACTTATCCAGCAGTGGTTCAGCAGGTAGAATCTACTCTACTCCAGGTGGAGGAAGGCAAGGGAGGAATCACAGATGACCTTGTAATTTCTGTCGTGTGGCAATTAAGTAAATGTTGGCTTCACTTACTGAGAAGAAGAACAAGCTTGCGGAATAGGCTCATTAGTTTAGAACTGGTTTTAAATTGGATCTTTGCACAGTTGCAGAGTTTATTCAACCAGCAACAAAGAGACATTTCTTTCTTCTTAGGAATTTTTGTCATGTATTTTAAAACTACTCCGTGATTTAACTAGCATGCATCTCCAAGAATAAATGCATATATGGAACATAAACACAAAGTTTTTTGTTCTGATACCAGTATATCAGGTGACTGATCAAGAATTATGCAACACTTAGAAATCATGACTAAGAAAACAGAATATCAACATATGATTCAAAGATTTACAGTCATAGGTTAATTAAACTGGTGAACACTAGATTCAGAGAAGTGGAAGTAATTTGTAGTTCTCCATCTTCATTTTTTTAAATGTATTTCAGAGATTCAACAACAAAATGTGTTAAGGAAAGGAATGTCCTAAAGGAGAAAGAAAGGAAGGCAATAAGAAATAGCCAGTAACATTATTTTTGTAAATAATAATTTGGAAAAATATTTAAAAGCCTACTATTGTACTGGTAGAATGGAATAGTGACACACATTTGATTTATAAAACAAATGATGCCATTTGGGGCAATCATTATCTTTATAAAGCAAATGTCCTTCTGAAGAGGGTCTGACAAGAAGCCACTTTTCACAATGCTATTTTCAATCATATTCATATCTTCAGTAAGATTTTTCAAATCCTTTTTCAGTGATAGAAGTGATGCCCTAACATAAGGCTGTAACTTCACTTCCAATATTGAATTACAATCATCTGCTTCTGTGTTTCTCCCTGACTGGGAACTTTTTTTTTTTTTTTTTGCGGTACGCGGGCCTCTCACTGTTGCGGCCTCTCCCGTTGCGGAGCACAGGCTCCGGAAGCGCAGGCTCAGCGGCCATGGCTCACGGGCCTAGCCGCCCCGCGGCATGTGGGATCTTCCTGGACCGGGGCACGAACCCGTGTCCCCTGCATCGGCAGGCGGACTCTCAACCACTGCGCCACCAGGGAAGCCCTGTTTTTCCATTTTATATATAATAGTTGCATCTGCTAACCCCAAACTCCCAATCCATCCCTCCCCCCCCTCCCTCCCCCCTGCAACCACAAGTCTGCTCTCTATGTCTGTGAATCTGTTTCTATTTAATAGATAAGTTCATTTGTGTCATATTTTAGATTCCACATATAAATGATATATGATATTTGTCTTTGTCTGACTTATTTCACTTAGTATGATAATCTCTAGGTCCATCCACGTTGCTGCAAATGGCATTATTTCATTCTTTTTTATGGCTGAGTAATATTCCATTGTACACATGTACGACATCTTCTTTATCCATTCATCTGTCGATGGACATTTAGGTTGTTTCCATGTCTTGGCTATTGTGAATAGTGCTACTATGAACATTCGGGTTCTTGTATCTTTTTGAATTATAGTTTTGTCCAGATATATGCCCAGGAGTGGGATTGCTGGATCATATGGTAGCTCTATTTTTAGTTTTTTAAGGAACCTCCATACTGTTTTCCGTAGTGGCTGCATCAGCTTACATTCCCAAAATACCCATATTTTTAAAAACTGACAGTGTTGTGAATAGCCCCCTCCAATATGACAAGTTGAAAAGTAAAAGGCATTTTAAAGAGAAGATTTTCAAACACAGATCATGAATGTAAAAGGTAAAGGGAGATTCTTTGCCAGCTTTTCTTGGTGAGAGAAAAATGACGCTCCCAGCGTTTTGCAGGTCTAGGGTGGAACCTCTTTGCTTGCATAGTTTATGCCAACATGGATTTTGTATAGGATATTTGTTGTCACTAATAAATAACTAAGTCAACTGACCCTTAACATAAAACATCTCAAAAAGAGTGTCTTCGAGCACTGGCCTGGGGTTGGACAAAGCTGTGTTCTTACAGATATGGTGAGCAGGTGAATTTTAGAGAACTGGATGTTCGATGTTATTCAGCCTGAAAAAAGAAGGAAATACTGTCACCTACAACAACATGGATGAACCTTGGGGACATTATATTAAGTGAAATGAGCCAGACACAAAAAGACAAATACTTGTGATTCCACTTCTGTGAGGTGTCTATAGCAGCCAAATTCACAGGAACAGAAAAGTAGAATGGTGGTTCCCAGGGGGTGTGGAGACCAGCAAAAGGAGAGTTATTGTTTAATGGATAGAGTTTTTCAGATTTGTAAGATGAAATGGTCTGTTTCACAACAGTGCAAATATACTTAACAGTGCTGAACTGCACGCTTGCAAATGGTTAAGATGGTAATAAGAGAGAGAGAGAGAGAGACTGGAATCAGAAAACTAAGCCAGTAGTCTGGAGTCTTCTAATAAAATGTAATATTATTTAGAGGTGAGGGACATTGCTAAATAATTCAGGGCCCTATTCTCCTAGGGTATTAAATTACTCTTTGTGAAAAAGGTTCACAAGCTTTTATTTTTCCTGATTTTCCTGCAATTCATGAACCGTGGCTCTGGGACTATGGGACCAAGATTTAGGATGCCTGGTTCTTGGTTCAAGCTCAGTAGTTAGCCATTGAAAGTCTATTTTTATACTGCTAAATTACTAAGATAATTTAGTAATTATTTTATATTACTAAAGCATGGATGTATGTATACCAACTCCTAGAATAAATTGAACATTGACCAAGTGCCAAGCACTCTGCTTAGCATTTGGCCTGTTCAATCTCCACAAGTGGAATTGGACCAGAGAACTTAAGTAACTTTCCCAAAGTCACTCAGCTTGTGCATTACAAACTTCGGACTCTGAACTCATTTCTTCTGCCTGCAAAGGCCGTGCTCGGAACCATGAAGCTACACTGGAGCAGAATAGGGAAGTCACATGAAACATAAAAATTCTAAGAAAGTTTGCAGAAAAATTAAAGCAATCCTGACAGAATGAGGTCTCTATAAATTCCGTTCCTCCGAAATTGAGTTATTTGTAGTGAAGTGGATGGACCTAGGGTCAGTCATACAGAGTGAAGTAAGTCAGAAAGAGAAAAACAAATACCGTATGCTAACACATATATATGGAATCTAAAAAAAAAGAAAAGAAAAAAAAGTAGTTCTGATGAACCTAGGGGCAGGACAGGAATAAAGATGCAGACGTAGAGAATGGACTTGAGGACACGGGGAGGGGGAAGGGTAAGCTGGGACGAAGTGAGAGAGTGGCACGGACATATATACACTACTAAATGTCAAATAGATAGCTAGTGGGAAGCAGCCGCATAGCACAGGGAGATCAGCTCGGTGCTTTGTGACCACCTAGAGGGGTGGGATAGGGAGGGTGGGAGGGAGACGCAAGAGGGAGGAGATATGCGGATATATGTATACATATAGCTGATTCACTTTGTTATAAAGCAGAAACTAACACACCATTGTAAAGCAATTATACGCCAATAAAGATGTTAAAAAAATTTTAACAAATTTTTAATTTGTTAAATTAATAAATTTAAACACTATAAATAAACAAATAAATAAATTCCGTTCCTCTCATTCCATCCATCCTGGTGAAACCACGACCTGGGCTCTTGCCAGCCTGTAACCTCCCAAACTCTAGCAACTCTAGCCTTGTTCCTCTACAACACAGAAGTTTGCATATACCGAATTAGTGCAGAATTGAGTCCAGTTACTAAATTCAGCTCATGAGAAGTTTTGATCCAGTCTCAAAGTTCTTTTTTTAAAAAATTTTTTTCTTTTTATTTATGTATTTTTTAATTTACTTTTGGCTGCATTGGGTCTTTTTTGCTGTGCACGGGCTTTCTCTAGCTGCGGCGAGCAGGGGCTACTCTTCGTTGTGGTGTGCAGGATTCTCATTGCGGTGGCCTCTCTTGTTGCGGAGCACGGCCTCTAGGCGCACAGGTTTCAGTAGTTGTGGAGCGCGGGCTCAGTAGTTGTGGCGCACGGGCTTCGCTGCTCTGCGGCATGTGGGATCTTCTCAGACCAGGGCTTGAACCCGTGTCCCCTGCATTGGCAGGTGGATTCTTAAGCATTGTGCCACCAGGGAAGCCCTCAAAATTCTTAATATATTCTCATAGAAGACTTTGTGCCCCCAAAGAAACAAATTATTCATATGTGCTTGAAAGTGCTAAATGCAAATGCTTTGAAGAGAAATGATCAAAAATACGTACTGTTTCAAGGCATACAAGCAAAGAAAACACATATTTTTTGTGATTTGCCAAATTTGGTCCTCTTTTTAGGGTAACCAGGCATTGATTTGAACACAAACACACACCAGCTGGCTGAAATAAGTGCATTTATAAGTAAATATTTAGTGGGCTGATTTCTGGCCTGCTTGAAACACTCAGTTCCAAGAAGATAAGAAAAATAAGTGTTCCTTAAAATAGAAAATGTGGCTATAATGATAATGGCTCATAGAAAGATAAGTCTAAATTAATCTGTGGCTGGAACTATTAAAAAGTTGTTAATATTAAAGGAACCATCATTTCTGCCCTTATATTCAGAATACTTTTTCACTAAATTATATTTCACTTCTGTGAGTTTGCTTTTAAATAAATCATGGTTTAAAATAAATTATAAAATTCTAATGGCACATTAACGTAAATAGAAACTGAAAGGCAAACCCGCAATCCGACTAAATACCATTCTTGCCCACTCTGCACCTGCACCCACATGGCTGAAAACAGACTAGAGAAAACCAACCACCCCTGCTGGGCATCCTCAGTCGAAATAAGGGCTCCCAGCCTTAGGTGGGCCTCCGTACTGTTGAGTAATGGCAGCCTCCTGATCCCCCAGACACCTATTTCATACCTTCTTCTCCATCCTCAAACCTCTAATCCCACCTTCCCCAGGTTCACTCTCAACTGGTGACCTGGACCTTGCTGCCTATTTCACTGAGAAAAGAGCAATCAGGAAAACCCCAGCCAGCTGTCACCTCCACATCGTGCGTCTTCCCTGGCGTTTCTCTGGTTGAACTGTCCACGCTCCCACCCAAGGCCAAGCCCTCCACCTGGGCACTAGAGCCCATCCCTTTCGCCAACTCAAGGGCATGGCTCCAGAATTCTCCCCATTCCTCCTGCAGCATCTGTTTTTCCCTGTTTACTGAATCATTCCTGTAAGCATCCAAACACGCTACCATTGTTCCCCATCTTAAACGAAACAAAAACTCTCTTATCACCACTTCCCCTGCAGCTGACTTCTCTCTCTTGGCTTCCCTTTAGAGTAAAACTCCTCTCGAGGGGGGGGGCACTGCCTCCAATTCTCCTCCCATTGTCTCTTAACCACTCTAACCTGCAGTTTTCCCCACCACTCTGTCTAGGTTCCCAATGTCCTGCCAATGGCCAAACATCCCACTTGACTTATCAGCTATCTCTGACTCAGACCATCCCTCCTTGGAGTCCTCCCTCGACACACGTGTTTTTCTCTTGGCTCCTGGGACCTCACACATTCTTCTTCCTGCTTCACAGACTCTTCCTTCTCAGTCCCTTTCCAGGTTCCTTCTCCTCTTCCTGACCTCCCAGGTGTGGAGCGCCCCAGGGCTCAATTCTCAGACAGCTTTTCTTCTCTAGCTTCACCGTCTCCATTGGCAACAGCATCCAAACCCAAACCAAACTGCTATCTCCAGCCTGGTCCTCTCCCTCAGCTCCATAAAAGGAATCTCAAACAGAACAAACCCTCCACCCCCAAACCTGTTTCTCCCAAAGTTTCTCCATCTCAGTAACTTCATCCAGTAACTTCATCCCTCCTGTTGCTCAGGCCAAGAGCCATGGAGCTAGCCGTTGTCTTCCCTCCTTTTCTCACACCCCATCTAATCTCCACAGGCAAATCCTACCACCTCTACTTTCAAAATATATCCAGAATCTGACCCTTTCTCATTCCTTGGCTAATGTCATTCCGGCTTAAGGCTCAACTCCTGCCTTACTCAGTAACCTCCTAATTGGTCCCCCTCCTTCCCCTCTTACCCCGGACAGTCTAGACTAAAGTGGTGTTGATTTTCTGCTCAAACCCTGCACAACAGCTCCCAAAATAAAAGCCCAAGTCCTTTCGATGACCTTGATCTGCCTCCCTTCTTCCCTGAGTGTGTCTCCCGTGTCCCCCTCCCTTGTTCACTTA
The DNA here is from genome assembly GCF_964374135.1 of Grampus griseus. Taxonomy (NCBI): domain Eukaryota; kingdom Metazoa; phylum Chordata; class Mammalia; order Artiodactyla; family Delphinidae; genus Grampus; species Grampus griseus. Next base: position 38,021,552 of record NC_139005.1, read on the forward strand.
GTCTAGTCACGCTCGCCTACTTGTTCTCTCTGCTTGGAGCTTTCTCCCCACAGATTTCCACGTGGTTTGCCCCCTTACCTCTCTCTGGATACTGCTGGTCCCTTCTGTCTTCTGGTTCTCAGCTGGGTCTCTGTAACAAAAGACAGATTAACAGGAGAAAAGCTAGAAAGTAGCCTTCCAAAGGAAATGAAGACCTAAAGAAGGTTCAGCCTGAGTGTTTTCACACTGGGTTTGATGAAGGTTGATAGGACAAAGGGTAAGAGCTAAGGGCGGAGAACAGAGGGAACTTAACAAGGCCAGTTTGTTGGAATTCCTCTCAGAGTCCCTTTGTCTTCAGAGATAAGGATGCTCCTTTCTTATGAGTATAGCGAGGGCCCCTCCCACACAGGGTCTTAGGACCTGCTTCAGGGGGCATCAGAGAGTCCTTCCAGTACCTGCTGCTTTCTCACATTCTTTCAGCTTAGAATATTTAGTATGTTGAGGTGCTGTATTCTAGGGTACAGTGTTATGAACCCTGTCGCCACACCATTTAAAATTCCAACCCACAGTCCCTACATCCTCCCCATGCAGCAATCATGTTCCTCTTTTCTTTTATATAACATATTATTCTACTTACTTTTTAATTGTCTGCTTCCCCTCAGCCCAAATGTCAACTATATAAGGGCAAGGTGTTTGTTTTTTTTTTCCATGTTATTCACAGCGATATCCCTAGCACCTCTAATACTGCCTACCACGATTATTTTGAATGAATGAGTGAAAGAATAAATGAGCCATGGTTAATGATATAGATATATTTTATTATACACCACCGTGTACCTGGTTCTTGTCTCTTTTTCTCGTTTAATCTTTGCATCTCTGTAGTGCTTATTTCTATCCCTGTTTCGCAGATGAGAAAATCAGAGTCACAGAGGAGTTAATTGACTACCAAAGACATGCAGCTACAAGTGACAGAATCAGGTTTCAAACCCAAGTCTGTTTGGCCCCAAAGCCAGTGATCTGACAGTTCACTTTATTTCACAGCATTATAGCTCTGGCTCCAATCCTCACCGTCAACAGACATGCAGTCACCAAATCACAAATCAAGATCAGGGTTTCTGGGGGCTTCCCTGGTGGCGCAGTGGTTGAGAGTCCGCCTGCTGATGCAGCGGACACGGGTTCGTGCCCCGGTCCGGGAGGATCCCACATGCCGCGGAGCAGCTGGGCCCGAGAGCCTTGGCCGCTGAGCCTGCGGGTCCGGAGCCTGTGCTCCGCAACGGGAGAGGCCACAACAGTGAGAGGCTCGCATACCGCAAAAAAAAAAAAAAAAAAAAAAGATCAGGGTTTCTGAGTGGTCCCCAGATGGGATAGCACGCCACGGGGACAGCAGCCCACCTCCTTTTACAGGCTGTTGTGAGTCTTGAGTTTTTTGAAAACATTTGAGTGTTTGGAACATTCTGGGTGATCAGTTTACCAAAGATCAGTTTCTGCAGTTTAACATTGGTTCTAAGTGATGCTCATTTTCTTTCCTAACAACTGCCTTCAGTGCAAAGGGAAGTTGACTCTTTCAGAAAGAAGAAAGAGAATAAAATATTTCAGAGAGATATAGAATATCTGTATAGAATATTTCTGGTAGAATAGACAAGAAGCTGATGACAGTATTGTTTCTAGAAAGAAAACTGAGGGATTAGGGAACAAGAAAGGGAGGGGGACTTACTTCTCTCTCATATACCAGTTGTACCTTCTGAAGTTTTGTGCCATGTGCATTAAATAGCTTCTAGAAATAAGAAAAATGTAAGAATCACAATGAGGGCAGTGTGCCCTGTGTGGCCTTCCCCGCCCCCCAACTCCCCAAGCCCCCAGAGGGCAGCGACGATGACTCCCTGCAGACGGAAACACTCCATCCTATGCTGATCACCGAGGGGATTTAAGTCACTTAAGCTCTCCCAGGGCCTCAGTTTCACCATCTACAAAGTGAAGATAATAATTAGAGCTTGGCTTACTTTATGTACTGGGATCTGTTGCGAGATAGCACATTCTAAGTGTAAAACATTATACATGGGTAGTTCTCATTATTTTTTAGGAAAAAGCCAGGTTTGGTGGATGAGAAAGGCAGCTCACTGAGCTACGGAACATGAAATGGGGCCAGGATAGCAATCATAACTGTCTCCATGTATCATAATAAGTTCTTGGAAGTAAGAAAATCGTTGGAAAATCTGTTGCTTGGTCTCAAAAATATTCATTTTAAATTTAAAGAGTACAGGCAAGATTATCATTTGCATTATTACAGCTCCTCTATTCTCTGGTCTTAGGATAATTATGTGAATTTTAGTCATCCTCTAAATTGTTCTTTTATTCTCACAAAGTACACACTAGCTGGAATTTAGAGAACTGGAAAGATCTGCAACTCATTTATAGAATTGCAAGAATCAAATAATGGCAAGTTTTCAAATTATGTCATAGATTACTCTGAATTTTAAAATACTAAAGTTATCAGCTGGGTTCTAGATGCAGCCCTGCCTTGAGACACAATACTGATTGTATTAAAACTCATGGAAAAACTGTGAAATAATTTGATTTGTGGCTATAGATAAGAGGATCAAAACAATGGGTAATGTGTAGGATTAATTTTTAAGCCATACATTGAGCAGTCAGTGAAGTAAGCTGGTATTTTTCAAAAAAAGACCACTGCGTTGCTTTATCGGCCAGTTTACCTAAAACATAGCATTAAACACAAAAGCCATGTAGGCATGAAGGGCATGTATTTCAGGACCATTTTGGAATCTGTTACTCTTGTTCATTAGGTATTTTATACCATTTAATGTAGTGGAGACACATTCTATCCTAAAATGTTTGACACACCTCTAGAGGGTTCGCCATTTGGGGAGAACTTTTAAAACTTCATTTTCTCTTTTTTTATGATTTATTTCCTCCGTCCCTTTTGTCTTGGTATCTGTAGGGGATGTGATATGATCTTCCTCGCTTCCAAATCAGGTCCTTCCAAAACAAAACAAAGCTCTGAGCTTATCTAATCAATCAGAGGACCACTTCCCTTTTCCCCCTCCGTCACCTGCTGGTTTCAAATGCAGCGGGAGAGAAGGCGTCCTGGCTCTGCCACTTTCTGTGTTTACCTGAGGCCTGTGGCTGAGGCCCCTTGCCTTCTGCAGCTGTGTAATGGTCTATTCTTCCGCCCACAGTGCGTGGGAGGAGCAAGGGAAGCGATCTGAAAGTGGTTTGTAAACTGCAATGCCCCACACAAAAGTGCAAGATTATGACCTTAAAAAATTAATTAGAAAAGGGAGCAATCTTCCTCTCATCATTTCCTGTGTCTCTCTCCTCACTTCCTCCCGGCCCCTCGCTGTCTCTCCTTCCTTCCCCCCCTCTAATAGCTTTCCCAGCTGTGAACAAACCACACAAGTAAGGGTAACAAGAGCCCAAGGTCTGAATTGTTAGAACGAAACCAAGCAAGAGTCAATACACATTACACCCAAATTACTGAGAAATGTGAAATGAAAACTAGCTCAGAGCCAAATTCCAGGAAGATGCTGTATTTTGATTTACTTACCACTTTGTGTTTTCGTATTTGCCCAGTTCTTAAAGCTTCGGTCATTAGTCTTCCACTTCGTAATGCAAGAAAGTAAATGCTGTCTCGTGTCATTTGCCCCAGATGCCTCCAGAAATGGCCTCTTCTCCCCAGACGCTGGCTCACAAACGGAGCAGCACCCAGAGGTGAACTTATCTGCCTTGCAGCCCAGGCTCTGGGCTCTCCAACCTGACACGTCAACCTCCAGCTGAGAAAGGAGTCTGTCTAGGAAAAGAACTAGAATCAACTGAGAGGCACATTTTTTAATCACCAGTTACTTTAATGAGTAAGTACTTTCCAGTTTTTCCATTTTATTTTAAGCATTAATTTTGCATTTCTGACCAGCCTTTTTCAGGATCCTCATTTCTTGGGCACTTTGTATAGGAAGAAGTCACCATCCTAGCCCAGTCCACCGTACCCCCACTTAACTGAAGAGCCCTAGAGAGACAACCATTATTATTGTAATATTATTTTGTAATAAGGATTTGTGACTGATAAGCTACTAAGTCTCTAAAAGCGTACAGTGCAAGGAAACAGCCAGCTGTGAACTGGAGAAAGGCGGTGACACGTCTATTGTCTGTGTCATCTTGTATGTTGTGGTTGACCACAACGGCTTGGCATCAGTTATGACTCCCAGATCCACCTTTTATAAAATGGATGACCTTGGGCGATGACTCAATCTTGTAATTTTCGAACGTGTAAAATGGAGAGAATAAAGCACCAATTTCATACGGGTCTTAAGAGGAATAAATACTGAACATACTGTCGGAGTGAGTACTAAATAACGTGACTAAGTAACAAGTTAACTTAGCAAATAATAAGCTAAAGACTAGATTTCATTGGAAAGCTCCCTTCGCTGCTAAATCCCATCCCCCAAATTGCTGAGCTGACTCTGAGTAACAACAATTAACATCGTGGAGTTTACAGAGCATTTCCTTTCACTTCCACAATTAACCCTGAGGTAGGCAGCGCTGTTAGCTTAGTTTTGTTACTGAGGGATAAGGGAGAAGCTGAGAGCTCTCCTGAGCATGTGGCAGGAAGAAACTCTTCGGTCCCAGCTCAGGTCTCAAGGGAGGAAAGCACGACTTGGGAAAGCTCTGGTGTCAGAAGCGAGCCGGTGCCTTCAGTTCTCCAGCCTAGATTCTCATTTCCTCAGCCCCCTCCCCTCCTGCGCTTCAGCCCTCCTCCTGTTCCCAGCCTTGGGCTTGAAACTGGGGAAATCTTTGACATACATACACTAATACGTATAAAATAGATAACTAATAAGAACCTGCTGTATAGCACAGGGAACTCCACTTCGCTATGCAGTAGAAAGTTACACAACATTGTAAAACAACTATACCCCAGTAAAAAACAAAATTTAAAAAAACGCTTTCTGAAAGTAAGAACAAAACCTTTTCATGGCCCATAAAAACATAAAAATTAAAAAAAAAAAGAAACTGGGGAAATGTACACGGAAAGCAGTGAGAACCCAGGGCTTCCAGATCCCCCTACCAAAGAGAGGTACTAGGCAGCAGGGCAGACAGAGACTGGCTCTGAGAATCCTATTTTTCCATTCAAGAGCTTTGTTCGCCATTGAAACACTATCGCACCTAGTATCTCAATACTATGTAATATTAATAATACTACCCACAGCAATAATAAAATAATATTCATTTTAAAAGCTCTTCTGGGCAATCTCCCTAGAGAAACATAGGGGCCGTTTCTTCCATTTCAAGGTTGAACACACAGAGATAAAGTCAGCACTGGCAGTGGCAGAAACCCTCCGCCTGCTGACTCAGCCTAGGGTTCGCATGGCTGGTTAAATGGGCTTTTGTGGCCATTCCCGAAGACAGAATTTTCAGGATCCAACCTGTTAATCAGTTGAAAGCAGTTTAGTCATTATTAGCACCACCACCCACACTCTTTTCAGTCATGGAAACTTTTACTCAGCCATTGAACCTAGAGTAGTTAGAATCTAGAGTAGGCAACGTAAGAATAGAAAAGTTTGAAACATTGATGTAGCTTTAGGGCAGCACTGACTTTCCCACTGACCCACTCAGAAGAAGAGCTGACTATCGGTGACGGAAACAACTAGGTTGATTTCATAACCGCCTTGTTTTCACATGGAAGAATTGAAAGCTGTGCACACGGCATTGCTTTGTTTTGTTTTACGACAGAGAATAAAAAGGAAAATTACATGCAAATTTTTTTCCTAGGTAAGATTATTTTTTCCTCTTGATTTCAATAAATCTGTATAGCTGAGGTTAAAAGCCTGGGCTCTGGAGCCATATGTCCTCCTAAGGAAGCAAAACAAAATCTTAAGCTAATCTAATCCATCAGTAGATTCACCGTCCATAAGGGACAGGTGCTGCCTCTTCTTACTAGCTGTACAACCCTGGATGATTGACATAACTTCTCCAAGCCTCACTTTACTCACCCATAAAATGGAGATAATAATAGTTTCTACTTCACTAGGTCATGAGAATAGAATAGGCCTTGCACAGGGTAAATGCTCAATGGATAATAACCATTGGTCCATGAGGGGTACAAAGATGGGTGAGACCTATTTCTGCCACCCAGGACTGGGATGTACTGGGGTAGAAATACACATGGACAGGTAATTATAGAACAAAACAGAACCAAGTGCTAAATAGAGGCAACTGTCAGAGGAAGGGGAGATTTTTCTGTCTGGGAAACTAGGAAAGGCTCTCAGACAGAATTGTACTCTAAACTGGGTCTTAAAGAAGGAACAGAATTTCAAAAGGAGAAGGGGTTAGGGAACGCTCAATGCTGAGTCATGGAGCAAACATGAAGAGGTAAGAAAAAGCCCTCTGGGTATACGCAAGCTCTATAATTCATCCACAGGCTTTGGAGAGATGCACAGAAGGAATGATCATACCCTAGGTTAAAAAACAAAGTTTATAAATGCAAAATGTTGTAGTTATGCTAGCGTATCAGATGAAAGTGAAGATATGAAATTGAGAAATATGAGAAAACACGTATACGATAAAAACTCTCCCATTTTAGAGAGTATTTCAATCAAAATAAGACACTTCCTTAAGGATTAAGAGAAATGTATGGGAAGTAGAAAATTTAACCGTAAAATCTAAAACAGAGGTGAAATTGATTACTGCCCTCAGCCTCCTAAAATATATTGCAACGTTCTCCTCCCTAAAGCGTATTTTCAAAAATTACATCTTATTTTTTTATTGCCAAGAAATAGTTGAACCGGCCTATATCCAGGCTGTCCCTGAAGGATTTTGATGTTTTACGAACAGTGACAACGGCCACAGTCATGAAAAATAAAAATGACTTGACCCAAGCGTTTTAGAAGCAGTTTGTTTCCACCTAGTTATCCCCAGCCAGTGTTGCAAGCGTAAATTATAGAGCAGTTCTCTGAAAATGCACAGCAAAATATGCCATCATTCTCACGGATGATCGATATTTACCTTTAGGAAGATTGTTCAAAGGTCACAAGAGAATTATGTTAGGAATTCAGCCACAGTTTGATGGGAGGATAATGGCATCCAGAGAATTTAGAAGTGGTAAGTCTAAGTCACCAAGTCACGCAGACTAAGTCACTCCTTGCCCCCCCCCCCCACTTGGAACTCACCTGAACTCACCTTATTCTACTCACCAGAAGATGTCAGGCACTCAGGAGACAAGTTTGGGCTAGCTAAATTTACTGAGCACTTAAAAATATGGTAGACCTCATGTTAAGGACTTTACATGTGTTCATTTAACCCTCACTTCTTAAGAAATCTATAGTAGTATTCCTGTTTTACAGGTCAAAATTCTGAAGTGTTACTCTACCCAGGGTCTCAGAGGCTAGTAAGTGGTGGAGCAGGATATAAACCCAGAGGGCTGACTCGAGGGCCCACCCCCTCAGCCTCTGTGCTTTATGGCCTCAATTCGGAGTCATCTGCATACAAATAGTAATTGACATGGGGACTGTATCATTTGTTTCCTTCCCAAATGGGACATTTAGGGGGAGGGTCGCTATTAACGATTACGCTGGGAAAGCAGACGTAAACCAGAAAAGCTGGGGCAATTAGGAGTGTGTGTTCACCTTACGGATGGACGCCAAGAGCGTGGATGAATCCAAAGGAAAGAATGTTGAAGAAAAGAAGAAAGGAGCCAATGAGTGGGCCTTGAGAAAGACCGACATCTGGGGATGGCCAGAGGAAGAGAAACTCACACAGGATACCGGGGGAGGTGAGACAGGAGACCAGGGTGTCAGAGTCTCCGGCAGAGTCGTGGAAGGGAGTCACCATTGGTGCCCCAGCCCCAAGGAGCTAGGAATGCTACAGATGTGATAACGACCGAGAAGTAGTCGCTGAAAGGAGCAACAAGGAAATCGCTGGGGATTTACTGACAAACGTTTCGCTTTGGTGCAGTTGGAAGTCAAAATCAAGTAAAAGAAGGAGTGAGTGGGAGGTGAGGACCCAGACGCAGCCAGTTCAAACAACTTTGCAAGAAGTGGCCTTGAAGGGGAAGCAAAAGATAGGACTGTCTTGGAGGTGGAGTCAAAGACGTTTCCTTTCTTTTTTAAAGCAAGAAACTAGAATGTGTTTAAGGTTTAAAGAAAGGAGTCAGCCCCAGGAGATTGAAGGAAACACAGAAAGCATCATTCTCCCCTCTCCGGGGGACCTCCTGGAGCAAAGTGCCTGAGGATGTAGGAGGACCAGCCACCTGAGCTGAGGGATCACCTTTACACCTGAGGAGGTACAGCTCTGCCCCTTTGGGAGGGAGGAACGGGGAGCTGTGGGTTTGAGGGAGGCAACCAGAGCGAGCTGCCTTCTGCCGGCTCAGCATTCTTCCCACAGGGAGGGGTTGCTGTGCGGGGGGTTTAAAGGTGCCTAATGCACGTCGGCACTGGCCTAGACCTCTGATGGACGCTGACCTTGATCTCTTTTCATCTTCACTATTATTGAGTGACATGGGGGATATTACCCCTGTTTGACACCAGAAAAAAACCGTGGCTCGGGGCAGTGGGCAGGCAAGAGCGCACGGCTGTTCAAGGCCAGACGCCACATCTGACTATGTCGTCTCCTCGAAGTGAAAGCCAGGTCACTGCCTTCCAGTATCTTTCATTCCTGTTAGAGGAGTAACAGGTAGGGAGTTAGCAAATGTAGGGTTTTTTTGTTGTGTTTGGCCTCACCACGTGGCTTTTGGGATTTTGTAGTTCCCCGAGCAGGGACCGAACCCTGCCCTTGGCAGTGAGAGCTTGGAGTCCTAACCACTGGACGGCCAGGGAATTCCCACAAGTGTAGTTTAAATAATGGTTCGAGACCAGAATGTGGAAGTTCGTCATAGGCTGTACGTGATTGAAATCATATTTTGTTTATACGAATTGCTTTGATTTTTTTACTTTAGGAGGTCCTTTGGTAAAACACAAGGTTTTTGTTTGTTTGTTTGGTTGGTTTTTTTTTAATGGGGCTCTTTGGATAAAGGCTCCATAGTTTATCTTTGTTTTTATAGAAGTTACCTGCATATCAGGTATTATGAACCCCCACTTCTTTCATAAAGGATGTCCCCTGCGTTTCTTTGTATAATCCATAAGAAATTTTTATATTGGACTATTACTATGGGGAAAATATGCTGCCTTAAGGATTTTTAAACTTGGTAATTTTCAAATTCTTCAAATGTGTGAAATTCTTCTGCTGATACTTTGTTACAAAAGAATCCCAAATTAAGATTGTGGCCTGGTGAGGATGGTACGGATACAAAGGGAATTATGTCCACAGTGATTCCTGCCTCCACAAGGAAAACTTGTGGTTACATTAATCTAAATGTTCGAAGATCATTAATCTAAATTCAATTTTCCATTTATGCCACATGTTTCTGAGATTTTAGCTGTGGTGTATAAGAACTAACTGAATAACCAAGTGAGATATATAGGCCATATGACATATGTGTTGGGATGGGGTAGAGAAACCATGAGAGTTGTTGCGGGATGGGAGCCAAACTTGCAGAATGACACCTGTCACAGCCCCAGGTATACACGGTGTTTTCTAAATTTTTACTGAATGAATGGGCTGCAGAGCTGAGGCCTGTATTAGAGGTGAGGGGTGTGGGATTAAAATCGGTCTTTCCAATGGCTAATATTTGGAAATCATCTTTCTATTGCTTTATGTATCACGGTATCTCACAGTACTTTCGTGCATCTTTAAAAATTTCTCCTAAAACCACTTTTAAAAATAATAGGCCTGCACTATTTCCCATTTTTGTGTTTACAGAGGAGTAGAATGTTAACTGACTTGCCCCAAATCGAAAGATCAATCTCTTGAGAATCCCCATCTGCGGAAAAGAGAAGTTTGCTTTCCTAAAGAGAAGTTTGAATCTTTTGCTTTTCTCTTTTCTTTGGAAACTTTACATGATACGCAATTTAATTTTTGACCAGTTTAAATTCCACGTAGAATACTAAACAAACACCGAGAACTGGTAAGCTGTATAGGTGAGTTCACGAAAAATCATTTTCTTATTTGTAACATCTAATCCATTAACGTTTAAGGGGATCTTGGATAGTTCAAACATAGATCTGATCACCAAAAATGCAGTTAGAAGGAAATAAAGTATTTATATTCCTAATACAGTGTTACATTAAGACGGTTAGTCATATGCAAGAAACTTCTAAACTAGTTAGAAGTACTTCCTACAACTAATCAGAACAACGTCCTAATTGTTAGTGATTACCTCTGTGATTTAAGACTTCTTTGCAGGGTCTCCACAGTAACTGGCCTCTATATCTTTGCCACTCTTCCTTTGACTAAAGATATTAGGAAAAGAAAAAAACGAACCTAATTTCTACAACACATTGATTAATGAAGAACAGTGCTATGTGTTTGGTTTGTGATAGTTAGAAAGCAATAGTCAGTGATTTACAAGTGACGGTTTATGAAGCTATTAAAAAAGCAATTAGCCCCAAATGGAAATCTAAGCAAGATGCCTAAACGTAATTTATTATAGTAGTAGCCAATATTAATGTATATTTCTGTCAGAGCTTTAGCCAAATTTTACTTTGAAAACAGAAAAACATGGAACTACTTATAATTTAAGGAATCATCATAAAACTCTTTTAAAAATCGATTTTAATTTGAGGCTGGAATCACAGATTGCCTTGGATCATCCGCCTGTCTCCTCCCTCCCCTTGGACTCTTCCTACTGGCTTTGATATGTCATTTACATACATCAGTTCTAGCTGTTAGCTCCTTTGATATTTGTATGTGTCCATTTTCTTACCCCTCCTCTTGAGAGAAGAGACTGCCTTTTTATACCTACTCCTTGCACCTAGCACAATATCTAGTTCTCAATGAATTCCTTAATGAATGAATGAATGCGTCAGTTGATCTATAAAATAGCTACCAAAACTAATAAGTTTTGCAAATTTGAAGCAAAGAAAAACTCTTAAGCCAAAAAGATCACTGATCTGACTGTTTTCAAATCCCTTTTTTGTTTCATTTTTATAAATAAAAGCTTTGAAAATGGAACTTACCAACTTTTTTTTTTTTTCCAGACCAGAGAAGATTCAGCTCTCCAAATTATTCTTCACTCACACCTCTGAAAAAAATCACTTTGTTTTTATTAGGTTTTGTTTTTAATGCTTGGCATCTTAGTTTTTAAATGATTTTTTTTCCCACAGTTATAGTCCTGAGGATGTCTGATTTGTTAATTCTGTTGTGACAGGAAGTTTATCAAGAGTTTCATGAATTTCCTTTCAGTTTCAGCTTCTAACTGGAATGCTTCTTTCCAGTCATTTCCCTCTCCCTTCTTGCCTACAGTCCAATCTGCATGTTGCATTGCAGAAGAACAATAAGAAATTCTTAGGCGGGCATTTTTGCCCAGTTTTGGCTCCAAGCCCTTGGAACACCATCTGGGTGGATTAGGTTCACTGGTCAGGATATAGGGCAGCCAGAATTTCTCAAACACTGTGAGACTCTGAAATCTGTAGAAATTTGTTTTGGTTATTCTAAAATCCAGGTCTTTTAATTTTTGTATGTCTCTAGCTTGAGATCAAGGTATGGGATGAGATATATCTATATCCTCACTTGACCCCCCAACCCCCTAAGTACGCATGGACCCCTCTCCCTAGCAGGCAGAGTAAAGGATTACCTGCCTGTGCTTAAAGGCACACTGAAACACTCTTCTCCCATCTTGCCCTCAAATATTTCCCTGACATGAGCCAAACTTTTGGATTCAGACTCACCTGCAGGGGTTCTGCTCTAAGGGGTGCCTCCTACAGGGACAGGCTTTGCCATCAGTAGTTTTAAATCTTAGCTCCATCACATGAAGATCCTTCCCTATAACATGGAAAGAATAAGAACCTTCTCACAAATCAGATAATATTTACAAAGCACTTGGCATCTGGTAGCTGTCCAATAAATGTTAATTTTGCTTTATTCAAAATCTTTCACTTGCTTCTTCTCATTTTATCTTCACAGAACCCTGCTAGACAAACGGCACAAATATTGTAACCCCCTTTTACAGATGATTAACCGGGTGTTCTGAAACTTGCTCAATGAATTATTATTGATTATAATATTTATAATTATATATATAATAATATATAATACAATATTATATTATATAATAATATAATATTATATATTGTGTATATAATTATAATTATGACTATTAGAAATAGTCATTCATGCTATTTGTCAGGACATTGTTCTAACCACTTTATATTTAATCTTCAGATCAAATCTCTGAAGTGGGTGCTAAAAGTCCCATTTTACAGATGAGGAAAATTAAGGCAGAGAAAGGCTAAATAAGTTGCCCAGGGATAAAGAACTAGCAAAAAGAAGAGCTGAGATTCAAACCCAGATAGTGTGGCTCTAAAAGCAATGCTCTTCACCAGTATATTTAAGAGCCTCCGTTTTCCACAGCTTTTAAGTAGCGGATTTGACTCACATTGTGAGTTCAGCTCTAGAGACTTCATACTCAGAGAAGGAATGCACTGGGCCGTGTAAACACAGTACCACTGAAGGAGAGAGCGCTGGGTTATCCCATCTGCCAGCCTAGGGGAGGGAACTCCAGTGGAAGGGGATGATGTCCTCTACTCTAGGGCAGGGGTCCACAACCCCCAGGCTGTGGACTGGTACAGGTCCGAGGCCTGTTAGGAACCAGACCACACAGCAGGAGATGAGTGACAGGTGAGTGAGCGAAGCTTCATCTGCTGCTCCCCCCGTCGCTTCCCATTGCTCGCATTACCGCCTGTGCCATATCCCCAGCCTCGCCCCGTCCATGGAAAAATTGTGTCCATGAAACCGGTCCCTGGTGCCAAAAAAGGTTGGGGACTGCTGCTCTAGGGGACTAGAACAGAATATGACAAGAGTCCAGCCCAGAGAGGGCACATATAGCTGGGGTGGCATGGGAGCCCTGAAAACACTGGGAAAGGTTTTCCCCTTCACTTTGCACTTTGGAGACTTGGGTCTAGGGTAGAGTAATCCTGTTCACAAAGACCCCTGAAAGTCCACCGCACCTGCTCATTCTGTTTTCATGGCACTTAGCACTTTCAACTTTTTATTACAGTTACCAATGAATATACGTGATCTGCTCCTGAAGGGCGAGACCAGGTTTTATTCATTTTTATATGCTCCATGTGGAGCATTTAGTCAGTGCTTAGTGTAAGTTGGATGAATAAATGAATATAAACTAGTGAACATGCCTGAGCCCCAAGGGGATCTGGAGTTTGCTTAATTATGTTTTATTTTGTTGTACCACAATGAGCAAAAGCCTAGTTTGAAGCTTTTTATCTGATAGCAAAAACATTTAAATGAAGATTCATGTAAGCCAATATTTTAAACTGTTCTCTTAGTGGAGCACTTTTGTACTCCATCCATCTTCATGTTTTTATTTTTGTACTCATACCCATTTAAAACCACAAATAGTATAGCTTTAAAAAACCAGATGTGTAATTTACACCTATTAAAATGTTTACTAATGCATGAGAGCCTGCGAATAGCAAGCCACAGCAGATTTTAACAGCTTCTGTGTAAGTGTGTGAAGTGGATGTCATGTTCCTCCCCATGTGAGATTTGCCAGTAGTATTTTAGTGTGTTTCCACCTTTTATTCATTAGTGGATATGGCTGTAAATGGCAGCTTGAAATAAACTCGATCTGAAGTTCTGAAGACAAGTTTCACAACTTCTGACGTTTTATTCAGTGTAACTGGGGAAGAAAAATCTTTTCCTCTACACTTTTAGGTTCAGTGTCTGGGGCCCTGTGAATAAAACTAACAAAAGATAGATTAACAGGAGAAAAGGCACACAATTTTTGTTAATATTTATGTGCATAAAAGTTCACAGAAAAGGAATGAAACTCAAAGAAGCGGTGAAACTTGGGCTTATACACTATTGGGATTTTTTTTGTGTGTTTTTTTGTTACGCGGGCCTCTCACTGCTGTGGCCTCTCCCGTTGTGGAGCACAGGCTCAGGACGCGCAGGCTCAGCGGCCATGGCTCACGGGCCCAGCCGCTCCGCGGCATGTGGGATCTTCCCGGACCGGGGCATGAACCGGTGTCCCCTGCATCGGCAGGCAGACTCTCAACCACTGCGCCAGCAGGGAAGCCCGGGCTTCCATACCATTTTAACAAAGAACAAAGGGTATGAGTTTCAAGGGATGATAAATTGTGGGGAAGGGATTTATGGGGGTACTAATGGAAAATAAGGGCTCTTTTAGTAAGGTTTGTTTATGCAGACTCATCTCGGGGTTGACAATTCACTGTCTTCTTCCTTGGCTCTTCTCTCCTTGCTGGGGGAAGGGGCACCTTCCTCAAAAGGAAATTTATGCCCTGCTTTTAGGTTCATAGTGGGAGGGCGGAGAACTCTTCCTGTATCTATTGATTCTCAGTGGCCTTTAGCTAAAATATTTCTTATGCCAAAGCATATTTGGGGTTGGCATATTCTGATCTTCAAATGAAACACTAAGAATATTACAGCTGAAACACACGTGAATTATTTCCAATTTTATTTATTTCTTACAAGTCCCATCAATAAGAAACAGTTGCTCGCTTGTAAAAGAAATCTGTTTTTAATAATACCTGGCATATGTGCTCTTCCTTTCCGCAGCCTGTTGCATTTCATTAAATTCCTTTTAAGTTATTAAAATTGATTTAAGACTATATAAAGTATATTTACAAAAAGGGGAGGGGGAGGCAAGTCACCCATAATCCTACTGTCCTATTAAAAACTGTTTTTTGCCTATTTTCTTTCAGTGTGATCTATGCATATCTATTTTATACCATTTCAGGGAAATGGGGCACACATATGGTAACTTCCTCAACTTAACAGTATATATCACACTCTCCATGTTCTTGCTTGATATAATCCTCAGTATTTAACAGCTGCAAAATTTGCCTAACCATTCTCCAGTTGTCAGACTTCTGGGCGGCCTCCAGGCCGGTGGTGGGGTATCTTGTGGTGGTTGTACCTCCAGCCCGGGAGGGCAGGGCCCCCACCCCCACCCCCACCCCCACCCCCCGGCCAGGTAGAACCTGGGTTTCCTGGGTGTTCAGAGTTACGTCTCAGGCAGAAACTGCGTGCAGGCCAACCAGGGCTTCTGGCTCCAGGCTCCCTTCCTTCCGGGCTGACGGTAGCGGAGCCCCGCCCCTGCAGGTGCCCCAGGCTAAAGTTCCATCCCCGTCCCCGGGCCCTCCCAAACCGTCCTGCCCGAGGTGGACCCTTCCCATATGCTCTCTCCTTCTGTCCTAGCCATCTGCAGAGCCACCGAGTGAAAGAAAGGAGCTAGGCGGCGCGTCCCGGGCGTCATGGTCCACCTGCTCGCCTCCGAAGTACGGCAGCTACTTCACAACAAGTTCGTGGTCATCCTGGGAGACTCGGTCCAGAGGGCCGTGTACAAGGACCTGGTGCTCCTGCTGCAGAAGGACTGTCTGCTCACACTCAGCCAGCTCAAGGCCAAGGGAGAGTACAGCTTCGAGCAGGACGAGCTGGTGCAGGGGGGCAAGCAGGGCCGCATGCATAACGGCACCCACTACCGCGAGGTGCGCCAGTTCTGCTCCGGCCAGCACCTGGTGCGCTTCTACTTCCTGACGCGCGTGTACTCCGACTACCTGGAAGCCATCCTGGAGGAGCTGCATTCGGGTGAGCACGACCCGGACCTGGTCATCATGAACTCCTGCCTCTGGGACCTCACCAGGTACGGGGAGGACTCCTGGCCGAACTACCTGCAGAACCTGGAGAGCCTGTTTGGGCGCCTGCGCCAGGTGCTGCCCGAGTCGTGCCTCCTGGTTTGGAACACGGCCATGCCCGTGGGCAACAACATCAATAGCGGCTTCCTCCCGCCCGAGCTCCGACCCGCGGCCTCCACACTGAAAACCAACGTGATTGAGGCCAACTTCTACAGCTCTGTCGAGGCCCAAAAGCACGGCTTCGATGTGCTGGACTTGCACTTCCACTTCCGCCGCCACACAGGGAAGTACCTGCAGCCCGACGGGGTGCACTGGAACGAGCGAGCGCACCGGCATCTCTCCCAGCTTCTGCTGGCCCACGTGGCCGACGCCTGGGGGGTGGAGCTGCCCCAGCGTGACCCAGTGGGCAAGTGCATCAAGGATGGCCCCGCGAGGGGAGGACCTGGCCGGAGACTTGAGAGGCAGCGTCCGGCCTGCAGAGATCAACCGGCCTTCCCTCCTCCGCACCGACCCTTGCCTCCGCCTGGGTGCTGCCCCCTGCTCCCCACGCCATCTCCCCGCCCACCCCAGTTCCCACTTCTGCCCCCAAAACCCCGTCCCATCCCCCTTCAGCAGGTGACACCCCCGTTCCTTGTCTGTCCCCAAGATGCCGATTTTTCTTCAGACCGTCCTTTCCAATCGGATCAGTTCTCCTTGAACCATTTCCATTCAGATATTCTCCCATCTACCCAGACAGAATTTGCCTTCGATGGTGACTTTATGTTTAGTCCCCAGCCGCCTAGGCCCCCCTTCCCCCAACCCTGTTATCAGCAGCGGGCCCCTGTGGTCCATAGGGGTTTTCCCCGGTATTGTCCCCGTGGCCCCTACTTGCCCTGGAGAGGGCGGCCCAGAAATTCCAAGAGAAGGGCCCCAGCCTATAGAGAGCCAAGGCCTCAATAGACTGACTTGGGTGCCTTCCTCCTCATGCACATGGACTGGACAGATCGTCCGACTCTCCCCAGACAGACTGACCTTGTTAACTGAAGCCTTTGGTCCATTGCTGTTATCAATAATGGCAGGGAAGGGCAGTCTGACCTATTCTTGCTGGCTGTCGCTTCTCACTGCACTCTGCACTCTGCGAGGGGGAACCAGGCATCATTCCTGCCTCCCCACTGCCTATTCTCTTTGTCTTTTTGTAAATATAAAATTGAAATTAACAAGTTGTTTCATAAAAGTCGTTGTGGGTTTTGTGAGTCTGTATTTAATGGTGCCTCTCCCTTCCATTGAACACTTAGCTTCATAAGAGCAGGGACAGTATCTGCTGTAGAGTTACGGCCCCTTGATAAACTACTCAAAATGGAATTTCTCTAAAGGGTTTCCATAAAATGGATCTGATTCCTTACAAATAAATAAAAGAACTTTAACTTTTTGTGGTGATATTTTCCAGAGATTCTCGAAGAATCATGGAATTTCAGAACTGAGAAAACTAAAAACATAAAATTTAACTAACATTTACAAACAGGGAATCTGAGGTCAAGAGGTGAGTGACTTGTTCTAGGTCACACAGAAAAATCACTCCTCCACTAGTCTTTCACAGTTTATACTAGTATCAGTTTATATTAACTTTCAAACTTGATTTATACTGCAGCAAACCAAGAAGGGAAGTTTACCAAACATGGTCTTTCTATGGAAGTGATGATGAAAAACCCTTATAGCTCCATAACCAGAGGCTTATTGGTTATGTAAACTAGAGTGAATGGCATGCTTATGACCTTATGATTTCTTTAATAGTCTTGAGTTTGGGGCTTGAGAAAATTAAGTTGCACTCAATGACAATGTGAATCATCATAGGGTAAAACTAGGAGTTGGAAGGGACCACCCAGTGCACAAATCCCTTCCTTGTAAATTGGACAGGTGGACCCCACCATCTCTTCTCTGTTTCGTAAGAATGTTAACATCATTGAGATTGTTTAAATGTTAGGCCCTTTGTCACACTAGACTGGTGAAATGTTAATGCCTAGATAAAACAGTCAAAATAAGGCATGACTAAAATTGTCCAGATAACAGGGTTTTTCATTGAATTGATTTGACTGTTTTACAGGTCCTCAATTGGACCATCCCTAACTTTGGCAATGAGGGTCAGGAAATGTTATTCTGCAAAAATGGAATCCATGAAATCACAAGACATGGATGAGATCAGCTATTTACAGAAGAAATAGGCGGAAACTTTTAATCCACTAAAACACCGTAAGAAAATAGGGCCTTTATCTTACTTATCTTTGGGTCTGAAACCCTAGCACAATGTCTGGAACTTAGTAAGTACTGAATGATATTTCTTGAATGAATCGGGGAGTGAATGATGAGGTGGAGTATGTGTTCCTGGTGAGACTACATGAGATGAGGTAAACTGACATTTAATCTTTGTGGTCCATTGGAGGGAATCTTACCAAAATAGGGTCATGATGATCTTTGAGGACTCTAGAAAG
Source organism: Grampus griseus (assembly GCF_964374135.1). NCBI lineage: Eukaryota > Metazoa > Chordata > Mammalia > Artiodactyla > Delphinidae > Grampus > Grampus griseus. The sequence continues at coordinate 38,039,709 of NC_139005.1, forward strand.
GTAGTGCCTACAAGTCAAAATTTGCCAGAATGTCCCAACATAATCAGGAGAGGGACCCGCCTGACCAGTGTAAATGTTCTCATCCCATGGAGATGAGTGCAGCAGGCTATGAGATTTGGTAACATTAGGCATCAGGATGAGCCCGTTGCCATCATTCTGGCTTTACAATTCCCAAGCAAGATCAAGCAACATTTAGCTGCGGATCTAAGTTAAGTTGACCCATTTAGTATTTCTACTTCCATGAATAAGCCAATTAATTGATGTCTTGTGGTTTATATCTCTCTCTTGTGAGTTAAGTTAGTGTGTATTCATCCTCCTTAATCTGATCATGCGTAATGAACCAAGGAGAATGAGTTCTTAGACATACAGTGCTGAGCACCGGACACTGACTCGATGATGAATCCACTAGGTTATGGATTAAGTGGCACTGATCCCTTAACAGTCCTTTCTCTTAGCTGTTTCGGAGTACGGGTAAACTCAGATAATCTTCTTCCCACGTGTATTCATTTCCTATGGCTGCTGTAACAAATACTACAAACATGGTGGCTTAAAACAACACGTATTTATTCTCTTAGAGCTCTGGAGCTCCAAAGTCCAAATCCATTAGCCCAGAGTAAAATCCTTACTATGTCTTATGCTGTCCCACATGATCAGGCTTCTGCTTGTCCCTGCAGTGTTATCTTTTGGAACTCTCTTCGTTGTTCTTTACATGTTCAACCCCACAGGACTCCTTTCTATTTTTACAAGATGTCAAACTGTTGTATAACTTGGGTCTATGCACTTGCTCTTCCCTTTGCCTGGAATGTTCAACATCCTCTACTCCCTAGTTCTTTGGATCTCTGACTCTTCATCCTTCCCCCCACACTTTCCAAGTCATCTCCTAAGTGGCCTTCCATGACCATCTAAGAGTGCTGTTAGGATCATCGTAACACACTCTTTATCTCCTTTGTGTTGCTCCCCTCTCAGTGGCGTCAATGGCTGCTTGTTTGTTAGCTTCTCCAGGAGTCTTGCTTGCCGTTGAATTCCCAATGCCTATTAGCAGGGTGCCTGGCAAAGAAGGTGTTCAAGCATGTTTACTTTAGTTAAATGTTCAAGAATACAATTACTTCACATTCTATCCTTAAGTAAGATGCAATTTACATCAGAATTGAGCTGTATTTGTTTACTTTTCTTTCCAAACTGTCTACAGAACTCTCCTATAACTTTACCTCAGTCATTCTGGGAAGCTAAGGCCCCCTGGACCTCACCCCCACTGGGAGTTAGAGCCTGAGGGCATCTTCAATGGCCTTCCTGTTAATTTCCTACATACCCTGACCTTATCTTCCAGCCTAGAGCTTTCTTCTGTGCCCATTTTTTTTGCTATTGTCTTCTTGTTCCTTAAGTCAAGAAACCTAGCAATGCAATCAAGCTATTGTCTGGTAAAAAAGAGCCAAAATTATTCAACCTTTATGAGAGAAATTATTGCTCTATTGTTAAGACTCAGAATTCAGGGTTCATTTGGCCTATTCTTTCCAGCCTCAAGAAATGACAGCTTTTTTATATTTGACTCTTGTCTGCAGTTTTCTGGGGAAAAAAAAAAAAAAGGAAAATTAATGATTAAATTAACATCTGTGCAGCGTATTTCTCACAAGGTTCTATAATAAGATATACTATGTTATACCAAAAGCCAAAACTTTAAAGCTGTAACTTTTTTGTTGTTGTTGTTAGTACAAGCAAAGCAAGGCCCAACATTTGAAAACAAATGGAAACTTACATCCTCCCACAGGATCAGAATCAGCCCCATCCCTGGTCAGCCACAGAGCTCTTGCTGGTTCACATGCGCCCCCCTCCAGCTTCCCACTCCCAACCCCTCCCCCGCATCTGCATTGCATAACAGCCAGGGACAATTTTCATTTTAAATTCTGGAGTTGTATGTAGCAGCAGCTCCATCTCTGGAGCTTTCAGTTTCACGAATTCCGCAAAGGTAAGTTGTTTTGAAAACGTAGATCATGTCAGAGAAAGGATTTACCATTGTTTTCAGCTACCGTATGTCTGTTGCTATAAACTAGAAACAGTATTCTCATTGTCACAACTTTAAGAAAAGACTTTATCACTGCATGCTTAATTTATAGATATAATTCTTCATGAGACTTTACCCATTAATCTTTAAAGAAACATGTTCTAAAACATGTCCCTTTAAGCCATAATCTTTACTCCTCATGCATTCTGTGGGCAAGGATGCTTACAAAAGGGTTCACTCTACAGTCACCCCATGTGGAAACTCACAATGGCTTTTAACGCATTAGAGGCTCTGAGAAGTTCTGTATGAAATAAACTTGATTCAATGTATCTAACCTAGTATTTCCAAGATTTATTTAACCACAGACCACTTTCATATGTAGCATCTTTTAAAAGCATGTTTGGGGAAATATTATGCTAGAGAAGGCCAGATAAAATAGTTGGGCTAAGTGAAGAGAAAAGGTTTGTTGGTGACACTTTATATACGAAGCCCTTTTTAAATGGAGCATTATAATAATCTGTGCCCAAATATGGGCTAAATTTGATCAGATAAACCTGGGACAAGTCCGAGATTAGCTAGTTAATCAAAGTGGGATGAAATGTACAAGGAATGGTTGCCCTCTTCTTCCCCCAAGATGGGGGAGGCATCAGGACAGTCTTCCTTGACAACAAGCATTGAGGTGGGTCTCCTCCAGCCTGCAGAGTATGGCGTGGAGTGGAGGTATCCCACCCCAGGTATTTGATGCCCAGCACAGGGTCACAGAACATCCTAAGACACATCCCAGTGGAGCATGGTAATGGGAAGTGGAGAATAAACAATATTCTGAAACTGAGCAGAGATAGTCATTCAACACAGCACCCTCTGCCTATGGACTGAATGTTTGTGTCCCCCACCACCCCAGATCATATGTTGAAACCCTATCCCACTATAGGATGGTATTAGGAGGAGAGACTTTGGGGAGATAATTAGGATTTGATGAGGGCATGAGGATGGATCCCTCATGAGTGGGATTAGTACACTTGTAAGTTTCACAAGAGAGCTTGCTTCCTCTCTCTGCTCCTCCCTGTGTGAGGACACAACAAGAAGTTGGAAAAAGAGGGGCCTCGCCAGAATCCAGCCATGCTGACACCCTGATCTCAGACATCCAGGATCCAGCACTGTGAGAAATAAATTTCTATTGTTCAGAAGCCACTCAGTCCACAGTACAGTAGACTCCCTTATCCACAGTTTCACTTTCCATAGTTTCAGTTACCTGTGGTCCAAAAATATTACATGGAAAATTCCAGAAATAAACAAGTCATAAATTTTAAATTGTGCACCACTCTGAGTAATGTAATGAAGTCTCTCACCCACCTACCCCCACTCCACCCGACCCAGGATGTGAATCGTCCACTTGTCCAGTGGATCCCACCCATTGGTCACTTAGTAGAGGTCTGGATTATCAGATCAACTGTTACTCTGTCACAGTGCTTGTGTTCAAGTATCTTTTATTTTACTTAATAATGACCCAAAGCACAAAAGTAACTATGCTGGCAATTTGGATATTCTCTTACTGTACCTAATTTATAAATTAAACTCCATCATAGGTATGTATGTGTAGGGAAAATCATAGTATCTATAGGGTTCAGTAATATCCAAAATTTTGGGTATCTACTGGGGGTCTTGGAACACACCACCTGCAGACAGGGGCGAACTACTGGACTTGATACAGCAGCCGAAATAAGACAGATGTTCAGTCCCCAAAATGTTTTTGACGCCTATTCAGTGTGGGATCCACTAAAGAATCACATTGCATTGCTTATTATGTCTCTGGATTTCTTTTCATCTAGAAGAGAACCCAAAGCACTCCCTTCTTTTTTTCACGGCATTGACTCATTGAAAACATTTGTCCTGCAGAATGTTCCACTTTCTGAGCTTGTCTAATGATTTCTTCATAATGTCATTTCACTTTTACTTTATCCCCTGTGTCTCCTATAAAGTGAATGATAGATCCAAAGGTTGGGTTTAGAGGCAAGTTAAATGTTTTTGGTAGAACACGTCACAGACAAGGCAGTGAGCTTCAACTGTACCACAGGAGAGGGCATATAAGCTGGTTCCCAGCATTCTGTGCTGAGATTGATCACCAAGTAAAGGGTGACAGTCAAACTCCTAAACTTCAAAGTTATGTTTTCCTACTTGCAACCAGCAAGTGTCTTGTGGGTGGTACATTGGTACCAAGTCAGTATTCCGGTTCCTCATCAATCTTTCACTTAATGGTTTTAACACACATTGATGATTCTTGCTCGAAACAGAGATTTCGTTAGGGGTGGAAAAATGGTGATTTTCTGATTTTACCACTGTTTGCACGTTTCTTAGCTTGGCATTCTTTTGTAAAGAAGAGATTTTCTTCATCTACGGGAGTTGTTTGCTTACTCTGAGATACACTTCCTACAGAAAAGCCTGGTCACCATGAGATATGGTAATGGATACAGGTGGACTCTATTCTCAGACCCCCTTATCCATTCCGCCCCCCATCAATCATCTAGGTCTCTACTGACACAGACCCAGACACAGGGAGAAAGGCATAACACTGATCATCTGAAATGTGATTCTAGACAGAAGCCAGGTATTTGAAACAACCCCATAAAGAGCATAAAGAGCCCCAATATTAACACTGGGAAATAAGCTCGGAGCTAGAACGATACCAAAGATATAGACCAGATGGAGATGAACTTGCAAACAGTGGACAAATTGTCCTGATTTTGCAGATGGGAAGGAATCAAAGTCTGGGGATTAGCTTAGACTCTATAAAATCTACCCAGTGGGTTAGTTAATAAATGGACAATAAAATGGAAAAACTCCTTTGCATATCAAGTGATCTTCGTTTTGGTATTATATCTCCCTTAATTGACCAATAAATAAATGATTACACATCAGAGTGAGGGTATTTATGTGTCTATGTCAATCTGCAAATGATATACTAGTCTCTAATTAGTTTATTGACAAATACATATTTGTTAACTCAATAAAAGTATTTATTAGGCAATACATTAAATTTTCATGGCTAGAGATAAAATTTAGATAAGAAATCATATTATATAAGGTTATTCAAGGAAATTACTACTGGGTGAATTAACTTAAGAATGCTTTACTAAGTAATTCCTTAATACCATGTTCTCACTTTTCCACTGGAATACCTCTAATGGTGGAGGAGGCTGAACCTTTACCTACAGGAGGTCTCCCTGCAGCAGCGTAGCCCCCAAATTAAATTTATTTCATGCCTCATATTAAAATATTAATGGATAGAATCTAAAAAAAATGATACAAATGAACTTATTTACAAAACAGAAATAGACTCACAGACATAGAAAACAAACTTATGGTTACCAAAGGGGAAAGAGGGTGGGTAGATAAATTAGGAGTTTGGGATTAACAGATTCACGCTACTATAAATAAAATAGAAAAAAACAACAAGGACCTACTGTATAGCACAGGGAACTATATTCAGTATCTTGCAATAACCTATCATGGAAAAGAATCTGAAGAAGAATATATATGTATCAGTTAGAACGAACAGGAGATGTCAGAGCATTGAGGCCAAAGTCGACTCTGAAAGTTATCGTGAAGTTCCAGAGCCAGACCAGAAATGCAGATAAGATTACCAAGGTAAGCCAAAACAGCAGCACTAGAAACAAGTGAACTTAACCTTGAACAATTTCTCAATGAAGATAAAAGCTAGGAGAAGATAGGATGGAGGTGGAGTCCTTTGAAAAATGTCCATTAGAATTATGTTCAGTTCTTTGCTTTAATAAAGTTACCCTTGTGTGAAAATTAAAATATGTATATATGTGTATACACACACACACACACACACACACATATATATATATATTCAGGGTTAATATATATTATATTGCTCAGGGTTAATATCAATATATATATATAACTGAATCACTTTGCTGTACACCTGAAACTAACATAACATTGTAAATCAACTATACTTCAATAAAAATTTAAAAATTAAATATTGAAATTCTATGTTCAACTCTGTACAGTTTAATTTAAAAAATAATGCTCTTCAAAACTGGGTAGTATCAGTGCTACAAGAATACAGTGGAATTTAGGGTCCTAATTTGTAAAATTAGGATGGTAGCATCCTACCTCATAGGTAGCATCCTACCTCATAGGATGATTATGGAGGGACATCAACCAAGTTAATGTTTATAAAGCCTTACAGCTGCGACTGGCACATACTTAGCACTATGAAAATATTTGTTAGATAAAATTAAAGATTTGTTCCAAGTTCATCCTACTGTTCTAGCTACCACTGTATAATCACCTTCAGGGTATGAGTAACCTAGTTTGGTGTATTTTTCTTTTTACTTATTTAGTTATTTATTTTTAACTGAAGTATAGTGGATTTACAATGTTGTGTTAGTTTCTGGTGTACAGCAAAGTGATTCAGTTACATATATATATATATATATATATATATATATATATATATACTTTTTTTCAGATTCTTTTCCCTAATAGGTTATTACAAAATATCGAGTATAGTTCCCGAGTGTGTTTTTAATATTGAAAGACGTTAAGTATGGTTGGAGTAGGATAAATAGGAGAATGGGGTTATTTATTTGGGCTAAGATAGAAAAGGGATCAAAGAACAGAGGAAAATGGGCATGGAGCCGTGCAGCTGGTGGAGGGCAGCGGAGCGGCCAGGCAGGTTAGTGGGGCAGCCACTTAGCAAACATTTCAGAGCACTGGCCACAGGCCCGGTGCTAAGTACTGGACTGAGGAAACTATAAGCAGTTGGTGAGACAACGAAGCAGAGCAGTGTTTTTGAGATCACTTGCATCAGAATCACTAAGGTGTTTGTGAAAAATGCACAATGTTTGTGGCGCTACCCTGATGCACGTGGTCAGAACTGCTGGGGCTGGGCCCAGGGATCAGGATTTTAAACAAACCCAATCCCTCTGTAACTAGAATGTGAAAAGCACTCTTGTAAGGGATATGGCTTAGGGTTAATGACCTTTTCTTCTTACAAAAATAAAATTTTAAAATAATTTTTAAAAATACAACCCACTCACCAGTCAAAATAACCTAGAATTTTTCGCTGGAAGAAAATTTAGTAATCATTTAATCCAGTAATTCCTATCCCTGGTGGCTTGTTAGTGTAATCTGGGGAATGAAAAAACAAAAACAAACAAAAAAATAAGACAACAACAAAAGCCAGGGCACAGGCCCTACCCCAAGAAAACTAAATCAGAGATTCTGGGGCAAAAACCTGGATAAAAGTGTATTTCAAAGCTCTTAAATATTTCTAATTTACAGTCAAGATTAAGAATCACAAATCTGGTCCAGCCTCCTCATTTTGCAGATGAGGAAACTGGAGACTCAGAAATAACTTACTTAAGATGGTAGACCTCTCTTCCAAAAGTAATTGTGTCAGATAGACTAGCTGTGTATTAGTGTCATGATTTTCAAAATAAAGATAATAGCCTATTAGTGAATTCTGATAACAATCTAGTGGTTCCCGACCAGAATTTTTAAAAATGAAATAGAGTAGAATAAAATATATCAGAGCACACATAGAGTAGAAATGATATTATGGGATGTGTATGTGTGTTCTGTGATTAGATGTTAAATGTGATTCTTATTACGGGTTGTTGTCAAAAAAGTTGGAAAGTCCTGCCCTGGAGTTTCTTTCAATTCTAATATCTAAGGTTAGAAGCTGACATCTGTGTACAGGAGGGATGTACCTCCTTCCTCTGCCTGATAAGTAGCCCACAGGGAAGTTCTGGATGGCACTGAGGTCAAGAACATGGGATTAAGGATGCAAACACCTTGCGGTAAATGGCGTCTTGTGCCCCTTACTGGTGATGAGAGCTTGAATAAGAACCTAAACTCTTTATGGCTCAGCTACCTAAACTTTAAAATAAAAATAATAATACCCACCTCACAGGATTGTTAGTTTTGTTTTTTTTCTTAATTTTTAAAATTTTTATTTAATTTTTAAAGGTTACACTCCATTTACAGTTATTACAAAATATTGGCTATATTCCCCATATTGTACGATACATCCTTGTACCCTCTCTTACAGCCAATTGCTTGTACCTCCCACTCCCTCTTCCCCACTGGTAACCACTAGTTAGTTCTCTATGTCTGTGAGTCTGCTTCTTTTTTTGTTATATTCACTAGTCTGTTGTATTTTTTAGATTCCACATACAAGTGATATCATACAGTATTCTTCTTTCTCTGTCTGACTTATTTCACTTAGCATAATGCCCTCCAAGTCCCTCCATGTTGCTGCAAATGGCAAAATTTTGTTCTTTTTTATGACTGAGTAGTATTCCATTGTGTATATATAGCGCATCTTCTTTATCCATCCATCTGTTGATGGACTGTTAGGTTGCTTCCATATCTTGGCAATTGAAAAAAGTGCTGCTAGGAACATTGGGGAGGATTGTTAGTTTTAAATGGCAGAATATCTATAAACACTTAGCATAATGTCTGGCATATAGTAATAATAAGTACAGACAATTAAAAATGCATTTGTGATCTATCGTTTCCTGACTCTAAGAGGAAAGAACTAAAAATATACCAAGAGTAGAATAGTCTTTGGACGGATGTGTAATGGGTCTTGGGTCTAATGTTTCTTTTAGAAGGACAAAAGCTAAAAAATACCTAAAGTAATTGCTTTAATATGCAAAATATGAACAACAACAATTTTCTGTTTTCACAGAACTGGAAATTATGGTGCCACAAAGCTACCTGCTTGTCTTAGAGACAAAACATTAATTTTTTTTTTTTTTGAAGAATGGCCCTGGGCTTCCCTGGTGGCGCAGTGGTTGAGAGTCCGCCTGCTGACGCAGGGGACACGGGTTCGTGCCCCGGTACGGGAGGATCCTACATGCCGCGGAGCGGCTGGGCCCGTGAGCCATGGCCGCTGAGCCTGCGCGTCCGGAGCCTGTGCTCCGCAACAGGAGAGCCCACAGCAGTGAGAGGCCCGCGTACCGCAAAAAACAAAGAATGGCCCTGTTTCACAGACGCAAAAGCCAAGTGTGCCATCAACTCTTTGACGCTGTGGCTTGTTTAGCTTCATTCTTAGTTTCTTTCTTTCGAGAAAGATATTGATTAACATCTGCATTAAAAAAAAAAAAGCGTTTTGCATTCTTTTCTGGTGGGTAGCTGGATCCAAAATAAAATAAAAAATTAAGCTGTTGGCCCAAGACCTTACTGCTGCTCATGGACCTCACCTTCCTCTATTTGTTCAGATCCTGTGCCTGAATGCAGGGGAGTCTCAGGCACAGCTCTCCACTTTTACTGCACATCTCCTCCACCAAGGGATAAACTTACCATAGTCTTCCATGCTGCGATAGCCGTCTTGTGAAGGGAGGAGTGCTCAGGCTAGTCTTAAAGATGTGCCTGGGATGCTTGACATTTGCGTGGCAGCTAGTGAAAAACCTTAGTTTTCTTTTCTCCTTTATTCTTATGAGAGCATATGGTTCTATATGACATACTATAATGTCATTTACATATATGCACATACGTACGTACACACATACATGCATATACACATACACACGTGCATATATGTACATGTACACACATATAAAGGACCGTGATTATATGTTAAGTTCATAGGACATAAACCTATTGGGCTAAACATTATGGAAGATTTAGAGATGAGTCAAACACTAGCCCTGTCATCAAGGAACTTAAAATCTTGTAGAGAAGATATAATACGTGAATGAATAACTCTTTCAGGAGAAAAAGCAGTAAATGCCAGGACAGGGAGAGACAGACACAGCACTGCAGGAGTTCAAAGGAGGGAGAGATTGCAGGCAACTGACAGATGCAGTAACAATGGAGGTTGAGGCAGAGGAGACATCTGAGCTGCATCCTGAAAGAGGGACAGGATTTGACTCTGCTGAAACGAGGTGGCATGATGCCCTCATGAGGGAAAGCATAAACAAGGATCCAGAGGAGGTGGAAGAGCATGCCAGGCACCACAGACAAGGTCACTTTGCCCAGAACACAGGACTCATAAGGAGAGTAGAGGTCAATGACTTGAGGAAAGAGATCTGTAGTCGTTTTCTTGGCTGCTGTAACAAGTTGCCGCAAACTGGTGGTTTCAGAGAACATAAATGTATTATCTTACCATTCTGGAGGGAAGAAGCCTGAAATTGTGCTCACGGAGCAAAATTAAGGTGTCGGCAAGGCTGCGTTCCTCTCTGGAGGCTCTAGAGGAGAATCCAGTTTCTTGCCTTTTCCAGCGAGAAGCTGCTCACATTTCTTGGCTCCTGGCCCCAAACGTCTTCAAAACCAGCAATGGCCAATGGAATCTTTCTCACACCATATCACATCACATCAGTCTGACACTGACCCTTCTGCCTCTCTCTTCCACATTTAAGGAGCCTAGTGTTTATACTGGGCCCACGTGGATAATTCAGGATAATCTCCGCATCTCAAAATCAACTGACTAGCAACCATAATTCCATCTGCAACCTTAATTTTCCTTTGCCATGAAACCACACGTATCACAAGTTCCAGGGAATAGTATGCGGACATTTGGTGGGGACGGGAGTGGTGGCTTTCTGCCCATCAAAGGTTGGAACCAAAGACTAAAGGGTCCTGAGTGTAAGATTCTCATCTCCATTCTTCCTGCTGGGGGAGAAAACACAATGTCTGTTTTCAGGTTAAAGATGGTTTCCTTTCAGATATTTTCTTGCTTTTAACTGGAATTATAGCAATTCTGTGTAGTAACCCAGGTTGTCTCATACCGATTGGATGTTCTGGTTGGCAGTTATAGATGATTTTGTTTAATTAAAAAATGGGAAGATAAATTAAATATTGATACATGCAGTTTGGTGTGTTCGATTTTTCAAAACACAGGGCCCATGGGGATGGGAAGTCATAAAAGAGGATCTCAGTATTGGAAACCACTGCCTTAAAAATTATGGCCTCTGATTATTTCAGTTGGTTCCAGCTGTGTATATGGCATTTTTCTCTATTATTGACACATCTCTAGGGTTGGAGGATGAAAAGTTTGGAAAAGATTAAAATAAAACTGATTTAGCAAATGCATTTCATCTTCCAACTTGTTCATGGTTTGATCAATAATTCATCCCTTAACGTCTGTCTCTAAAAGACTATCTTGTCTGTTGTCTTTATGGATGAAAAATTAGGATATTGGGGAAACAAAAGGTCTTCTTTTTAAAGTACACAGCGTCTCAAATGAAATGCCTGAAATTTATAGTGTGTAGATAACAAAAACAAATGACTTAAAACTGTGCAACAGGCAGAGGGAAGAAAGATCTGATAAGGCAGGAAGAACAAATAAGATAACAGAAAATCCATCTGGACATGGGTACCGAACTGTTCAAAGGGCCTTTATTTATGTGTTTAGCCAATCTGAAGATTCTCTCTTTTAAAATATCATTTAAATTAAAATGTTCTACTATGAACCTAGGGGTAGGGGCAGAACAGGAATAAATACGCAGACATAGAGAATGGACTTGAGGACACAGGAAGTGGGAAGGTAAGCTGGGACGAAGTGAGAGAGAGGCATGGACATATATACACTACCAAATGTAAAAGAGATAGCTAGTGGGAAACAGCCGCATAGCACAGGGAGATCAGCTCGGTGCTTTGTGACCCCCTAGAGGGGTGGGATAGGGATGGTGGGAGGGAGACGCAAGAGGGAGGAGATATGGGGATATATGTATACATATAGCTGATTCATTTTGTTATAAAGCAGAAACTAACACACCATTGTGAAGCCATTATACTCCAATAAAGATGTTAAAAAAAAAAAGCTCTACTATGAACTACTGGAGTATAAGTTTATATAGCTGTTCATTGCCCTGAACATTAATACCTTTCTAGTATAGCTGTTTGTGCGGGATATATTTTTCTCAGAATTTTAGTGCTTGTCTTTTTGATTTGAATAAAGAAATGATGAGAAGGCAGAACAAACTAGTTCTACGGAGAGACACATCTAGGCAGGAAGAGGAGTGTCAGTTGGGCACAGACAGTGGTTTGTGGTGAAGTGTTTTGACTCATCACAGCTAATACTTCCTGTGCACCAGGCATCGTGCACGATTACTGATCTTCATGGCCACTCCATGAGTCCTGCACTACCATTAATCTTATTTCTGATGAAGACACTGAGGCTTGGAGACATTAATTTGCTTGTCAAACCTCACACTGTCGGTGAGTGAGTGAGTGAAGGAGCAGGGTATCAATCCCTAGGCTGTCTTTTAAAAATACAAATTTAGAACCCTAACCCGAACCTGAAAAAATATATATATATATGTAAATACAGTTGTTTCACTCCCCTGCTTTGTAAACATTATTTCTTTAAACTTCACTGTCTTGTGGTTCTCTACCTTGGCTTCACTCGGGGACCTGTTACAAAATAACATTGCTGGGGGGAGGGATAAATTAGGAGTTTGGGATTAACATATCACACTACTATATAAAATAGATAATCAACAAAGACCTACTGTATAGCACAGGGAACTCTACTCAATATTCTGTGATAACCTATATGAGAAAAGAATCTGCAAAAGAATGAATATGTGTATATGTATAACTGAATCACTTTGCTGTACACCTGAAACTAACACAGCATTGTAAATCAACTATACTCCAATATAAAATAAATTTTTTTTAAATTGACATGCCAAAAAAAAAAATTCACATGCCGCTTGATACTCTGGGCCATGATACATTTTTTTATACCAAGGACAAGTCTCTGTGCTCATAGAATAAAGCAAACACACAAACAAACAAAATACCATTGCCTGGAATCCACTCCGGACTATTTAAATACAACAATGATAACACTAATAGTTATCAGGAACACTTATATTGGGGCTAACCATGTGCCAAGCATCTTTCCAAGTGCTGTATATATTCTCATTTAATCTTCAGAACAACCCTGTGATGAAGACACCGTTATGTTTACAATTGACAAACGAGGAAGGTGCGGGTAAATGCTTAGCTCAGAGTCACGCGGCAAAACTGGGCTTCAGAGTCTGCGCTCAGAAAACAAAAATCAAACAAATAAAACAATCACAATGAACACCTTCGCTGGTAACCTCTGGATGCAATCCTAGAGAATCGTGCATCTATTTTTTTGAAATGGCAAATAAAGAGAAAGAATCAAGCATTTATCCTGCCTTTATATGTATAAACTGTACCTCAGGATAACTATGAGGGGACATCTCTCGTTTTAGGAGAATTTCAACTAATAAATGAATGAGGGATAGAATTAGAATATTCTCATTTTGACACCCTCAAGGAAATAATCTAATCCATGATCATCAATGGATGAAACCTTCTCAAAAAGGGATGTCCAGACTCTTCCTAAAAGAAGTACACATTATTACTTCTTACGAAGTGTTCTTTCCTGGAAGAATCAGATCTCTTCAGGATTCTTGAATCAAATACCACTTTGAGATAAAAAACAGGAGATCTGAAAAACATGTCACATGACACCTTGGGATCACAATTAGCAAAATCCAGACTGGGGAACTCAACAGACAAGACCATTTCTTTCACATGTAAGTTAAGAGAAAGGAGAGAGAGAGAGAGAAAGAAAAAGAGAGATGGAACCTATAGATTAAAAGATTTGTATAAACTAATTGCAATGTAATGCATCATATTTGGATCATGATTTGATCAAATACCTATAAAAATTAAATTTGGAGAGACTTAAACATTGACTAGATATCTTATGTCATTAAAATATTATTTTTTTTCTTTTTAGTGTGATAGTTATATTGTGGTTATGGTTTTGGTTTTTGGTTTGGGTTTTGGGGCACTATGTATATATTTTTCTTCCAGTTTTATTGAGATATAATTGACATACAGTGCCGTATAAGTTTAAGGTGTACAGCATGATGATTTTTTTTTTTTTTCGGTATGCGGGCCTCTCACTGTTGTGGCCTCTCCCATCGCAGAGCAGAGGCTCTGGACACTCAGGCTCAGCGGCCATGGCTCACGGGCCCAGCCGCTCCGTGGCATGTGGGATCTTCCCGGACCGGGGCACGAACCCGTGTCCCCTGCATCGGCAGGCGGACTCTTAACCACTGCTCCACCAGGGAAGCCCCAGCATGATGATTTGATTTACACACATCATGAAATGATTATGATAAGTCAGTGAATATCCATCATCTTGTACAGATGCAAAATTAATGAAATAGAAAAAATATTTTTCCTTGTGATGAGAACTCTTGACATTTACTCTCTTAACTACTTTCATATATAACACACAGTAGCATTAATTATGTTTATCATGTTGTACATGTCATCCCTAGTACCTACGTATCCTTTAACTGGAAGTTTGTAACTTTAGACTACCTTCATTCAATTCCCCTGCCCTTTACCCCCCACCTCTGGTAAACACAAATCTGATTTCTTTTTTTATGAGTCTGTTTGCTTGTTTTTGTGTTGAAGTATAAATGACCTACAACACTGTGTTAGTTCTTGTTACACAACATAGTGATTTGATATTACTATACACTTCAACCCGATCACCACAGTAAGTCTAGTTAGGATATGTCACCATACAAAGATATTACATAGTTATTGACTATATTCCCCCCAGGCTGAGTCATATTCCGTCGTATATGTATATACCACATCTTCTTTATCCACTCATCTATTGATGGCCACATAGGGGTCTTCTATATCTTGGTTACTGTAAATAATGCTGCAGTGAACATAGGCGTGCATATATCTTTTCAAATAAGCGTTTTTGTTTTCTTCATGTAAGTACCCAGGAGTGGAATTGCTGGATCATATGGTAGCTCTATTTTTAATTTTTTGAGGATTCTCCATACTTTTTGCCACAGTGGTTGCACCAATTTACTTTCCCATCAACGGTGACTGAAGATTCCCAAACTAATCTGTTCCTCAGTTCAGTTACCTCTTGATCTGGAACCTTGGTCCCATCCTGGGGCTTAAATAGAACTGTGAAGAAATATGCTCTTTTGTAGGATATTCTTATCTGACTTCATTCCAAGAGCTCAAATTGTTTTCCACCAAACTCATGTAAATTGATCACATAAAATGGAGAATGGAGAAGGAGCCCAGGGGGGTGTCCAGAGGGCAGAACTCTTCACCTTGGGCTCAACTTTTAAAACATACACTGACACAAGTTCATGGCTGAGACTCACATGCTTCTGGAGAGTGAAGTGTGGAGACAACAATCCCCTGGTACATGTGTTTGAATCCTTGATTTACACCGAAGCTGAGGAGCCTCCAAGGAAAAAGACTTGAACCATGTACACCCTAGGGGATTAGTTGTGTGTGTGTGTGTGTGTGTGTGTGTGTGTGTGTGTGTGTGTGTGTGAGTGAGTTTTCAAAGCATGCCAGTGATTCCAAAGCAGCCAGATTACAGTGAGAATTATGGGGACTGCTACAGGAGAACATGTTATGAGGGGGGAAGATCTCTGGCCTTGGGAGTTCAGGGTGCTGGTGGTTCTAGAAATCAGGAAGAGCCTTATAGTAGAAGTCAGCTTTACTGACACCCAAATACAGCAGGACTCTACCTGTAACAGCAACAACATATGGTGGGATTCCAACCTCATGGACAGATATTAATTTTGGCCACATGAACGTGGCATTAGGAACAATAATCTAGCTCAATGGCACTGTAGACCTGTCAGGTGAGGGACTGCAGAGTTGAGAGGTGAGCAGTAAGCAGGGATGATCCGTGGACACATGTGAGCCCAACTGGAGAGTTCCAGAAATTGCTGAGGAGGGGAACTTTGTCCAATCATCTAAGCCCAGGTGCTCACGCCTTTAGGTCTTTCTCTGCTATTGTAGCATCTAAAAAAAAAAAGTTCCAAGTTCCAAAAGAAAAGTTCCAGTTCCAAAAGAATTTATGAATAATGTTAAGGTCTCTGAAGAAGGCTCAAAGAGCACTCCTCTTCCCCATGCTGGGTTCTGAACAAGTTGAAAAAATAAAACAAAGGTAGAGCAAATGGAATCACCTTTGTTACTGCTAGAGACCAGGCTGGAAGACTAGGCTTTAGGTCTGGCAGTCAAATGGGCTGAAATTAGACAGACTTGCCCATAGGCAGACACTTGCTGGACCAGAGCAGCCCTGCCCAGGCAAGACTTTCAATACAGAGAGACGTTGTGCTCTCTTGGAAGGCTCACTCCAAACAGGAGGAAGCGGAGCTGATCCAATGGGCCCAGTGATTCTTCCAAAATTATGATCAGATCACTCGCTCCAGAGCCCAAAAGGAAGAAGCAGAGCTGATCCAAGGAATGGAATAAGTAAAGGGACAAAGAGAGACAAAGCCTGTGTTTGGGGAAATCCTCACTATAGAAACAAGGAGAAGAGAGAAGAAGCCTCTCCTCTGTATCAATCGGGGTCTGCCCGAAAAACAAAATCCACACAAGGGTTATTAAATAGAGGGTATTAAACACAGGGAATTCGTTACAAAGATGCTAGAGGAGTTGAAAGAATAGCCTAGGTAGACGAGGCAACCCGAAAATCAGCAACTGGGAAGCACTATCCATTCCTAGGGCTGGAGGAACAAATAGAAAAGTGATGTTACCTGAGCCCAGGACCTGGGACCACTCAGTAGACACTAATATCATAAGGGCCTAATCTGGGCAAGAGCTGGAGCCACACAGGAGTTGCTGCTATGGCCAGGCATGCCTCCTGGAGCAGAGGAAAATACCCTGGATTCTTCTTTCTTCCCAAACTCCAGTCTCCACCAGTGCCTAATATACAGCTGGTGGTCGAGAGAGCCTGGGAGTCATAGCTCGCAAGAGTCAGACAGAGAGAGCACAGGCAGGGAATGGGTCCAGGGCAAACAGGCAACTAGCCAGCACAACCTTCAACAAGAATAGTTTCAATGTTTCTGTAGATAAAGAGGACTCTATATCTCATATCACACACCAAAAAACCTTTCTGAATGTCATTTCACCATTTCTTTACGTTTCTCTCCTGCAGCAGCTACCATATCGCTCTCCATCTTTTCTCCCCACCTCAGCTCATCCCTCTTCCTCCCCTCCTCTCCCCCATAATTCTCTCCTGAATCTTCTCCACGTAAGCTTTGTCCATAAGCTGGGGAGTTCAGTTTACCCCCTTCTCGCCTTTTCTATCAAAGATGGCTCTCCATGGGGCCTCCCTCACTGGCTTAGGGCTTTAAGGTTGGGTAAATATTGTATCGTATACATTGTACACAACAGTATTAATGTAACCAACTTGGTCACTGCAGTTTGGTTAAGCCTGAAGCAGCTGAGTTACCTTGGTTCATGTCAAATGCGGCCCCTGCAACGCCTCCCACCCCGCCGTTTAACAGAACTGAAAGGACTTCTGTTTCATTTTCTTGGAACCACAGAAATTAAGTATCTGTGGTTTAGCTTGTGGACTCACTATTCGAGGGTGATAATCATTGCTATTTCAAGATAAATGAAAGCGATTAGAATAGTACCTCGGACATAATAGGAATTTTAAAACTGTGTGTTGAGAAGACACAGATAGGTTATATGATTGTATTCATTTACTAAGGCTGTCATAACAAAGTGGTTTAAACAACAGGCACTTATTTCCCGCAATTCTGGAGGCTAGAAGTCTGAGATCAAGTATCACAGGGGTAGTTTGTTCTGAGACCTCTCCTTTTGGTGTGTAGATGCTTGTCTTCTCCCTGTGTCTTCACGTGTTCTTCCCTCTGTGTCAATCTGTGTCCTGATTTCCTCTTCTTCTACGGACACCAGTCAGATTAGATTAGGACTCACCCAATGACTTTCTTTCAATTCAATTACCTCTTTAAAGAGCCTATCTCCAAATAAGGTGACATCCTAAGGTACTCAGGGTTAAGACCTCAGCATATGAATTTGGCAGGAACAACATTCAGCACATGATCCAAAGTCACATTGTATCTCACGCAACGACATTAATACCTGAACTACAGAGAGCAACACACATATTTACACGGTTAACTTTACTGTTGATAGTTGCAGGTACAGATTTCCTGGAACGCTATTCCGTGTCTGCTGGCTCTGTTAGACTGTCTTCCCATTATGTGGGGATTACAGCATAATTGTTAGATGATCAGGCAGTGTAGCCATATAGGCATGAGCCCTAATCCCAGACCTGCTACCTATCAGCTACTTGACCTTGAATCAGCTCCTTAACATCTCTTAGTTTAGTTTCTGCATCGATATAGTGGGATAATAGTAGGACTTTCTTTACTGAGAGGGATGAGGGTTCAATGCAATGATGATGTATATTGTTAAAGAGGAAAAACGTTTCTTCTACTCTCTTAGGTTTACTCTTTGGGGCCCTGCAAGTTCAACTAAAGGAAGGCAGTTTAAAAGGAGAAACAACAGACCATTTTTATTAATAGTTACATGTACGTGAGTTCACAAAAAAGAAGTGAAACTCAAAGAATTGGTTAGACACTGTAGACCAATGGTAATTTAATAGCCTCATCTCTGGTCTGAAGTTCAGGGCTTCTGTAAAGAGTATATGAGGGGAAAATGAGGTTACTGGTAGTGATTCTGCAAAAACATGTGCGTGAAAAGAATGGTTGTAATGTAATGAAATAGCCTTCATACGTTTCCTTGTGGAAGATATATGTTAATTTCCCAAATGTAAGAGCATCTGTGTATTTTCATGGGGAATACACAGTGCCTTTTCTAACACTAAGAGGCTTGAAATGGGGTTATTTCCCTTTCAAATGAAAACCAATTAAATAAATTATATTTTTTTCCCTTAGTGCTTACAAAGTGTGGGAGTTGTCTCCAAACATTACTAAATGTTCTAATTTAGTCACAAATAGGCTGGAAGAATGTAGCGTAATTACTAAGTCCAAAGTAAGTTGTTCTAAATATTTTATCTTGTTCAGCATATGCCGTTTAAAAAAACTCCTCAAACTATAATTGTCAACATTCAATTCACAAAAAGTAAACAACAGCTGAGTATAATGGGATGATAAAGAATCTCTCCATAATTCCCACCATATGGCAAAGAGTATGTCCATTTCGAAGTCGAAGATGGTCACGTTTATCAACTGAGTTATTTTCTTTCTTTGAATTCTTCCTATAGGGAAAATCATCCCCAGAAAAGCTAGAGGCATTTTCCGAAAGCAGACAGGAGGACATGAGAAAAAGTTGTACGGTATGGCTGGATCACAGATGGGAGGAATTTAAAACTCACTATGGCAATCGAAAGGGGAAAAGTAAAAAGAATGCCACCTATTTCCGTATGGTCAGTCATGCTAGAAGCATCACACGTGAAATGAACAAGCATAAGTGGAAAATGTATGGATACATTTTTATTTATTAGTTTCTGTGAACAAGCTCTCATGGGCCCAGCTCATGATACTTCCTGTCATGATTTGGATTCATTTTAAATGCATGGACAATTAATCTGTTTCTAGGCAAGGGAAGCCGCTTGAAACTTCTTCCTTTTTTTTTTTTTTAATCAGATGTTTTGTATATGTGGGTTTTAAGCTCGGAGGAGATACTTACAAACCATTTCTCTTCAGAGTGAAGTACTAGATGGAGAGGGGGACATAACCCAGCCACTGTTCCAACCAGATACTTCAAACCTGTCCTAGAAGGGAAAAGTGGGACCCATCTCCAAAGAACGGGCTTTGGTTCTTGGCTGCGAGAGATAAGGAGCAGAAGTCCAGCTTGGGGACAAAGGGCTTTGTGAAAAAATGCTGAGGAACAAGACACCCCCCTTGTTTTTCCACAAGAAGGATGGCAATCTACCTTAAATCCTTTTTGGAATGAGCAGTGGGATTTGGGAGCAGGTATAGTATTGAATGCATAAATGAACAAATCATGGAACTCATTTGTTAATTACTAACCACAGCTAGGCGGAGAGGAATGAACAAGATTTGCCAAGAACACTTGGGAGGAATGGGCAAGTTCTACATGGTCTGATGGAGGGGAAATCCAGCAATTTGGAGGCAAAGGACTGCTTTCTGAACTTTAGTTTTCTGGAGATTATATAATTAGTACCATGAATATGTTGTGCAGCTCTAAAATTCCATAAAGTGGTACTTATTTCATTCTGCTTGTCTCCTTGAGATGCTGTTTGAAAATGATGGCATTGTAATTAATCAGATTAATCTCTGAGTAAAAATAAAGGCTGCCTTTTCCAAGAGCTCTTCATCGTGCCAGGCAGGGTGTCTGTCCACACACAATGACTCTTTCTGTATAGAGACACTGCTGAACTCAGAAGGAGCTCCAAGAAGCATCAAGATGGTTGCCATAGAGACGGCACAATAAACAGGCACACACACCACTCAGTTATTTAAGTGTACTTGAAGGAGGCCAAAGGAGAATTCTAAGAAAACAAAGGGACTTCAGAGAAAAACTCAGTATGATTTGTCTGAAAAAAACCCTGTAACGTTCATCGTAATGATTCTTGATGGGAAAGATGGCATTATTATTGCCTGAGACACAGAAAAGGAAGAGTGAGATTCTGGACAGAAAACATCCTTATCGTGAAAGGAGAACATGAGTGACTGGGATGTTTGATTGATTTCACTTCCATCAATGTCTGAGACCTGCTCAGCGCTGTCCTGGAGGAATTGAGAAAAGTAGAAAGTATGTGTAATGCCGGGAATTGCTTTAGGCGTGACAGTCCCGTGAAGCACGCCAAAACTAGGACGGGACGGGACGGATTGCCAAAGGGAACAGAATGGGTCTTTTCTCAAAGAAAAGAAAGAATGCTAGAACAGTATGAACTGAAGCAGCAGGGAAAGAGCCTTACTGTGCTAGCAGGTAGCCCACCTGGCCCCTCCTCTTATGAAACACACAGTTATTTCTTCAGTGTTGGATAATGATGGTGATGGCGATGGTGATGGAAGAAACATGTCTTAAAGATGAAAATCTGAGAAAATGGTGCATCTTGGTCCCCATCCCAAGTCATTTAATCATGAGAAATAGCTGGATTTTATTTAACATAACATTCTAATGACACCAAATTCATGGTATGGATCCTAAGGGCAGTTTCCTAGTCATTCTCTTTCTTGAACAATTTTAGTAATATTGATTCTTCCCCTTTAAGGTGTTCCTTTCCATCTATTATCTTCTCTGATGGTACTTACCTAACAACTAAATACCAAGTTGGGAGATGGTAATTATATGCCGTATCTTCTTCTTCCTATTCTTCAAGTTTAACTTGACCTTTTCTTTTTTTTTTTTTTTTTTTTGCAGTACGTGGGCCTCTCACTGTTGTGGCCTCTCCCGTTGCGGAGCACAGGCTCCGGATGCGCAGGCTCAGCGGCCATGGCTCACGGGCCCAGCTGCTCCGCGGCATGTGGGATCCTCCCGGACCGGGGCACGAACCCGCGTTCCCTGCATCGGCAGACGGACTCTCAACCACTGCGCCACCAGGGAAGCCCAACTTGACCTCTTCATGATGGTGCGTTTTTCTCCCCTTGAGTACTGGCGTTTGGATGCCACTTAAGCAAGCTGTTATGGATGGTTCCTTGATATGGAACTTCTCATATGAAGGGTTTCAATCTGAAAAGTCAGTCCCTCATTTTATTTTTGTAATTAACAACATTTTTACTGATTTAAACAGGTTCTACACAGCTGTCTAGACAAAGGCACAGAACATATGTGTATATTACATTACAGATCACAAGGGCTCCCAGAGGATGTAAATATTATTTTAGGTTCTAGATTTATCTCTATCTTATCTAACTTTCCATTACTGAACAGAGAGTCATAGCGATCTTCCTGCAGAAGATATGTTGTTCTTTATTCAAATTGGGACTTATACTGACTTACTTAACATATATTTGGGGGGAACACCTGTGCATGGTAGGAAGGGTGAATGATCTATCAGGTTTGCTCATTGGTTTTTCATAAAGGATTTCCTCATTTCATTTCTGTTAGAGAATTATTGATGCTGTGGTTTGTTTTTTTTAAGGCAGATCTTTAAGTTGGTGGAATAATTACATTTGCACTTGTCTGCTATGCCTAAGAAATAATTGACGCTGCTTGTGGAACGTTCATATTTCATGTTGCCTAGTTAGATCATTGAGGATGCTCAGTTTTCTGGTCTGTGTTTTCTTTTGCTTGTTTTGTTTTTGAGAGAAAGAGGTCAGCAGGGCACAGAAAGCTACTTCTCTGAGATTTATACAGAGAGATTTACACAGGTCCCTTAAAAAAAAATTATAGTCTAAAGGCTTGCAGAAAAAAGAGGTCTAAGCAGGGAAGATAGGCAGATTAGTTTCTCAGGATAAATATACGTTTGGGTGCCTCTTACATGTTATGATTTTAGGGCAATTTGGTCCCACCATAATCACAATACCACCATATATTTTTCTACATAGTAATACTCCTGTTTAGCTCAGCAAGCTTTACAGATGCTCGCTGATTCCTGCAGCAGCCAGAGCAGCTACTGAGTCACTTGTCCATAAATCCTTAATGAGCCCTGTCTAGGAGCAGGACACTATGGGCCCATGCAGTAGACATTTTTAGATTAAATCTTAGTTAGTCCTAGTTAAGATCTGGTTAAGAGAGTTAAGCACCATTTTTACAATGTTTAATTACACTGTTCAAATAACCAGCATACATTTGCAAATCCTAAATAAGTGAAATTTGAAATAAACTTACTGTGACTCAATCACTGTGCCACAACTCATCACGTGCAATGCTGTGGTCCTCCGATCTTGGCAGTACCTTGCACAGAAATATCTGTTGATGGCAGCCTGACTGAAGGTAGGTATAAGAAAGGTAACTCCCGGTCCCCGATGCCCTGTGCAATTGATTGCATTATAGTGGGCTTCTGACCATATTCTTCTAATGAACTCTTGGTAGCTATCAAATGAAATGGGCCCAA
This sequence comes from Grampus griseus, assembly GCF_964374135.1. Taxonomy (NCBI): domain Eukaryota; kingdom Metazoa; phylum Chordata; class Mammalia; order Artiodactyla; family Delphinidae; genus Grampus; species Grampus griseus. The sequence goes on from NC_139005.1 coordinate 38,062,532, forward strand.
ACTCTGACCACAAATCCATGTTTATGGCTTAGACCAGATTGCCTCTCACTCTTTAAGTGTGTGAGCACAAAGGAGTTAAACAGCAGAACCCAGGGAGACAGGAAGCAGACAATTTTCACCATAGCTGTTGTCCCTGAAGGGCGATGGGCAGGTCGGGCTTTATTGCACAAGACAGGAAGAATCCAGAGAGAAGGAAGGGCATGAACTTGTACTGAGTGCTGTGGCGGGCACTACTCCAGCTGTTGACATAAACCATTCTTGGGCCTCACGGCAGTCCTGAACAATAGGCATTTCCTGGTAGGAAGGACAAGTCTCAGAAGTAGGTAAGTAGGTAAGTAACTTGCCCAAAGCTTCACAGCACACACGTGGCAGATCCTGGCCTGCAGCTCAGACCTGTGTGCTTGGAAGACCATGCCTTTTCCATGATGCTCAGCTGTGCCCATTCCACCACCTTCTGTGCTGAGGGGACCTTTTGAGTTAGGCTTTCTAAATTTTAAGAATAAGACTCAGGGACTTCCCCGGCTGTCCAGTGGTTAAGACTCCGTGCTTCCAATGCAGGGGACGCAGGTTTGATCCCTGGCTGGGGAACTAAGATCCTACATGCCGCATGGCACAGTCAAAAAAAAAAAGACTCAGGTCACCTCAAGTAATGAAGAATGTGCTATATCTAGTCTTATAGAAATGAGGAAACAGTGATCTCAGCTTCATGGTCAAGTCTCAGAGAACCCCAGAAAAGCAGAACACCCAGGTTTCAGGAAGGTTAGAATGGTGTCAGAGCCAGGCTCAAGGGGACTGCAATGAGAAACGCGTTGAGATGCTGAGAACCTTCTGGGAGCTCAGGTGGTGGAGTTTCTGGGTCTTCTGGAACGTGCCCTGCTTACTCTCTGCAGGTTTGCTCCTCTAGGCATCTCTGATTCTCTTTCACTCTCAATTGCCTTTCCCACATTTTACTCCCAATATTTTCTTAAAGCACCCATGTGCACATTGATTCTGCTTCCTCTCAAGTTCAGCTTGCTCATGACTCCTCGTGGCCTCTGCTCTACTTCAAGGCCTCTTTCTTTTACATAATCTGAAGAACTCTCACTGCAAACTGCCCCCTTTTCTCAGTGTTTCTTAATTCTAACTCCTGAAAGTTAGATGGCTGAAACCAACTGATCCTTGTTTGGATAAGGCTTTTCATGTCAGAATATCATGGACAGTGAACCAGCCTATATGTTTTGACTGCCCTTGAGTTAGGGATTCAGCCTGGTCCAGTCACCCCAGAAGAGCTGTGAGTACACCTAGCTCCTTTAGGAGGGGCTAGGGGTTTGGCTGGCAGGGCGACTGGCAAGAATGAAAATTTATCTCCCATCAATATCAGGTCAGCAGCCATAGGAAAGATCACAGACTTTCAGTGGCACAAGATGCTAGCTTCGTAGACTCTCGGTAGGGAATTGAGAGCGCTTGGGGAATGAGTTGCAGACTGTGAGGCATCAATAAAACATCTGCTGGGAACAGACAGCTTCTTACAAAGGAACCACTAAAGACGGCCAGGATCACTTCTCCCCTTTCTACTGGTTGTTGAGTTTCATCAAATGTGTACAATCTCATTGAGAGTTGAGATTTTCTCTTATTTCCAACCTTGGTACAGAATCTGAGAATATGACATTTATCTTGTATTTTTCTCTCTCAAACTTATTTTTAAAAATTATTTTAATTATATAAATAACATATAAAAGTTATGAAAAATTCGAACTTCAAAGGTAAAGCCTTCGCTCTCCTTTTCAAATCTTGCTTCTTCCCCAGAGAGCATTCTGGGTACCCTTCCAGACCTGTTTCTATGTGAATAGAGAGTTCCATTTTATTGTTTTGTATGAATGAACAGCCATGGTTAGTACTGTGCAATCTAGAACCATTTAAACCAAAGTACGTAGGTGAGATTTTTCACATCTCAGAAATATCTGTAACATTCCCCACTCACAAGTATTGAATGCCAGCAAAAGCTAAACAATTAAGCAGATAATTCAAAGGCCAAAAGAATCATTTAGTCAAAGTGTAAAAAGGCACACGGATGATATGACCCCTTATCTCAGGAACAGAGACTCTCCGTCCATAGCTTGGCTCCTGCCTGGTTTGGTGCTGTGAACTCTGTAAACATTTGCTTCATAAATAGCAGATGAATTGAACCAGGATAGAGGTCAGGGTCAGCTGATGAAAATGGAACTTCCCGGACACAAACAACTATAAAAAGTCACACTAGATGATAATAGAAAAGGGAAGACCTAAATAAACAAATGAAAATTTTATTTGACAGCCCTCCCTCTTCCCACAATTGTTGTTATTTCCATTCCAGCCTCATCAGATAAAATTCTTCAAAGGAGAGTTGAATCAGGAATTTAACCCTACATAGAATTCTCACCAATTTATGATTTAAAACTTCATGAATTTGGAAAAATTAGAAAAGAAAATACAGAATTGAAAAATTCTCTCTTCTAGAACAAACATATGGACACCGGGGCGGGGGGGGGGTGGTGGTGTGAGGAACTGGGTGATTGGGATTGACATGTATACACTGATGTGTATAAAATTGATGACTAAAAAGGACCAGCTGTATAAAAAAATAAATTAAATAAAATTCAAAAAGTAAAAAAAAAATAAAAGTTAAAAAATAAAAATTCTCTCTTCTAAAGTGCAGTTTATGGAGAGGTGGGGGATGGGAGGGAGGTCCAAGAGGGAGAGGATACATGTGTACATATAGCTGATTCACTTCACTGTACAGCAGAAACTAACACAACATTGTAAAGCAATTTTACTCCAATAAAAAAAAAATGTTGCTAAGAAAAAAAATAGGGACTTCCCTGGTGGCACAGTGGTTAAGAATCTGCCTGCCAATGCAGGAGACATGGGTTCGAGCCCTGGTCCGGGAAGATCCTACATGCCGCGGAGCAACTAAGCCCGTGCACCACAACTACTGAGCCCGTGCTCTAGAGCCCACGAGCCACAACTACTAAGCCCGCGTGCCACAACTACTGAAGCCCACGCACCTAGAGCCTGAGCCTCACAACAAGAGAAGCCACTGCAATGAGAAGCCCGCACACCGCAATGAAGAGTAGCCGCAGCTCACTGCAACTAGAGAAACCCCTCGCGCAGCAACAAAGACCCAGCACAACCAAAAAATTAATTAAAAAAAAAAACTTTACATACTATGTCTTTCCAAGAATAATATAAAAATACTCAATTTCTTTAAAAAAAATAAAAAAACAAATAAATAAAGTGCAGCTTAATTACGAATTATAAGTATTCTAATTAAGGTTGTGAGACTTTTAAAATGATCAACAATCAGGGCATCATTTAGTACTATTTACATATGAACATGTGCTTTTTTTTACATATATATATTCTTTCTCAGATTCTTTTCCCTTATAGGTTATTATAAGATGTTGAGTAGAGCTCCCTGAGCTGTACAGTAGGTCCTTGTTGGTTATCTATTTTATATATGGTAGTGTGTATAGGAACATGTGCTTTTAATCTGTAACACCTATTTGCTTCATCCAAAATCATTCAAGTATGGATTAAACTCGGACTGTAGACCATATGGAGACGAGGATCCCGTTGTTGTATTCCAACACTCCTCCCTTTCCTCCAACATAGGCACACAGGGCACTGACTATATCTCATACATGAACTTGCAATGTATGCATATGGACTGTTGAAAACATGATGAGATCCTGGAGATACAGGGATGAACAAGACAGACAAAATAGTTGCTTTTTATAAACAACCAACATTGGGGTGGCTGGTGAAGACAGAAAATAACATGTAAATGAATAAATAAAAATCACTTCAGATCATGATCAATGAATGAAGAAAATGTCACAAGCTAAAGGGAGAGAATGCCTGGGGGTGGGTGTATTTTAGTTAGGGTGTGCTGGGAAGTCCTTCCTCAGGGTCCCATTGAAGCGGAGACATGAATGATGAGAAAGAACTAGTCAGGCTAAGACCTACACAGTGCAATTGGAGAAACCAAACATATCCACATAAAGCAGTTAGCAAATAATTAGGGGCTACACTATGGGGTGATGACCACAATGACCATGGAGTATCCACAGTCAGATAGGAGCAAGTGACTCTGGTGTAGGAGAGGAAGTTTTCCTGGACCCTATTAGGGTCCTTGGCTGGGTCTGAAAATTAAACTGACAAAGACATATTAACAGGAGAAAAGTATGCAAATGTATTTAATGTAAGTTTTATGGGACACGGAGGTCTTCGTAAGGAAATGAAGACCCAAAGAAAGAGTTAGACTTGAGTATTTAAACGCTGGGTTTGAGAAGAGTGGACAGTCGTTGGGGGTACGGTAGGGCAAGGAGTACGAGGTGAGTGTAGTAAATGGGGCAACTTAGCAAGACCTATCTGTTAGGATTCTTCTTGGCGTCCTTTTGTCTTGTTTTAGAGACAAGGATGTTCCTTTCCTCCAGGTACAGGGAGGGGATATTTCACATGAGAGGTTTATGACCTGTTTCAGGGAAGCAGGGTGAGGTGAATGTTACTCTGAGCTCAGAATAACATTCCTGTTTCTGACATCTTCTCAAACTCTTTCAGCTTAAAATATTCAATATAAGAAGGAGCCATATCTTGAGGTCCATGTCCTGAATGCCATCACCGGTCTCAGTGTGTCTGTATCAGGTCTGGTGTGTGATCTCAGTCCCGCCATGCAGGCTCAGGTCCCAATCTGAGTTGCACGGTTTCACCTGCTCAAAGTAATAGTAACACACTTGAGTTGTGCAGGGTGTTGCCGGTGGTGCTTGCTGGCAGGGTTTGACAGAGGTGAGAATGCTTCCGCTGAAGGTGGAGCGAAGCAAGGTGGGGCGGTAGAACCGTAAGCAGATAGGTTAGCGCGTCCCTGGAGAAAGAGAACCAGGAATGGCTTTCCTGACATCAGAGAAGGCATTTGGGCCTAAGGCTTTTTGTGATCTAAGCCTGGCTGCAATGCTTGCCCTTGAAAAGTCTCAGTAATTAATGATCTTAAGGGAACAAAGGAATGCAAGAACAGGAAAAAAAGGCAGTCAAACAGTAGTGTAGTGACACAGCGGAGTCCTATTTCCTCCTCAAGGGATAGGCATAATAATATATCTTTGAGTTCTGCAGGAACTCAACTCAGGTATATATCAGAGTGTTATGTATATCCTTTGAAACAGGGAGGAAGGGGGCAGGGCACAACCTTTAAAAGAATGACATAGCCCTTGTGGATATAACATAAACTGGTTAGAATCAACTAGGTCCAAGATGGTGGAAGATTCAACTACCAGTAGACCTTGAGCCTCATTATATGCTCATTGTAATACATTAGCATATGCTAAATGACACACCCACAGGCCCCATGACAGTTCCAAGGCTGACCATAAAAGGCCAAAAAGTGGGTGGTGGCCCAAATCCTGGAAATTCCCACCCTCTTCTCCAAAATAGTTGGAATAATCCTTCCACTCATCAGAGTATGAAATTACCCAGCCCATAAAAACTAACCACCCCATATTTCAGGGCCTCTTGCCTTCTGAGATGGCCCATACTCTGTCTGTGGAGTATATCTCTCCCAAGGCCATTCTCACCTTTTGAGATGGAATGCATTCTGTCAACGGAATGTGTGTCTCTCTAAATAAATCAACTTCTTACCTATCACTTTGTCTCTCACTGAATTCTTTCTGCGATGAGACATAAAGAACCTGGGCTTCATTAAGTCCAGAGACTAGGTGTATGATCTCAATTAAAAGACAGTGGGTTCAAGTCCCCGTCTGGGTTCTGTCTGTGTTCGAGTCCCAGCCCGTGGGTTCAAGTCCTAAGCTGTGTGGTTTCACCTTGAGGAGGAACTAGGACTCTGTTTTATCACTGAACTATTATTTCTTGCCTGTTTTTCCTTTGTTTCTGCATTCTCTCATGTCCCTAGTTAGTAACTGCTTACGTCTGTTCTTTAGAACTCAGGAAAGACCTAGGAGACTAAAGTCTTTCTATACAAACAGAAATGGAGGGCACCTAGGTGCTTTTGTACCAAGGAGGGCCCTGCAGCATCCTGGGCTTGGTTTCAATTTAAAAGGAAAATAGATGTTCTAGGACTAAGTCACAGAGAGAAAGGCTTCTCCACCTTGGAAAGGACAAAGCATGGGCCTATGTTCCAGGCTCTGAGGGAGAAATTCTCATTGCCCTTCCCTGTAGGTCTGTGTAGCACCACCTCTCCCTCTACCCTCAGGTTATTTGTGTGTGTGTTTCCCGCCTTTCTAGACTGTCAGATCCCAGAGGGCAGGATGCCTCACTGATTCGCTCCTGTGTTCTTCATGGTGCTGTTAGGGGAATCACTAACTCAAACTGCCCACCCTGGCCAGCCCTTATAGAAACCAGTTGCATGAGTTATCTTAAACAGGAGGTACTGGTAAGGAATGCAGAACTAACAAGGTACCACCAACCAGAAGAATTCAGGAAAGGTCAAAAGGAGAGAGGAGACCCCAGTCCATATGTCCTACCCACCTCCCAGAATGCTTCTCGCTGGAATCCAGCGTGGCTGAGTGATGCATGCGCCATCAGGAAGGACCCTGAGTCAGAGGGATTGGCCAGAGACAACCCGGAAAATAACCCCATTACCATAAAACCCAAGACTGCAAACCACGTGGCAGAGCAGTCCTCCTGGGTTCCCTTACCCTGCTGCTCTCCACCGGGCGCTCCTTCCCCATAAAGTCTCTGGCTTTGTCAGCACGTGTGTCTCCTCGGACAATTCATTTCCGAGTGTTAGACAAGAGCCCGCTCTCGGACCCTAGAAGGGATCCCCCTTCCTGCAAGAGTGCTAGTCTAGTGCCTGTCACAAAGTTAGTTCTTGGTCATTGACTTATTGTCATTGTATCTGTAATGTACTGGAGAAATGATTCAAAAATAGTTGGCTTTCTCTAATGGGACTTTTGCTGGCTGGGAAGGTGATGTAGGGCACCTTCTCAGCAGGGTTTGAATTTTGAGTGCTAGGGAAAGAACAGCATGATTGGAAGAGAGGCACATTTCACTCAGATACACTCTGTTGTTTTTGTTTTACATTTAAATGAAACATTTGGGTCTACATAAAATTTGGATGACCCATTAAGGGCAATTTCCTCAGTGTGATTCAGGTTGAACTGAGGCCTCCTGGAGTATCCTGTTTGTGCTACTGATTGGTTAAGGGCTTTTCCAATGTGGGGTGAGCTCATCTCCCCTTGGAGAACTGAAGAGCAGAGCCTCTGAGGCCCCGCCAAAGTGAACTCTCTCAGCAAAATGTCTGATCCCCTGAGCTGAACCTCTTGAGTTCTCTTCTTCACTACACAGGAAGCAAAGAGATGTCAGCAGCCCTGTGTAGTGAAGAATTAACCTCCATCACAAGAGGTCTGACCTTTGTCCCCAGCTGCTGGGAGGTGATCTCTGTTGTCTTTCTTCTCCTGGGGCAGTAGATAGTCTGACAATGTGATGTAGAGTAGGGCAGGCCACGCCCTACCCAGAAAGACCAACCACAGAACTCAGGGCCGAGGCTTTGGGTCTCCCGGGATCAGGGGCCTGAACGCTGAGATGGACCACATGGGCAATTGATCAATCACGTCTATGTAATGGACCTCAGTAAAAACCAAACACCTGAGCTTCCCTGGTTGGCAATACTCTGTGCATAATGTCACATGTTGATGTCACAATGCCTCTGATATTTCACATTCATTTGCTCATACTAAGTCTGTGAAATCTGGTGTGTGTTTTGCGCTTACAGTACATCCCACTTTGGACTCGTCGCATTTCAAGTGCTCAGAAGCCACCTGTGGTTCCCATACTGGACAGTGTAACCCCAGATCTCATCTCTTCTTCCCTATCCAAGGACATCACTCATTCCCTGAATCTCCTCCACGGATCGGTTTTCATCTCTCACCTGGATCACTCCCTTTTTCATATAAACATGCTGTTAGTTTTCCCATTTTAAGATAGCCCTCTCATGACCCCACTTATTTTTCCATAAACCCTATTTTGACTGCTCTTTTTTAAAGCAAAATGACGTTGTTTTGCTACTTGTCTTGTTTACAATCATTGTTTACAATTTCTTTCCCACATTCTCCCCTGAATCCACTCCAAATCAGGCTTTATCTGCCAAAACTCTGACAAAACTCTCTTCATTCAATTTTCCAAATGACCACTGTATTAGCCAGTTCAATGCTAATTTCCAATTTTTTTGTCTTGCTTGATTTAGCTGACGGCACTCCATCTAAAAAGACTATTTAACTTGAGGATATCACACTCATGCTTTTCTTCCTACTGCGTTGGTCACTTTCCTTACCTGGTTCCCCTTCATCTTCTCAAACTGAATATTGAGTGTCCCAGGGCTCAGTATTTGGTCCTCTTCTCCAGCCTATTTATATCATTTTACTTGAAATTGAATTTCGTGGCTCTAAATATTATCCATATGGTCTCTACACACAAATGTATATCTCCAGTCCAGGGATTTTCCCTAAAGTTCACTCATGTTTTCACCTGCCTGCTTCTATTAGTTTCTTAGGGCTACCCTAGCAAATGACCGCAAACTGGGTGGCATAAAACTGAAATGTATTCTCTCACAGTTCAGAGGCCAGACATCTGAAATCAAGGTGTCAGCAGGGTTGGTTCCTTCTGGAGGCGTTGAGGGAGAAGCTATTCCATGTCTCTCCCAAGGCATCTGGTGGTTGCAGGCAATCCTTGTCATATCTTAGTTTATAGACACATCACTCCAATCTCTGCTTCTGTCCTCACATTGCATCCTCCCTTGTGTGTCCCTGTGTGTTCACATGGCCTTCTTATAAGGACAACGGTCATTGGACTTAGAACTCATCCTAAACCAGTATGATTAATCTAAATAATTAAACCTGCAAAGGTCCTATTTCCAAATTAGGCCATATTCTGAGGTTCTGAGTGGACATGATTTTGCTATTCAGCCCAGTATACTACTCGGCATTGTCATTTAATATCAAATGGGCATCTAATTTAAGAAGTCAAAAACTGAACTAACCTTGGCTAAGGTTAGTTAGATTAGATCCCTCCTCCACCCATACTCTTCTCCATCTCAGTTGATAAAAAATCCATTCTTCCATTGGAATCCTACCTTGACCATATATCCAAAATCTGTCCACTTGTTACCATTTCCACTGTTAACTGTGGTCCGGGCCAACAACACAGCTTGCCAGGATTATTGTAATAGCCTCTTAATAGGTCACTCTGCTTCTAATCTTGTCTCCCTGCAGTCTATTTTCAGAAGAACAGCTAGAGTGACCTTGTCAAAACCCAACTTAGGGCTTCCCTGGTGGCGCAGTGGTTGAGAGTCCGCCTGCCGATTCAGGGGACACGGGTTCATGCCCCGGTCCGGGAGGATCCCACATGCCGCGGAGCGGCTGGGCCCGTGAGCCATGGCCGCTGAGCCTGCGTGTCCGGAGCCTGTGCTCCGCAACGGGAAAGGCCACAATAGTGAGAGACCCGCGTACCACACACACACAAAAAAACCCAACTTAGATCATGAACCTTCCAATGGCTCCCATTTTATTCAGAGTAAATGTCAGAGTCCTTACAATGTCACACAAGAGACCACCTACATCTCTGACCACATCTCTGGTTAATCTCCCACATTCTCACTCTCCTCCAGCCATGGTGGACTTCATGCTGTTCCTTGAACACTCCAGGCACCCTCTGACCTCAGAGCCTTTGCACATGCTGTTCCCTTCACCTAGAATGTTCTTCCCCCAAATATCTACATGGCTTATTCATGGCCTCCTTTAAGCATCTTCTTCAAATGTCACCTCTTCAAATGAGTTCTACTCTGATCACCTTGTTTATAATTACAAACCCCCACCTCCCAGCCCTTGTCCCGACACTATTGGTTTCCATAACCCCACTCTTGTTTTTTCCCCATGGCCCTTACTACCTTCTAATACATCGTATAATATACTTATTAATTATGTTTTTTGTCTACTATCCCTACAAGTAAGATCCATGAGGGCAGGAAATATTGTCTGTTTTGTTTTCTGATGTATACCTAGAACACTGTCTCACATATTTGATGCTCAATATTTATTAAATAAATGAAAGAGAATAATTAGGTGAATGAGAAATGAATGAGGAACTACTTTCTAGGCACAGAAAAGATTAAAAGGAATCACAAAGTAGGGAATTCTACATTGTACTACATACAAATTTAAAACTTTATCATGTATAATAGAACACAAAGATAGGCTACTATGCTATATATTTTAGAAAAACCTCATATCTCTCCCAAAGTAAGACCTTTTAAAATTTTAGAATACATGAGTACTTATAATAAAAATTCAAACTTTAAGTCATCTTTTCCAATTCTAGAAAAAAAGAGTTGAGGTGATTATACTCCCTTTTGCTGAAGGCTGTCTACATAGCTTTATGCTTTCTCCACAGTACTGATATAAATTAGGATTTAGTTATGGGACATTTACACACTTTTAATTTTCTATCCATGCTTGGTTATCCAAATTCCTATTGGCCCTTTGATTTAATTTTTTATTTTAAACACTATTTTAAGCAGATGAAACCTAAAAATGTAGGAAAGACATTTTGAGACCCTAGGGGCAGGACAAGAATAAAGATGCAGATGTAAAGAATGGACTTGAGGACACCGGGAGGGGGAAGGGTAAGCTGAGACGAAGTGAGAGAGTGGCATGGACTTATATATACTACCAAATGTCAAATAGATAGCTAGTGGGAAGCAGCCGCATAGCACAGGGAGATCAGCTCGGTGCTTTGTGACCACCTAGAGAGGTGGGATAGGGAGGGTGGGAGGGAGACGAAAGAGAGAAGAGATATGGGGATATACGTATACGTATAGATGATTCACTCTGTTATAAAACAGAAACTAACACACCATTGTGAAGCAATTATACTCCAATAAAGATGTTAAAAAAAAAGACACTGGAATTAAAATAAGTTTTAAAAAAACCCACATGGAATTATCTTAATGATATTAAATGGCTTTACTATAAATAATCTTCTAATGAACTTATATAAAAAGCTTTTAGGTAATTAAGGCCAATTTTTTACACTTTTTTAATCAGAAAGGGTTTGGATTGAAGCTGAGAACAGACTAAAGAGATTGCTGGCTGATGCCCTGTGTTATTCCCTGTGCTAGGGCCCCATCCACAGCCAGAAGAGACTTTCTAGCCCACCCCTCAGTACGCAGGTGAGAAAACCAAAACTCAGGAGTTAAGTAAGTTCCATGCTGAGTAGCTAAAACCATGATTTTGGTTTGATTACAATAAAACTCCAGAGAGCACTTCTTTACTTCACCTATTTATTAATTGTTAGTGTTAATATTAAAAATATAGGAAGTTATGAGGAGTAAGGTATTAAAGTATTCTTTCTAAAGAAAGAATTCTCTCTAAAGAAAGTAACATTTTAAATTATCTAAATATTCTCTTTTTCTATGACATTTTACTGAGAAATATGCAAATACTTCTCAAATATGCAAATATTTGTCAAGTGCCTAAGACAAATATACAACTTAACAAATTGTGATGTAAACACCCATGAAATCACCATTAGGTCAAAAAACAGACTATTTCCAGTATCCAGAAGACCCCTGTGTGCCCCCTTCTCAACTGCAACCGCCTCTCTTCCTCCTTCCCCAGAGTAAGCACTATCCTGGCTTGAATAATAATCAATTCCTTACTTTGCTTTAGAGTTTCACCACCTAAACATGCACCCCTAAGACATACGTTTAATATTTATTTTCTGTTTATTCCTTCTGTTTTTTGTTGTTGCTGTTGTTTTTCTGTTTCTCTTTTTCTGCATTCTCTTGAGCTATTTGAATATTTTATAGTATTCCATTTTAATTTGTCTACTCTGATTTTTTCTATATTGCTTTGTATAGCTTTTAAGTGTTGCTTTAGGGCTTACAATATACATACTTAACTTTTGACAGTCTACTTAGAATTATTATTTTACCACTTCTTATGGAACGTAGAAATCTTACCATCTTCTGGGTTCCTTTGTCTCCCCCCCTTTACATTGGCACTTTATTACATATTATATCAACATACATTCACACCAATCAGACAATTTCATAATTTTTGCTTTCAAACTTCAAACACTTTTTAAAGAACTCAGTCTATTATGTATACGCAGTTAATTTTCATTTATGTTGCTCTTTCTTTTTCATATATTTATTTTATTTATTTATTTTTGGCTGTGTTGGGTCTTCGTTGCTGTGTGCGGGCTTTCTCTAGTTGCGGCAAGCGGGTGCTACTCTTCCCTGCGGTGCGCGGGCTTCTCGTTGCGGTGGCTTCTCTTGTTGCGGAGCACGGTCTCTAGGCACGTGGGCTTCAGGAGTTGTGGCTCGTGGCTCTGGAGCACAGGCTCAGTAGTTGTGGCACACAGGCTTAGTTGCTCCATGGCATGTGGGATCTTCCTGGACTAGGGTTCGAACCCGTGTCTCCTGCATTGGCAGGCAGATTCTTAACCACAGCGCCACCAGGGAAGCACTATGTTGCTCTTTTTAAAGTACTGAGTTCCAAGTTTCTTTCAGGTATCAGAGTCAGTTTGCCAGCAATAAATTCTCTTAATTTTCCTTCATCTGAGAATGTCTTTATTTCACCTTCATTTCTGGAGGACATTTTACCTACATATAGAATTCTAAGTTCTTTTCTTTCAGCATTTTCAAAATGTGATACTTCCTTTTAGCCGTCATGATTTCTGATGAGAAATCCACAGTCGTTCAAATTACTGTTCCTCCATACTTACTTAAGGCATCTTTTCTCTCTGTCCGCTTTCAACATTTTTTTTCATTGCCTTTAGTTTTTAGCAGTTTGATTATGACGCCTGAGCATAGACTTCATTGAATTTATCCTACTTGGAATTATGAGCTTCTTGAATCTATAGGTTTACGTCATTTGCTAAATTTGGAAAGTGTTCAGCCATGATTTTTTCAAACAACTTTTCTGCACCATACTCTCTCCTCTCCTTCTGGGACTCTGATGACATAAATGTTAGACCTTTCGGTATTGTCTCTGAGGACAGTCAAGTCCCTGAGGCTCTGTTCTTTTTCTTTTTCCTCTGTTGTACAGATAGATAATTTCTATCGATCTATCTTCAATTCCACTAACTTTTTTTTTTTCCCACTAACTTTTGGACTCGTTATTCTGTTGCCTCCGTTACATTATTAAGTCTATCCAGTGAGATTTTCTTTTATGGTTATTCTATTTTTCAGTTCTAAAATTTCCATTTAATTCTCTTTTTATATCTTCTATTTCATGAGTACTTGCCTTTATTGCTTGGAGCATTTTAAAGTCTGTCAGATAATTTCCACATCTGGGCCTTCTTGGCTTTGATGTCTACTCATCATTTTTTTCCCATCTGAGTTGAGATTTTCCTGATTCTTCATATGCTCAGTAATTTTGGATTATACACTGGATGTTTTAAATGTTGTGCTATGAGACTCTGGGTCTTTTCCAAATCCTGAGGATTATGTTATTTTTATTTCAGCAAACAATGATTGTGACGGAAAGTTCTTTTGGTTGTAGTTTCACGATCAGTTTTCCTTTCAAAGCCTTCGCTGTGCTGTTCAGATATGTTCTGTGTGCACCATGTAGCAGCCAGTCCAGGATCTGGATCAAGGTTTACTCTTTAGTTCAGTTCTCAAAGTCTTTGGTGGTGTTTAGGATTGGATCCACTTTCAGAGGTAAGCCTAGGATTTCATAAAGGACTTTTATGGACTTATGTTCCAAAATTCCTCTCTTTGCAATCTCCCTGGTACTTTTAAGTTCATTGGGCTTCCCCCTTACAGTCTTTAGGCCAGAAACCTGGGGCTTTACTCTGTTCTACCGTGCACTTGCCATGACTGTACCACATTTGGCACAGATGGGAGGGGAGTGGAAGGAGAGAAGGAATGAAGAAAACAACAGGGGCTTGAGTTTTCCCTTGCTTGACACCTCAGTTCCTGCACTTGGAGAGAAAGTTCTCTCTTCCTCAGAGTTTAGGTCCCTGGGCCTTTCACTGCTGCAGGATTGCTGGGGAACTGGGGAGAAAAAAAATGAAGAAAAGAGAAAAAAAACAAAAACAAACAAACAAACAAAACACCATGAGCTCCCCTATTCTTTCTGAGCATGAGAAACCCCCTTGCTTGCTCTTTGAGCTGAGCTAGAAGGCGTCTAGAGCTCTCTCTCTTTACGTCCTTCCAAGTTCAGGCTTACTTGAGTCCAAGGAGATACCAGGGTTAAAACAGCAAACTGACAGCCTATTCAGTGGTACTCTGAATCCTGGTCTTCTTTCCTGATCCTCCTACCACTATTTACTTTTGAGAATCACCAACTAGCTGTACCATGCATTCTGTCCAGGTTCCGTAGCTACATTTAGTGGAGGAACAGGATGGAATATGCTTATTTCACCTTACTCAGAACTACAATGAAATATTTTAATTGAAAAAGTATAAAACTAGAAACTTCACTTAATCAAAAAATAAGTAAGAAAAAGTATTAGAAATTCACCATTCTAATAGAACGATTGTGTACGTTTGGCATATACAACCTTTCAGATATTTTCTATGCAAATATATTAGTTTTAATACATAAAAATGTAATTGGTATAGATTAGTGGTAAAAGCATGAATGCTGCCCAGTTTGAATTTCTTCTCTACCATTTATAACTTGTGTGATCTTGAGCAAACTAGAAAATCTCTCATTATAAGATAATCATAAATAAATATTTGTAAAGTAGGAATGACATTACCTGTCTACATCACAGATTGTGAGGGTTACTTTAGTTAATATCTGTAAAGCATTCAGAATACTGCTTAACACATAATAAGTTCTATATAAGTGGGCATGCTTTTATGTGTGTTCTCTTTTTATTAAAAAAAAAAAAGATCACCCTCTAACTCATTCAACTAAGGCACATTGAGTACTGGTATGTTGCTGTCATTAAAAAGCCAGAGACACTTTATTGATGGTAATAGTGGTCTATGGTCATGGAAACAATGATGTGCTGGCCTATAATTATCAGTTCAGATTTTTACCCTGGCAGGATTCTAATAGGCAAAGGCGTGGAAAGAAAGTCAGACTCCTCCCTTGCCTCCAGCTGCATTCCCTGTGACTGAGTCTTCTGTGCAGAAAAAGAACTCTCTAAATAGCTGGGTTGGAGGAAACTCAGAAATGAGAATTGAGGATGCTCTGGAAGTCACGTACCATCCTCTAGTCCTGAATCAGAGAAGCTGGGGTGGAGATGTGACTGTCCTGAGGAAGACAGAGGGGGCAGCTGTGTGGCTCATTTTCTCATTTGTCTTTCAAAAAAGTCTATCTTTCTTCCCTTTTGGCCAGAGGATAAGGATGTTGATGGGTTTCAGAACACGCTCTTGCAGTATATGGTACCTTGGCATGTTGAATACTTCAAGCTGAAGGAATATAGAGAAGCAGCAGGTACAGGAAGGTCACTCTGATCTCCCCCATTCTCCCCTGAAGCAGGTCGTAGGACCCTCTTGTGAGAGATACCCTCCCTACCCCCAGTAAAAAGAAGCATCTTCATCTCCAAAGGCAGATGGAATCCCACAAACAGGCCTTGATAAGTTTCCCCCGGTTTATCACTCTAGCTTATACCTTTTGTTCTATCATGTTTTCCCATGACTTTCTACTCTTCATTAAACCTGGTATAAAAATGCTCAGGCTTGGGACTTTCCCGGTGGCGCAATGGTTAAGACTCCATGCTCCCAATGCAGGGGGCCCAAGTTCGACCCCTGGTCAGGGAACTAGATCCCACATGCCGCAGCTAAGAGTTCACATGCCACAACTAAGACCTGGTGCAACCATCCAAATAAATAAATATTTTTTTAAAAAGTGCTCAGGCTTAACCTTGTCTCCAGGTCTTCATTTCTTTATGAAGGCTCCTATGTCCCTTAAAACTTACATTAAATAAATTTGTACACTTTTCTCCTGTAAATCTGCCTTTGGCAGTTTAATTTTCAGGCCCAGCCAGGGACCCTAAGAGAGTCAAGGGAAAGTTTTTCTTCCTTTAAAATATTAAAAAGGAACTCTAATTGTAATTTTTGAAAAATTCTTTGGTGTAAAGCCAGTTATATTTGTGAGTTTCTATTTTATGAGCTTTACTAGCTCCTGAGGGAAATTCGTATTTCAGCATTGTGCAGTAATGATGTTCAGATCAATGCAGCAAAGTCAATAAGAAAATACCAAGAATAAGAAAACTCGTTCAATATGGCCATCTAAAATATTATTTATATGCATGTGTACACATACATTTAATAAATAATAGATATTATTACATAAAATACATTTAGGAAATATTTTTAGTTTTTTTTTTTTTTGCAGTACGCGGGCCTCTCACTGTTGTGGCCTCTCCCGTTGCATAGCACAGGCTCCGGACGTGCAGGCTCAGCAGCTATGGCTCACGGGCCCAGCTGCTCCGTGGCATGTGGGATCTTCCCGGACCGGGGCATGAACCCGTGTCCCCTGCATCGGCAGGCGGACTCTCAACCACTGCGCTACCAGGGAAGCCCTTTTTAGAGTTTTGATATTTAAGGGTTTGATTTTAGTAATTTGGAAATTTTACTTACGTGGCATGAATGCTTCATTTACTCGTGGTTCCAGATAAAGAAGATTTTACTCTACCGAAAATAAGTATTTCTATTGGTAATATTTTAAAAAGTGTCTTCTTTAAAAATATTAATACTATCATTTAAATTTCATGATCTAAAATTATTAAATAGTAATTCACATTATGCTAAATCTTAATATATTAAGACATTTAAACCAGCTGCATTCTGAAATGCTGTATACTGAAAAAACTCCTTTAAAAAAAAAGTTCACATATAAGCATTACAACGAATGAATGTTAGACAAATCCTCGAAAACTAAGAATGATTCTTAAAATTGATTATTCTTGACTATTCTTAAAGTTGACTATTCCTATGCTTTTCCTCTCTGATAAACCTTTTATGTAATTTCCCCCCATTACCAATACAAATAGCCAGAAGGCATTGAACATCGTGCTGTGCTTTACACACATTTTCTCATTTAATCCTCATCACAGACCCACCTACTATGCTGTCTTCTCTTTCTGAACAAGAAAACGGAAACTTAGAACTGTTCAGTAGCTTGCCCCAAGTCCCACAAGTCAAAGGAATCCAAGGTTTCAAACCCAGGTCTGTTGGAAGCCAAGAACCTTAGTAAATTACTGACTATGATGCAGAAATAAATAACCCATGGACATGTAAGGCAGATGTTCAATTTCTCCTGGGACAACTTCTTACTCTTACATTTAGTCCTTCCATCGCCATCTTCCCTACTTGATTTATAGAAGGGAGTTTTTCTTCAGGCAAAGAACACTTTCTTCTGACCTATGAAGGAGAAAAAGAATGGAAAGACAGCTCATGTTTTCCTTTGGGAAAGCAGTTATTTTTCAAAGCCCTTTATCAGTAGTTTCAACAAATGATGTCACGGTAGCCTGGTCTGGTATGTGGCAAGCACTCAGATATGTCCATCTGACATGACCTCTGGGAGAACAATGTCTCCATTTCTACTCTCTGAAGTGATTCCTCTTTTATGTGGGGCTGGTGTCATGCAAATTGGGGTATCTTCGATACTGTCATTTTACAGATGCACTGTACTTTTCGGCTGCTAATCTTAGATGTGGAAATGATGATCTCGAGCTTCATTTCCCCTCTGTTAGAGCCGAACCCTGTAATTTTGCTTGTCAGATTTGCAAATGAAGGTTATCTTATTACTGTTTAGCTTGGTTTAAACGTTATCACCGTGGGTGGTTATAGGCCTCCTGTCATGCTGATGAGAAGCGTGCCTCCCTGGCTATGTTCACCAAGGCCTCCTCCCTGGCTATGTTCACCAAGGCCTCCTCCCTGGCTATGTTCACCAAGGCCTCCTGCTTGAAGGGGAAGACGGTGTGGAAAAGGTGCTGGAAACCCATGGATGGGGTAGTTAAGGAAGAGGAAAGCCGGGTCCAGAGCACTCAGCTTGGAATGTCTCCACCTCCCTGGCTCTCGAGCTTTTAAACACCACAGAGTGATCCTTATCATGGTGCTTTACAGATTACAAAGCACTTGCACAAATTATCATCTTAATTCATATAATAAGCACAGTAGCCCTGCAAGGTAGGTTTCACTATCCTCATTTTCTACACTGGGAAACTGTTCTATTAAGTGGAAAATATTTGATTCAAATGGGGTTTTCCAACTGGAAATCCAGACCCAAGCACACGCCACCCTGCGTGAAGGATGGTGATGGAAACAGGTCCTTCCCTGCCCCCCACTGGCTGCTTCTCTAACTTCTTCAGCTCTTACAACCCCCTCACTCCAGCTTCAGTCCCCTGGTTCCTTGAACGCACCAGCTGCATTCTGGCCTCAGAACTTTCGTTCTTGCAGGAATCCTCCTGCAGATAGTAGCATAGCTCATTCTTTCACTTCCCTGGATCTCTGCTTAAATATTACCTCATCAGAGAGCCCCTCCCTGGAAACCCTACACATAATAGCGCCCTCATTACTCTCTGTCTCCTTTACCACAGTGTCTGGAGGTTGAGGTGGAGTGTGCCCCAGGCACGAACCAGCAATAATACAACTGACTCAAACTCAGTCTGCTTTTTTTTTAAAATTTATTTTTGGCTGCATCGGGTCTTCGTTGCTGCGCGCTGGCTTTCTCTAGTTACGGTGAGCAGGGTCTACTCTTTGCTGCGGTGCTCGTGCTTCTCATTGCGGTGGCTTCTCTTGTTGCAGAGCATGGGCTCTAAGCGCGCGGACTTCAGTAGTTGTAGCACGCGGGCTCAGTAGTTGTGGCGCACTGGCTTAGTTGCTCCACGGCATGTGGGATCTTCCCAGACCAGGGCTCGAACCCGTGTCCCCTGCATTGGCAGGTGGATTCTTAACTACTGTGCCACCAGCGAAGTCCCCAGTCTGCTTTTTATTATCACCATGCACCAGGATTACAAACAACATCAGTGATGGAATACTCTTGAGAAAATAAAAAGCAAAACTTTCCTTGGTCTAAGTTCTAGACAATTGCCACAATTACTTTTATAAAAATCTATAATGCACACTTGAAATTAGCACATTTTAATTACTTATTCTTTAACAAACATGGTGTTCTACTTTTTTTTTAATTGAAGTATAGTTGATTTACAATGTTGTGTTAATTTCTGCTGTACAGCAAAGTGACTCAGTTATACATATATATACATTCTTTTTCATATTCTTTTCCATTGTGCTTTATCACAAGATATTGAATATAGTTCCCTGTGCTCTACAGTAGGAACTTATTGTTTATCCATTCTATATATACTAGTTTGCATCCGCTAATCCCAAACTCCCACTCCATCCCTCCCCCACCCCCTTCCCCCTTGGCAACCACAAGTCTGTTCTCTACATATGTGAGTCTGTTTCTATTTTGTAGATAAGTTCATTTGCGTCATATTTTAGGTTCCACATATAAGTGATATCATACGGTATTTGTCTTTCCCTTTCTGACTTACTTGACTTAGTATGATAATCTCTATGTCCATCCATGTTATTGCAAATGGCATTATTTCATTTTTTATGGTTGAGTAGTATTCCATTGTACATATGCACCACATCTTCTTTACCCATTCATCTGTCAACGGACATTTAGGTTGTTTCCAGAAACAATGTGTTCTACTTGAAAGTGCTTGGACGTGGTATTCTACTTGGAATTTAGTTCAGAGAACTCTGAGCTATACAGTCGGCCCCTGACACAAGTAGACAGGACGATACATGTTGTTTGTAAGTAAATTTCTAATAGTTCAGAGCCACTGAGCTTGCTTTGGGTGGAGCTGGCCATCCCAACCGCTGTGTGGTATAGACAAATTCCTATGTAAGGATCAACTATGGGCAATGATAAATTAACAAACCTAGATATACTGTGTTGAACATGAGTATGCAGAAGAGATCTATTTTGAGGAAGCCACGGACAAATTTGCAGATGTCAAGGCTTAAAAACAAAAACCATAAATTTGTTTATTCACTCCTGTGACAGGCCAATATTTCCTCTTTTTCAAAAAAATTAATTAATAATAAAATAATTAATCCAATAATTAAAATTAATAATTTAAAAAGTTTAATCCATTTTCTCTTTTTATCTTTTAGTTATTTATCTTTATTTTACTTTTTATTATTTTTTCTTTTTTACTGGCATGATTATAAATGTAAAGTTTGATAAAACAAAAATTTCACTGTCTGCCCTTGTTTTCTGGCCATTATTAACATGTGTTTTGTATTAGTTATCTATTGCCATATAACGATATTACCACAAACTCAGCAGCCTTTAAGAACACACACTTATTATCTCGTCATGTCTGTGGGTCAGGAATGAGGGCATAGCTAGGCCGGGCTCTTCAATTCAGGGTCCCCCATGGCTACAATCTAGGTGTGAGCTGCGTTTAGGCTGGGCAAGGACCCATGCTCACGTGGTTGTTGGCAAGATTCAGTTCCTCGTGAGATGTTGGACAGAGGGCCTCAGTCTCTTGCTGGATGTTGGCCAGGCCAGAGGCTGCGTTCAACTCCTTGCCGCGTGGGCCTTCCCAAGCTAACCCTTACTTCCTCAAAGCCAACAAGTGAGGGAGCCTTGGAGCAGGATGGGTTACCATTTTATGTAATCTGTAATCCCATCCCATCACCTTTGCCTTATTCTATTGGTTAGCAGCAAGTCACAAGCCCCACCCAACTCAAGGAGAGGGGAGAACACAGAGATGAACACCAGAAGGTGGGCAGCAGGCATGTCCTCTTAGAGTGTGTCTGCCACATGTTTCATTTCATGATTATTAAGTATAACTTTTCCCATAATAATTTTGCCATATAAAGAAGGAGCATATTAAAAAATGATCTGCTCAGGATGTTAAGTGCACTAGGTACACCAGTACCCTGTACCTTACTTGATTTTCTTCATAGCATTTACTTGATTTATTGCATATTTTCATTGTTTTATACAACATTTAATATTATTTATATATTTTACTAATATGTAATAACAAATTTTATATTTAAGTATATATTTTATATAATATTATGTTATTTGTATTTCATATATTTATTTGTTCATTGTCAACTCCCATTTATAACCTTCTTGAGAGCAGAATTTTTTCTGTTTTGTTTACTATTCAGCATCTAGAGCACTGGCTGGTACACAGTAGGCACTCAACACAGATTTGATGTAATGAAATCTGAAATATGTGTAATGTTCAGAAGCATTAATTTTGATGAATATAGTTAATAATTTCCTCAGGAGTTTTCCAGTCTCAGATATTTCAATTAATTTTCACTGCTGTCATTGATATGTACTTGGCTTAGAAAAAGAGTTAACAGCATAAGGCTCAGATGAAGAGCAGTCCTCCCTGTGCCCCACCTTCTCCCCAAAGCAACTAATCAAGACTTTCAGTCCTTGCCCCTTGCTTCTACCTCCTCATTTCTAAGTAATTTGTTTGTATTTCTAAGCCCTGTACCTCATCAATGTGATACTAAAATAGCTGAATAAAAAATAAGGTTTTGGACAATGGCCCAGGATTCTTTGTTTCAGTAATACCAAATGACAGTTCATTGTAACAGGTCCATCTTCTAACTGTTCTACTTTCTGAACTTTGTCCTTTGTGGCAAGAGTCTTACACCTCTCAGGGAGAGAAAGTGAAGTTGACTTTCTGCAGATTTCTTTTGGGTAAAAATAGGGTTAAAGAACAACCCCAGAGGCTGACCAGGGTGATAATCTTAGTGGTGTATGACTCCTTCAGATACAAAGATAGAAAACTCTGCAGGAAAACAGAGTTTAGAGCAAAGGACTGCTGTCCTTAGAGAATGATGCTGCTTTGACCATAATCCCAGACTAAATAAATAAATAGATAAATAACTATCCCACAAAACTCTGGTTGGTCTCACGGGTTAGGGATCTGACTATGGCAAGAGAGAAGGACTTAAATTTTGTGAGACCTGAAAGAGAGATGTTCTGTGACCTTGGTCAAATGAGAGAAAATCAGAGGTATATATTAGTGATAGTGCAGAACTTGCCTGAATTCTATCAACTTTATATGTGTGTCGGGGAGAAGGAGGTGGGTAGGATGAGGTCGCAGCAAGAATTTGGTGACTTTGCCAAATATTACTGTGTATTCAAGTTGAATATAGACCCACAAATTATGGAGTCGTTACTCACAGGGCTCCCAAAGCCCTTATATCAATGGACATCTCCAAAGCATTTTAATACTTTCATAGTATATTAATTGTGTTCTCTAAAACTTAATAATAGCCTTATTTTTTTAAATCAAAGCCTTCAGCATAAATTTAAGTGCGTTTCATGCTTACATACGTCATGGCTGCCATTAGCCCAGGCTCCTTTCTGCAGGAGGCATTGTGTATTATTATTAAAACATCCAAAAGAAAAAAAAAAGATCTCTTGTGACAACTTTGGATTTTCTTTGCAAGGAAATACCTGTCTTGACCTCATAGAACATTTGGAACTATCTCCCTTATAAATAGAACTCTCACTATTTAGTACCATTCTTTTCCAAGGTCTCCATAGTCCTTAGTTCTAGGAAGAGCAGTATGAATATACTCATTCATTTGAAAAAGAAAGAGTCTACTCCTATTGCAGATCCAAGTACTCCACAAGGTCTGTCCTTGGTGCCTCACTTTAACCTTCTTAAAAGAAGGGACTAGCACTAGAACATTCATTCATTCATGCAAGTAAACATCCATATTCTAAAATTAAGGCTTCTG
This sequence comes from Grampus griseus, assembly GCF_964374135.1. Classification (NCBI taxonomy): domain Eukaryota; kingdom Metazoa; phylum Chordata; class Mammalia; order Artiodactyla; family Delphinidae; genus Grampus; species Grampus griseus. Next base: position 38,085,261 of record NC_139005.1, read on the forward strand.
GAAAAGACCTTTAAAGGGAACTGAATCACTTATCATAGGCCCTTTATTGTCCTTTGCCCTTCTCCTTCTTTCTGACTGGAACGTGAATGTGATGGCTGGAGCTCCAGCAGCTCACCTGTGACCACAAGCACATGATGACTAGGAGAAAGGATAGAAGAAGCAAGGATCCTGATAATATCATAGAGCCATCAGACCATCCCTGGAGGCCAACCTTAATCTCCTTGTTATGTAACAAAAATAAATAAACAAGCATTCATATTTTAAAAGCCACTATTGTCTGGGTTTTCTCTTATATACAGCCAAATTTAACCCCTAACTGAAAAGCACCCACTACTTTTTGGATTTTTTCAAGTCTTCAGATGCCAAAGGAGTTATCTCGTGGGCTGCACTCACTCTCTGTAATCTCAGAGAAAATTATCCCAGACCATGAGTGTGGCAAAATATCAAACTATTTGACTTTCTTATCCTTTCCATTGCTGTAACAATACGACCGCTTTCATAGACCTACAAGCTCAAAAATGAATTTTCCACTGTTGGTCCTTTCACTTAAGGTTAGAATGAGGAACACTGGACAGACCTTGTGGAATACTGTAGCTCAGGTCAAGAAAACTCTGAGAGAGTCTTATATATTTCTATAAATTGAAGAAATGTTATAACTGAAGTGCTCTCCTATGGTAGAGTACAGTGATGAAGAACCTGGCTGAAACCATATTGCTGGATTCAAATCCCAGTTCGACCACTGACTAGCTGTGTGATTTGGGCACAATATTTAACCTCTCTCAGCCTGAGCGTCCTCATCTATAAAATGGGGAGAGTAAGAGTCCCCACATCGTACAGCTGTATGAGGAATAAAAGGTACCAGGTACATAATTAGTGCTCAGTAATGGTTAATATTATTATCACAGTCTACCTTATATTATAATTATTTTTTACTGTGTTTTAATCCCTATAGTTTATAAGCTTTTTCAAAGCAAGGATGTGTCTTCTTTATTTTTGTGCCCTTCCCACCCATCCCAGAGAGAGGAAAGTGAGCGGCACATAGTAAATCTTTCGTACATGTTTAATGTTGGATTGAATAATTTGCTTTATTTTATTATCTAATAAATTCTTGATTCAGTTAAAAGGATGGCTGGAAAAAAAAAGCATTTTGGGACTGATAATATATATCTACACAGAGTAATAATATCTTACAAAAATCTACTATATATATGTGAAAAGAAAGCCATCGAATTTTAATAGTAGCGAGATTGTCTATTTTCTAGATTTTCTTCACTTGACATGTATAACATTTGTAATTAGAAAAATAGTTAATCTTAAAAAAACAATCTGCTTGGAGAAAGAGCAGAGTTTACAGTAGAAGAAAAAGTAATGAGATGCATATTAGTAAATTTGATTTCCCAATAATTTTAGTTTGTTATGCCTTCCAAAAAACACAATGGCCTAATAAAATTGAGTTTGAAAGTTCTCAATAGATTAACATATTCTGATAAATCTGTAAGAAGAAATGGAAGCACAATCTTTGGTCTAGAAAGTAAATATCCAGTCATCATCTGAGCAAGGAACACCATCTTTCACAAAGTAAACAGCATGCAGCTGTTTCCATCATGCTGACTGTAAGATTATCATACTCAGAATGGAAATTCCAGGAACCTACATTCTAATTAACATGGAAATGAAATCCACAAAATAAATAGGTATCCAAAGTGTATGCAGTCCCAGGGTACACGGAGACAGATGCATATTGATCTAATCTGGTTGTGTTAGAAACACAAGTGTGTGCCGGGGAATGTCACATGGAAAGTTGACATTTGATCCAACTAGGAGGGACAAAGTAAAAATGATGAAAGCAATTTCCTTTGTCCAGTTATATTAGGCATCCAAATAACAGACTACTCTTTGACCTTCCTAGGAAAGGTAAGGATGATTTCAAAGTGGTCATTAAGAGGGGTGGGATAGGGAGGATGGGAGGGAGGCTTGAGAGGGAGGGGATATGGGGACATGTGTAGGCATAGGGCTGATTTGTTTTGTTGTGCAACAGAAACTAACACAGTATTGTGAAGCAATTATACTCCATTAAAGATCCACTAAAAAAAAAGTAAAATAAAAAAGGTCATTAAATATATAACCAGCCTACTCTTGGAATTGCTTAATACATAGGATTTAGGGAAATGCATTCTACACTGAAAGTCAGCCAAGACGGAATCTGCAAGAATTTCTCAAATGTATTCTTATTATTTTTATTTATCAATTTTTAATTTGGAGAAAGAAGGACAGGTAAGAGCATCAGACCAAACTGAATATGGGGTCTATTAAACAAAATTAAGAGGTCACGTTCTGCTTCTTACTAATGTGTGGTGTAACTGCTAAAGAAAGATTTTTTAAAAATAGCTCTTCTGGGTGCTTCTCCAAGGTCCCTCTTGAAATAGTCGAGAACATCCTTGGCATTTGGAAAGGTACATGATTTCTTTAATTAGCCTGGTGACTTGTAGGACTAGAGTTTAAGGGCCCCCTTGATTCTGCCCTAGGTTATAATTCCCAGCTACTGCTACTTATAGCAATGGACAAGCTGCTATTTCATCCACCAGCCCATGCTTGCAAGTGTGTGGAAGTTAAATGAAATCTCTTTTCTTACCCATTAAATTCCAAGTTGCCATGATAAAAACTGATATAAACAATGAATTAATAAGACAGATTTTAAAGCTATTTTCCCCTGATACATACATCTTTTTTGCTCCCATCCTCTCATTCAGATTCAGATTCAGCCAACATTTATTAAGCATTTATCATGTGCTGAGTTCCATGCTGGGGATTCCATGAAATCCTTACCTGGCCTTACAGTTAGAGGAAAGCTGAAGACATACCCTGAATTAGGTGTTGTGACTCAAAATCATGGGTCCCTCTAAGTGTCAGTGAATTATTATCCTGGGGTGTAACTTAAGTAATACAAGAAATATTTGAAGTTATATTTTAGTATTATTATCATGATTGTTATTATTATAGAAATAATGTGTATGTGTACATGATTTTAAAAATTCAAACAAAACAGAGTGGTATAAATGAAAAGTAAAAGTTGTCCATCCCTCTCTTCCCCTACTCCCAGTTTTTTTCCACTGAAATATAGTACTTTGTAAAAATGACTATAATACTATGCAGTTCCTCCTGTCAAGAGATAGGATTCCTTTGAATGTGGGATGGCCTTGAAACTTACTTTAATAGAACATTGTGGAAGCGGCAGTGTATGAGTTCCAAACCTAGGCTTCAAAAGGACTTGGAGCTTTCTATTCTGAAAACTACAAGACACTGATGAAAGAAATCAAAGAAGACACAAATAAAAGGAAATGTTAATGTTCATGGATTGGAAGAATTAATATTGTTAAAATGTCAATACTACCAAAAGCCATCTATAGGTTCAACATAATCTCTATCAAGATTCCAATGGCATTTTTTACAGAAATAGAAAAAAACACTCCTAAAATTTATGTGGAATCACTAAAGACCCTGAATAGCCAAAGATATCCTAAGAAAGAAGAACAAATCAGGAGGCATCACACTTCTGATTTCAAGCTATATTATAAGGCTATAGTAACTAAAACAGTATGGTACCAGCATAAAAACAGACAAATGGATCAGTGAAACAGAATTGAGAGCCCAGAAATAAAACCAAGTACACACAGTCAACTAATATTTGACAAAGGAGCAAAGAATACTCAATGGAGAAAAAGACAGTCTCTTCAATAAACAGTGCTGGGAAAACTGTATATTCACATGTAAAAAAATGAAACTTGACCCCTATCTTACACAACTCACAAAAATTAACTAGGAATGGATTGCAGCTTTAAATGCGAGGCCTGAAACATGAGGAAAACATAGGAAAAAGACTCCTTGATGTTGGTCTTGGTAATGATTTATTGGAAATCACATCTAAAGCCCAAGCAACAAAATAGAAAATAAACAAGTGGGGCTACATAAACCTAAAAAATTTCTGCACAGCAAAAGAAACCAACAACAAAGTGAAAAGATAACCTACAGAATGGGAAAAATTATTTGCAAATTACACCTCTGATAAGGAATTAATATCCAAAATATATAAAGAATTTATACAACTCAATAGCAAAAAAAAAAAAATTCAATTTAAAAATTGACAAAGAGGACTTACCTGGTGGCACAGTGGTTAAGAATCCATCTACCAATGCAGGGTATACAGGTTTGAGCCCTGGTCTGGGAAGATCCCACATGCTGAGGAGCAACTAAGCCTGTGCACCACAACTACTGAGCCTGTGCTCTAGAGCCTGTGAGCCACACTACTGAGCCCACGTGCCACAACTACTGAAGCCTGTGTGTCTAGAGCCCATGCTCTGCAGCAAGAGAAACCACTGAAGTGAGAAGCCCATGCACCATAACCAAGAGTAGCCCCTGCTCGCTGCAACTAGAGAAAGCCCGCATGCAGCAACGAAGAACTAATGCAGCCAAATAAATAAATTAACTGAATTAATTAATTTTAAAAAATTGACAAAGAAACCAAATAGACATTTTTCCAAAGAAGAAATACAAAAGACCAACAAGTACATGAAAAGATAGGCAACATCATCAGTCATTAGGGATATACAATTAAAACCACATGAGATATCACCTCACATCTGTTAGAATGGCAGTCATCAAAGAGATAAGAGATACCAGATCCTGGTGTGGATGTGGAGAAAAGGGAAGACTGTTGGTGGAATTGTAAATTGGTACAGCCACTATGGAAAACAGTGTGGAAGTTCCTCAAAAAGTTAAAAATAGAAATACTATATGATCCAGCAATTCCACTTCTGGGAATATATCCAAAGGGAATGAGAACACTAACTTGAAAAGATATATGCACCTGTGTGCTCATAGCAGCATTATTTACAATAGCCAAGACATGGAAACAATCTAAGTGTCCATTATGGATAAATGAATAAAGAAGTTGGGAGATATATATATGTGTGTGTGTGTGTGTGTGTGTGTGTGTGTGTGTGTGTGTATTTCCTATATCCCCATATATATAATGGAACATTACTCAGCCATTATAAAAACAAGGAAATTCTACCATTTGCAGCAACATGGATGGACCTTGAAGGCATTACACTAGGTGAAATAAGTGAGAAAAAGACAAATACTGTATGATATATGTGGAATCTAATTTTTAAATAAAAGTCAAACTTAGAAAAAGAAAACAGATTTGTGGTTACCAGAGTCAGAGGTCAGGGGTGGGGAGTTGGAGGAAACTGGTCGAAAGGTACAAACTTCCAATTATAATTTAAATAAGTCCTAGGGATGTAATGTACAACATGATGGCTATGGTTAACACTGCTGTATGGTATATAGGAAAATTGTGGAGAGTAGACCCTAAGAGCTCTCATCACAAGGAGAAATTTTTTTTCTTTGCTTTTTATTGTACCTATATGAAATGGCAGATGTTAATTAAACCTATTGTGACAATCATTTTACAATATATGTAAATCAATCCCTCACGCTGTACATCTTAAACTTATACAGTGACATATGCCAGTTATTTCTCAATAAAATTGGGGCAGGGGAGGGAAAGATGCCTTGCAGCTTCCTATATTTTTCTCTTGAAACCATGCAGTCACCAGATGACCATGCCTGGGAGAACATGCTGGAAGATGAGAACCCACGTACAGTAGAGAAGGGCCATCTCAACTGAGGCCCCCCAACCAGCCAATTCCCAGCCAACCTGACCAGAACTACCTAGATGAACCCAATCCAAATTGCCAAACTGCAGAGTCATGAGCTAAAAAACAGCTGTTATTTTAAGTAACTAAGTTTTGTGGTAACTTTTTATGCAGCTAAAGCCACATGGTACAAGAAGTAATCATTTCTAACATCTGCAGACTATAAGGACACAGGAACACCTAAAAACCCATGGAATAATGAAGTGGTAATGGAAGGAAGTAGAAGTGGGAGCCCAGTAGGACCCTGGGGTAGGTAGCATTGTGCAACTGTCATGAGGGAAATACAAGGGAAATGGGGAGAGCAGAGACAGAACAAAGTAAGGAAGGGGTTTTGACCTTGTACGAATATGTAAATTCAAGCATGCATCCTTAAGTACTCCTCAGGCACAGTGCCTACTCACCCATGTGTTTGCTGTCAGGTTAAGCAGATTCTTGTTTCCTCACCTTCTCCACTTGATAGAAATGCTGTGTGGATCAGTCTATGGTTTGGGAATCAGCAGAGAGAATTCTGGTGATGGTGTGATGGTGTTTATAGATTGACTCAGCTCCGAGCAGGAGAAAAAAAGGGGTTGTCAACATCTTGGTGTGACAAGAGCAGATTGGAGGCAGTCTCTGCAGACACCCAGTAACTGAGGCCAGCTGGCCTGGGATAAGGAAATCCACATTCTATACTCAGAAGATAGGCCTTCAGAAGAAAGGGTCTGACCACAATATTGCCTCAAGTGGAAGAAAAAATATCTCTGTGAGTGGCAAGATTTACAAGGCTACAAATAATGCCATTCTTAAAACCAGTCCTTTGTATGTAAAGTGGTTTTTTCTTTATCTGGAAGCTTTCAGGATATTCTCTCTATCCCTGGGCTTTTGAAATTTCACAAGGATGTGGCTTCATGGTGGACATATTTTTCATTCATTGAGCTGAGCAATCAGATCAACTTTTCAATCTGGAGACACATGCTTTAGTTTGGAAATTTTTCTTCTATTGTTTCTTTGATAGATTTCTCCCCACTATTTTCTCTGTTCTCTCTTTGGAACTCCCATTTCCTCTTCCTCCTGCATTCACATTCAATTTCTATCAGCTATATCATCAATTTACAGTTTTCAAGGTTTAGATTAAAACATTTACACTTTGTTCTCTAAACATACTTTGTCTATAGGTTGGTTCTGAAAACGGAACACATCACTCACAATACATGAGTATATGATCATTATTCACTGAAGAATCAAGTAATGTGATTTGATTCATTAAAAAACAAAAAGGAAATATAATTCCTCTGTCAGTACACTTCTGCAACTTCAAGGAGAATGTAAAGGGTCTATTTTTCTTATGTTGCATGAGCTGCTCAAAACACTACCATATTTAATTTGATTCATATATGGACTAACATTTTCTTCTAAGCTTTATGTTTTTCTTAGAGCTTCTACTTGAGTTTGCTGGAGGAATAGAGGGAGTTTCTATTCTTCTAAGGGAATGTTTGCTAGAAAATGGGAATTAAAATATTAATAACCTTTAAAAATCTTGAGAATTAATAACCTTAAAAAATTATTGACAATTTTCCCTATTTGCCTGTCATGTTGCTCATTGCAGTTAGACGATTATTTGGGTAGAAATGTGACCTGATAATACCCAAATCTGTGTTTAACTCTGGGAAATATAAACTGTCAAGTTCAGATGTCCTTAAAACTTCAGGAGGAGTGCTGTAAGGCAGAATGTCTTTGAGAATCAATCTCTTTTTTTATGTGAAGCATACAAAATATTGAAAACATAAAAAAAGGGACAGTGTTGGGATAAGCTACAAGGATGTATTTTTCTGTGAGCATACCTGTTGTACATACATGGCAGAAATTATCCCCAAACATTGCCGGTATCTTTTTTTTTTTTAATGTATATATTTTGGCTGCACTGGATCTCTGTTGTGGCGTGCTGGCTTTTCCTTGCAGGCTTCTCTCTAGCTGCGGTGGGCAGGTTTAGTTGCCCTGCGGCATGTGGGATCTTAGTTCCCGAACCAGGGATAGAACCCGCGTCCCCGGCTTTGGAAGGTGGATTCTCAACCACTGGACCACCAGGGAAGTCCCGCCAGTAACTTCTTGATGTCAACTCAATCGGTACTAATCTTTAGAAAAGTTGAACTAGAAGGATTTAAGTAACACATCAACTGCTATCGTGATTAAGGAGGAAAGGGGAAACTAGCCTACTATACATTGTGTATTGTCCTGATGCCTTTGTATGCAAATACTGTTTAATAGAACATAGGTTATCACATACAATTATTTATATTATATTATTATATTATTTTATATTTAAAATATTATTACAGAATATATTTGTTTAAGGCCAGCAGAGTTGGTCCACCTTGCCTGGGAGTTAAGATCGCCCTCTCCTCAGCTTCTTTTTTTTAGCGATCCTGCCATCTGACCCTCTTCCTGGTATGAACCTATAGTGTAAGCCCTGACAGTTGTTGGTTTTTTTTCCTTTTTTGTAATGCAAGTGCCTGAATTAAACTTTTGTGAAAGCCATCACTTCAAAGCCGGCTATCTCAAATAAACACATCGCCAGCCACCGGCTAGATAAAGAGCCAGGTGGCCTCCGCTGGGAGGTTCCTTTGTTTTAGAGATCTTGGTTGATTTCAATAAGTGACCTTTTAGGCTACTTGTTTTCTCTTCCTGTGCTTTAAATCCGGCACTTAATGTTTTAAATTCACCAATAAAGAGTGAGTTTGCAAAACCCTAGGCCCCCATCCTCGACCCCAATAAAAACAGAACCCCAGGCCCACATGCGTGCTCTCCCTACCCACAACCTCACTGTATGACCCCAGGTGTGCTGGGTAATTTCCAGGTCTTGGAAGTAATAAACCTTTATTCTTTCAAAGTTTCCTGATAATTATTGCTGAAGGGCATCTTGCAATCATAATAAGAACCACAAGGCTGGTCCAGCCACAACACCGATTTTTGGTAGGCTGAGATGGGCACAAAACAGAGCCACGTTATGTAGCCCTGCTCCCCATCCTGTCTCCCAGTTCCTCCCACTGTTCTTAGTATTGGTCCTTCCATCCAGCTTCTCCCTCAGCTCAGATTCTTAGACCCCGAAATCTGCCTTAATTCATCTCTCTCAAAAACTTCTAGCGCTGCTCTTGAGTCTGGTAATATTTAATGTCAGCTTTCCTCTTGAATAAATGAATGTTTTCTAAGGAGTCCAAATTCTTCTGACTTGAATCCCAGAATATTAGAGCCAGAAGGGACCTCAAAGTCAACTAGACCATTGGTTCTAGCCTGTGGCATTTGAACTCACAGAGACTGGAGTTACTGCAAGTCTTGGGACCAATATACATTTACAGGTTTTTTTTTCTTTCACTTAGCAACAAAATTGACACTATCGTCACGTGGTATCCATAACTTTTTGAACTGAAGAAGAGTTTTCATATTGTAAAAATCTGAAAACCACTGATTTACACCATTTACAAATGAAAAGGAAAACAAAAACAAGATGCCCAGAAAATGCTTTGATTTGCCCAATGTCACAGAGTGAGTTAGGATCATGTTGGATTCCCACCTATCAACCCATTGTTCTTTCAAGTACCCCAACCCCCCAGATATCACAATTCTCACAATTTCATAACAGCTCCCACAGGCTCTATTGCCAGGGGCAATAAAGGGTCCCCATCTGGCCCAGGCTGAATTGTGAGGGAGCAACTTTTCCCTCCAAAGCTTTATTGAAAAGTATTGCCAGGATATAATAAGCAAATAAACAAATATCCTTAGAGAGTATGCTAGTATTTTAAAGAATTGCTCCATCTTTTTTCAGCTAATCTTATCTTGCTACCGCCCCTGCCACAGATGAGTGAGAAGCCCTAGATCCCAGAGGAAACCTAATCCTTCCCTGGGATTCCAGAAGCTCTCTAGATCTTAAAATGAGTTCTTTATACGTAGGTTGATTTGACTGGAGTTTGGGGGAATAAATTCAGATCTCATGAATAAAAACCTCAGAGCCCTCACAGCCTGAGATACGGTGATTACCCACGACGCCTCATGGCTGAGGCTGCCTCATCAGGAAGATGAAGGACAAGAGGATTTTCGCTGGAACCAGAACTGCCCAACATGCTTCAGCATGCTTCAGTGCTGATGATGGGCACTGGTTGGGAATTGAAATCATCTCTTATAAGAGTCTCAGGACACACCCGACTCCATGATACACAACTCTGTAGAGACCTCATCTTAGTCCCAAATATTTCTGAATTTTTTTCCTGTTCAGAAGGATCCTCTCTCTAAGTACTTGAGAATAGGAAAGAAGATTTTGTATAATCGCTCTGGTATCCTTCGTTTCAGCAAAAAAAAAAAAAATAATAATAATATTTGATTTTGAGATCTCTGTCCTATAAGGCACTTGACGTGAAACCTCTAGTTCTGAGGCAATTCAGAAAAAGAAAAAAGTTGACTGTGGTGTTGAAATCTATTTATCTTTTTTGATTCTCAAGGGCAAGAAACAAAAATAATAATAAATAATAATAGGTTTCCAGTGTGGTGACAGAAAGAAAATATTGGTAAAATCCCATGGTGGAAATAAAGAAGAAAAGAGAAGACAAAGCAAGATTACTGTTTGAGAAAGATGCGGGGTGGGGGGGTGGGGGGGGGCGTGGAGATATAAAACCAGGAAGGAAAACAGGTGATTGTTAGTGATAACCAAGATTCTTAAAAGATAAAAGATACTGATTCCTCTACGTAAGTAGAGGTAACACACAAAACAAACAAACAAAAAACCAAGGGATGAAAACTTGTTGACTCTTTGACCGGAAATCTCAGGGATACAACATTGTAGTTAAATTCTGACTTTGGCTTAAAAAAAAATCAGAAAAAGGGATTTGGGGAAATAAGCAAGGAAAATTGTGTGAAATGAGTTGTTGCTAAAATAAAAGTCAGTATATGAGAAACTGTGTGATATCTTTCAACCACTGTCTCTATAATGCACATTCTAAGTTGTTAAGAGAATTAATGAACAGATTTAGAGAAATTCTAATCATTACATTAGGGATCACTTTGGAGGCGGTATTTCAGAGAGCTGTCAAAGTAAGAACAGTTCTTTAAGATATTAGAGGGAAAAATAAGAAAAAATGAGCACACGTGGACCTAATTTTCTTCTTTTCACTCTCCTTCCTAAGAAAGACCTCCCTGGAGGGCATTTTGTAAGTGAAATAAGCCACAAAAGTATTTTTGTGATGACTGCTTTAAATCTTTGTCAGACAATTCAACATCTCCGTTATCTTGGTGTTGGTATCTATTGAGTGTCTTTTTTTCGTTTAGTTTGAGCTCTTCCTTGTTCTTGGTGTGATGAGCGGTTTTTTAAATTGAATCCAGGACATGTGGGGCATTCTGTTAGGAGGCTCTGATCTTATTAAACCTTCGTTGTCTCTGGCTTCCTCTGATACTACTTTGGCAGGGAAGAAGCAGGGACCACCTCATCATTGCCAAGTCGGGGTCGAAACACTGGTTTCCCATTTGGCCTTTGTTGACACCCAGAGCGGGGCTCCTCTTTACTGTTGGGTGTGGGTGGGAGTTTGGCTCTGCGCTAGGCCAATAGGGATGGTACCTCTCTGGGTGGGCAGAACAGGGGTCTTCATTATTGCTCCTCTCACAGCCTCACTGACTTGATGGTGGAGATGTGAGAGGGCCTTGGGGAAAATCCTGACACCCCATTAGGCCTCCTTTGACACTCTCCCAGGGGGCATGGGGAGGGGTGCCCCATCCTTGCCAGATGGCTCTCTGCTGATCTCCACTGATAGCACAGGAGGAGGCCTCACTACCTCCCTGGGATGAAGAGATGAACGTCCTGGCTCTCTGTTTTGCCTTTTCTGACACCATCCTGGCAGAGAGACTGGGGCTTCTGGTGAAAGCCACACAAGGGTGGATATCTAGGCTCCCCACTGGCAGGGGTAGAAGTGGGACCACAGATCTGCTGCAGTGTTTGGCTGGAGAAGAGCGGTTACTGTCGAAGAGGTTTCTGTCTTGCTAGGCTGCTCCTTTGACTGGAGAGAGCAGACATCTGCTGGGGCTTCTTTTGTCCACATTCACTGGCATTTCCAAGTTGCCAGTTTCTTCAGCTACACGTCAGGGATACGTGAGGCAAAAAAAAAAAAAAAAAAAATGCAGGCAACTCACCACCATACTGTTCCTTGGATTCCAAGGTCCCTGGTCAGTCTGCTTTCCCCTCTGCACCTCTCAGGGCCTTTCTGTGTTTGGTTTATAGACTGTACAGGGTTTTCAGTTGTACTCAGCCGGAGGAACAGGGGAAGGCACATCTACCTATTCCACCTTCTGGAACCAGACTGCCAGGGTTTAAAATCCCAGCCCTTACACTTAATAAATGTGTTGTATTTGGGAAATTACTTAATCTCTCTGTGCCTAAACTTCCCCACTGTAAATGCCAATAATAACAGCTTCTTCTTCACAGGGTTGCTGTGAGAATTAAAATAGTGACTATATCTGAAACACTTGGACAATTGCCCGGCACAAAATAAGCTCTATTTAAGTATTAGATATTACGCTTTTAAGCTAAAGTACTTCATTTTTCTCCTCAATAAGTAGTAAAGCATCGTTATCTCCATTTATAAATAAAGAAACAGAAGTTCTGAGGCATGCAGTGACCTGCCCAAGGTCACAGAGCCAGCCTCAGCCCCAGGTCTTCTAACACCAAGTCCAAGGCTCCTGCCATCATGTCAGCACTGAGCCGAGGCTGGGTTAGGAGTGTAAGGAGAAGGTCAGCATTTGTGCTCAGACACCAGGACAGGCAGGCAAGTACAGAAACCACACCAGAGCTGGAGGGTGGCGGGAGGATGGGAACAGGAGGGCGAGAGGGACAGGAAAGACTATGGTTGTTGGGCTAAGTCTATGTCAAGAAACTGGTGTTGAAGAAACCACCAAGGTAATTTCCAGTGAGAGACTTCTACCCCAGAGAGTATTTCATCAACATCACCTGTTGGCAGGGCAGGGAAGGGCAGTGTTCCCTAAGAGCTCACCACTCCCACTCCAGGGCAGTCAAACGATCTTCAGGGAGAGTCTAGTTCCAAGAAAGTGGAGGCTGTGCCTTCTTCAGTTCAGTGTCCTCAGGTCTCCCTCCTTAAGGATCCTCACCGTCACCCCTGCCCAGCCCGCTGTCTTTATACTTCTCAGCCTGTCCAAGTTCAGCTGGAACCTCTGTGCTTGTATCAGGAGCCACCAAACCTTTCTGGAGACACCACCCAAGACTGAGCTATCTCCTTCCGAAACCCTGAGCAGTAACTATTTCTGCCACATGTTTTGGGATGTGTCTAATTAAGTACCACATACTATCTAGTCTTATATTTTTCCTGATACTTTTCACATGTCTGAGTTTTGTGGAACCAGCAAGACTGTGATTCTTGAGGGCAGAGGTTGCATCACAGAGGTTTTGTGGTATGACTCACGGCCTTTGACATAGAACATGGTACTCTGTAGTGAGTCAATGAATACTCACTAACTTTGAAAGAAAAGGTCACAGACAAGCAGAGCTGCCCCTATTTCGATATTTGGGGGTCCCAGGCTTTTTTTTTGCAAGACCCTAACTAAATACTGTGATTAACAAATATTTTATAAAATATGTGGGCCCCTGGAAAGTATAGTGATTTACTGATGAAGATTCAGAATAGTGGGTAGAAAGAGGTGGAAGAGATACTTTGATATGTATTTATTGTCCAGTCCTGGCAAATGTCCAAGGGCCATCTTTTTCTGTTTAGGTCCAGGATTCATCTCTTCATGTTCTTTATCATTGAATGTGCCATTCTTGGATAATTTCATATTTTCCACCCCCCACAAAGGAGTAGCGTGCTATCATTACTCACAATGTCATGACTCTGTGAAACAAGTTTATATTGAAGCCTTGCAGATCTCCTCATCTCTGCATTTATTTAATGCCGGTTGTATCATTTATGTATGACACTAGATCATCCATCGTGTGGCCTGTGAGTATCCGTTTCCAAGGACTCTCTCAAAGTAATGACTGTGCTTCATTGATGATAAGCACAAATGCATGTCTCACCCAGAGGATGCCAGAGAATGTGAATAATAATCCGTCTGGGGGTCATAAAGTTTACAGTTTGGATTTTTTTTTAAACTAATGTTGAATTGTACAGTAGAGTTTGGAATTTTATAGGCTAGAGGTAGAGCAACTTGTCTTCCAACTCTGTCTTCTCTTTCACTGCATTCTCAGAACGTGATCTCTTTCCCTGCTGACCACACCCCTACTTCCACCCATCCCCACCAGCCAGGACTGTAGGAGAGGAGTCTGTGAGCAGAGTTAGTAAAACCAGCACATTCTGCAAGAGATATTCTTCCATTACCCCAGGGGAGCATGAAGTCATCATATCCACTGGGGGCAAAGGAGAATCCGGATCAGAAGGGCCCATCAGCGTGCTAAAGCAATGGTCTGAAAACCCTTGGAGGAGATAGGCTTGACCACCTCTGCGGCCTGCCCAACTGGGCAAGGAACTTACAGAGGCGTGGGGTAACCCCTGGGTGCCAGCAGTGAAGGGTTTACAGGGTAAGGGATGCCCGCAGCCTCCCGCTGCCCTTGGGCGTTGATCAGAGGAGGCCACAGAACAGGGGCAGGCAAATGACGATGCTGCATGAGCTCAAGTCCAAAGCTGGGGATGGGGGGTGTTCTGTCCTGTCATCCCAGAATTCTGAGTAGCTGTGTCCAGTGTGAGTGAATCACCTCAAATCAGAGTGTCAGACCCTTTCGGCGGTCACAATCTCATTAAAAAAATACTGGCCAGTAGAAATTTGTACAGAAAAAAATACTGCGCTGTACAGCTCACAAGCCCGCCCTCCTGGAAGCAGTCCAGGTCACAGGCCGGGACTATGACCCCAAGAGCATGAGTCCTGGAGCTTCTTGGGACTAGTAGAGACTTCACCTGCAGAGTCAAGGGTCAAAGAGTGCCTCGGAGGATGGAAATAGGAACCAAGACTCACAGGGCTTTGTCCAGGTTGGGGGTGTTCCACCCAGGTGGCACTGCCAGCCCTGGTGGGTCCCAGGCACCCCAAGAAACTTCTTAAAAATTAAGGAAAGCACTGAACTCCTGAGATGGGCCCAGGGCAGCAGCCTACTTCCTCAGGTCTACAGGTCTTCCTGAAGATGAACCTTTCCGTGCTTCTGTCAATCCCAAGACCAGCAGCCTGTGTGACGAGGGGGCTCACCTTGTTTAGTTCTTTGAAAAGAACAATTATTGTGAACTAGTTCACAGGACAACCTACCAAAAAAAAAAAAAAAAATTCCTTTTTTTTTCCATGTTAATAAGTGTTAAACAGCAAATAAGTTTTTCTTTTTTTCCTCGTGTGGCACTTCCCATTATACCTGGCATTTTGAGCCACATACACGTGCTGGATTCTGCAAAAACTGAGAGGTAGAGGCTAGAGGGTGAGGAGGGGAGAGACATTTTATGCGTCATGAAAATATAAATTTTTAAAAATCGCTAAAAATATCTCACTAAATTATATCATTGGTAGCATCCATTAAAACATCCCATCAAAAAAATCACTGATAGGATCCATGATTTGTTATTAAATCTCATTGGTCACTAGTTGGTTGTCTCTCTGTCACCATCACCTTCACTGCTCAGACTACAACCACCCGTACTTCTTAGTTTCACTCCAAAGAATGTTGTCAATATGCGAATTTCTGGTTACCCTGAAATCGGATAAAGCAATGGGCATGCCGGTAAATACAGAACAAAGTATTCGTTTTTAGCTTAAAACAATCTTTGAAGGCCTTGGTTGACCAGTAACTGGCCTTTACTCCTATTCGCCTTTGTTTTCCTTTCTAAATAGACTGTGCTGGGGCTTCCCCCATTTAGAAATGAGAATTCCTAACTCTTATGTCAGTTCAGGCACAGTTTCTACCACTAACCTCACAATATACAGACAGGACTGGTATTTATATAATAGAAATAAACTCGTATAAACTAATGTTTACTGTGAGCCCCCTGCTCTGCTGGGTGGTTCTCTCCTGTTATTGCATTTAATCAATTGAGCAACTAATGTTTATCCACTATTTGGTGTTTCTTTTAAATGCAGTGGGTCTCAAATGTCAGTGGACACTGGTATCACCAGGAGAGGACGTGTTAAGACACAGACGACTGGACCCACTCCCAGAGTTTCTGATTGAACAGGCGGGGAGTGAAGGGTGAGAATTTGCATTTCTAACAAATTCCCTGATGCTGCTGGTCTAGGGACCCCACTTTGAGAATCCCTGGCAGAGTAGTTAAAAACAGTGACTTTGTTATCACACCGACCTGAATTTGAGGCCTTTAACTTTTTTTTTTTTTTTTGGCTGTGCAGCGTGGCTTGTAGGATCTTAGTTCCCTGACCAGGGATAGAACCCCAGCCCTGGGCAGTGAAAACACAGAGCCCTAACAACTGGACTGCCAGGGAATTCCCGAGTCCTTTAACTTGAGTAAGTTATATAACCTTTTTTGGCACAGTTTCCTCATCTGTAAAATTATACCTTCATCATTAGACTATTTGAGGGATTAAATGAGATAATATACATGTAGTGTTTAGCATGGTGTCTTGTATGAGTTAGAGCTCAGTAAATGTTAGCTGTTACCATTGTAGCAGTTACTACGGTACTACTGTCATTACTAAAGTTAGAAAATGACTGATTTCAAAATAATTTCTAAATTGTTAATGCTATCCCTTCTCTAAAGTGAAGATGATCTCCAACAGCTAATATGCTATGACATGATCATGTGATTGATAACTAAGACTGTAAGGAAGGATATATTAATGGATTTTTCATATTATCGTAGAGATACTATCTCTATCATTAGAGATAAAATTTCATATTATCATTGTAACTAAGAAAAATATGTAAAATGAGTGTCTTCTTTAATAAGGAACATAACCCTGAAAAAAATCTCTAGGGAAAAGAGCTGTAATTAAGTTAATTTATTAGCTTCATAAACTTTATTGAATATGTTATTATTGGCTATCTAAAGAAAAGGATACTTCCATTCAGTGGTTAAACACACACACACACACACACACACACACACACACACCCCAAAACAAACAAAAATGTCAAGAACCTTCACAAAAAATTGCTTAATCTTAAATAATACTTGAGAAGACTTAGCATGTACTTAGACCATAGAAAATTCCAGTAACTTATTCAAGTGAAATTACCCTGCTACTAGTCTGCACAATTTTAGAGTCCCAGAGATGACAGAGTATATATGTTGGAAAGATATTCGTCATCTATTCATCAAATACCATCCTAGCACTGCCATCGGTTGTGTGACTCTGGATAACCAGAGGCTCATCCCGGACTCTTTCCATCACCCGCATCCAGATTCTTCTCTATTTGAATGCAGAGCCACTAAGAAGTACAACAGATAAGCGAACACCAAAGATTTCATCCAAATCATTTAAAACGAGTATGGTAAACATTCACATTACAGAAATGTCACATTCAATGTTGGCTTTGAATGATCTAATATTAAGGGTGATGTAAAAAATTAATAAATGTCACTTGGCTTCTTTGGTTTGAAAGTCTGTTGGGCATATAAGTAGAAGCAACATTTATCATCTGGTGCCTTTGACCCTGTAGCCCAGGGATGAGGAAACTATAGCCCTCTACCCTGTTTCACAAATAAAGTTTTATTGCAACACAACCATGCTCATTCTCTTACCTATTGTCTAAGGCTGCTTTCAGGCTACAATGGCTGCAACAGAGACCATGAGACCTGCAACACCCAACATAGTTACTCTTTAGTCCTTTATAGAAAGGTTGCCCATCTCTGCTGCGGACTGTTAGTTGGGATACTTTGGAGAATAATGTAGCAAGAAAAAAAATGTAATCTCCATCCTTAAAATATCTGCCCAGAGAGATCATTTGTCTTCCATAACATAGTTTCCTACTACAACAACCATCCATTAGCCTTACAGTTGGTTTCCCCTTAACCTCAGGCCGTTCACTAGCTCTTCCAAATACTTAATGTCATCAGAGTGACACATCCACCAGCCATGGGCAACATCCTACTCCGGGCCAGAGGTTGTCCTCAGTTTTGCATTATTCTTGCTTCATTTAAAGAGCCAGACCTAATTTTATTAAGGTTAAGGAAATCCCAGAACCTTATCAATGGCTAAAGAAATAACCTCTGTCTGGGAGCCACACAGTTATTTCAGAAGTAGTACTTCACTTAATGCACCTATGAGCCTATTTTATTGTACTAGAACATGGTACTGGCCTGTGTTTTAAAATAGATTTCTATTTCTTTAACTAGTGTGTTTACAAGTACTTGAGGTACAATTTCTATGATTTTTCTAGAAAAAAACTTGACACACATTAGCTAGGTGAACGTTGCATTAACAAAGTGTAAGTATCGTAGTGGGAAGAGCATGTCCTTTGGGGTCAGAGGGACTGAGTTCAACTCTCAGGCCTTCCTCCTCCTACTAGTGTGTGACAACCCTCCAAACCTCAGCTTCCTATCCTCAGTATAGGGATAATACCTACATCATACATGCATAGGATTGTACTAAGGATTTTAAATAATGCATGTAAAATGCACAGTCAGAGCTAGGCACACAGCGGGTTTACAAGTGGTAATTTGGTGAATGGGAGTTAAGTGGGTGCTATGGTCTGAATGTTTGTGTCCCCTCACCCTCCAAATTCATATGTTGAAATCCTAATGTCCTATGTGACTGTACTGGGAAGTGCTTTGGTCGTGAAGGGGGAGCCTTCATGAATGGAGTTAATGTACTTATAAAAGAGAGTCCTCAGAAGTCTGTGGCCCCTTCCCCCATGTCAGGGAGAAGACTGCAATCAGGAAGACGCCTCACCCTACCATGCCGGCACTTGATCTCAGACTTCCAGCCTCCAGAACTGTGAGAAATAAAATTCTGTTGTTTATAAACCACCCAGTCTGTGGTATTTTGTTATAGTATCTCAAATGAACTAAGACAGTGGACATAGTCATTTTTCTTTTCAAATTTCTTTTTGATTTAATTAGATTTTCCTAGAGGTGAATGAGACGATTAAAAGCAGTGACACTTCCATTTATTCAGGTAAACTTTAACAAATCTAGGAAGCTATACCTTTACTGTAAACAGTAGTTTCAAAACACAGTTTCTAGCTTAAACTAGAAAGAGGATATGGAGATAAGGGAACCCTTTGGCTTCGAGGGTGCCCAGGCACAACCCTGGTGTCAAGGATGTTCCTCGGCCCCTTTCCTCACTCCTGCAGTGCTTCACAGATGCTTGCCATTGGAAACATAGCTTCCAGGGAATGGGCATTTGCATGACTCCTTGCAAATCGTCCATCCCAACAGGAAAGACAATAGCCATCCTTGCAAATATGATAAACAGTTGTGTATTGCATTCAGCCCTTTGTGGGGAGTGGTGCCGGTAAAGCACAGGCTGCAAGCTCAGAGGTCTGAACTGCAGACCCACTTCTGCAATTTAGCAACCGTGTGACCTCAGACAAGGCACTCAGTGGTTCTGAATCCCAGCCGCCTTTACCAAGGTAAAGGAGATCTCTGTGGTCCTTTCAGAGTGATAAAGTCTTCTCCATCAGTGAAATGTAACATATGCATGGACTCTTTTTTTTTTTTTAAATAAATTTATTTATTTATTTTTGGCTGCCTTGGGTCCTTGTTGTTGCACGCAGGCTTTCTCTAGTTGCAGCAAGTGGGGGCTACTCTTTGTTGTGGTGTGCGGGCTTCTCATTGCGGTGGCTTCACTTGTTGCAGAGCATGGGCTCTAGGCACGCGGTCTTCAGCAGTTGTGGCGCGCGGGCTCAGTAGTCGTGGCTCGTGGGCCCTAGAGCGCAGGCTCAGTAGTTGTGGCCCACGGGCTTAGTTGCTCTGCAGCATGTGGGATCTTCCTGGACCAGGGCTCGAACCCGTGTCCCCTGCATTGGCAGGCAGATTCTTAACCACTGAGCCACCAGGGAAGTCCCATATGCATGGACTTTACTGGAACAGGTGACTGACTGTGCTAACCTAAAATATTTGCTCCCTCTGATTTGGGACAAGTTTCTCAGACATTTATACCCTAAAGAATCTCACATTTGCTATTTTCTGAGAAGCTAAAATTGGGCCCTTGCAATTATCTGGTTTTCAGACATAGTAAACACAATAAATTAGTAGTCCCCAGCTGGCTTGCACTGGCCATCTCCTTTAACATAGACTTTACATAGACTTTACATAGTCTATGTAAAGACTCATAAACAGTCACTCAGTCACCCATTCTAGAACCTTGTTAGAGGTTGGTGTCAGTCTAATTGGTTTGCTCTTTACAGAAATCACTTTTATCCCCTCTTTGAAAACTAGGACTATATTGACCAATCTCTGGTCATTTGGGTCATTGCTTATGTGCTCTCAGCTGTGTACTGCTCTGGATTGTAAAGGGCTTGCGTCCTGCCAACTGTGCTTTCCAGGATTCAGGCAATGGGGGGCAGTGAGGGGAACCTGGCAGGTAAGAAGAAGGGAGAAGTGACTCTCTTCCCTTCTTGGGTGTCAGTTTGGGATGCCAAGTGGAAGCAGCTACAGCAGCAGTGTCAACAGCATGGGTGATGGGGTGGTGACCTCAGCTGTGGCAGTGGACTTGCACGGCTCAGCAGGCCAGCTCTGGAGTTTCTGCTCCTGACGCCCGAGTAACAGTGGCATTGGTTCAGAGAGAAATTGATTTCCTGTGGTTACTAATCTTTCAGTAAACGAATTCTTTTTTCTTGCTCCTCCAGCCTTACCAATATCCTCGTAACCAATTTTTGTGTTAAGTTTCCTCTGTTTGAAATATCTCAATGATTTCTCTTTTCCTAAATGAACCCTAACTAATACTATATACAAATTTTCAGAGCTTGAATCCTTAAACTAATTTAGAGTTGCTCTATCATCTTTATTTTGAAAACTGGAGCTTTAAAAATCTGGATGCAACCCACTGCTCATTTCATAGAATCAAACCAACAGAATGTAAGGGGGAGAAAAGTGCTCTTATCAAACTCCAATAAACTTCAAGAAAGGATCTAAATTAGTTAATGTATTGAAAAGTGTTCATAATAGCGGCTCATCATTTGTTGTTTGACAATGTACTGGTTATGAAAATATTTTACCATGACAATACTCATTGTGATGAAATTTGTTCTACAAACAACTTTCTTTAGAGTCTTTTTTTTTTTTTTTAATCTTAGGATTATACAGAACTACCTGATAAAAATAGGCACTATAATTCCTGGGCTTTTAGTTTCAAAATCTGTTTTCCCATCTGTTATCCAAAGTCTATATCTGCACAACCAAAGCAAAACGGAAGATTGTGTAATTATCCTTTGACTCAGAGACAAATAAGAATATCAGAGTAGGGAAGGGACATCTGTGCTCATTTGATTTAACACCTGGTCCAATGTATGATTCCTTTGAAATATCTAATAACCATAGAGTGGATATTTATGCTATATTTGAATACCCTCAGTGATGAGTAAGTCATTACCTTTCCAAGCAACCCATTCATTTCCTGGAGAGCTTGGATTTCCAGAAATGTGTGCCTTTTATTGAGCCTAAGAGCAGGCATGACAGTAGCTTCTACTAATGGGTGCTAGTTATTCCACTGAGGTTTATAAAGAATAACTAGATTCTCTATTCTACTTAAAAGCTCTTTTAACCAATGTAAAAAGAGACACGATGTCTCTTTATGGAAACACTCTTTATGGAAACACTTTCAGCATCTCAGAGGCAGGCCCAGTGACCTGGGCAAGTTCTCAGTGTCAGGAGGATCCTATGACTACAAACTGAAGGCTTACCTCTTCTCTGGAAACAATGAGCTTGAAAACAAAACAGGTTTTCGTTAAACGTCTGTACAGGTTCCTTCAAAGGCACAGCTCTACCCCTTCCAGAAGAGGTCTCAGTCAGAAGTGAGGTCACCATCAGATACTCTATCTCTAAGGACCCTCCCTCTACCCAGAAACATGAGGACCCTGCATAACCAAGAAAAACATACTTCTTTGAGAATGTGACTCAGAAATATTTATTCAAAATACGTCTTGCACATCATTGTGCAAGTGTGATGTTGCTTGCACATCAGAGCATCAGAGTGGCATCAGAGCAAGATGGAGATGAAAGAAAGAGAAATGGCAAGAAGTAATTTTTAGGAATTAGATATGGACTTAATTTTAAATGGTTTTGTACGCCATGCCTAAAAGCTTGAATGTTATCCTACAACAAAAAGAATCCACTAGAGAATATTAAGTATGATTGTAGAAAGATTTCACTGGTGGTGGGTGGAACATGAATTGGTGGGAGACAAGATTGGTGGTAGGGCAAGTAGTCAGGCTATAATTCAGGAAATAAAGGATAAATCTGTGGATGATATGGTGTCAGTGGAGCTGCACAGTCAAAGGGATAGAATTGACAGGATTGGATGTGGAGGGTAAGAGAGAGGAACGAATAGACCATGATTCTCAGGTTTCTGGTTTGGGCAACTGGGTAGATGATGAAGCCATTCACAAAAGAAAGCATGGTAAGAGGAATGGTAAATTTAGGTTATAGGGGGTTGATGAATTCTCTTTGGGACATGGAATAAGGACTCTTCTGGTTACAGATAGCTGACTTAATATACGCATTTACCTCTGCTTCCTCCAAAATCTCACTAAATGACAGTAAGGGAAATTTTTAATCACTTACCCCTCCCCAAATACAATTTAGAAGCTGGAAAACATGGAGACAGTCACAAAGAGATGGAAAAGCAGGTTGTATACGAAAGAATAAGAGTAAGAATAGCTTTGGACTTTTCAACAACGGTGGAAATTAGAAGTTAATGAAACAATGTTTTCATAATTTGAGAGAAAATTATTTCTTTTTTAAAATTAATTAATTAATTTTTAGCTGCGTTGGGTCTTTGTTGCTACGCACAGTCTTTCTCTAGTTGCGGCGAGTGGGGGCTACCTTTTGTTGCGGTGCGTGGGCTTCTCGTTGCGGTGGATTCTCTTCCTGTGGAGCATGGGCTCTAGGTGTGCGGGCTTCAGTAGTTGTGGCTTCTCTAGTTGTGGCTCGCAGGCTCTAGAGCGCAGGCTCAGTAGTTGTGGCTCATGGGCTTATGTGCTCTGCGGTATGTGGGATCTTCCTGGACCAGGGCTCGAACCCGTGTCCCCTGCATTGGCAGCTGGATTTTTAACCACTGCGCCACCAGGGAAGTCCCTGAGAGAAAATTATTTCTGATCTAGAATTCCATACACAGTAAAACTCTTAGGTGGGAAGGTAAGCTAAGGACATTTTCAGACACACAAGTCCTCAAACATTTCCTTTTCATGGTTACTGCTGGAGCAATAGCAAAATGAGGGAGTATGTGAAGAAAGGGAACAGCATATCCAGGAAACGGGGGAGCCAAGTCAAAAAAGAGGAGAAGGGAATCCCCAGGATGGTGATGGGAGACCCAGGATGCTGACTGAGCAGCAGGCTCAGAGAGTAACCTGAACAGATGGTGTAGGACAGAAGACTTGGGGAGAAGGGACTCCAAGAAGTGGAAATTGATGTGTCTGACCATATGGAAAGAACATTTACATTTCTGGGAAAGAGACTGGGGTCAAACTCATGATAAATGTGGACATAACTAAGCAACTTTTAGAAAAAGAGTATTAACTCTAGGGAAAGCAAAAGGATCTGAAGGAAAAAGTAATCATGATATATCACATGGACCACTTGTGAATAGTGACACTTCTTAATAATGAAAACACTGAATACTGATCTAACCATAAAATAATTTATTCTTTTGGGAGATAGGGAAACAGGAAGTGTACACATGTATGCAATGTGATGGATTTAATGTGGTCCCAGTGGTCTCTTACTGTGTCCTCATTTCTTTTCATTCTATTTTCTTTATTCTGTTCTGCAACAGTGATTTCCACCATTCTGTCTTCCAGGTCACTTATCCGTTCTTCTGCCTCAGTTATTCTGCTTTTGATTCCCTCTACTGTAGTTTTCATTTCAGTTATTGTACTGTTCACCTCTGTTTCTTTGTTCTTTAATTCTTCTAGGTCTTTGTTAAACATTTCTTGCATCTTCTCGATCTTTGCCTCCATTCTTTTTCCGAGGCCCTGGATCATCTTCACTATCATTATTCTGAATTCTTTTTCTGGAAGGTTGCCTATCTCCACTTCATTTAGTTGTTTTTCTGTTCCTTCATCTGGTACATAGCCCTCTGCCTTTTCATTTTGTCTATCTTTCTGTGAATGTGGTTTTCATTCCACAGGCTGCAGAATTGTAGTTCTTCTTGCTTCTGCTGTCTGCCCTCTGGTGGATGAGGCTATCTAAGAGGCTAGTGCAAGCTTCCTGATGGAAGGGCCTGATGGTGGGTAGAGCTGGGTGTTGCTCTGGTGGGCAGAGCTCAGTAAAACTGTAATCCATTTGTCTGCTGATGGGTGGGGCTGAGTTCCCTCCCTGTTGGTTGTCCTAAGGTGACCCAGAACTGGAGGCTAAAGGCTCTTTGGTGGGGCTAATGGCAGACTCCAGGAGGGCTCACACCAAGGAGTACTTCGCAGAACTTCTGCTGCCAGTGTCCTTGTCCCCACCGTGAGCCACAGCCAACCCCCACCTCTGCAGGAGAACCTCCAACACTAGCAGGTAGGTCTGGTTCAGTCTCCTATGGGGTCACTGCTCCTTCCCCCTGGGTACTGATGTGCACACTACACTACTTTGTGTGTGCCCTCCAACAGTGGAGTCTCTGTTTCCCCCAGTCCTGTCAAAGTCCTGTAATCAAATCCGTCTAGCCTTCGAAGTCTGATTCTCTGGGAATTCCCCCTCCCATTACTGGACCCCCAGGTTGGGAAGCCTGACATGGGGCTCAGAACCTTCACTCCAGAGGGTGGACTTCTGTGATATAATTGTTCTCTAGTTTGTGAGTCACCCACCCAGTGGTTACGGGGTTTGATTTTATTGTGATTGCGCCCCTCCTACCATCTCATTGTGGCTTCTCCTTTGTCTTTGGATGTAGGGTATCTTTTATGGTGAGTTCCAGTGTCTTCCTGTCAATGACTGTTCAGCAGTTAGCTGTGATTCCGGTACTCTCACAAGAGGCACATATATTCTTTAAAAAACTGAAAGAACTGAACATGATTGCTTGGAGAGTAGAAAATGTGGAAAGGAATGAAAAAGCAGTTGCAGAGCCTTTGGGCTCTCTATGCACACGTATAAATTTGATATTAAAAATTTTTAATTAAAAAAAGAATGATAGGGCTTCCCTGGTGGCGCAGTGGTTGAGAGTCCACCTGCCGATGCAGGGGACATGGGTTCGTGTCCCGGTCCAGGAAGATCCCACATGCCGCGGAGCGGCTAGGCCCGTGAGCCATGGCCGCTGAGCCTGCGCGTCCGGAGACTGTGCTCCGCAACGGGAGAGGCCACAACAGTGAGAGGCCCGCGTACTGCAAAAAAAAAAAAGAATGATAGTACAAAGTGAAGATGAAGTATAGAGTAGCACTGTCTAATAGAACTTTCTTCAATGACGGAAAGTACATCAATATGGAAGTTACTTGAAATGTGACTAGTGTGACTGAGAACTAAATTTTACATTTTATTAAGTTCTAATTAATTATGCCTAGTGGCTGCCATAAGAGACACTGCAGCCGTACATAATGGCCTGCTCCTAACTAGGAACAACTTTATTTCATTGACTCTTCCTTCTCCTGCTTCATCCTTTTCTCTGTCTCTCCTGGATCATTCCTACCAGCCACGCCAACATATCACTTATCTACCTTTTTAAAAAATGCTGCTTTGGGCTTCCCTGGTGGCGCAGTGGTTGAGAGTCCGTCTGCCAGTGCAGGGAGCGCGGGTTCGTGCCCCGGTCCGGGAGGATCCCACGTGCCGCGGAGCGGCTGGGCCCGTGGGCCATGGCCTCTGAGCCTGCGCGTCCGGAGCCTGTGCTCCGCAATGGGAGAAGCCACAGCAGTGAGAGGCCCGTGTACAGCACAAAAAAAAAAAAAAAAAAAAAAAAAGCTGCTTTGACCCCCATCCCTCGTGACTATCCATCCCACTTCATTTTTCCCTTTATAGCAAAACACTTCTAAGGAGTTCTCCATACCTGCACTGTCTTACACAGCAGTCACTAGCCACACGTGGCTATTTAAACTTAAATTAATTAAAATTCAATAAAATGTAAAATCAGTTCCTTGTTGCATGCTGTGCTTAAACGCTTAATAGCCACGTGTGGCTAGTGGCTACTGCATTGAACAGAGACAGAGACGGGACATTTCTGTCATCGCAGAAATCTCTATAGGATTCTACTGGAGTGGGGCAGAGGGTGCAGAGTAAATGCACACAGTTGCTGGTTATTTGGCAGATCTGCTGCTGGCTGGATAAGACCATTGTCTTCTGGCTATTTTGTGTCTCAGCGGAAAAGGAAGTGAGGTCATCAACTGAGAGTGAGAAAGGAGAGGGGATGTTGCTGGGGTGAGAAGAAAGCAGATGGTAGGAAAGAAATATTTCCATAGAGCAGGAGAGTACATTGATAACAGAAATAAAGAGTAGCTTCTTCCAAGAAAAACTGGAGTCATTATATTTCATTTTAATATTATTGTTCTTCAATGTCGTTACTAAAGAGGTAATCCTGAAAATTGGCCAGTGTTGATGCGGACGGAAGCATGAGCCAATTTCCCAGCTACTCTTCTTCCCTCATAATGACTTTGAAATCTGACCATGCTGAGAAATCTCATTGCCGTGGCTGTGACCACAACCATAACCTATACAGCAGGAAGGAAGGGGAGG
This sequence comes from Grampus griseus, assembly GCF_964374135.1. Classification (NCBI taxonomy): domain Eukaryota; kingdom Metazoa; phylum Chordata; class Mammalia; order Artiodactyla; family Delphinidae; genus Grampus; species Grampus griseus. The sequence continues at coordinate 38,111,722 of NC_139005.1, forward strand.
TCCCTTCCTGGAGATGTTTTGCTGTGATAAGGTTTGGGAACTTCCTCAGTCAAGTTTGTTTTGATTTTAAGAAATAAGAACCAATTCAATCAAACTTAGAGAAGAAAAAGAGATGAACTAAGATACAGGAGTGTCTTCTGGAACCCTCAGGAATGCAGCTGGTCCTCAGAGGGACTTGAACCAGTGGTAGCCAGGGGGACAAGAAAGCTCCCAGAGACTCAAGCAGAAGCATATTTCTCTCTCTCTCTCTTTCCCTTCTCCCCCTATAAATATGGTTTCTTATCTCTGCTTCTGCACAAGAAGCATTTTTATTTCTTTTCTTTAAAAAAAAGATCTCTACAGAATTCTCGGCAACTTGATGCATGAGAGGTGGCCACCCCCATAATCCCCTTAGTTCTTCTTACCGCGGAACAAGAAAACATCTCAGACTAATAGGCACAGGGCAGTCCCAGCCTCAAACATCCAATTGAACCTGATGAGTCAAATTTAAGACAACAGCCTTACACTGGTTCAAGCAACTCTGACAGGTGACAGGGCCACGGGTACAGATTTGACTTCTGGGACCCATTTCCAGGGTGTGGGGCAGTCCCAGAGCTTCTTGCCAACTTGACTTCCTCTGAGAAGTCCTTCTGTTCTATTACCTTCTCAGTCACACCTGAAGTGGGTATTGTGGGTGTTGCCTTGCCACAGAGCTACTTCCTGCCCCAGAATGGAGGTTGGGGCCTCAGGCTTTTTAGACCAGGCTCGTGGCTTCTTTGTCACTACTTCACAACTCTCTCAAACATACAGTGGACCCAGTCCATCTGCTTCCAGACGTTTGCATGAGCGAGGAACTATATTCAGTATTCTCTTTGAGGGACTTTGATATGAGCTTTATGCCTTAACTTTTTTGTCGCCAACCTATTCCAACTCTTTCCGTCTCTCTCTGTCTCTTTGTCTGTCTCTTTCTCTCTTTCAATACTTTGCCAAACACAACCAGTGGCAACCACATATAGACCTAAGGTTCTGTTTTCTGACATCTTCCCCTGAATTACAAGTTCAATAGGTAAATGATCTACCTTCAAGGTAATCACAAGTAACACCTTTACCAAATGTTTTGCCTTCTTCCCATTGTTTCCTCATTGTTACCACTGTTTGCTAAGCCAATATTTTAAGGTTTCTTTTTTCAGCAGCATATCACTTTTGGTACCAATTTTTGTATTGGTCAGGGTAGGGGTTTTTTGTTTGTTTTATTGCAGTAGCAATTTACCCCAAGAGTCTCAGTGACCTTAATACAATAAAGGTTATTTCATATGCACACCAGGTCTGATGTGAGCCAGGTGAGTCTCCAGAGCAGCTGCCTCCCATGAAGTGACTCAGTTATTGAGAAGGTGTCTGTCTTGGGCTCTGTCACCTCAATTCATGGCCTCAGCAATTGACCGACAAGGGAAGAGGTCACACAGAAAATTCACATCAGCTTTTCCCATTGGCCAGAAGCAGTCCTATAGCCCCACCTGACTACAATAGGGCTGGAAATTCGAGGGAGAACATGGATAATTTTTGAGCGTTAAATCTCTTCCACAGTCTACGGAGGCCTCGTGTTGAGAGAGCAAAGCTATAAGATCAAAATAGCTTGGACAGACAGTGGAGGATCCTATCCTGGAGAGCAGTGCATTGTAGTTTGTATGAGTGAGAAACAAAATTTTGTAGAATTAATCCACTGAAGTTTAGAGATTTCACTATTCTTGTGGCATGGTCAATCCTATCCTGATTAATACAGGAACATAAAAGAAGATGGGGTAAATGAAACAACATAGCTTACTTTCCCTGAAGCGACTGTAATTCCTGTCCAAGTACTAGTAGGATTTTTTGGAGAATCTGACAAAACGATACAAAGCTAATGTGGAATAATAAAGGAGTGAGAATAACCAGTTAACTGTAAACAGAAAGATGAGAGAGAACTAATTTTACCCAACAGTAAGACATTTTATAGGTAGAGAAATTACGGGAAATTGAGAAAGACATTACAGAGAAAGTACAGGAAATAACAAAGATGTTAGTGGAGAAGAGAGATCCCACAGATAGACTCAAATACATTTGAGAATTTAGAATATAAATATGCTGGTATTTTAGGTCAGTGGGAGAATACGAATAATTCAGAAATGTTGTGACAAACAAGACATTAGGAAAAAAGTACGGAAGTACCTCACTTCTTACACCCAAATAATATCTCGGTAGATCAATCACTTGATGTAAAACAAATAATATCAACACTAGAAAAATCATTGGTAATTTTTTTTCATAACTTTGAACTGGGGAAGGTCAAGAGTCATATAAGACAAGATTGACAAATTTACACAAAAGTTAAAAGTTCTGCAAGACAAAGAATACCATACACAAAGTCAAGTGATATACCACAGGATAGAAAAAAAATGTTTCAATTTCTATAACAGGAATGGGGTTCATTTCTTTAATATACAAAGTGATCTAAGAATTAGCAAGAAAAAAATGAACAATTCAATGGAAAAATAGTCTAAACGTAGACAGTGTGCGGCAAAGAAAGCAAATAGACAGTAAACATATTAAAAAGTTTTTCCAGCTTTTTAAATAATCAAAGAAATGTAAGCTGAAATAAGATACCATTTTCCACTTACTCAATTGGCAAAAATAAAACTTTGCTCATACTCAAGGGTATGGGAAACATGAACTCTCACAATTGTTAATGGAATGTAAATCGCTACAACTTCTTTGGAAAGCAATTTGGCAATAACTATTAAAATTTTAAAAGCACATTCTCTTTAACTTAGCAATTTCCCTTCTAGGAATTTTTCCCACAGAAACACTTGCACAAGGAGGCAAATATATACAGTACAGAGACAGCGTAATAACATTGCTTGTAATAGTAAAAAACTAGATGAAATTTAAATGCCCATCAAGAGAAGATTAAATAAACTACAGTAGCCCCATAAAATGGAATACTACATAGCTGTTCAGAAGAATCAGTACAGTTATCTGAATTGATAATAAAAAACATCAAAACTAAGTTATTTTAAGTGAAAAAATAAGGTAGAATACAGTATTATAAATGAAAATTCCAAGGATTATATTTTTACACATATATTTACATACATGTACATATATACATACAAATTTCTGGGGAAAGAGAAATAATAGCTATAATTATGTTCAGCTATAATTATATTATATGTGAGGGTGTAGGTATAGAGGTAAGCTTTTACATTTCATGTTATACCCTACTGTATTGCTACAATTTTTTTTACTTGCGCATTCATTACTTTATTATAAAAAACCAAAAATTTAAACCATTAATTCTTTCATACAAATATCAATTCTATATTTTCACCTGTCAATCTGGATCTAAAATGATATTAGCAAACACCAAAAAAAAAGAAAAAGAAAAGAAATAAAGTTAGATAATCAAAATATGTTACAAATGAGTAAACTAGTCACCAATCATAAAGAAAGAAGAGAGCCACAATGTTCAGGAATGTCAAGTCCTATTCCACTGCCAGGAAAAAATCCCCAGGTTTAAATCATGGTCTTTCCAAAAAGAAAATCAAAAATAATTGTAGTAGCTCATATTGACTGAGCAGAGACTAAGTACATGAATTATCTCACTGAATCCTCATAGACTCTGTGCCGTGGGGCACTGCCATCAGCTCCATTCTACCGATGAGGAAACTAAGAACCAGAGAGAAATTAAGAGATATCACAAGAGATCCAGGGCTTATGTTTGAAAGCATTTGTAATATGGTTCCACAGGCTTCCATGCTGAGTCCACTCACTCTCTGTGTCCTCAGGAAAGTGACTTAACATTCCCCATCAGTAAAACGAGGAGAGTGATAGCACCTACCTCACAGGGTTGTCATGGGGATTAGATGAGCTAACACATGTGATGTGCTTCACTCAGTGCCTAACGCAGAGCAAGTTCTCAATAAATGTCCGCCATTGTGGTTGTTGTGGCAAGGTCTCTTATGATATGGACTCTTTACCTGTCCAATCTGGTACCTTTGCAGGCCCTCCTCCTACCCTCCTTGAACTCATTTTCCATTCCTTCTAAACTCCTTGCCCTTCCCCCACGGCCTCCCAAGGTTTCTGTTTCTCTATTGCCCCCTCTGCTAGAGTGTTCGTTCCCACCTTCCATCCCTTCTTCACCTGGCTGACTCTATCCTTAAGACTCACCTGAGATATCACCTCTTCCAGGAAGCCTTCCTTGACCTCAATTTTCTGGGTTAGGTGCTCCCCTTGAGTTCCAATACCATCCTTTGCTTCCTTCTGTCATTGTATTTGTCAAACTGCAACCTTCTGCCCCCACGCCCTAACCTGTGAGCTCCTGAAGTTAGGTTTTAATTTTTCTTTATCTACTTTCCTCCAATGCTTGGCACACAACCTGGCAATAACTACTTGCTAAATAAATTAAGGTAACTGAAAAAAGAATGGGCTACTTGTCCTGAGATGTCTGTTGACCATTCCCAGGAGGTTATTCCTTTTGGAAAGTAGGATGTAAGTCAGGCAAACAGAGTTACTCATTCATTAAATTCCTATTATTATTTGCTCCTACTATTGTTCTAGGTGTGGAGGCCACCATAGTAAATAAGACAAAGTGTCCTGCTTTCTGGTGGTGATAGTCTAGTATGAATGGGAAAGACACAGAAAACCAAACAAATAAGTGAACAGATAACTTCAATAGCAATGCATTCAAGAACAAAACTAGAACAAGGTTAAGGGTAGAGAGTGATGGGGGACAGAGGGCTAATTTAGACTGCCCGATCAGGGAAGACCTCTGTGAAGAGGATCTTTAAGCTGAGACCTGAGTGACAGGAAAGAGCCAATCATGCAAAAGTCAGGGAGCAGAGCAAGTTGAAAGGCCCTGGGTGGGAGCGAGTCTGCATTTTCACGGGCAAGAAAAGGGTCTGGGTGCCTAGAGCTGAGTTTCACCAGATGAGATCAGACAGAGAGAGGTCAAAACAGGATTGGGTAAGGCCTCCCAGGCCACGATAATGTATCTAGATTTTGTTCTGTCCACAACAGGAAGCCACTGAAGGGTTTTCTACACGGCAGGGAGATGATCTGATTTAATATTTTTAGAAGATTACTCTGGCCTCTGTGCAGAGAGCAAGAATAGAAGCTGCATCAGATGATCACTGCAGGTCAATGAGATGATTGGAGTTGGAGATGGAGAAAAGCAGATGGATTGAGGCTGTCTTGGGGAAGAGATGACAGGAATTCCTGAGGGAGTATGTGAAGGGCCTCACTTGGGAGAAGAGGAACCAAGAAGGACACCCAAGTTAGACGGTAGCAGCTGTGTAGATGGTCGTGTCACCCACTAAGGGGGTGATGATTAGAGGAGAAACAGGTCTGAGGGATAGAGGATGCGGAGGAAACAAACGTTCTGTTTGGTGCGTGTTGAGTTGGAGATGCTATGAGATGTCCAAGTAAAGGGCGCGAGCAGCCAGTGGGCGCCACCAGGCCAGAGCTCCAGGCCTGACCATCACCTCACCGGCCAACGAATGTTTAAACAGGGGGTAGAAAGGTACGCTGGGGCCCATGCACGTGGAAGGAGATAGAGGGGGAGGAAGGGAAGGAAGAGGAGAGGAGAGGAAGGAAGGAGAAAAGAATAAGGGTTCAAATCAAGCTCAGACATGCCCAGAGAAGAGAGTGGGAGACACGAGTGCTATAGCAGGGAAATCCACCCGAAAATCCACCCGGGAGAGAGTGTGCTCTAGAAGCCAAGAGAAGAACATGAGGGGTTGAAGAAAGTGCTGAGGGGTCAAGTCAGACAAAAGCAGCAGACGCCTGGATTTGGCAAAAGGGAGGCCTTTGATTCCTTGGATTAGAGCCCTTTCAGGGGCCTGACGATGGGGTGAAAAGCTCAAGGTCGGCCAGTTGAGGGGATGAGGACTGAGAGTGCGCAGACGGCGATTCTAGACAACACTTTAAAGAGGTTTCTTTGTGGGAAAAAGAAGCAAGACATGAGCAGGAAGGAGAAGGTCAAGGAAGAGGTTTGGGGTTTTTTTTTAACAGGCGAGCTTCTGTCACCTTTGTGAGTCCATAGAGTTGGAGAGAGGGGCTGATGGCCGGAGAAGGGGGGATGGGGAGGGGACCGGAGCACAGATGGAGGGAGAGGGGCCGGGTCACCTACTGTGACCACAGGGCAGGCAGAGCACCGGCCAGAGGCCGGATGGGACAGGTGATCACAGGAACAGTCTGGCAGCTGTTTGCACAGTGAAGTCTGAGAAAGTGGTGTCAGAAGGGTATGAGGAGAAGAGGAGGCAGGTGTTGGTGTTTCAGCGGTGAGAAGCTGTGAACAGCTTCCTGTCAAGGGGGTGGTGAACCACCAAGGGGCACGTAGGCAGGTGGCCAGCACTGGGAGAGCCATCCTGATTTGTGGTCATGAGTTACAGTGAGACCAGTTTCTACACTTTCTTCTTGTCACACTTAGCTGCTCGGAATAGCTAATGGTGGATGATACCATGGGAGGACTTTTGACCAGGAACAAAGATGCTTCAGGGACGTACATCCCTGGTGTCTGAGGGAACAGAGCTGGCCTGAGGCCACACTGTGAAGTAGGAAAGCTTCCTGTAGGAGTGCCTACATCTCTGCCAGCGTCCTTTTCTCTTTCCTCTTCTGTAGTAGAATCCAGGGTTTTTGGGGGGGTTTTTTTTTGACTTGATAAATGAAAGTTAAAGTTTATTCTTTCAAATACACATAGTTCTAGAAATTTTTACATGAAAATAAGAAGAGAAAACACAAATAAACAGTTTTAGAAAAGAGAAAGTATAAATTAGGAAATATGGAAATATTTGTATGTTTATAAATAATAATAAGTACTTGTGGAGAGCTTTCTATGTTTCAGGCACTGTTGTTGAAATATACTATGATTAAATAAACTGTTCCTACAATAGAATACCGTGCAACTAGTAAATGAAAAAAGGTAAATCTACACATATGACATCGAATAGAATCCAGTTTTGTTCAGGTGTTCACGCAGCTCCTGGGATTCACAGAAATGGGAAACTGAACTTATCTGCAGCTCCAGGAACGGATGCTGAGGTTCAAACCAACCAGCACATGCCACTCTGATGATGGTTATTAAGAAGTCCAGGGTGGTCATGGGGCCCAAGTTGGGCCAGGTGGAGGGGAAGGACCTGATTCTGGGTAGATGCCTGTTGTTCCTCACTCCCACTTAATAAGAGAGAGGAAACCTGAGGCCCCAGCTGTTGGCCACAGTTTCAAGATGAAGCTGATGTTGTGAATAAGCAGCGTGGGGAGGTGGAAATAATGTGGGACCTCCGTGTCACTGTGAAATCCCTGAATCCACCAGCCTTGAAACACATCTTACTTCTAACCTGCCTGTTATTTGAGATAATTAATCTCCTTATTTTTTAAAAAACAGCTTGAGTCCAGGTTTATGTTACTTGTAGCAAAAGCATCCTCCTGGACACAATCGTTTTTGTATTTACGGTGTATCAGAAACCTTCAAAGCTGGGTTGACCGATGTGTGCCTTGCTCTCAGTTAAACATTCTGTCTGATGGCAGAGCGAATGCTTGTGTCCACGGGCAGGACTCAGGGTCACTGGGCCACTTCTGCCCCCACGGTTTAGGTTCACCAAGAGGCAGATATGGTTGTCCACAAACTGGTTTGGCCAGTTGTACTTGTTTTTGTAACTATGTCAAGCAAGGAAATATGACTGAAGAACAGAATTGTTATTGTGTAAAATCCAAACTGAATTCTTCTAATAAACAGTAACAAGAAAGTATCAGTACCTTAAAAAACAAATCAAAAGCAAAATCTTAGAGTTTGACATGGGCCAGACAAATGTAAACATTTGGGAAATTTTGTTTAATCTAGAAGAATTCTGAACTCAGATTGATTCCCAACTCTTTCTGAGTTCTCTCCCTACTTTCAAGATGTTGGAGCTGGAAACCAGTGACCTTGTGTCAACTTTTACCTTTTAAAAAATCCACACAGGACTCCCATCAGCTGTCACACCCTTAAAGAAGAGGCCTCGTCCCTTCAAAGTATTGTCAAATGAAGTTATATTTTATGTCTCACTTTTTTAAAAAAATGTGTTTTACTTTAGTAAAATATTCAAAGTGATTTCCATTTTTGGTGTTTCCCTGCTTTAACTAACTGCTTTATCTGATTATTCAACTCACTGCCAGAGTGGAGGCTTCTGAAAGGATGTGTCCACTGTCCGCTCTCAGCACCCTCTCCCACGTGGTCAACCTACTGCCCTCAAATTCTCCCCTTTCTCCACCTCTTCAGCATCTGTTTTTACAAAATTATAATTACAATAACAAGAGCACCTTTCATTTTAATAAAAGGTCTCAAAGGATCTATATTAAAGTGTTAACTGCTATTTCTGCATGAAAAGATTACAGCTTTTTTTTTCTTATTATTATGGTTGTGAATAATAATGATGTGAACTAGTATTGATTTGGTGATAAGAAAATAAGAATAAAAGTTTTCCCCCCAAGAACTAAGAATACCATGGCTTTTTATGAGAATTTACTCTTTACAAAGAACTTTTAGGCTCATTGTTTCAATGGTGCTTCATCATCACCCTATGAAGAAATAATTTATTCCCACTTACAGATGAGGAAACCAAGGTGGAGAGAAGGGAACAGTTTGGCCTCAGATGACAAAACTAGTAAGAAATAGAGCCTGTTTAGGATATAAAGTCCAGAGATAAACACCCACCTATGGTCCCCTATCTATGATAAAGGAGGCAAGAATATACAACGGAGAAATGTCAGTCTCTTCAATAAGTGATGCTGGGAAAACTGGACAGCTACATGTAAAAGAATGAAATCAGAACACTCCCTAACACCATACACAAAAATAAACTCAGAATGGATTAAAGACCTGAATGTAAGGCTGGACACTATAAAACTCTTAGAAGAAAACATAGGTAGAACACTCTTTGACATAAATCACAGCAAGATCTTTTTTGATCCACCTCCTAGAGTAATGAAAATAGAAATAAACAAATGGAATCTAATTGAACTTCAAATCTTTTTCACAGCGAAGGAAACCATAAACAAAACAAAAAGACAACCCACAGAATGGGAGAAAATATTTGCAAATGAAGCAAACAACAAGGAATTAATCTCCAAAACATACAAACAGCTCATGCAGATCAATATCAAAAAAACAAACAACCCAATCCAAAAATGGACAGAAGATTTAAATAGACATTTCTTCAAAGAAGGCATACAGATGGCCAAAAAAGCACATGAAAAGATGTTCAACATCACTAATTATTAGAGAAATGCAAATCAAAACTACAGTGAGGTATCACCTCACACCAGTCAGAATAGCCATCATCAAAAAATCTACAAACAATAAATGCTGGAGAGGGTGTGGAGAAAAGGGAACCTTCCTACACTGTTGGTGAGAATGTAAATTAGAACAACCAATATGGAGAACAGTATGGAGGTTCCTTAAAAAACTAAAAATAGAGCTACCATATGATCCTTCAATCCCACTCCCTGGACATATATCCAGAGAAAGCCATAATTCGAAAAGATACATGCACCCCAATGTTCATTGCAGCACTTTTTATAATAGCCAGGACATGGAAGCAACCTAAATGTCCATCGACATGGAGATGGATAAAGAAGATGTGATGCATATATACGATGGACTATTACTCAACCATAAAAATGAACAAAATAATGTCATTTGCAGCAACATGGATGGACCTAGAGATTGTCATACTGAGTGAAGTAAGTCAGACAAAGACAAATATATGATATTGCTTATATGTGGAATCTAAAAACATGGTACAAATGAACACTATTTACAAAACAGAAATAGACTCACAGATGTAGAAAACAAATTCATGGACACCAGGGGGGAAGTGAGGGGAAAGGTAAATTGGGAGATTAGGATTGACATATACACACTACCATATATAAAATAGATAACTAATAAGGTCCTACTTACTGTATAGCACAGGGAACTCTTCTCAATGCTCTGTAATGACCTATATGGGAAAAGAATCTGAAAAAGAGTAGATATATGTATATGTATAGCTAATTCACTTTTCTGTACAGCAGAAAGTAACACAACATTGTAAATCAACTATATTCCAATAAATACTTTAAAAAAAAAGAATGAAAAGAAATAGAGCCTGTTCAGATGTATGGGTCCCTGATGCCTGCTTCAAATCGTTTTTGCATTCCTCTAAATTACTAAAAATTTAATGAAAATAGAGTGATCAAATCTAAATGTACTACCTCTGCCAGAATAAGGAAGTATGTTACTATATTTTAGCAATATAAATAGGTGCAGTTTTAAATGGTAGAAGCACAAGTCCAAAAAGGACACTGGAAGGGGGAGGAAGGCCTTCCCAGTAGAGCTGACAACTCCCATACAAGGTCAGCATCATTTGGGAGATGGCAGCAAACTTTCTTGTCTGACTCCCACTTAAGACGTCAAGATCAGCTTTCCTGGAAAATTGAGGCCCTTTGTTTAACCTCTTTAGGCTTTGGCACTATCTCCTAGGAATTGATAATACGTAAATACATGAATACTCTTGTTAGGGTTTCAATGGTAATGTATGTAAAGCCCTTAAAACAGTAGCTAGTAGAGTCTAGTGTCGTTTGCCATCATCATCATCATCATCACTAGTAATACTGTTAAAAGTAATCTCACTACCACTACTTTCATAGAAGGTAAAGAGCTTGTCGTGTGCCACCTTGGTTGATGGGCATTAGAGCCAGAAGATGATGGATCAGAACGGCACTCTCTAAGGATTCATCTTTTAATTCGCACGCTGAGAATTTGGCCTCTTAGAGTTTGGGGAGCAACCCAAACTCTAAGGAGGTGATAAAGAGCAACCTCTTTATCACCTCCAACAGGTATCTCCTCCAATTTAGCCCCCTAAGTCCAATGAGAAGGAAAAACTAGTCTGTCTGTGGAGGAATGGCATGCTTCCTCAGTTCCTTCCATTCTGGTAGTTGGTCTTGATACCCCACTGCCATAGAGGGTTCCAGGAGGCTGCTACCCTATATATTTCCTTACAGAGAAGACAGAAGACAGGGGTCTCATTCACAGGCGGCCTGAGCAGCCCTAGTGTGAGCCATCAGTCACAGCACTGCCCACAGCCTGTCTGTGGCTGCCCCCCACCCAACCTGCCCCCCATCCTTCTAACCAAATGGCCAAACCCACCACAGATGGACGTGACTTAGTTTGCAAGCATTTCCTAAAATACATCATTTGCACCGCGACCTTGTAAGGAGTTGTTACTATTCCATTTTGTACTTATAAAAACCAAACAGTCCTTGAAAGCTGACCCTGAAGAAAATCTTCGAAGTTAGCCAAACCCCACCCCTTCCTTTTTTTTAGATGAGGATGTTGAAAGGTTAAATGGCTTGTTCAAAATCACAGTGACACTTGTGTCAAGAGGGACTTGATCTGCTATGGCACTAAGCACTTTACTTATATCATCTCATCTTGTTCTCAGAACAATCTTACGAGGTAGGACTCAGCAGAAGAGGAAACGGAGAAGGTAGGAGTCAAAGCCAGGTTTTTTGATGCAAGCGCAGTGCAGGCTTTGCTGCCCAGCACGCTCCCCCCAGGGGGGCCCTCTCCACCCCTGACATCAGGGCATCCAGATGGGGGACGGACATGCTCCGAGCTGGGGAGAGAGAAAGGGGCAAGGCCTGCTGCAGAGCAGGAAGGTGTCCGGAAAAGGCACAGCACTGGGAAAGTGGGTGAGTCGCAGGGAAGCTTGGCTAAAGATGATGCTTGGAGACGGGTACCAGTAAAACGGGCAAAACCAACACTGCAGCTCTTCACTCCAACGACCCCAGGAGTCCTCTTAGCAGGGATGAAATAATATTTATATTTTAAGGCAGGACAAGAAAAATTAAACATAAAATTCTCTCTGTGTCTGTTTGGGTCTCCATCCTCCCTCCTTAATGTGCAGTGTGCATCTGCATTACACATTAACCTGATCTCCTCAAAGATAGGAGTGTCTGTTTAACCATAAAGATCTTTTTATTTTCCCCTTAAAGATCTTTTTTTCTCCCCTTAAAGATATTTTCCCCCCATTCTTCTGAAGCTAGCAATGTAACTTCTTAAAAGAATAGCATTCTTGGACTTCCCTGATGGCACAGTGGTTAAGAATCCACCTGCCAATGCAGGGGACACAGGTTCAAGCTCTGGTCCGGGAAGATCCCACATGCCGCAGAGCAAATAAGCCTGTGGGCCACAGCTACTGAGCCTGTGCTCTAGAGCATGCGAGCCACAGCTACTGAGCCCACGTGCCACAACTACTGAAGCCCGCATGCCTAGAGCCCGTGCTTCGCAGCAAGAGAAGCCACTGCAATGAGAAGCCCGCGCACCGCAAGGAAGAGTAGCCCCCGCTCAATGAAACTAAAGACCGCGAGCAGCAAATAACACCCAACGCAGCCAAAAATAAATAAATTAATTAATTTTTAGAAAAAAAGATCAAGGTAGTGATTGTGCTCTCTCGTCAAATTCATTAAAAAAAAAGAATAGGGTTCTTTTTCCCAGCTCTGTAGGGGGTCATGGTGACTTGCTGCTGGCTTTGTACTTGCTTACCTGGACTATGTATTCTTGGTGAACTTTATGTAAAACATCAAGATCTCATTTTGTTGTACGATCCTCTGTCTCAAAAATGTACATGACTGTACATTGGACTTCCTGGACTTCTAACAGGCAAAACACTTTCAGAGCTTTCTGTCTCCCAGGTTATAATCCTCAGTTTGGCATGAATAATACTCCCTTTTTTTCTTCTCAACTTGATTGTTAATTGAATTTTTGTCAATAGCAGCAACACAGTATGAGTAAGGTTGAGTTGCACAAGGGTCAAGGAACAGACCAGACATTTTTAGCAGGATTTTTTTTAAATTGAAGTATAGCTGATTTACAAGGTTGTGTTAATTTCTGCTGTACATCACAATAATTCAGTTTTTTTTTAAACATCTTTATTGGAGTATAATTGCTTTACAATGGTGTGTTAGTTTCTGCTTTATAACAAAGTGAATCAGTTATACATATACATATATCCCCATATCTCTTCTCTCTTGCATCTCCCTCCCTCCCACCCTACCTACCTCACCCTTCTAGCTGGTCACAAAAACGCAGAGCTGATCTCCCTGTGCTATGCGACTGCTTCCCACTAGCTATCTATTTTACATTTGGTAGTGTATATGTGTCCATATATACACTACCACTCTCTCACTTTTTCCCAGCTTACCCTTCCCCTTCACCATGTCATCAAGTCCATTCTCTAGTAGGTCTGCGTCTTTATTCCTGTCTTGCCCCTAGGTTCTTCATAACTTTTTTTTTATTCCATATATATGTGTTAGCATACGGTATTTGTTTTTCTCTTTCTAACTTACTTCACTCTGTATGACAGACTATAGGTCCATCCACGTCACTACAAATAACTCAGTTTCGTTTCTTTTTATGGCCGAGTAATATTCCATTGTATATATGTGCCACATCTTCTTTATCCATTCATCTGTCGATGGACACTTAGGTTGTTTCCATGTCCTGGCTATTGTAAATAGAGCTGCAATGAACACTGTGGTACATGACTCTTTTTGAATTATGGTTTTCTCAGGGTATATGCCCAGTAGTGGGATTGCTGGGTTGTATGGCAGTTCTAGTTTTAGTTTTCTAAGAAACCTCCATACTGTTCTCCATAGTGGCTGTGTCAATTTACATTCCCACCAACAGGGCAAGAGGGTTCCCTTTTCTCCACACCCTCTCCAGCATTTATTGTTTCTAGATTTTTTTATGATGCCCATTCTGACCAGTGAGAGATGATATCGCATTGTAGATTTGATTTGCATTTCTCTAATGATTAATGATGTTGAGCATTCTTTCATGTGTTTGTTGGCAATCTGTATATATTCTTTGGAGAGATGTCTATCTAGATCTTCTGCCCATTTTTGGATTGGGTTGTTTGTTTTTTGGATATTGAGCTGCATGACCTGCTTGTAAATTTTGGAGACAAATCCTTTGTCAGTGCTTCATTTGCAAATATTTTCTCCCATTCTGAGGGTTGTCTTTTGGTCTTGTTTATGGTTTCCTTTGCTGTGCAAAAGCTTTGAAGTTTCATTAGGTCCCATTTGTTTATTTTTGTTTTTATTCCCATTTCTCTAGGAGGTGGGTCAAAAAGGATCTTGCTGTGATTTTTGTCACAGAGTGTTCTTCCTATGTTTTCCTCTAAGAGTTTTATAGTGTCTGGTCTTACATTTAGGTCTTTAATCCATTTTGAGTCTATTTTTGTGTATGGTGTTAGGGAGTGTTCTAATTTCATTCTTTTACCTGTAGCTGTCCCGTTTTCCCAGCACCACTTATTGAAGAGGCTGTCTTTTCTCCATTGTATATTATTGCCTCCTTTGTCAAAGATAAGGTGACCATATGTGCATGGGTTTATCTCTGGGCTTTCTATCCTGTTCCATTGACTTATATTTCTGTTTTTGTGCCAGTACCATACTGTCTTGATTACTGTAGATTTGTAGTATAGTCTGAAGTCAGGGAGCCTGATTCCTCCAGCTCTGTTTTTCTTTCCCAAGATTGCTTTGGCTATTCAGGGTCTTTTGTGTTTTCATACAAATTGTGAAACGTTTTGTTCTAGTTCTGTGAAAAATGCCATTGGTAGTTTGATAGGGATTGCATTGAATCTGTTGATTGCTTTGGGTAGTAGAGTCATTTTCACAATGTTGATTCTTCCAATCCAAGAACATGGTATATCTCTCCATCTATTTGTATCACCTTTAATTTCTTTCACCAGTGTCTTATAATTTTCTGCATACAGGTCTTTTGTCTCCTTAAGTAGGTTTATTCCTAGGTATTTTATTCTTTTTGTTGCAATGGTAAATGGGAGTGTTTTCTTGATTTCACTTTCAGATTTTTCATCATTAGTGTATAGGAATGCAAGAGATTTCTGTCCATTAATTTTGTATCCTGCTACTTTACCAGATTCATTGATTAGCTCTAGTAGTTTTCTGGTTACATCTTTAGGATTCTCTATGTGTCGTATCATGTCATCTGCAAACAGTGACAGCTTTACTTCTCCTTTTCCAATCTGGATTCCTTTTATTTCTTTTTCTTCTCTGATTGCTGTGGTTAAAACTTCCAAAACTATGTTGAATAATAGCAGTGAGAGTGGGCATCCTTGTCTTGTTCCTGATCTTAGTGGAAATAGTTTCAGTTTTTCACCACTGAGGTCGATGTTGGCCTTGAGTTTGTCATATATGGCCTTTATTATGTTGAGGTAAGTTCCCTCTATGCCTACTTTCTGCAGGGTTTTTATCATAAATGGGTGTTGAATTATGTCAAAAGCTTTCTCTGCATCTATTGAGATGATCATATGGTTTTTATTCTTCAATTTGTTAATATGGTGTATCACATTGATTGATTTGCATGTATTGAAGAATCCTTGCATTCCTGGGATAAACCCCACTTCATCATGGTTTATGATCCTTTTAATGTGCTGTTGGGTTCTGCTTGCTTTTTCATTTCTAATTCTATTGATTTGAGTCTTCTCCCTTTTTTTCTTGATGAGTCTGTCTAATGGTTTATCAATTATTTTTATCTTCTCAAAGAACCAGTTTTTAGTTTTATTGATCTTTTCTATCATTTTCTTCATTTCTTTTTCATTTATTTCTGCTCTGATCTTTATGATTTCTTTCCTTCTGCTAACTTTGGGGTTTTTTGTTCTTCTTTCTCTAATTCCTTCAAGTGTAGGGTTAGGTTGTTTATTTGAGGTGTTTCTTGTTTCTTAAGGTAGGATTGCATTGCTATAAACTTCCCTCTTAGAACTGCTTTTGCTGCATCCCATAGGTTTTGGGTCATCATGTTTTCATTGTCATTTGTTTCTAGGTATGTTTTGATTTCTTCAGTGATCTCTTGGTTATTAAGTAGTGTATTGTTTAGCCTACATGTGTTTGTATTTTTTACAGATTTTTTCATGTAATTGATATCTAGTGTCATAGCTTTGTGGTCAGAAAAGATACTTGATATGATTTCAATTTTCTTAAATTTACCAAGGTTTGACTTGTGACCCAAGATATGATCTATCCTGTAGAATGTTCCATGAACACTTGAGAAGAAAGTGTATTCTGTTGTTTTGGGATGGAATGTCCTATAAATATCAATTAAGTCCATCTTGTTTAATGTATCATTTAAAGGTTGTGTTTCCTTATTTATTTTCATTTTGGATGATCTGTCCATTGGTGAAAGTGGGGTGTTAAAGTCCCCTACTATGATCGTGTTACTGTCGATTTCCCCTTTTATGGCTGTTAGCATTTGCCTTATGTATTGAGGTGTTCCTATGTTAGGTGCATAAATATTTGCAATTGTTATATCTTCTTCTTGGATTGAGCCCTTGATCATTATGTAGTGTCCTTCTTTGTCTCTTGTAATAGTCTTTATTTTAAAGTCTATTTTGTCTGATATGAGAATTGCTACTCCAGCTTTATTTTGATTTCCAATAATTCAGTTTTATATATATATATTCTTATATATATAAAAGAATATATAAATATATTTATATATATGAATATATATTCATATATATATCAATTCATTCATGAATATATATATTCAAGATTCTATATATTCTTTTCCATTATGGTTTGTCACAAGATATTGAATATAGTTCCCTGTGCTATAGAGTAGGACCTTGTTGTTTATCCATTCAATATATAATAGTTTGCATTGCTAACCCCAGACTCCCACTCCATCTTTCCCCCACCCCCAGCAGAATTTTTTTCAACATAAACCTCCAAGAGTCTGGTGAACTATGTATGAACAGGTGAGATGAAGATCCAAAAGAAAAGTCTGCTGATTATATGAATTTTCACCAAGAGTAAATCAGTGGTTCTCAACCGAGATGATTGTGTCCCCCAGGGGACATTTGACAATGTCTGGAGACATCTTTGGGTGTCACATGTGAGTGACAGAGTGCTGGGTTGCTACTGGCAAATAGCAGAGAGAGGTGAGGGACACTGCTAAGTATCCTACAGTACACAGGACAGCCCCTATCCACAAAGGATTATCTGGCCCAAAATATCTATAGCACTGAGGCTGAGAAACGCAGGTGTGAATGAAGCAGAGCTGCATATAAACATGGCCTCAATTGTACACCAAGCACCTCAGATTTAGAGAAATAGTGAAGTTGGGCAAAGGCCCTTGGAGTAGAGGTGGTAAGACCTATTTTCCAATCCTGACCTGATGATGGTTGGTTTGGGGCTTGGGGAAATTCATTTGCTTTTTCAGTGTCTTTTTGTCTTCCTACATCTAGAGCAGCCATGTGGTGGGGCCAGATCCTTGCTGGGATTGGCTGGTGGCGCACTGGAAACAGCAGGACTACTCTACCCTCACAGATCATTGTGAAGCTGTGATAGCCAAGCATCTCAAAGGTTTGTGTACCATGGCTTCTTTAGTAGAGAATCATCACTTTCCCCTCCACTTATAAAGGTAATCCACAATCATTATAGAAATGTTAGAAAATATAGAATAACACAAAGACAAGGAAAAAAAATCCTATAACCTCACCCCTTAGAAAGGAGTTTTATTCTAGAAGTCTCCAGATGCTGAAGTCCACTATTGTGAAAATGAAGAGGAAAAGGAGAGCACGAGGTCTCTGTGCTCCCTTTTTGCTGTTGCTGGGTTTTTGTTTATTTCTGTTTCACTTCCTTATAGTGCAACAGAACTTTACAGACTTTGGGTCAGAAGTGGAGTGCAAATATTTTTTACTTTGCGCTGGTGTCTTAACTTCTTTTTTTTTAACTTTTATGTTTAATTGTGATAAAGTATAAATAACATAAAATTTATTCTTCACCATTTTTAAGCATACAGTTCAGTAGTGCTAAGTATATTCGCATTGCTGTATAACCTAGTCTCCAAAACTTTTTCATCTTACAGAACTGAAACTCAATGCCCATTAAATGCAACTCCCCATATCCCCAAATGCAACTCCCCATATCCCCCTCCCCCTAGTCCTTGCAGCCAGCATCTACTTTCTGTTTTATGAACTTGGCTATTCCAGACACTTCATATTAGTGGAATCACAGAGCATCTGTCCTTTTGTGACTGGTTTATTTCACTTAGCATATGTCTTCAAGGTTCATCCATGTTGCAGCATGTGTCAGAGCTTCCTTCCTTTTTTATGGCCAAATAATATTCCATTGTACGTTTATAGCACATTTTGTTTGTCCATTCATCCGTCAATGGGCACTTGGGTTGCTTCCACCTTTTAGCTATTATGAATAATGCTGCTCTGAATATGAGTGGGCAAATATCTCTTTGAGACCTTGTTATCCATGTTTTAATCTTTTGAGTTTTCTTTTTTTGTACAATGGGGAAAAGAAGCATACTTGCCTTGCACACCTTACAAAGAGAGTGCTCGAGAAACAGTGAATGGCCAACAGCAGTAATGTTGCCATCAGAGCAGCAGTGGGGATTGGATAGGGAGAACCAGCCCTCATTGAAGATGTTGGGTAGGATTGATAAGACCTGGGACGATGAGAAAAACAGAGGTCTGTGCTGTTCCTGCATGAGCGCCCAGCCTCACCCATCGCCACCCAGTCCCACAGCCTGGCCCTCCTACTGTTGTAGCTTTCCTCCTTGTCTTTGGTTTGGTGCCCTGGTTTCTTTGTAAAAGCTCTTTTTCCCTTCCTCTGCCTGGAAAATGTCTATCACTTTTCAAGACCCCCTAAAAAACAAGTGTCCTGCCTACAAAGCCCCTATATAAGAACTCGCATGTTTTGTTTCACACTGTAAGGTAAAGCCTGAGTAAGAAAGATCAGATTATGTCAGTGTTTAACAATTCCTATGCTGTAAATTACAAATCTTTGGAAAACAACTCTTTCAGAAGTATAGGCTTATACACTTCCACTTGAGAAGGCTAAATCCAGTCCTGGTGGGCTGAAGACACATGTCTCTAAGTTTCCTTCCAGAACTTAATTGACTCCTAAGAGACTTGGGTCACTAATCCCCCCAACTCTAAACTTTCATAGGTCTTTGACCTCTCCATTCACTGGGATGTAGAAATGACAATAGTGTCTTCCATGCTGAAGCACTTGATGGCTTATAAGCCATTTTTGCATATTTTATCCTGATTCTCACAATCCTATGTGGTGGGCAGACAGGGATCAGTGCATCTGTTTCAGAGGTAAAGAAGTATTTACTTCCAGTTTTAAGTCATGATAAAACAACGACACAGAAGAAGAGAAATATAGTGCATGCATATGTGTGCACGAGGACAGAAAGAAGCAAAGACATTTAAAACATGAGAAAAAAGGAAAACCAAATAATGCCCGATCAATTATGAACTAGTACTGTCAAGAAAAGATTGCAGTTAACTCAATTTGTAGGTGGCCCTACTTGAAAGGATCTCTTACAGGTTTATAATCGAGACTTTGTCAAAATGCTTAAACTATTAGCAAAAGAGAAAGAGTTTTCTGTTGTTTGATACGATGCATTGACCTGCTGGAAAAAATTCATCACCTGAATATAACTGGCAGCATTGCCATCAGGAAGAGTTCATGCGGTGAGAAAAATATAATTACAGCAGCTCTGAAGATGTGCCCTTTTAGAATCCCTCCAGAATTAAAGGATGTGAAAAGGATTTAGCCACATCACTAACATGTCTGCTGCTGTTTGTTTCTGTTCTGCTCCATTCATTACAACTAACTACTCACACGTGAATAAATAGTGACATAATCAAAGCCTTTGTGCTAGTTTATTAAAATACTTATATAGCTCTCCACTATCTCTTTACACCCCTCTCCTACAGCTTTCATACTGAGGCAGGGACGTGTTTGCCCTTTAATAACACAGAAGCATCATTTTCCTTCTTTGATTGCTCCTGTAGAATGATAAGGCTTGCACTTTTATGAAAGGGGGACATCGACAAATTCCTTGTCTTCAGAGGAAGCACTGTCCACATTTAAGAAAAAGGAAATCTCATGTTTTCCTTGAGGATGATTGAAGGATTTAAAGAATCTTATCTAGATCTCCAACTAATTCGAATTTTCCCCCCATTATATAGCGTACTTTGTGCGTGGTCCCTGTTCAGATGAAGTTAAATGTTCGAAATGAAGTATGTTGCTCTGTTTGGGAAATCACCAGGGCCTGCAGAGAGCTGGGAAATTGGCAGTGGATGTGCCTCTGATGTGTGAGACCAACAACTGCCTCAAGGCCACAGAGACTCTAGTCTGTTTGTCCCAAGGAGATATTTGGCCGTGGTGGGAGACTTTGTGGGTTGTCACAACGGAGGGAAAGAGGTACTAGCGGCATCTAGTGGGTAGACACCCGGGGTGTTGCCAAACATTCTGCAATACACAGGCCAGCCCATCACAACAGAGTTATGAGACCTGTTGGTTTGCTAGGGCTGCAGTAACAAAGTACCACAGATTATTTTTGAAGTTGGTGAGTCTGTTTCTGGTTTGTAAATAAGTTCATTTTTTAAGATTCCATATATTGTGTTTATTTATTTATTTTTGTATGTTTTCAGCTTTAATTCATTTTAGTTAAAAATTAGCCACATGTCCCCCCCTGCTGACCACAAGTTCATTCTCTAAGTCTGTGAGTCTGTTTCTGTTTTGTAAATAAGTTTATTTATTTGAATGGGTAGTTTTATTTATTTAAATGATACAATCATTTCTTTTTAAATTCTGCATATAAGGGATATCATATGATATTTCTCTTTCTCTAACTTACTTCACTCAGTATAACAGTCTCTAGGTCCATCCATGTTGCTGCAAATGACATTATTTCATTCTTTTTAATGGCTTAGTAATATTCTATTGTATATATGTACCATGTCTTTATCCATTCCTCTCTCGATGGACATTAAGATGCTTCCATGGACTTCCCTGGTGGCGCAGTGGTTGAGAGTCCACCTACCGATGCAGGGGACACGGGTTCGTGCCCCGGTCAGGGCAGATACCACATGCTGTGGAGCGGCTGGGCCCATGAGCCATGGCCGCTGAGCCTGTGCGTCCGGAGCCTGTGCTCTGCAACAGGAGAGGCCACAACAGTGAGAGGCTTGCGTACCACAAAAAAAAAAAAAAAAAAAAAGATGCTTCCATGTCTTGGCTATTGTAAACAGTGCTGCAATGAACACTAGGGTGCATGTGTCCTTTCGGACCATGTTTTTTTCCAGATATATCCCCAGGAGTGGGATTGCAGGATCATATGGTAGCTCTATTTTTAGTTTTTTAAGAAACCGCCATTCTGTTTTCCATAGTGGCTGTACCAATTTACAGTCCCACCACCAATGTAGGAGGGTTCCCTTCTCTCAACACCCTCTCCAGCATTTATTGTTTGTGGATTTTTTGATGGTAGCCATTTTGACTGGTGTGAGGTGATATCTCATGGTAGCTTTGATTTGCATTTCTCTAATAATTAGCGATGTTGAGCATCTTTTCCTGTGCATCTTGGCCATCTGTATGTCTTCTTTGGAGAAATGTCTATTTAGGTCTTTTGCCCACTTTTTGATTGGGTTGTTTGTTTTGATGATATTAAGCCTCATGAATTGTTTGTAAATTTTGGAGACTAATCTCTTGTTGGTCACATCAGTTGCAAATATTTTCACCCAATCTGTGGGTTGTCTTTTCATTTTGTTTATGGTTTCCTTTGCTGTGAAAAAGCTTTTGATTTTAATTAGATCTCATTTGTTTATTTTTGTTTTTATTTCCATTATTCTGGGAGACAGATTGTAAAAGATATTGCTGTGATTTATGTCAGAAAGTGTTCTGCCAATGTTTTCCTCTAGGAGTTCTATAATGTCCGGTCTTACCTTTAGGTCTTTAATCCATTTTGAGCTTATTTTTGTGTATGGTGTCAAAGAATGATCTAATTTCATTTTTTTTACATGTAGCTGTCCAGTTTTCCCAGCACCATTTGTTGAAGAGACTGTCTTTCCATTGTTGTGGTCTTGCCTCCTTTGTCATAGATTAATTAACCATAGGTGCATGGGTTTGTTTCTGGGCTTTCTATCCTATTCCATTGGTCTATATATTTCTATTTTTGTACCAGTACCATACAGCTTTGATGACTATAGCTTTGTAGTATAGTCTGAAGTCACGGAACCTGATTCCTCCAGCTCCGTTTTTCTTTCTCAAGATCGCTTTGGCTATTTGGGGTCTTTTGTGTCTCCATACAAATTTTAAGATTTTTTGTTCTAGTTCTGTGAAAAAATGCCACTGGGAATTTGATAGGGATTGCATTGAATCTGTAGATTGCCTTGGGTAGTATAGTCATTTTGACAATATTGATTCTTCCAGTCCAAGAACACGGTATATCTTTCCATCTGTTTGTGTATCTTTGATTTATTTCATCTGCATCTTATAGTTTTCGGAGTACAGATCTTTTGTCTGCTTAGGTAGGTTTATTCCTAGGTATTTTATTCTTTTTGATACAATGGTAAATGCGATTGTTTCTTGAATTTCTCTTTTGGATCTTTTATTGTTAGTGTATAGGGATGTAACAGATTTCTGTGGATTAGTTTTTTAACCTGCAAATTTATTGATGAGCTCTAGTCGTTTTCTGGTAGCATTCTTAGCATTTTCTGCGTATAGTATCATGTCATCTGCAAACAGTGACAGTTTAACTTCTTCTTTTCCAATTTGGATTCCTTTTATTCTTTTTCTTCTGTGATTGTTGTAGCTAGGACTTCCAAAACTATGTTGATTAAGAGTGGTGGGTGTGGACATCCTTGTCTTTTTCCTGATCTTAGAGGAAATGCTTTCAGCTTTTCACCATTGAGTATGATGTTAGCTGTACGTTTGTCATATATGACCTTTATTATATTGAGTTGTGTTCCCTTTATACCCACTTTCTGGAGAGTTTTTATCATAAATGGGTGCTGAATTTTGTCAAAAGTTTTTTCTGCAACTATTGAGATGATCATATGGTTTTACTCTTCAGTTTCTTGATGTGGTGTATCACACTGATTGATTTGTGGATATTGAAAAATCCTTGCATCCCTGGGATAAATCCCACTTGATCATGGTGTATGATCTTTTTAATGTATTGTTGGATTCTGTTTGCTAGTATTTTGCTGAGGACTTTTGCATCTATGTTCATCAGTGATATTGGCCTGTAATTTTCTTTTTTTGTGGTATATTTGTCTGGTTTTGATATCAGGGTGATGGTGGCCTCACAGAATGAGTTTGGGAGTTTTCCCTCCTCTGCAATTTTTTGAAACTGTTTCAGGATAGGTGTTAGCTCTTCTCTAAATGTTTGACAGAAATAACCTGTGAAGCCATTAGGTCCTGGACTTTTGTTTGTTGGGAGTTTTTAAATCACAGTTTCAATTTCAGTGCTTCTGATTGGTCTGTTCATATTTTCTATTTCTGGTTTAGTCTTGGAAAGTGGTACTTTTCTAAGAATTTGTTCATTTCTTCTAGGTTGTCCATTTTATTGGCATACAGTTACTTGGAGTAGTCTCTTATGATCTTTTGTATTTCTGTGGTGTCTGTTGTAACTTCTTTTTCATTTCTAATTTTATTGATTTGAGTCCTCTCCCTTTTTTTCTTGATGAGTCTGGCTAAAGGTTTATCAATTTTGTTTATCTTTCCAAAGAACCAGCTTTTAATTTTGTTGATCTTGGCTATTGTTTTCTTTGTCTCTATTTCATTTATTTCTGTTCTGATCTTTATTACTTATTTCCTTCTACTAACTTTAGGTTTTGTTTGTTCTTCTTTCTCTAGTTGCCTTAGATGTAAGGTGAGGTTGTTTATTTGAGATTTTTCTTGTTTCCTAAGGTAAGATTGTATTGCTATAAACTTCCCTCTTAGAACTGCTTTCCTGCATGCTATAGGTTTTGGATCATTGTGCTTTCATTGTCATTTGTCTCTAGGTATTTTTTTATTTTCTCTTTGATTTCTTCAGTGACCCATTGGTTGTTTAGTAGCATATTGTTTAGCTTCAATGTGCTTGTGTTTTTTATAGTTTTTTTCTTGTAATTTATTTCTAATCTCATAGCATCGTGATCAGAAAAGATGCTTGATATGATTTAATTTTTCTTCAATTTACCGAGGTTCACCTTGTGGCCCAGCATATGCTCAGTCCTGGAAAATGTTCCATGTGCACTTGAGAAGAATGTGTATTCTACTGCTTTTGGATGGAATGCTCTATAAATACCAATTAACTCCATCTGGTCTAATGTGTCATTTAAGGCCTGTGTTTCCTTATTGATTTTCTGTCTGGAGGATCTATCCCTTGATGAAAGTGGGGTGTTAAAGCCCCCACTATCATTGTGTTACTATTGATTTCTCTTTATGGCTGTTAGTATTTGCCTTATATATTGAGGTGCTCCTATGCTGTGTGCATATATGTTTACAATTGTTATATTTTCTTCTTGGATTGATCACTTGATCATTATGTAGTGTCCTTCTTTGTCTCTTATAAGAGTCTTTATTTTAAAATCTATTTTGTCTGATATGAGAATTGCTACTCCAGCTTTCTTTTGATTTGCATTTGTGTGGAATACCTTTTTCCGTTCCCTCACTTTCAGTCTGTATGTGTGCCTAGGTCTGAGGTGGGCCTTTTGTAGACAGCATATATATGGGTCTTGTTTTTATATCCACTCAGCCAGTCTATGTCTTTTGGTTGGTGCATTTAATCCATTTACATTTAAGGTAATTATTGATATGTGTATTCCTATTGCCATTTTTTAAATTGTTTTGGGTTTGTTTTTATGTCTTTTTTCTTGCCTTCCTCTTTTGTTCTCTTCTCTTGTGGTTTGATGACCATCTTTAGTGTTGTGTTTTGATTGCTTTTTTCTTTTTTGTGTGTGTATCTATTGTAGTTTTTGGGTCTGAGGCTTTGATATAGCAGTCTATATATGTAAAAGGGTTTTTTTTTGTTTTGTTTTTGTTTTTTGTTTTTTAAGTTACTAATTTCTTTCCTACCTAGAGGAGCTCCTTTAGCATTTGTTGCAAAGCTGGTCTGTTGGTGCTAAATTCTCTTAGTTTTTGCTTGTCTATAAAGCTTTTGATTTCTCCATCAAATCTTAATAAGAGCCTTGCTGGGTAGAGTATTCTTGGTTGTAGGTTCTTCCCTTTCATCACTTTAAATATATTGTGCCACAGCCTTCTGCCTTGCAGAGTTTCTGCTGAGAAATCAGCTGATAACTGTATGGGAGTTCCCTTGTATGTTATTTGTCACTTTTCCGTTGTTACTTTAATATTTTTTTCTTTGTCTTTAATTTTTGTCAATTTGATTACTATGTGTCTTGGCATGTTCCTCCTTGGGTTTATCCTGCCTGGGACTCTCTGTGATTCCTGGACTTGGGTGGCTATTTCCTTTCCCATGTTAGGGAAGTTTTTGACTATAATCTCTTCAAATATTTTCTCAGGTCCTTTCTCTCTCTCTTCTCCTTCTGGGACCCCTATAATGTGAATGTTGGTGCATTTAATGTTTTCCAAGTGGTCTCTTAGGCTATCTTCATTTCTTTTCATTCTTTTCTCTTTATTCTATTCCACAGCAGTGATTTCCACCATTCTGTCTTTCAGGTCACTTATCTGTTCTTCTGCCTCAGTTATTCTGCTATTGATTCCTTCTAGTGTATTTTTCATTTCAGTTATTGTATTGTTCATCTCTGTTTGTTCTTTAGTTCTTCTAGGTCCTTGTTAAACATTTCTTGCATCTTCTCGTTCTTTGCCTCCATTCTTTTTCCAAGATCCTGGATCATCTTCATTATCATTATTCTGAATTTCTTTTCTGGAAGGTGCTTCATTTAGTTGTTTTTCTGGGGTTTTATCTTGTTCCTTCAGCTTCAACATAGTCCTCTGCCTTTTCATTTTGTCTAACTTTCTGTGATTGTGGTTTTCATTCCACAGGCTGCAGGACTGCAGTTCTTCTTGCTTCTGCTGTCTGCCCTCTGGTGGATGAAATTATCTAAAAGCTGTGCAAGTTTCCTCAAGATTCCACATACAATGGCTACCAAAGGGAAAAGGTGGAGGGGGAAGGGATAAATTAGAAGTTTGGGATTAATATATACATGCTACTATAAATGAAGTAGATAGGCAACAAGAACTTACTATATAGCACAGGGAACTCTACTCAATATTCTGTAATAACCTATATGGGAAAAGCATCTGAAAAAGAATGAATATATGTATAACTGAATCACTTTGCTGTACACCTGAAACTAACAAAATATTGTAAATCAACTATACTCCAATATAAAATAAAAATTAAATTTTAAAAAGTAACACAGATTGGGTGCCTTAAATAACAGATACTTATTGTCTCTCAGTTCTGGAGGTTAGAAGTCTGAAAACAAGGCAATATTCCTTCTGTCTGAGGCTGAGGGAAGCATCTGTCTTCAGCTTGCAGATGGCCATATTTCTTTCTCTTCAATCATCTTCCCTCCATGTGTGTCTCCATGTCCAAATTTCCCCAATTTTGGAGTCACCAGTCCTATTGGATTAAGGCACCCTAATGACCTCATTTAACTTGACTACCTCTGTAAAGACCTTACTCCACATAAGGTCACATTCTGAGGTCCTAAGAGTTAGGACTTTAACATATGAATTTGGGGGGACACAACTCAACCCATGACACATCCCAAAATGTCATTAATGCTAAGGTTGAGACACCCTAGTCTAAATGGTTGCTTTACATCTCTGCTTTCTTTTCCTCTTTCTGTCCTTCTTTTGGCTGAATCTTTGGAACAGCATTCACACAGAAAATGGATGGAAATTCTCACTTATCATCAGGATATTATCACTAGACATTTAGGGATGAATACCCAGAAACTTCACAATGATTAGGTTAAAATTTCACTTTCATGCCCCATCTAGCACCAAAATAGACAGACTCTTTATTTTGCCATCCACTTTCCTCTATCTCTTGTTTCCTATACACATTCCTCCCCTTGGACTGGCTTTTGTTTTTGAGGCCACTTGCCAGATTTTATGCCCATGGATGTAGCCATCTGTACCCTATGTACAAAGAGTACTAGTAGAGGCAGTCTTTTTAAACAGTTTCAAATTATGGTGAACTGACCCACCTTAGAGGTGTAGCAGAAGTGGAAATATGAGCTTCTGGGTTCATCAGACATGGGCTCATATCCCACTCTGTCCTTATTGCTGTGTAACCTTGGGAAAGTTAATTAACTTCTCTTGAGCCTCTGATAGTTTCCTCTGTGGTAGAATGGGGTGGGGGATAATAATATCTGCACTATAGATAGAGCTGCAGTGAGGATTCAATGAGATAATGCATGAAGTGAGACTAGCTTAATGTCTGGCTCACAGAATGCAACCAGTACACATTAGCTTCTGGTATTATTATTTTTAAAAAAGGTGAAAACGCAGCCTTGAATTCATCCCTTCACGGCAGTAACATTGAGTGAGCACTTTCAGTGCACTACGCATGAAGGGTGCAAATGTAGGTAAGATCCTTGCAGTCTAGTGAGGAAGGAAAACAAGTAAATAATAACAGCTGTGCACGAAGTGCCATAACCAAACTATACATAACCCTCTGCAGGAACAGGAAGAAGGACTTCTAGAAACCTGAAGTCATCATCTTGATTTATCCAAATGTAATTCGGGTTTTACATCAGCAGCTTTTTTTTTAGATTGTATTATGACAAAATCATGTCCCCTTTATCACGATAAGAACTAATACAGGGTTTTCAAATATTAAATGAAAAATGCAAATGGGAAGAGTGAGAAGAACAACGTTTTTAGTATGAATAATTTGTTTCTGTGAAAAGAGAAATGAGAAAACATGTGAAGTGATGATGAATTATTCTAGATCTTCATGGATGATCTAAGCAATTCGAATTTTTTAATGTGTTTATTTCAGTGATAAATATGAAAGATAGTCTGGGAAATCCCACTCATGTTACAAAGATGGTAGGAGTGAAAAATATAGGAACAGCTGTTTCCAATAATGTTACTCTTAGAAGGAAAACAGAAAAGGAATTACTGAAATATAACACTTATGAAATAGTTTGTCTCCTTTGTTCACAACTGTAGCCCATTGCTTAGAATTATGGGATGAAGTAGGTTCTGAAGAAGCTGTTGAATAAATTGGTTGCTTCTCAGCCAAAAGATAATGAATAATAAGCTAAGATGAATAGAATGAGCTCACTTGAAGATCTTGACATTACGAAGGAGTCTGGAATGTCACGCTGGAAACACCATACCCAGGGAATTTCCTTCTAAACTTGGGGGTTCACTTCATATCATTAAATAATTTGTTAGACTAATATGTGTTAAGAACTCACTACTGCTGGGCCTGGGAATGCACAGATGAGGAGAAAGCTGCCCTGCTTCTGTGAGGAGGTGGTGGACAAGGGCACAGGCACCTCTGTGATATTTGCCGCAATAGAGGAAAGCACAGGGACGTGGAATCTAGCAGGAAGGCGTTGGAGAAATAACACATTTATTAAAATAAAAAATATTTCCCACATCTATCGATTCATTCAATAATCACTCTTTAAGCACTTACAATGTGCCAGACACCAGGTTTGGGGCTGGAGAGAAAATGTTGGCTAAGGCATCACCGTTGTCCGAGAGCTTTAAGGTTTAGTTTAAGGACGCAAACATGTAAATCACAAGTGCAATGAAGGGTTAGGAATGTGCTAGAAGCATGGCTTGGATAGGCTGGGTACCACAGAGGGAGAGGTTTCCTGGTAGGACAGGACGAAACCTCCGCAGTGAGAAAGCCCCTGGACCACTCACGTTCATGGGCAGCAGGACCCCGGAAGTGCGGAGAAACCAGGGCAGTCCTGGCCTTCCCTACAGTTCCACTGAGCGACCTGGTACCCCCACTAGAAAACCCCGTCACCAAGGGAAGCAGGGCAGCTTATGGAAGCTTAAATAACTGAAAGCTTGGTTTGCCAAAAAACAATTTGTCAGATCATCGATTCACCAAATTTACCATTTTACAAAAAAACTTTCTTCTCTTAATTATTTATAAACTTATAGTCATTTGTCTCCAATGGAACCACTTTAGTAGTTTGGGAGGATTTCTGTAGTTTTCATGAACAAGATTTCACTTTGTCTTCATAGCAGCATTTAAGGAAATCCTTAAACATTCTTAGACTGTATAAAAATTCAGAAATCATTCCATAACCAGCATGCCAGTGCTTGCCTCCCCCAAGAATTGTTTAGTTTATACTGATTTCTTTCATCCTATTTTGGTTTTGCCAACATTTTAGCATGTTTGTGATTGTTCTGCCAATTTTTCAAGTACTTTGTCAAGACAACTTTCTTTTTTAATTTTTGAATTTCATTTTATTTATTTTTTTATACAGCAGGTTCGTATTAGTTATCCATTTTATATGTATTAGTGTATATATGTCAATCCCAATCTCCCAATTCATCACACCATGCTTTCCCCCCTTGGTGTCCATATGTTTGTTCTCTACATCTGTGTCTCAATTTCTGCCCTGCAAACTGGTTCATCTGTACCATTTTTCTAGGTTCCATATATATGCGTTTATATACGATATTTGTTTTTCTCTTTCTGACTTACTTCACTCTGTATGACAGTCTCTAGATTCATCCACGTCTCTACAAATGACCTAATTTCATTCCTTTTTATGGCTGAGTAATATTCCATTGTATATATGTACCACATCTTCTTTACCCATTCGTCTGTCAGTGGGCATTTAGGCTACTTCCATAACCTGGCTATTGTAAATAGTGCTGCAATGAACATTGGGGTGCATGTGTCTTTTTGAATTATGGTTTTCTCTGGGTAGGGGGATTGCTGGGTCATATGGTAATTCTATTTTTAGTTTTTTAAGGAACCTCTATACTCTTCTCCACAGTGGCTGTATCAATTTACATTCCCACCAACAGTGCAAGAAGTTTCGCTTTTCTCCACACCCTCTCCAGCATTTGTTGTTTGTAGATTTTCTGACGATGCCCATTCTAACTGGTGTGAGGTGATAGCTCATTGTAGTTTTGATTTGCATTTCTCTAGTAATTAGTGATGTTGAGCAGCTTTTCATGTGCTTCTTGGCCATCTGTATGCCCTCTTTGGAGAAATGTCTATTTAGATCTTCTGCCCATTTGTGGATTGGGTTGTTTGTTTTTTTAATATTGAGCTGCATGAACTGTTTATATATTTTGGAGATTAATCCTTTGTCCGTTGTTTGTTTACAAATATTTTCTCCCATTCTGAGGGTTGTCTTTATGTCTTGTTTATAGTTTCCTTTGCTGTGCAAAAGCTTTGAAGTTTCATTAGGTCCCATTTGTTTATTTTTGTTTTTATTTTTACTACTCTAGGAGGTGGGTCAAAAAAGATCTTACTATGATTTATGTCATAGAGTGTTCTTCCTATGTTTTCCTCTAAGACTTTTATAGTGTCCAGTCAAACATCTAGGTCTCTAATCAATTTTGAGTTTATTTTTTTGTATGGTGTTAGGGGGTGTTCTAATTTCACTCTTTTACAGGTAGCTGTTCACTTTTCCCAGCACCACATATTGAAGAGACTGTCTTCTCTCCACTGTATATCCTTGCCTCCTTTGTCATAGATTAGTTGACCATAGGTGCGTGGGTTTATCTCTGGGCTTTCTAGCTTGTTCCATTGATCTATATTTCTGTTTTTGTGCCAGTACCATATTGTCTTGATTACTGTAGCTCTATAGTATAGTCTGAAGTCAGGGAGCCTGATTCCTCCAGCTCCCTTTTTTTCCCCTCAAGACTGCTTTGGCTATTCGGGGTCTTTTGTGTCTCCATACAAAGTTTAAGATTTTTTGTTTTAGTTCCGTCAAAAATACCATTGGTAATTTGAGGGATTACATTGAATCTGTAGATTGCTTTGGGTAGTATAGTCATTTTCACAATATTGATTCTTCCAATCCAAGAACCTGGTATATCTCTCCATCTATTTGTATCATCTTTAATTTCTTTCATCAGTGTCTTATTGTTTTCTGCATACAGATGTTTTGTCTCCATAGGTAGGTTTATTCGTAGGTATTTTCTATTTTTTGTTGCAATGGTAAATGGGAATGTTTCCTTAATTTCACTTTCAGATTTTTCATCATTAGTGTATAGGAATGCAAGAGATTCCTGTGCATTAATTTTGTATCCTACAACTTTACCAAATTCCTTGATTAGCTTCAGTAGTTTTCTGGTGGCGTCTTTAGGATTCTCTATGTATAGTATCATGTCTTCTGCAAACAGTGACAGTTTTACTTCTTTCTTTACTTCTTTCCAATTTGTATTTCATTTTCTTCTCTGATTGCTATGGCTAGGACTTCCAAAACTATGTTGAGTAATAGTGGTGAGAGTGGACATCCTTGTCTTGTTCCTGATCTTAGAGGAAATGTTTTCAGTTTTTCACCATTGAGAATGATGTTTGCTGCAGGTTTGTCATATATGGTCTTTATTATGTTGAGGTAGGTTCCCTCTGCCCACCTTCTGGAGAGTTTTTATCATAAATGGGTGTTGAATTTTGTCAAAAGCTTTTTCTGCAACTATTGAGATGATCATATGGTTTTTCTTCTTCAGTTTGTTAATATGGTTTATCGCATTAATTGATTTGCATATATTGAAGAATCCTTGCATCCCTGGGATAAACCTCACTTGATCATGGTGTATGATCCTTTTAATGTGTTGTTGGATTCTGTTTGCTAGTATTTTGTTGAGGATTTTTGCATCTATGTTCATCAGTGATATTGGTCTGTAATTTTCTTTTTTTGTAGTATCTTTATCTTATTTTGGTATAAGGGTGATGGTAGCCTCATAGAATGAGTTTGAGAGTGTTCCTTCCTCTGCAATTTTTTGGAAGCGTTTGAGAAGGATGGGTGTTAGCTCTTTTCTAAATGTTTGATAGAATTCACCTGTGAAGCCATCTGGTCCTGGACTTTTGTTTGTAGGAAGATTTTTAATCACACTTTCAATTTCATTAATTGTGATTGGTCTGTTCATATTTTCAATTTCTTCCTGGTTCAGTCTTGGAAGGTTCTAACTTTCTAAGAATTTGCCCATTTCTTCCAGGTTGTCCATTTTTTTGGCATAGAGTTGCTTGTAGTAGTCTCTTAGGTTGCTTTGTATTTTGGCAGTGTCTGTTGTAACCTCTCCTTTTTCATTTCTAATTTTATTGATTTGAGTCCTCTCCCTCTTTTTCTTGATGAGTCTGGCTAATGGTTTATCAATTTCGTTTATCTTCTCAAAGAACTAGCTTTTAGTTTTATTGATCTTTGTTATTGTTTTCTTTGTTTCTATTTCATTTATTTCTGCTCTGATCTTTATGATTTCTTTCCTTCTGCTAACTTTGGGTTTTGTTTCTTCTTCTTTCTCTAGTTACTTTAGGTGTAAGGTTTGACTGTTTATTTGAGATTCTTCTTGTTTCTTGAGGTAGGATTGTATTGTTATAAACTTCCCTCTTGGAACTGCTTTAGCTGCAGCCCATAGGTTTTGGATCATCATATTTTCATTGTCATTTGTCTCTAGGTATTTTTTGATTTCCTCTTTGATTTCTTCAGTGATCTCTTGGTTATTTAATCATGTATTGTTTAGCCTCCATGTGTCTGTGTTTTTTATGTGTTTTTTTTCCTGTAATTGATTTTTAATCTCATAGTGTTGTGGTCAGAAAAGATGCTTGATATGATTTCAATCTTCTTAAATTTACTGAGGCTTGATTTGTGACCCAAGATGTTATCTCTCCTGGAGAATGATCCATGCACACTTGAGATGAAAGTGTAACCTGCTGTTTTTGGTTAGAATGTCCTATAAATATCAGTTAAATCTATCTGGTCCATTGTGTCATTTAAAGCTTGTGTTTCCTTATTAATTTTCTGTTTGGATGATCTGTCCATTGGTGTAAGTAAGGTGTTAAAGTTCCCCACTATTATTGTGTTACTGTTGATTTCCTCTTTTATAGCTGTTAGCATTTGCCTTATGTATTGAGGTGCTTATGTTGGGTGTATATATATTTATAATTGTTATATCTTCTTTTTGGATTGATCCCTTGATCATTATGTAGTGTCCTTCCTTGTCTCTTGTAACATTCTTTATTTTAAAGTCTATTTTACATGATATGTGCATTACTACTCCAGCTTTCTTTTGATTTCCATTTGCATGGAATATCTTTTTCCATCCACTCACTTTCATTCTCTATGTGCCCCTAGGTCTGAAGTGGGTCTCTTGTAGACAGCATATATATGGGTCTTGGTTTTGTATCCATTCAGGAAGCTAGTGTCTTTTGGTTGGAGCATTTAATCCATTCACGTTTAAGGTAATTATCAATATGTATGTTCCTATAACCATTTTCTTAATTGTTTTGGGTTTGTTTTTGTAGGTCTTTTTCTTCTCTTGTGTTTCCCACTTAGACAAGTTCCTTTAGCATTTGTTGTAGAGCTAGTTTGGTGATGCTGAATTCTCTTATCTTTTGCTTATCTGTAAAGCTTTTGATTTCTCCATCGAATCTGAATGAGATCCTTGCCAGGTAGAGTAATCTTTGTTGTAGGTTCTTCCCTTTCATCACTTTAAATATGTCATGCTACTCCCTTCTGGCTTGTAGAGTTTCTGCTGAGAAGTCAGCTGTTAACCTTATGGGAGTTCCCTTGTATGTTATTTGTCATTTTTTCCTTGATGCTTTCAATAATTTTTCTTTGGCTTTAATTTTTGCCAATTTGATTACTATGTGTCTCGGTGAGTTTCTCCTTGGGTTTATCCTGTATGGGACTCTCTGAACTTCCTGGACTTGGGTGGCTATTTCCTTTCCCATGTTAGGGAAGTTTTTGACTATAATCTCTTCAAATATTTTCTCAGGTCCTTTCTCTCTCTCTTTTCCTTCTGGGACCCCTATAATTCAAATGTTGTTGCATTTAATGTTGTCCCAGAGGTCTCTTAGGCTGTCTTCATTTCTTTTCATTCTTTTTCTTTATTCTGTTCCTCAGCAGTGAATTCCACTATTCTATCTTCCAGGTCACTTATCCCTTCTTCTGCCTCAGTTATTCTGCTATTGATTCCTTCTAGTGTATTTTTCATTTCAGTTATTGTATTGTTCATCTCTGTTTGTTTGATCTTTAATTCTTCTAGGTCTTTGTTAAACATTTCTTGCATTTTCTCGATCTTTGCCTCCATTCTTTTGCCGAGGTCTTGGATCATCTTCACTATCATTATTCTGAATTCTTTTTCTAGAAGGTTGCCTCTCTCCACTTCATTTAGTTGTTTTTCTGGGGTTTTATCTTATTCCTTCATTTGGTATATAGCCCTCTGCCTTTTCATCTTGTCTATCTTTCTGTGAATGTGGTTTTTGTTCCACAGGCTGCAGGATTGTTGTTCTTCTTGCTTCTGCTGTCTGCCCTCTCCAAGCCAACTTTTCTAACAATTTAATAACTTGAAGTTACTGTGTGATATGTTTTTTCCTGTGGCTTCCAGTTCATTTCTCACTTTACCAGTCTGTTTAGCATTTCCGGATTTTTTTTAAAAAGCCATTAAAAACAAAATGCTTCCACAACAATTTTGTTTTTACAGTCTGTGAGTATCAAAGTTGAGGCATTATTCACAGAAATCATTATAACCCAATCTTCTGGACATCCTCACTTTCTTTCTGCTGCCTTGGTTTGTTTCATCTCAGTTGGCTGTTGTTTGAAATTTAAAATGTCATTATTTCTTATGGGATAATTTGGACTAGTATCAATTTTTTTTCAGATGCTTTTAAATTTAAAATTTTAGTTTAAATACAACCTCTTTAGTGACATATATACACTATTATGTATAAAATGGATGACTAATAAGAACCTGCTGTATAAAAAAATAAATAAAATAAAATTCAAAATTTCAATAAATAAATAAATACAACCTCATCTGTTTCTTCCTAAAAATCACCAGTTAAAACTTCATCCCTTTATCTTAAGCCTTTACAATTTTAATCTAATTTGACTTAATGTAATATGATCAAGTTTTAATTGCTGAAGTTCAAAATTAAGGTTGACATAACATTTGAAGAATTGGCAAAGAATAGTAAGCACTGAAAAATAGACAATTAACATTCAGATCATTAAAAGAGACAACCTTTTAATTATTAGTAAATTTTTAAAGTTAGATAAATTGGTCATTAGGAAACTAAAATGCAGTGAATTGATCTCAAGCCAATTTAGTGTAAAATGTCTCAGATACTCCATTCTGTTCTTAATCCACATTCAGCTCTTTCACTTGTTCTTCTGGTAGCAATTAAATGGTATGTATGTGGTAGGCTGAATAGTGAAACATAATTCCAAATGTGTCCAAGTCCTATTCTCCAGAACCTCTGAATGTTTCCTTACATGGCCAAAAGAACTTTACAGAGAGGATTTAATTAAGGACCTTGAGAAGGGAAGATTATCCCGAATTAGTGGATGGGCAATGTCATCACAAAGATCTTTATAAGAGGAAGGCAATAGAGTTGGAGTCAAAGGAGAAGCTCATCTGTAATGAGCACAGATTGGAGAGATGCCTTTTGAAGATGGAGAAAGGAGCCACAAGGTAAGGAATAAAGGCAGCTGCTAAAAGCTAGAAAAGGCTAGGAAATAGATTCTCCCTTCAGAGCCTCTAGAAGGAACCAGTCTTGTTGAGACCTTGACTTTATCCCAGTGAAACCATCTTAGGACTTCTGATCTCCAGAATTGTAAGAGAATAAGTGTGTGTTGCTTTAAGCCACTAAATTTGTTGTATTTGTTAGAGCAGCAATAGGAAACTAATACAGGGTATTACTGACTCCTCCCTCACAAGGTCCTTTGTCCTGTTGATGTCCAGATTTTTACAGGAAGCCTGTGGACCACCCAGGATGATGTTCATCTTCTCAAGGGAGAAGACCAGAAAAGCCTGCCTGGACTTTTGTGAGACCATTCCCCTCCTTCCCCCTCCCAGTCCTTTTGCGAGCTCCTGTATATCCACCTGGAACCCATGAGACACACACTTGTACAGAGCCTCTTAGGTTGTGTTAATGTTGTCCTA
Organism: Grampus griseus; assembly: GCF_964374135.1. Lineage (NCBI taxonomy): Eukaryota > Metazoa > Chordata > Mammalia > Artiodactyla > Delphinidae > Grampus > Grampus griseus. Next base: position 38,147,638 of record NC_139005.1, read on the forward strand.
GGAAGTCACCAAAATATACTACAAAATTATCTCAATTAAGAGCCACTGTACACTAGCCTCTCCATCCTATTTTCCATCTCCAGCCATGCCTAGCTATATTTTCCCGTAAATCTCATCAGCCAGAATGTGCACCAGATAATGGTGCTAAATGATTCAGATAGAATATGGTTAGCATTACAAAAAGCACCCAATTTGCACACACACCCTTGCAAAATTTAGCTCTATAGATTTCCCCTCTTTTCCTATAATAGTTCCTGTTATCTTCCCTGCAATCCCATGAGGCAGGCACACTTTGTCTAGCCCCAGAAGATCTGTGAGATTAACTGACATCCCCAAAGCCTCACTGACAGAGACAGGCCAAGGGTTCAAACTCACTCGGGTCTCGTAACTAGCTTCAACTTTGCACCTGTAACTGAGCATGGGCGCACACCGGTGGAATAGGCAATTTCAGCGGCACTGCTACCAGAAGCAATACAACCCCACCTGCTGGTTCTAGTCTGAAAAGCCCTGGCAAGAACTTGATCCCTTCTTAAATCGCAAATACCCTGGAGAGAAGCATTCCAGAGCACCTGCCTCACTCCAGGCCCAAGGCCCCCGGCCTTACTTCAGGACTCAGGTGAATTGCTGCACCTGATCCTCCCAGGCTCCTGGGCAAGTCTGGGATTTCCAAAACGGCAGCGGTCCCCCCAGCAGGTTCTTTGTCTGGGAACTGGTCCCTGTGCACTGGGCATGACTTGTTTGGGGATTCCTTCAAGTTAGAATGTGAGAGGAGAGATTGTGTCTGAATCCTGCCCTGCAGATGAGATGCTGGAGAATGGGAAAACCTGGGTATCACTGGCATTTCCCACTTGCAAAGAAGCTGTGATTCCTCAGTTGCAAGATCCCTGGGTCCTGCTTTCCCAAAGAGCTAAGAAGAGAGAGTTCCTGATATTAAACAAGGGATCTGTGAGGTCATTAGCATTTTCTGTCTACTGTGTCAGAGGACAACACAGAGACCAGGAAGGCGCCATCTGCTTCAGAATGTGTGTCTACGCTGCAGCAGGTGTGTACCAGACCTCCCCAGGGTCCCCTGAAGAGAGGAGTTACTTACAAAGACAGCAGAGGGGAAAGAGAAGGAAAGGCCCCTTCCCCAGCATTGCATCCAGCAAAGTGGAGGCCAAGCAAAGAAAATCCCACCAAAGAAACAGTGAATAAAACAAGAAGTTGGAGGAAATTGCCGGCATTCCTAAAAAAGGACTCTACATTTTTTAATGTTTTTTTTAATTGTGGCAAAATACGTATAGCAAAATTTACCATTTTAACCATCTTTAAGTGTACAGTTCAGTGGCATTAAGTACGTTCACATTGCCGTGCAACCATCACCACCATGCATCGCCGGGGGTTTTTCAGCTTCCCAAACTGAAACTCTGTGCCCATTAAACAATAATTCCCCTCCCCCCACTCAGCTCCCAGCAACCACCATTCTACTTTCTGACTGAATGAATTGAACTATTCTAAGCACCTCATATAAGTGGAATCTTATAGTATTTGTCCTTTTGTGTCTGACTTATTTCACTTAGCATAGTGTTTTCAAGGTTCATTCATGTGGTAGCATATGTCAGAATTTCCTTCCTTTTTAAGACTGAATAATATTCCATTGTGTGTATATGTCATATTTTGCTTACCCATTCATCCGTCAGTGGACATTTGGTTATTGTGAACAATGCTGCTCTGAGCATGGCTATATAACTATAAGACTTTTAAATGTGAATCTCCAACTATTAGAAAAGACCATCATTTGGAAAAGTGGGATTTGGAAAAGAATATTAAAATTTGGAAAAGAAATCTTATATATGTGATGATTGTGGAAAATCATGCCAGAAAAATCCCCCCATAAAATGCCATAAATTCTTAGGATCTGGTTCCCTAATAAAGCTGGTCTGATGAATAAGCCAGGGGTCTCCTGGCAATCACATATCTGTGTTTTAGCAGGTGCTGTCAACATCACTAAAACAGTCAGCCCCTGACTAGGTTGGAATGGGAGGAGGGTCTGAATGTGGAGTTAGAACTCCTAGTCCCACCATGGATAAGAGGTCTGGCTTAAATCCCCTCTGAGCCTCAGTGGCCTCATCTGTTAAATGGGCATAACAATGTCCACTCACAGGGTTGTCACGAGAACCAGGAGAGACAGTGTACACGTTGCTGTAGCTCAGACCCTGGCACATAAGACAGGTACTTCATAAACAGCAATGAGCCAGGCAAAGGTAGCTGAATAATATATTTACAGCAGTAAGATCCACAACACCAATAAAATACAAGGCATTACTAACATCGTCCTCAAGTAGAAACATTAGTCACTGCGACAGAGCAAATGGGAGACATATTTTAGGGCACATTAGATCAGTCGTTCTATGGTGCAGCACTTGGGTCCCAGCAGTGGGTAAAACCTATCCTCTTTCAACCTATCCTATGTCTTTGGGTCTCTATAGAGTCCCAGAGGTTAGAAACATGCGTGTGTGATTTCTAAAAGAAAGACGGCTCTATTGTCCCTGTCTTATCTTTCAGGAATCAACTTGCTTAGGCCCTCTTCAACTTGTCAACCAGTTATTCTACTAGCAGAATATGCAGTTTCTTTCTTTTAATGTGACCTTATTTCGCAGTACTGTCCTGAGGAAATGTGAAAATCCTAGTTGTACAAGAGAACGAGAAATAGCCAACCGCATAGAGATGGGAAAGAGCTGAGGGACTCACGTCAGGGCAACACAAAGAGATTGAAAAAGAGGGGAAGAAGGGATGATGAAGGGAGGTGACCAATCATCTAGAAGCCGGCCAAGACGCGGGCTCCCAGGGAACCTGTCAATCCGCGGGCTGTACCGTTTCATTTGCATCTGTTTCTTCTCAAGGCAATGATGCATATTTCGTTTCCTCCTTTATTTTCTTTATGGTTTAACTAAGAGAAGAGGAGGAATCTAGGCATGAAGGAAGAGTTTTTTTTTCCCCAAGTGCTACATCTGTTAGAGGTTGGATATAAGGGAATTAATTTCCAAAATATCTGAGGGGGAAGGCACATGTTTGCTCTTTACTTTAGTCACCAGGAATTGCCAGGGCCTCATTCCAGCATCCTAGCCCTGCTTGAAAAACAAGTACTCACTAGCCAGGGTGCCAACACTTGAACAATGAAGAGGGAGTTTAATCTGAAGTGATTCTTTTTCTACTCCCAAATACCATTGCTCACACAATGTAGGAGTCTACTTCTGACTCCTTAAGTTACACACACACACACACAGGTACAGGCACAGAAAACGTTTGCCCTACCACAGCTGAATTGTTAGTTATTGGAATAAATATATAGATAAGCAATTTAGTCCTTTTGGTGAGGAGGAAATTTGTCCAATACGTACACTTTGTTAAACCATTTGGTTTACACTATAGTGAAACTCTCTTGGAACACAGAGAGGAATTTCCTGTTTTCAAGAAAATTCCAGGGGCAACTCATTTATATGAGTAACCAAAATAAAAGTGTGATGGGCCAAAAAGTATCAGGATGTGTACTAGTACCAGTGCTAACTGGTATGTTACTAAGTCTTTCTTTCTAACAACCAGCCCTGCTGCCTTCCTCCCTACTCTCCACCTCCCCCCTTTCCCAGGGAAATGTCCTCTTCCCCAATTATTTGGGTTTTTGTGACACCAGACAAGGGGAGGGGTGGGAAGAAGGGGCACTGAAGAGGCAGGAGAAAAGGGGAAGATCGGGGCCCAGAGCTGCGTGGATGCACAGCACAAGGCAAGCGCAGGTTGCAGAGGAGGTGGATGGGGAAGGACAGAAAGGGGATTTTATCTGAGCTGACGCTTGGCCGTTCACTTCATCTTCAGGATCTCACCCTGTCCCTCCACAGAGCTAAATCATCAAGCTCTGACTGCTTCCCAGAGCTCCAGACCCACTTGGGTTTTGTTTAAGAAACATCTCAAGGGCTTCCCTGGTGGCGCAGTGGTTGAGAGTCCGCCTGCCGATGCAGGGGACGCGGGTTCATGCCCCGGTCCGGGAGGATCCCACATGCCGCGGACCGGCTGGGCCCATGAGCCATGGCCGCTGAGCCTGCGCGTCCGGAGCCTGTGCTCCGCAACGTACAGCAAAAAAAAAAAAAAAAAAAAGAAAAAAGAAACATCTCAAGACTTTTCCAAAACAAGCCGTTGATTCGCGCTCCCCCAACGCTTGTTTCTCCCCATATTTCTCCAACTCAGGAAATAGCAGCAGCCCAGTTTGCAAGCAAAGACCTAAAGGGTCAGCCTTGGTTCCGCTCTCTTTCTCTCCACACCCGCAACCGCTGCTTCAAGAAGTCCTGTCGGGTGTTCCTCCAAATATAATAAAAATGGCACTCGGGGAGTTGGGCGGGGTGGGAAATCTACTTCAGGAGGAGCAGAACGTGGAACTTCACATAGACGCAAATATGGGAGTTCTCCTTCTAGACTTTCTTTCTGCCCCGGTGACCACTGGCTGCTTGGCCCCCTGGGCTACCAGCCTTCCGAACGGAACGCTACCCCTCCTTCTTCTCCACCTCCTGCTGTCAGGTCCACGTTTTTATCTTCACAAATACGTTGCTGTGCAAAAGAACCCAAACACCGAAGTGTACGTACTATATGCCTCCTTTCATGTAAAGTTCAAAGATAGACAAAACTGCTACCATCATGGTGGTGATGGGGGTTGGGGGCCAGGCAGTGGCTGGAAGAGATTTCCAGGGGGTTTCTGTTGAGCCGCTCGTTTTGTTTCTTGATCCGAACACAAGTGCGTTCACTTCATGAAAATTCATCAAGCTGTATGCTTAGCATTGGTGCTCATTTCTGAGGGCATGCTGTAATTCAATAAAAAGTTTAAATAGAAGTGTTATCTAGACATTTGGAAAAGACTAAGCAATTACTTCTGGACTGGGGATGTTTGTAAATCATTAGAAACATCAAAGTGTCTGTATGTTGAAAATATGTGATTTAATCTTTGGTGCCCAACGAGATTCAAAATGCACCCTCTTTCAACAATGAATGAATCTTTCCTCCCATAGTACAAAATCACTCACGTTTTTAACTCAACAAAAAGAAAAGTAAGAATCAATCACTGCTACACTTTGGAGAATGGTAAGAACAATCTGAAATACGAGGAATGTTACCAACAATTGGATAGAGATTGTCTGGGGTAGACGTCACAACTCATGTAAGAGAAGCCAGCCCTCAGCTAAGCCTGTCAAAATTATCCTGAGACTTCCACTGAATCAGACGTTCTTCTTTCCTAAAAGACCCGAGCAGAGCCACTGCGTCTCACCATATGTCCTCTTGTTTTCTGATTGTCTGAAATGGGAAGCGTAGAACCAGAGAGATACCCTAATAGCCATGGACAGCTCCTACTGGTGTCCCCAGGCTGGTCTGCCAAAGGCTAGCTGGGCTGCCAAGGACAAAATGAGACCGGGCTTTCTGGTTCCAAGGCCAGCAGGTGCCTTCATGGTGGAATTTGTGAAGGGCAGGAGGGTCTCCACATAAGTAGCCCCCCATCAGCCTGCTCAGGTACTGAGATCCCACCATTAGTACTACTTCCTGTTTGTCAGGCCCGGCCATGACCCTTGTCTCTGCAGCACCCCTCAAACCCCCAAGCCAGCACCTTTGGACCTCCTCCTCCTGGCTCAGATGGGCCCCGCCACCAGTTCTCAAGACTCCCTGGGACCTGAGGCCATGCTGAGTTACCCAGCTTGTAACCCAAATAATCCTTAGAGCATCAGCAATGCTTAGAAAAGAATGGGGAGAGAGTTTTATGTTTGATTTATTCACTCAGTAAATATTTATGGAGGATTACTTGCCAGGCACTGTTCTAGGCACTGGGAACATAGCAGTGAATTTATAGCATTAGATTCGAATGATGTGAGACAGACAATAACCAAAATAAATAAACGTATTAGATAGTATTATTAGAAAGTGATGAAGTGTGATGAGAAAGGAGATAAGGAAAGAGGGGTGGGGTGCTAGACCATCATCCTTTCTTGCCTGGACGGCTGGTCTCCTTGTTTGCTCACTGAATCTTGTCTATACCATTCACCACACACTTTCAGAATAACCTGTCACTCTCCTGATGAAACTGATCGAGATACCAACACAAAAACTCCTGTCTCAGCTTCATCCCTCACCAGCAGTTCCCCGCTTCCTACCCCCCACTCCTTAATTTCACACTCTGTGCTTCAGCCTTTATGAAATCCTTTGTCTCCCAAATATCCTGCTTTTTCTTCCAGGATTTTGAAACTGCCACTGCCTCTGCCTGAGCTTCTTTCTCTTTGACCCGCCTAACTCCTGGTTCCTCAGGTCTCACCTGAGATATCACTTATTTTCTGGAGGCCTCCTCTTGCCTCATGGGTGCTCCCACAGAAGTCGTCTTACCTCAGTCATAACATTTAGCACATGATGTACCTGCCTGTTTATGCGTCTGTCTTCCTCTCTGAACCAGAAGTCTCCTGAAGACCAAAGCAATGACCTCTTTGCCAGGTGTCCCCAGCATCCAGCATGGGGTCCAGTATAGTAAATAGGTATTGACTAAATGTCATCAGGTGTCAAGATAAGGACGTATTACGTCCATAAGAGGCAGAGTTGAGGAGGAAAGCATGGAACAAGAATTCCACTTTATTAAGTCTTTATTTAGTGGAAAATGTTATTTACACACACATACACACAGAGCTGTGAAGGATGGCGGCAACCTCAGCATGGAGGCTGTTTGGACCAGCTCTAGTGGCGGTTCCACATTCGTGAGCTGAGAAACCTTCTGCAATTAATTCGGCCTTTCTCCATCTGTCCAAAGGGCTGCTCATCTTGATGTATTATTGGTGAATCCGGTAAGTGAATGTACATTATGGACTTTTAAAATGACAAGATACCACATAAATAGAAGGAATTCCTGTGTCCTGCAATGGTTCTACTCTTCCAAATAAGCCTTTTCAATCTTAAAATTACACACACACAATAAGTTTATTACTTAGAAAACTTATAACAATAATTCCTTGGATTAGCATCATATTTGGACTTTTCAAAGTACTTTCATGTCCATTATCTCATTTGATCCTCATAACCGAGACAGGAAAAGTAGGAATTAGCATATCCACTTTATAATTAGTGAAACTGAGACCCAGAGATTATGCGATTTGCCCAAGAGAATCTACTACAAGCTTCAGGGAAAGGGCTGGGTCTTCAGTTTCCTAACTGGGTTCTGCATTTGCCATAGCAGACTTCTGAGGATTTCAACTCTGGAATGTTCCATCTCTCACAACCCCAAACAAAACACACACACACACACACACACACACACACACACACACACACACACAATCCCTAGGTAATTACCCTCAACTTCACAGAAAACTCCATCCAAGAAAATAGTTGCATCCAGGAAGATTTAGAAAGAAACACTTAGCAGACTCCAGACTCCTGTGGGCCCCAAGCAGTTGGGCAAAGCATAACACTTATTTCTATATAAATCTAAACCTCTCATTTCAGGAGCCAATGGAAAAAAAAAATCAACCAAAATTCTGCACTGAGATAATAAAAATATCTTTTGTCGTCCCCTAAAGACAGATTGTAGATATGCGACATGTTAATTTACTGTCAATTTATTCATTTTTATATAATCTCCTCCAGTCAAGGTAGATTTCATTCCATTTTCATCTTGTGTACTTCCTTTCAGAGCCTGGTAATTTCTTTTCTATTTTTATTCATTCCACTTTTACTTCCTGTCAATTTTTATATCAAAATCTGCTTCAGTTCCATTTGGCAGGGTGCAGTCATAAAAACATTCCTCATGCTTTAATGTTTAAATTTGCCGTTGCACTTTAAAACGGCTCTCTGTTTGTGCCAACGGCGCGATGTCAGCGCTTTGCCTGGCGCAGCTCCCGGGCTTGCAGAAGGCAGGGGCTCCATTTCTATAACGGCTTTTCGTCATTGTCTGAAATTATCTTCTATTATTTCCTAGTCATTGAGCAGGTGTTGAGCACCTACTGTGTGCCAGGCCCTCTGTGTGTGCGGCAGGAATACAGGTCAGAGGGGAGGTAAAATAGACAGTAACTAACCAGAAGCCGGTTTATGACGGCAGCACAGGTGTTCGGAGGACGCTGCCCGCACTGTAGTGAAAAAAGTGGCAGGCAGAGGAGGAAAGAAGACCTGGATGCCAGTCATAAAAACCGGGTGCTCTTCCTGTTGCCCAGAGGAGGAATGTAGAAGCAGTGTGTCACATATTACGGCCATTCTGCAGCCACTGGGCCACGGGACACAGAGAATAATCTAGAAAGAAGCTTCTCTGGTGCGCTTGATTAGAAGCTTGGCCCGGCAGTGGGTTCGGTGGGGATACGCGGGTGCTACTGCACCGTTTGAGACCACAGACATGGGTTAACAGACTTTTCATGTTCCCGGCTTTACAGACCACCTCTCATGCCCTGGGGAGGGAGGAGCGCACAGTGGTGACAAGTCAGGCTTGGGAGCCAAACTGCTCAGGTTCAAATCCCAGCTCGGCCATTCACTACCCATGTGCCATGGGAGAGTTATTCGGCCCCTGTAACTCAGTTCCCTCACCTGTACAATAAGTAGGATTCTTACGAGGAATGACTGAATTAATTGAAAGCAGTAATGCTTAGAACAGTGCCTGGCACACAGTAAGCTCTCAATAAGTGTTTGTCACCACGATGATCCCTGGTTTTGGTGCTTTTGTTTGTTTGTTTTGCGGTACACGGGCCTCTCACTGTTGCGGCCTCTCCCGTTGCGGAGCACAGGCTCCGGACGCGCAGGCTCAGCGGCCATGGCTCACGGGCCCAGCCGCTCCGTGGCATTTGGGATCCTCCCGGACCGGGGCACGAACCCGCGTCCCCTGCATCGGCAGGGGGACTCTCAACCACTGCGCCACCAGGGAAGCCCCCTGGTTTTAGTTTTTGAGGAAGCAGAACTTCTTGGTTCTGTGGCTCTGGGTCACCCTTTCTAGGTGCCCTGGTGGATGTGCAGTGGCTCAACGTGCAGCAGGGAGCAGGGAGCTGGGAATACTAGCTGGTGCACCATCTCGCAGCTTCTGCCATATCTGTAATTGACTTGTAACTTCCTGGTCCCCACCGCAAGCCCTTTCCCTCTCACTCTGGGAAAGGAAGCAGCATTTATCTGAGTTTCTGATTCATTTATTTACTAAGCACAGAACAGGGTAACTGCCTCATAGAAAACACTCATGAAAAAGTCATGAGATCAAGGTGATGGTGGTTTTAAAACAATTTACTCAAAACTTCACAGTTTTCAAGAGCCAGAAGAGGAATTTGGACCCAGACCTGTCCAGCTTCAAATGCCTGCCCTCCCCCTGCTTCACCACACTTCAAGTGGTACGGGAACACACACACACATCACATATGCTCCTGCACTCCAGGAATAAACTTCAAGTTCACAGTGATCGCTCGCACCTGCATACACTGTGGGAGTGGCAAGGGGTGTGCAGGGAATCATTGCCCCCAGGAACAACTAGAAAAGGCCACCAAATGTTATTTTTTTCCTAGTTTGCCACTCACTCACTCATATACCACAAGTACTCTCTCAGGCTTAATTATCTAAATGAACAAATACCTTCACTTATTCATTCAACAAACAATTTGTAGCACTTACTACATGCCAGGCACTATTTTAGACACTTGGGTGAACAGCAGTGAACTAAATGGGCAAAAGCATCTCATTAAGAGTTTGCATTTATTGGTGTGTGGGAGGAGAAGACAGATAATAAACAAGTATATACATAAACGGGCAAACTTCAGATTATGATGGGTGCTATTCAAAAGATAAAATAGGTCAATGATATAAAGAGAATCATTCATCACTCAGCAACCAAAGAAAGCTTTTAAAAATGGATGTCAGGTCCTTTCACACACTGGCTTCAATCCTGTCAATTTCATTGTACTTGGAATAAAATCTAGATTTCTTTCCATGTCCTTCAAGGCCCTACATGAACTGGCCTCCCTCTGACTTTCTCTCCTACCATTCTGTCCCTCCTTCAATCATCTCCAGTCGTCCTGGCCTTCTTTCTGTCCTTCAAAAATATAAATCTCTGTCCTCTCTCCAGGCTTTGCACATGTTGCTTCCCTTTTCTGGAACATTCTCCTCCCACCTCATCCCCACCAGCAGGCCCTTTTCATGTCCCCAGCTGTTTAATTTCTCATTCTCATCTTTCTGCTGCAAAAATAATGCCTCTTCAGAGAGCCATCCCTGATGACTCTACAACCATACAATTCTAAATCTCCTTCCTTTTGTTTTGTTGGGTTTTCTTTATAGCACTTACCATTATCTGAAAGTACCTGAGTTATTCACTTACCTGTTTATTGTCTCCGTCTCCTGCTCATGTGAGGGCAGGGACTCTGTCTCCTGCACCACTGTATCCCCAGTGCCTAGAACATACACAGTAGGTTCTCGCTCAATGTTGATTTAATGAATGAAAGCACGTCTACAACAGCCAAGAGAGAACCCTGACAGTTAGCAGATGAGACATGCTTCTGAAGATCGCCCTCCAAACACCACAAATCTTCTATTTAGTAAGCCCAGGAAACCAGAATGTTGGGAAATGGAGAATATGTGAGAATGCAAAATACCAAATAGTATGTTTAGTCTTCAGACTCCACTGGCTCTGAAATTAGGGACAATTTGGGAAGAAACTATCACAGGTTTACAAAGGGATGTTTGCAAACTGATTTTTCATCTTTGAGACCAGAAGCTGGGTTAGCACCCAGCTAACTATTGGTATAGATATCAAAATAAACACTTGCTTTTCTAACATGATTTCTTTACATATTTTTTTCTACTCCCAGAAAGAAAAGTACCATAAAACTATGAACTGATCATTTGAAGTAGTCTGTAGATTTTGAGAAGGATCACAGAACTTCAGGGATAAAGGAATTTTTTTTTAAGTAATGTTTTTCAGTAACAGAACCTTTTGTTCAAACAAGGTATTATGCAGAACATGTAAGTACACGTAAAAGAGATGAAAGCAGAGGTGGTCTGGTTGCGGTCAGGGCAGCCACCTACCCCCATCCCCTCCAGACATCTCCCTGGTACCTAAGCACAAGGGCACAGGGTGAAACCTACTGACACAGCCAGACCCGCGTATTTCATTGGCCATGAGAAGGAAAATGCCAGCCCACATCACAAGGGCAAATAAGGAAATTTCAGAACTGACACTCAAACCTGGGTTCCTGATGCCTGTTAACCCTTTCAACGAAACCATAGCAGCCTTTCAAAAAGATTGAATAACATACTTAACTCTTTAAGTTCCCTCGGCTGGGCTCACCAGGCTTCCTCTAAGTACAATCACATCTTGTAAGAAACATTTCATCTGCCAGTGATCACGTTGCATCCTCTGCAGCATGCTTGGTCCGCTCAGCCAGCCTCAGCCTAGCCTGTACCACCTTCCCTGTGCTTTCCTTTTCTAACCACTCACATATATCCATGAAGTTCGGGGCTAACGTTAGAATTCTCCTCTTAACTGGTCTCATCAAACACTGCTATACAAAACCACTCTGGACCAAATAGTTCGCAGGATTCTCTTGTTCCCTAAAACCAGCGAGGAGAGGTATGAACCCAGAGACTTGAGAAGCTGTGACAAGAGCAGCCAGAGCTTAGCAGAAAGCACTTCTTCCTGTGATTCTTCCATACCTCACAGCTGGCATGGGAAGGATGCAGTGTAGGAATTGGCGAAATCAGGGTAGGAGTTTATATCTCGCGACTTCATCTTTAGCTCTTCCAGCAAGGATTGGAGTACGTCACTCAACCCGTTCACCCCATCACTGGTCTATCCAATGTATATTTATGCATTAACCAGGCGCTATGCCAAGCTCTGAGAATACTTAAACGAGACTGTAACCCAAGGCACTTACAGTTTGGTAAAAAATTAGCGATTACAGAATAGATGCTGCTGAAGAATGAGCAGAGAGAGTCACTGTGGTAGACTTACTTTTGTGCTGTCTCCTCCAAATTCATCCGCCTCTTATTCGCACCTTTGCACAGGCCCTGCCCACACTGGTTTTGTCCAGTAAGAGAGCAGTAAGCATGCTGCTAGCTGGGGATTGGAAAATGCTTGCCCGTCAAGGCTCTTTTGTCATGAAAAAAAGCCCAAGCTAGTCATACAGAGAAAGACACATAAATAGAGCGACTGAGAGAATTTCCAGCTTTCCAACTGTCCTCACTAACTTTCCAGACCTGTGAGTGTAGCCATTTTAAATGGTTCTGGCCCCATCCACCAGCTGACTGCAACAGCGTGGGGGACCGCAAGGGAGACAGCAGAAGGACCCCCCTCAGGTCTCAACCAACTCACAAAATCATGACCAAATAAAATGGTGGTTAAGTCACCAAGTTTTGGGGTGGTTTGTTACATAGCAATGAAAACATAAACATGTACATTTTTTAAAAAAAGATATCCTCTTTTGTTAAAATTGATACCAGGGGGGCTTCCCTGGTGGTGCAGTGGTTGAGAGTCTGCCTGTCAATGCAGGGGACACGGGTTCGTGCCCCGGTCCGGGAAGATCCCACATGCCGCGGAGCGGCTGGGCCCGTGAGCCATGGCCGCTGAGCCTGCGCGCCCGGAGCCTGTGCTCCGCAACGGGAGAGGCCACAACAGTGAGAGGCCCGCATACCGCAAAAAAAAAAAAAAAAAAAAAAAAAAATTGATACCAGGTTGGGGTTTTAACTTCGATTAACTCTTTTTCCCAATGTGATCTCTTTTTAAAAATCGTGTTTTCCAAGTGATTATTGTTATGGAATAATGTTCAGTTTGTTGCATGCATGCAAATTTATTCATATGAGGAAGCAGACTCAGTAGGCTACTGTCAAAGTAAGAAGACAAAAAAAGGGAATTTTTAGAAGAAAGGGGAGAGAAAAAACTGAAGGCTGTCTGGGAGAGTGAATTTTGTTTGCACATTTTCTAGGTAAACCGATTAGCCTGTTTCTAACAAAAAAGTTGGTCTGGACAGTCTGTTCTTCAGTAGGTGGATGAGGGGTTATCAAAGGAAAGAATTAAACTGCTTATGGATTCTCTCCCCAGACCTTGAGAGTTTATCAGGGAGCTCACAGGTCAAGCTGTCCCCGGGCAATGGCTGACGGCGTCCTGTCATTAGACCTGCATCATGACTAAGCCAGGTCTGCACCATTTTCCTCATCACAATTTTACATGTTGATTTTAATGAACTTAGCCACTTTATTCTAACCTTTTAATTAATTCTTTGAGATTTTCTCAGCATAAAATTAGATTATCTGCACACAGTGTACATTTTCCCTTTCATTAACCACTGACAAACCGCATCTCATGCAGAATAAAAACGCAAACCATGCGGTACTCAGATCACACGTCCGTCCAGTGGGTGCTGAGACCTTACTCGGATCCCTTCTACTCCCACGTATATGATCACTATGGCTGAGGCAGCCCTCATTTGGACCAGAGAGCAACAGCAGATGGGCCATTTAGAGTTAATTCTCACCACAGAAATTCTTCTGAAACCATCTGACTCCACAGGAAGTTCTATCTTAGAATCTGGGCAGTAGCAATTCTTGCTTCAATATTCAGCAGATGGTTAATTGTTACCACATAGCACTCCACAATCACCCAGCTCTACAGGATGCTGACTTTATTTCCTGTAAAATTAAAGTGAAACCAGTACTGTTTGGCTAAAAATGGTTTTAATAATAGCCAAGAAAATAGAGTCTTTTTAAAATTTTACAGCCACATTTTAGAGGTAAATATTCCACTAGCTCACTCTGCCTGCTGTCTCCGGTGCGTGTGCACACACGCAGACACACACACGCACACACACCACCATTACCATCACCACTGCAGCACCTCTCACCCGACACTACACACCGTGCGGTCTCTGTATGGGAATCAGGTTTATATCATGCAAATGTTCACCAAGGGATCTACCGCCTAGCTCTAAAACTTATCTGTTCATCCTAGGAAATTTGCTGTGGTGGCAGACTAAGAGGTGGCGTTTTCTGTGCACAATGTTAAAAGCTGTTTCCTCTATTTAAGAAAGTTAAGATTTATTCCACAGGTCCGTTTACATCTCTAGGGAAAGCTCTTTTCTTCCCCTGACCCTCAACACATCTTTTTGCAATTTGGGAGTGTATGATTCTGTTTCCATTTACCCGATCCTGAGGCAAAAGTGCAGACAACCACCTGCCTATGTATACAATCAGAAATGCCAAGAGAGACCCCAACCTTCTCTGAAGACTTTAATAACTGTAATTTACATTTATACCATTCAGCTTGCCAAAAGACAGAAATTTCCCATTCTGAAGACTCTTATGTGATTCTGAAATAATCCCTTGGGGCTCTAGTATCAACCATTGTCACATTACATTAAAGACCTGAGGAAAGGCCATGGGTGTGATGTGTCCGGATTGCGGAAGTGGGCGCAGAGCTTGAATGCTGCTGGGGCAGTACCTAGGGGACTCTAGGCGCTCAGGGACTTGATATTTAGATGCATCGGGGTGCAGAGGACGGAGAAAGGCAGGCAGGCACAAAAAGGAGGAGTTATGACAACAAAAGGCAAACTTTGCCCCACTTTTCACTTTCTTCTGGCTCTAAATTTTCACTGTAGCAGCTATCTCTTACTGAGCAATAACATAGCAGGCTTGGGAAGATTTTTGCATGTGTTATCTCATTACGTCTTTACATTTCCTAGTAGGTTCAGCGTTGGCTTGGAGTGAAAGGACAGCTGGAAAAATGTTCTACTTCATAGGGTTATAGGATAATGTGAGATAGATAAGTGCTTTGCAGGCTATAAAGCACTGGAGTATGCCAGGTGGAATTTATTTCTACTGTTTTCCATCATTTCATCTCTGGCAACCATCTCCAGTGTCTGTGAGAGAAGGAGATTTTCTATTCCCATAATTCTTATTTCCCATTGTGCAGTCTGTACTCAGTAAAAGAGGCAATGGACAGGTGAAATTGATTACTACGATGAATAAAATTGACCATATGCCATTAAAAATTAAACTGGCTCCCATCCATACCCAGGATGAGCTTGATACATAAAAGATAGGCAATCAATTCTTGTTAATTGGCTACATGTCAAATTGAGTTATTCTGAGTGCCTGTAAAAGGGAGAGACCTCAGACCGGTTCACTCAACACCTGCTCCAAACCCCTTCCAGTTTACCTTCCTAGACCAGGGGTATTAACTCTAGTTTCTTTTTTAAAGCTTCTCTTCTTCTCCCTGCATGTTCACTCTTTCCTTTGGGCTCACACGCCCCACCTCATCCCCATTGGGGGGCTCCTTTCAATGTGTGGTGGGTCCTTGTTTGGCCGTCCATATTTCAGAGTGATGCAATGAAAAGCTGGTATGGAGCTGTGTATATGTGGAAATGGGCTTACAAATTGCTGAAGTCTGTTTTCGTTATCAAGTGAGAAATCATCTTTTCTGCAGTGCCAGAATGTGTAAGTCTTTCCCCAAGACCCATTCAATTTCCCCAGGAAGAAACTCCATTCTCCAGCCAGGGTGAGATACCTAGCTGCCCTCACTGGTTGTATAAATGTCAGAAGTGAGGTGGGGAGAAAGCAAGGTTTGACCCTTCTGTATCCAGACTGTCAACTGAGCCCCTGTTTTTGGCCCCAAGCTTCATCCCTGCCCTCTACTACATCCAGCAACTCCCATCCAACAATCCTCCGAGGTTCTGTAGAGCAAATTGTCCAGATGCCTCTTTACACACGATCCAAATGATGGCTTCCTCAATCCATTTCACATCCTCCATCTACATCTTTCAGAATTTTGTTCAAATAGCTCTTCCACTGAGCCTGCTACTCATTCTCTTTGCTGCTGGAGATTTGACATTTTTTGTCTCCTTTATCTCTCTTCAGTGGAATCTCAGAGGGGAAATAAGCACATGTGTTCAATCCACCATATTTTTTTTCATCTTTAATCAGAAGACCTCCAACTATGCATTTAGACTTGTGTGGGTCCTGGAAGATCATCTGCTCCTGTGTGTTTCAAGGGGAGGGGTCAGAGGAGGAGTTTCTCCTTAAGGAACTATTAGCATGCTAAAGTGGATGTTCACCTTGGACTGGAAGCAAGGAGCAAATGGGTGGGGGGCCCTGATTCCAGAGATTTCTCACTGTTGGAGGATGAGCCGGGTGGAGGCTGCCAGGATCGAGGCACAGACCCTGAGGTTTTACTCATGGCCAGGCAGCCCCAGAATGAACTTCCCCAACATTCAGTAAAGGGTTGTTAATATCACTGACCTATTTCAGCTTGGGAACGTTAAGAGAGGGGACTGGGACTTCCCTGGTGGCGCAGTGGTTAAGAATCCGCCTGCCAATACAGGGGACACAGGTTCCATCCCTGGTCCGGGAAGATCCCACATGCCACAGAGCAACTAAGCCCGTGCACTACAACTACTGAGCCTGTGCTCTAGAGCCCGCAAGCCACAACTACTGAGCCCACAGGCTGCAACTACTGAAGCCTGCACGCCTAGAGCCCGTACTCCACAACAAGAGAAGCCACCACAATGAGAAGCCCATGCACTGCAATGAAGAGTAGCCCCCGCTTGCCACAAGTAGAGACCCCACGTGCAGCAATGAAGACCCAGCACAGCCAAAAACAAAAAAACAACAAAAAAAGAGGGGACTGTATTGACACTTGGAATAATGATTATGGGGCAGAAAACAGAGTTGAAGGGCAATTTCAGAGAAGGTGTGAGAAGACTAGGAGAGTACCAGAAAATGTATTCATGGATGGAGTTGAGGGATGTTATATCCTAAAAATCACCTGGGGAGGAGGACCCTAGGAGAAAGGTCTTGTCAATCTGGGAGTATTTTTTCATGGTTATGTTTCAACATTAAAATAAATATGATCTTATTTTGTGCCTCAAACTGGTGATATGAAACATATTTGCTGGAAATATTTAAAATCTATGTTTTTACTTTATTACATAATCACATTTACCTCAATGCTCTAATTTGTATTTAACTTGAAGGACATTCTTGAGCTAACTTTCGATAAGAATTTCAAAGGGAAAGGGAAAGGGGAATTGTTTCGTTTGGAGGATTCTGTTTAGATTTGCTTTGTCCTCCTGGGTAACATCTGGGGGTACTGATTAATGGCATGCAGGATGTGTGATTCCATGGGGCAGTGAGAAGGCTGCAATGCCACAAGTCCCTGACCTCTCCCGTAGACTGGCTGCAAATGAAAACCAATGGGGTGGAGTAGCTATGGAAACCATGAGGAAGAATATTTCATTTCTTTTTTTTGCACATGAATTAGAGCAAAATGACTAACATCTCTTTTTCTCGTTCCATCTGTGACAAAAGTTCTGTGTCCAGGGCTTCCCTGGTGGCGCAGTGGTTGAGAGTCCGCCTGCCGATGCAGGGGACACGGGTTCGTGCCCTGGTCCGGGAAGATCCCACATGACGTGGAGCTGCTAGGCCCGTGAGCCATGGCCGCTGAGCCTGTGCATCCGGAGCCTGTGCTCCTCAACGAGAGAGGCCACAACAGTGAGAGGCCGTGTACCGCAAAAAAAAAAAAAAAAAAAAAAAGTTCTGTGTCCTGGTTTCTACCTTCCCTTAACGTAAATTATGAGGAAAAGAACATCATGAAGACCTGTTATTGCCACTGTGGCATTGCCCCTTTCCAAACTTCTATGGATTAATCTTAAAGCCATTTGATAGAATTAACCGTGTACGTCAGTCCCATTTTTCCCGAGAATGTTCACCTTTGTGCAGGTGATTTTGTAGAGAGAAGCTTCTCCAAGGAGCCTCTTTCAACCACGTGGATATGAGAGAAAGTCATTTTTGAGGCAAGGAGGCTAGGATCTGGAGAGACAAAGTCAGTTCCTGAAAGGCCTCTGGGTCCACAGGTATGAGTCCCCTGGCCACATTTGCCTCCATGGCGCAGCATTTGAGATTCTTATGAAGTTATCTGTCCTCCGTCTGTTTCTCTCTATATTGGCTCTTTTAGCCTCAATCGGAAATACACATTTTAGGAGCTCCTCACGTTTATAACTTACCCATTTTATTGGAAACTTTCTGCCTTTTGTGGACAACGTATTAGCTCTTGGACTCTGAGTTTTTCAAAGGTATAATTTTTGTTTAGCTCCAGGCAATCGTAGTTCTACTTTGTGTCTGAGCCTCCCATCATCAGCTGTCACTCTGTGCCCACTTGTTCTATTAAAGTGTCATTAGGAAGCCACACGATTGATCCAGAGTACAGAATCCTGTTCCAGCAGCCAATGAATCATCCAATGTTGTGTGTCCACTGGCAAAAAAGAACTCTGTGCAGCACATTTTCTTAATTATCCTTATTATGCACCACCATAAAGAGGAATTTTTATTAATTCACTCTCCCCAGAGATGCCCCCAATCCATTTCAAAGACTATGATACTAATTATCGTAGGGATCTTTACGCTCATTTGGTTTCACTCTGTTCTACCTTCTAAATCAGAGTACGTCTTGTTCTATTTATACATTTTTCTGTCAATATTCATGCCAGTGATGGAAGAACCTTGGCCAGTGCAAGTAGAGTCCCTAAGATTCTCGTGGATGAAGTAAAATGAGCTCATGAGGCAGGGGGAGAATATCACCCTATGACACATGGACCTGGGAGGCTGGCGGCTCGCTTATCTAGAAAAACACAGAACAGACTATTGGGTTCCAGTATCTCTTTGGATCTCCTTCAGTTGAGAACTGAGGTTGTACTCCCCAATAGACATGAATATTTCAGTTCTAAGTAGATGATCTTTAGTGCCAATGAAAAAATGTTGCCTGTCGTATCAGTAAACAAAGGATGTTGCAGCCATCAAGCCATCACATTACAGCTGCCCCATGGTGAGCCCTGAGGGAACTCAGGATAGAAACAGGATGCCTGCCATCAAGCCATCAGCCGCTCTAGCCACCCCACAACGATGTACCCTGAGGAGACTCAGGATGAGAAAGCACAGGCTACTCTGTACTCAGACGGCTGAGCTTCATATCAAAGGAATGATTTCAATGAGCCCAGACTTTTGCATCTTCCTGTACATAGAAAAGTGCTAAATTCATTAACTTGAGTTGTCTAGTTTTCTTTAATTAACAGTAATCTTTTGATGCTCCAACTACCTGGTCTTTGTTGCAAAAACTCCTCTATACCCTGGCTCCTCGCTTACCTCTTCGGAGCAGTCCCTCAGAGCTAGCTGAGAGGCTGCATCCCGGCTTACATCCTCAGTTTTGTCCACCAAATAAAGCATAATTCTCAAATTTTCAGTTGTGCATTATTTTTTTTTCATTTGACATTAGGAAGAGGAAACGAGCTTAATTTGAGGAACATTTTCAATCATGCTTTTGTGCTTTGGAAAAATTTCAATGTATTAGGAAGAGTATTTAGAAATCAACTTTATTGTAGATTTGTACCACTATTGGCCTGAAAGAGCAGTCCACATTTAGTTAATGTTCTCAGGTAGGGCTGTGGCACCAATATAGGACTACAAGTAACAATTTACAGAATAGATTGATAATTGGATACCTTGCTCTTATTCATTTAGCTATAAAACACTAGCAAGAAGGGGTAGTGGCTGGTTATAGACTTGGGAGTCCAATATATTTGGGTTTCATTCAGGCTTAAACATGCACTCACTGCTTGACTGTGGACAGGTCACCTAAGCTTTCTAGCGCTCAACTTCATAATCTTGAGAACGGGGATGATAATACCTATTTCACTGGGGTATTATATGTGTCAGTGCCTGACACATGGCAAGTACAGAGTGGTAGTTGTTAGTTTGCTCTAGGATAGGATATTACTGAAGTATACAAAACCTTACCTTTCCCACTGACTCTAGGCAAACACCTTCCGCAAAGTTTCTGCAAATTCCCCACAGGTGTACATCTTCATGCTCCTGGTTCAGACAAAGGACATCTTTCTTACACTCCTCACAGGATAATGTATTTTGAAATAAAGGATCTGAAAGATCTAATTGCTAATGAATACAAAACACTGGCTCTTCCTTAATATTGAACTTAAATTTACCATTGTCAATTTTAGAATCTACTTTAAAAATCCTCATTCTGTATTCAGTTGTTGACATTGTCAGGTCTCTATTTTGTGTGGTAAGGACAGCATTAAATATTAAATGAAGGGCTGATCTCTAGTGTAACATTTCTAAGGGCAATGCCACGAAATGTGTCCCCTGGGTGTTGCAAGGGCTTGTAAGCTGGCTGGAGACCCAGACTCATCAGAGGTGATGTTTCAAGGAGAGGAGGGGCTGCAGGAAGCAGCCGGGTCATAGCATGGGAGAAGAGCTTGGCGAAGCACTGGAAAGTCCCCTGGGGAGACGTGTCTGGCTCTCCAAGTGCTAATAACTCTTGCAGTGATGTGATGCCACTCCTCCCCCTTGCTAGCTCTGTCAGAGCATTCTGAACAATAACAGTAAGAGAAATGCAATGACATCCACACTTCATCCCCAGCAGTTTCCCTAGAAAGTGACAGGTATTCACTAACAGTTTCTCCCAGTCCTGATAAGGTGTTCCACTAGTCCACTCCTTGTAGGATCCAGGAGTGCTGCCATGTTCTAACTGCTTCATTTACCCACCAAGATTTGGGTATTTTATACAGTGGTGGATTAGAGAGCTTGGAGCTGTGGTTTTGGAAGCTGCACTCACCATTTTAGAGCCCAGGATTGTTATGCCTTAAGACCAAAAGCTCACTAAGGGTAAGCACCTCCCCACAACCTTTCGAATTATTTTGTATCCTGCACAAGCATTATCTCAGTGTCCTGTACATAATTATGGACTCAGGATAGTTGGTTGATTGAGTTGAAGCTCCCCTTCCTCTGCCTCTACCATCCTTCTGACACTCAAGGAGAATATACTCACAGCTTGCAAAGTGCCTCTCACAGTAAGTATGTCACATGGAATGAGTATGTCACATTATTACATGGAACTGTATTGGTTTCTTTCCTTCATTCTCTGTTTTCATATCGTGCTCTTTGGGGATCTGAGAAAATAAAACATGGGCTCAGGGCCAAAACACATGACTCAAAGGCAACTCCCTTTCCATAGAGATTTGTTGATGCTTTGAGTTTATTGCTTAGAAGGACACATTTTTTTCTCCTTACCTAAAGGTCTCTGTTCTCCTCAGTTTCTGTATTTTTCAGTTTTCCTGGTCTTCTAGTTACCCAGTCACAAGTCAGATGGTCCCTGTCCTTTGAGAGGCTGACTTAGAGTGATGTCACACCATCAAGCACAAAATAAACCCAAAGAAAGAAGAAGCAATGAAATAATAAAGATAAGAGCAGAAATCACTAAAGTTGAAAACAAAAAGCAGTAGAGTCAGTGAAACAAAAAGCTGGCTCTTTGAAAAGGTCAATAAAATTGACAAACTTCTAGCAAGACTGAGAAAAAAAAAAAAGGAAAAAGATACAAAGTACCAATATTAGAAATGAAACAGGATACTGCTGTAGACCCTGCAAATATCAAACGGATAATACGAGAATACTGTGAATAAATCTACACGCATATATCTAAAAACTTAGGTGAGTGGATCAATTCCTCAAAAACACCAACTACCACAACTCACACTGTATGAAACAGATAATTTGAATAGCCCTATAACTACTAAGGAAATTGAATCAGTAATTTTAAAACTTCCTATAAAAGAAAGCTCTGGGGTCAGAAGGCTTCATTGGAGAATTCTATGAAGTATTTAAAGAAAAATTAATGTGAATTCTGTACAATCTTTGGTAGAAAATGAAAGAGACTGGAATACCTCTCAATTCACTTTATGAAGCTAATATTAACCTGATACCAAAACCAGCAAAGACAGTATAGAAAAAGAGAGAGAAAACCACAGACCTATATCCCTCAGGAATATAAATGTAAAAATTCTTAACAAAATATTAGCAAGTTGAATTCAGCAATATATGAAAAGAATTTTATACCATGCCCAAGTGGGGTTTATTTCAGGGATGCAGCACTAGTTAAATATTCAGAAATCAATCGCTGAAAAATTTCAATAGACTTTCATGATAAAAACTTTCAGAAAACTAGGAAAAGAGGAAAACTTTCTAAACTTAATAAAGAACATTTACAAAAAAAATCTATAACTAACATCATACTTAATGATAAAAGAATGAATGCTTTCTTTCTACAATCAAGAATAAGGCAAGAAATGTCCATTCTTACCACCACTATTCAACATAGTGTTGAAAGTTCTGGCCAGAGCAATAAGGCAAGAAAAGGAAATGAAGTACATACAGATTAGAAAGGAAGAAATAAAACTGCCCCAATTTGTAGATGACATGATATTCTACATAGAAAATCCCAAGGAATTTACAAAAATCTCCAAGAACTTATAAATTCAGCAAGATCCAGGTACAAGAGCAACGTGCAAAAATCAATTTCATTTCTATATACCAGTAATGAACATCTGGAAACTTAAATTAAAAATAACAGAACCATTTGCAATTGCTCAAAAAAAAGTGAAATACTTAGGTGTAAATCTAACAATATACCTACAGGACTTGTACGCCCAAAACTACACAACACTGATGAAAGAAAGAAGATAAAAATAAATGGTGACATATTCTCTGTTTCTTGATTGGAAAACTCAGCATAGCAAAGATGTCCAACCAATTTTCCAAGTTGATATACAGTTTAACACTATTCCTATCAAAATCCAGGCAATATTTTTTGTAGATTTAGCAATATTATTCTAAAGTTTACATGGAGGGGCAAAGGAACTTGAAAAGCTAAAATGATTCTGGAAAAGAAGAATAAATTGAGAAGAATTAGTCTACCTGATTTTAAGGCTTTCTATATAACTATGGTAATCAAGACTGTGTGATATTAGCAAAAGGATAGACACATTGATCAATGGAATAAAGAGAGGACGAAGAAATCACTCCATATAGGTACGGCTACCTGACTTTTAACAAAGATGCAACAAGAAATGTGCTAAAGCAATTTGGTAACCATAGGCAAAAATAAATAAATAAATAAAAATAGAAAAGAATGTCAACCTGAACCTCATATCACATAAAAAAATTAACTCAAAATGGATCACAGGTATAAGTGTAAATGTAAAACTATAAAAATTTTAGAACATAATACAGGAGAGAATTGGGGGACTTAGGGGTCAGTAAAGAGTTATTTGACATGATACCATAAAAGAAAATATCAATGAATTGGACTTCATCAAAATTTAAAACTTTTGCACTGCAAAAGACCTTGATGAAAACACAAGCTACAGAGTCAGAGAAAAAAATTTGCAAACCACATACCTAAGAAAAAACTCATATCTAGAACATATAAAGAACTCTCAAAACTCATCATTAAAAAACCAAGCAATCCAATTAGAAAATGGGCAAAAGACATGAAGAGACATTTCACTGTACAGCATATGCAGATGGCAAATAAGTACATGAAAAGATGTTCAACACCGCTAGCCATTAGGGAAATGCAAATTAAGAACATGATGAGATATTGGAACAGGTAATAGCAAATGTAGTGACAAAATCAAACGCTGGCGAGAATGGAGAAAAACTGTATCTCTCATACATTGCTGGTGGGACTCTAAAATGTTACAGTTAATCTGTAAGATAATTTGGCAGGTTCTTAAAAAATCAAAACATGCATATGACCCAGCAATTGCACTCCTGGGCATTAGTCTCAAAGAAATGAAAACTTATATCCATCCAGAAACCTATACTTGCTTTTAGCAGTTTTATTTATAATAGCTAAAAACTGGAAACAACCAAAAAGTCCTTCTGTAAGTAAATGGTTAAATAAACAATGATACCTCTAATACCATGGAACACTAACCAGAAATAAGATTTTTTTTTCCTTTTTCTAAAGGCCTCTCTGATTATATCTCACCTCATCCTCAGACATTTCATGGTTTTCCATTATTCCAAAGGTGAAGATGTGCATATGTAACAAGGCTCAGAGGCCCAGCAGGATGCAGCCCAGTTGTCCACGCTCACCAAAAGCTGGTCTCTCTTGGCTCCTTTTATTTCCAAACACACTCAACTCATTCACCTCATGGTAAATCTACCTCTGTTCAGGAGACAAACAGCAGTCTCTGCCAGAGTGGTATTCTCAGGGTAATACTGTTCAAGCAAAACAAAACAAAACCCAAAGTACTTCCTCTCCATCTTTTCATTCCTTCTCCTTTACTAAATCAGAAAATCCAAGGTCAAGTCCTTCACCAACAGCAAGGAACTTAAGTTCTCTGAGGCTCAATTTTTCCACTTGAAAATTAGGGATTAATAATATATATATATATATATATATATATATATATATATATGGCTAGAGTCACGTGACACCCAAATTAAATTATGTGCCTGAAGTTGCTTTAGATACCATAAAGCACTATATAAATATAAGGAACTCTCATCGACAATCAAAAGCTCACCCCGTGAGAGCACTGTGGCAGGAGTGGGGAAGTGAGGAAGAAGGGGCCATCTTGGGAAACAACCAGAATGTTTGCCACCCAAAACTAGGGAAGAAGGAAAGATTTTTCGAGCACCTACTATGTACCAGTATCAGTCCTAGATGCTTTTACCCTTGACTGGCGCTCATTAAATATGTTTAATGAATCACATTTAATCTTTTTTTTTTTTTTTTTTTGCGGTACGCGGGCCTCTCACTGCTGTGGCCTCTCCTGTTGCAGAGCAGAGTCTCCGGACGCGCAGGCTCAGCGGCCATGGCTCACGAGCCCAGCTGCTCCGCGGCATGTGGGATCTTCCCGGACCGGGGCACGAACCCGTGTCCCCTGCATCGGCAGGCGGACTCTCAACCACTGTGCCACCAGGGAAGGTCCCACATTTAATCTTAAGAATAGGCCTTTGAAGCCTGAAATGGTGAAAAATTGCCCAACTGTGTAGAGATGTCACTAGAAATGGATCACTCTGAGCATCTCATGTGGTCGCGTATATATTATCTCTGTTCTTTCAGAGTTTCTTGGGCTGGTATAACTCCTACTGATTTCTTATCTAGCACAAAGCATAAATGAACCACCACCCCATCACCAGGTTTACACTGGCTTGGACACAGCCCTTCTTCACTTATGGTAAAGCATTGCTGCAAGAGGGTCAGACTATAATCTAATCTCCTGCAATGTTACTTTAAGCAATGTATCAATCTATCAAGTACTTATTGATTAGTTACTTGTTACAAGGTGCTGTACCACTTACAAGGAGGTAGCCACCAGGGGGTAGAATGAGGCAAGGAAGACAAAGAAGGACAGAGCATAGACCCTGTTCTCACAATGTTTACAATCTATTTGAAAAAGCAATGTGTATACATGTCAAATGATAAGTAATCATGCCAAAAATAAATATAGCTTAGTGAATGCCTCATTGACATGAGAAATTAGACCAAAGATGCCTTTGGAGTTCAGAGAATGGCAAAAGCTGGAGTAGTCTGTAAAATTTTTATAGAAGAGAAGGTATTTGAACAAGCCTTAAAAGATAGTCTAAGAATTATGTGGGTGGATGAAAGAAGCAAAGACAAGACAGATGAGGCGGCAACAGGATAAGCATGATCAGAAATGTTGACATGAATGAGAAATGTGGAATAGACTGACATGGCTGAAGAGAAGGATGGAAGACAGTTAAAACTTGGAGTTAAGAGGGAAAATGAGGTTAGAGTCTACAGTGAAGAAATTGGAATGCCAGGATAAAAGATTTGTTTTCTTATATATGTATGAGACAAAACAGAATTTTGGGGGTGCATTTTGTTTACTGGTTTCATGAAAATTCAATACTACCATATTTTTATTATTTTGTTTAAAACTTAAGATCTTGGTCTTTCTTTGTTCCCTTTGTACAAGGCCAGAAGAGAAATATGAAATGTCACCAACAACGAGATATTCATGACCAGATCCAGCATCAGAATGACATCATTTCAGTTAGGTTTAAGCAGCCATTGCTGGTCCAAAGCTGTGATTTTCTTGAGCACTTGGACCTTGACATATGTCCTAAAGGCAGAATTTGCTATTTGGATTCAATGCTTACTTTTTCCAACACAATTCTTTACTGGGAAATGTCTTCAAAGGGAACCAACTGACAAGGAGTTGGCCTTTAAGGCTGGGCTCAAAGGGGCTTCCGTGTCCTATTTATCATTCTGCTCCTTGGTGGCAGTACAGAGGCCTCAACGCCTTCCTGGCTGACTAGACTGGAAGCCTCTTGGCCATGACCTACGGTCTACCACATTTTGGCCTATGGCCTAAAACCATTAACCCAAAGACACCTCCTGGGTGTTGTTCTTCTGCCTTTGCTTAAGAGAATGGGGTGGCATGCCAGCTTTCAGAGGACACCCCAGTCTGATCCTAATTTCCCTCCTAATGTCCCCAATTCCTGACCCACAAGAATAGCCTGTCAGCTGTGGGCCTCAGAGCCTACTACGTGGGAGAGGCCCAGACTCAGCAACACAAGTGCTGTGGGCTACCCCACCAAGCAGGTCCCTTTTACACTGACTGGCCACTGACTTCTACTTTTATGAATTACCAGTTCATATCTGTGGCATCCAGCCTCCAAGACTGGCCCCAGCAGTCCCTGCCTCCTGGTACTCATGCCCTTGTGTAGTCTCTTGCCACTTGTAAAAGGGTCAGTTTATGTGACCAATAGAGTATTGTAGACGTAATGGTGACTTCTGCCTTGCTCTAATTCTGCCATTTAGTGAGAACACTCAAGCAATACTATTTGGAGAGGCCCATGTTCCTAGGAAGTGAGGCTTCTTGTCAACAGCTAGTGAGGAACTGAAAAAAAAAGCCATACCAAAAGCCATGTGTATGAGCCATCCTCCCACCCCACTCAAACTTCAAATGGCTGTAGCCCTAGCAGACATCTTGACTGCAACTTTATAAAAGACCCTGAACCAAAACCACACAGCTAAACCACTCCCCAATTCCTGAGCCACAGAAACTGTTAGATAGCAAATGTTTGTCATTTTAAACCACTGAGTTTTGAGATCATTTGTTATGCAGTAATAGATAACAAATATAATATCACTTTGCCCATTTTTTCCTTTTACATCTTTTTCTTAGTAATTTTTAAGAGCTCTTTGTATATTAAAGTTACTAATCCTTGGTCTATTTAAAGTCTAAATATATTCCTAAGTTTATTACCTTTATTATTTTTATTTTGGAACAAAAAAGTTTTATATTTATATACTCAAATATATTAATCATTTCTATTTTAGTTTTGCCTTATGTGTCATGTTTAGAGATTATAACTTAAATTCTTAATAAGTATTTGACTATATTTTCTTTCTGTAACTTTTTTCCTTTAAAATCTCAAAATTTAATTCATCTGGAATTTATTTTGGGTGTCGTATGAGATGGGAACCTAACTTTGTTTTCGTTCGTTTGATTTTGAGGATTTTTTTCCCAGTGTGTCTGTTAGTCATCTATATATCTTCTTTGGAAAAATGTCTATTCAGATCCTCTGCCCATTTCACTCCTTTAAATTTTTAAAAGAGCTAAAGGGAGAGAAAGAAAATAGAAAAAAAAAAAAGCATAAGAATATATTCCCTAATGTTACCAGAAGCTCACTCTGGACAGCAGAATTATAAATGATTTTGATGTTTTTCATGATAATTTTCTGAATTTTCCAAATAATCTACAATGAGTCTATATTACTTTTATAGGTCAAGGAAATATTTTTAAAAGATAGATGTCTGCGGTAATAAAGAGGAGAAACTGTCCTTTTAACAGCCACATAATCTCATAAACATTTCCCAATAGCCCTCAGACTATCCTGACAACGAGTGACGAAATAGTCGAATAGAGCTAGAGATCAATGAATACTGGAGAGCAAACCTGGCCAGCATGTAAGACCAGGAACACGAGGTATTTATTTATGTATTCCCTACTGCAACCCAAGATAATCTTAGGTAGCTTAAAGATTTAAAAGAGAGAATTATTATTTATCTCTTGTCCCTACCCATTTTCTAAGGAGGCTGGGCTCCACGGAGGGGACATATTTTTAGTTGATTCCAGAGATGGGCTGCCGTGTATAAGTCCAAGGCAGAAGGTGGAGAAGTACTAAATGTTCTGCAGAGAAAAGAGGAGGGTAATCAGAGTGGAAGTGGGAGATCAGGTGAAGGGAGCTGGGACTCAAAGAAGGAGCTTGGCTACAGGGAAGCACCAAGGAGAGCAATCCGCCACGCTGTGAAGATTTAATGGGGAAGAAGTGACCTCAAAAGTTTATAGGATGGGTGACAATTCCAATAGCTGCTGTGCTGTGTGCAGTGTAACGCCCTCCTCTATCTCTGCCATACGGTCTTTTGGGAAATCTGCTTCCTTACTCATCTTTTGGGGCTGGTAGATTCTTTCTCGGGAATGGGAAGAGGTTTTGTGTTCTGTATCAGTGTTGATAAAGGGTGTATATGATAACAGGTTATCAACATACATGCAACTTTTAAAGATTCACGTAAGTGGATAAATAAAGCAAGTCAAAGCAAGTGTTTGTTGGGTTTGTTCAGAATGTACAACCCAGGTATCAAGTAAAGGGGCTTATGTCTGGAAACAGTATCATGTATGGTCAGGAGCTTGGGCTCTGGCACAAGGCAGATTAAGATTCCAGACCAGGTCCTTCTACTCACTAATCATGTGACCTTCTGAATGCTCGTCTGTAAAGGAAGGATAACAATAAAGGGTTAAGGAAGACAATATAAGTAATGCGTTTAACACAATGAATGATTCAATATTGGCAGTTCAGCCTTTCTGGGGTCCCTGATGCTGACTGTCTTTAGCATCTTTAATTTCTTCTTTTTATTATTATAAACAACAGCCGTTATTTATAAAGTGCCACGTGCAATGCTAGCGCTGGTTATATAATATTTCTAGTGCTCACAACAGCCCACAAGATGATTTTTATTACTCCTATTTTTCAAATGAGGACACAGAGGCTCAGCACAATTAAGCTAATTGACCTAAGGACACACAAGCTTGTCTGACCTCACTGCCCAAGTTCCTATCAGTCAGAACCACACCTTAGGGTTAAATGGGCTCTCAGATCACATGATCTAAATTTTACTTAATAAGTGTGAGAAAAGATTCCTTTTTAATAAATTCTATTCTCTACTTTTACGTTGTATCCTTAGTACAAACTTGAACTACCCCTTCTTCCCTATCTCTGTGTTCTCTTGTATTCTTCATCTTGGTCCTTCCTTTGCAGCCTTTGGAAGAAATGGATAATGGGAGAGGAGCAGAGGCCAAGAGGAAGGCTGGATGGAATGACAGGTGGATGTAGTGGCCTCTGTGGTTTAATCTATCCATGATTGGTCAACTGTGAATATTTCATCCTCGTCAATGCCTAGTTCAAGAATGGCCAATTCTGACCAAGAAACATGAGGAGAAGTCTGATGGGAGATTTCTAGAAAAGGTTTCCTCCCTTCCAAGGAGGAGACGAAGGAAGAAGTCCCCATTCTTCTACTTCTGGATTTTGTCTCTGGACTTGGGCGGCCATCTTGCTACCAGCCTGAGACTGGAACAAGCTCTGAGGATGGTCATGGGAAAGTGGAAAGACCTGTGTCCCCGGGGATATTTTCCAGCCACCAAATCAAACAACTCTAGCACCCACATAACCTGAGTCTTGCAGTTATGAGAGGTGATAAGTTCCCTGACTGTGTAAGTCCGTTTGAATTGAGCTTACTGTTAGGTGAAGCCCAAAGCATCCCAGTGAAGATGTGGTTTTATGGATGATGTTGTCCAGGTTTGGAGGAAGGCAAAGGGCTTTGCGGAAGCATGAACGCCTTCAAGAAGACGAGAGAAAGAAGTTTCAGAGAGTTAGTGTACACTAAAATGAGTTACTGATGGAAATTTCTTTTCTAGCACTCTAAAAATAGGACAGATTCTCATTCTTCTGGTATGATTTCAATTACGCCCATTGAGACGCGGAGGGAAGGGCTTGAATAGTTGAACTCTAAAAGGTCAAATTTTGAGAGGTCAAAATGCCTGCCTTCATAACACTCTGAAGCCTGAATTTTACCCTTTTAATCTTTCAACAGCAGATATATCTTGAAACAGCTTTTTTTTAATATGCAAAGAGAGAAGAAAACAAGACAGAGATGATCAAATTCCTACTATTATGTAACCTACTGTCAGGGAAATAAAAATATATTTTTTCTAGTGGAAAGTACTTAAATGCCACAATATGACTTTGTAATGCTTTCCATAAATCTCCTCGATAAACTATTTCAGCCCCAAGCTAATGTGGTCTACCCCTCTTCCCTCCCTATATCTTATTCCTCAACGCATTATGGCTAGGTTATGTAAGGCATTTTCTTTAAAAATTATATTAATAAACATGTGAAGTCTTAATAAAGTAAGTTTTCTTGTATCTCAAGGTATAATTTCTGTAGCTGGGGGAATTTTGACAAATACTGGATCATTTTAATTGCAGTACTATAGCGCTGGGCTTCCAAGAAATGGAATGAGCAGAGATTTTTCCCTGATACAAGCAACCAGCTGCATGACTCCTAATTGGGAACCCCTGCTGGAAATGGTCAGGAATAGCCCCTGGTGATGATAGAACAGCACAATCACCGGTGGCCCACGACCTGGGACTACTTGGGCAACGTATTCACCGAGAACAGGCAGGTGACAGCCAGGTGAGTGATTAGCCATGACTTTTAATAAATGACTAATTCCCTGAGAGGAAGTTTTGCTGAAGTACAGCCAATAAGGAAATGCAGACTATTATGAAGGCTTGAAAGTCTTGTTCATTCGATATGTACTTATGGAGCTTCTCACAGGAATCAAGGGCTGTACAGGGCATTGGAAACACTGAAAGAGAAGGCATGAGCCCTGTCTTAAGGAATTCATGGTTTAATGGCAGCATCTGGTATCACAATACTAATAAAAAGCAGCTTTAATAGGAATGGAAGGTGCTATCGTAGAGACATAGATGGCAAGTCATGGAATGGTGGGATGGACAATACCTATCTGTTTAGGGAGGTCAGGGGAGACTTTACAGAGGAGATAACTCTAGAACTGAGACCTATATATTAAGAAATTTTAGGAGTACTAGTCAGGGAAAAGCGTTTTACCCAGAGGGAACAGCGCCAGACAGAAGGAACTGCATGGAAGTTAAAAAAAAAAAAGTGGGGCACCTTAGAAGTGATTCAGTAGGGTTATAGCACAGGATGTGTGGGAGACAGAGCTGGTGGGGGGGGAGTTAAGTTCCAAGTGATGAAGGGCCTCATAGGACATGTCACTGAATGCAAGTTCATGTACCGATGCACAGCGAGGCCAAACAAACCGAAACTTCAGAGTTTGGAGCAGAGAAAGGTTTATTGCAGGGCCATGACAGAATGGGTGTCTCATGCCCCCCAAAACCCTGAAATCCCTGAAGGTTTTCAGCAAAGAATTTTTGAAGGCCAGGTGAAGGAGAGGGGTATGAAGGAGTGAAGATTATATTCTGTGGGTAATGGAGAGCTATTGCATAGTTTTAAGTCAGGGTGTGACATAGTAGTGTTGCATTTTAGAGAGATTACGCAGTCTGGGGATAGCATGGAGCACGGAAGCTGCATCAGGAGGTGAGGAGATCCCTTGAGGAACTGTTGTATTTATGAGCTAGAGAAGCAGTCACCCAGGTGGTGAAGAGGAAGCACGTTCAGAAAATACACAGGAGAAAGAATCAGCAGGACCTCGCTAACACTCAGCAACACGTGACCAGCATTTATCCTCCTTCTTGAAGCGCTCTTTCTACTTGTTTTCCATTCTGGACACTGACCTCTTAGTTTTCCTTGTACTTCACTGACTGCACCTTTTCAGTCTCCTATACCAGCTCCACATCCTTTTCCTGACCTCTAAGTATTGGCAGACCTTTGAACCCAGTCCTGGGGCCTCTTCTCTTCTCTCTCCACTCTCCCACTCTAGGACATCTCATTCAGTTCCATAGCATTAAGGATTATCTGTACACTGATAACTCCCCCAAATCTATATCCAGTTCCAACCGCTCCCCTCAACTCCAGTCTTGGGTATTCAATGACATAGTCAACCTGTCAAATTTATCATCCCCACAGAAGCATCCCTGGCTTGCCCTGCAAATCAGCTCATTCCTCCCCTAGTGTTTTGACCTCACTGAATGCGCCACCATCCACGCAGTTGCTTAGGGAAATAAACAAATGAAAAAACTCATATGTCTAAGTAGAGAAGATTGTTACAGTTCCTCTCAATTCAGTGAAGTCTGCCCTGTTGCACAAATCAGGTGGGCACCAGCTTTATTGCCACCTGGACAAATGGTACCCTTTTATTCTTGCGCAGTGCAGTTGCCCTACCATACTTCTCTCCATTCTATGTGTTTACAAAAAATTAGAGAAATATTTTTATATGAAATTTCATGACCCAGTATTTCAAACAAGGTAAGTGTCACCTGACAAAGTAAAATCAACACTTACCGTGTACTTGGACTTCATGAAAACTGAAACCTCCTCCAGTAGTTGCTAACTGGTAATTGATACTGAATTTTGCTAAGGACTGTAATATAGGACCCTACTTATGTTGGCATTTCAGTAAATACTGAAGGATTGGCTCAGGAGTGTTTACAATTATCCACATATTGGGGGCTGGAGGGGGAAGAGGGGGAATAACACTGTACGTTATATAGTTTATCCCTATGGTTTGGGTATCAAACGGAAGTTCTTCCTGGCTCTAATAGCACTGGAACCGGTGATATATTGGGGG
Source organism: Grampus griseus (assembly GCF_964374135.1). Lineage (NCBI taxonomy): Eukaryota > Metazoa > Chordata > Mammalia > Artiodactyla > Delphinidae > Grampus > Grampus griseus. The sequence goes on from NC_139005.1 coordinate 38,180,292, forward strand.
TTTTCTCATTTATTTCTATTTATCCTTAAGCCATCTTATAAAGCTGGTTTTCAGAGTTCCGTTTGAGAACCTAGACTCCCACCAGACCCTGCAATTCTGAGACCACCCAGGTTGGAACTGTAGGAGAGGAAGGAAACACCACCACCACCACCACCACCAATAACAACAATAAAAACGGAAGTGGCTTTGAATGCCTCAGGAAAAACCCAAAATGTGACTTCATTTTTGCTCCAAGAAGAAATCTAATAACAACTGGTGTGTAAATCCCACCACGACAGTTGAATTAGCATTGGTGGAGAGACCTGGCATTTCCCAGTTGTCATGACAACACTGATGTCTCCTCTCAGCTTGCATGCGGGTTCAGGTGTTGTATCTAATTTAGAATTTGACTTGCAAACTGACAGAAAGACTCGGAGATCTTGCAAGATGTACCGGTTTTACTAATTAAGATGACATGTAAAGGTTGAGAAGATTCTCAGTTGCGAGGGAAGTGTTCACCCGAACGGTGAACACTTTCTGTGGTTTCTATGGAGATGCTATTTCCAAGCCAGCACTGCCAAAAATAAGTGTTTACTCATGGACAAGGGCCGGAGGAGGGGATTGCTATGATGCAGGTGTGAACTGGAGCACCAGCGACAGGAAATTCTGTTTCTTTCATGGCAGTTTGCCAATTTTTCATGAGTGCCCAGCTGAACGACAAGTAATGAAGTGTATTTTTCAACTGAGAGATGGCATTTGAATTAGTAATTAGGATGCAAAATTTTGAAAGGTAAGGAAATAAAAAGGACTTCTAGATGGGCCCCTATTTTTCAGATGAGGAACCTAAATGAGGCCAGGAGGCAAGGCAACTAGCTTCCAGTCACTGAACCCACTGGGGTAACAGTGGAATCTATTCTCCTCCCAGGACCCCCTGGGGCTTCTCCTGCCCTCACCCCTGGCAGTGTCTCTGCATCATCCTTTCCAAACCCTTGAGCAAAAGCTTCAGGTAGAAGACCTTCCAAATGACTCTTTAAGAATGAATAACTTCACTTAGGAGAAAAAGTCCCTTCCTCTGGAATCATTTAGAAAATGAAAGTTGACTCTGAACAATCACAAATTTTCCTAATTTCAAATGTGAGTTCAGGTACCTTCCAACCATATACACAGAGCGATGAATATGCACTGTGAAGAATTAAACAAGATACATATGAAAAAAATGTTTTGCCATGCAATTTCTATTACCAAACCAGTTTTTCTTCCTCTTCATTCAAGTCTTAGGACATAAATCATTTGTAGCTGATATTATAAAAAGGCAATTTTCATGAACAGGATTTTATTTATATTCATTTTTTTCTAACCTCTGGCCGATTAACCAGGTACCTTAACATTTATTAATTTGGAGGAAAAATAATGCTCTCTGCCTGCCATATCCTCTCACTTGGAAGATTCTCTGCTTTAACAACCTTTTTTTAAATCAAAATTCTTCCAATAGCATTTTGAATTACTTAACAAACAGAAAGACCTTCAGTATCTTAATAAGAAATTTATCTCGTTTCAAGTGTTTGTACATATGAGTTACTTTCATCCAAAAAATATTTAAACGTGAAGATTTTAGGACAATATCTTATCGGAAGATGCTCATTTCCTTAACAGGGAACATAATATTACAGTTGTCGGTTTACAGTTGGAACATTTGAGACGACCTTACTCCTTAACTGGAGAAAACTTAGAGCAAGTCTGTATCAAGGCTTCAATTTTGTTGTGGCCAGAACTTCAGAGCACATATCAAACAGAAAAGTAAGGATTATACATGTGGCCAAAACTTGGGAAAAGAAAGAAAATGAAGGTCAAGGGACCAAACATGTGCTGGGTACTTGTTACAGATAAAGGTACAGTTTGGGGTGAGCCCTTTGCATACTGTAGAGAAGATCTGAAATTTTGGGTGGTGATTCACCATTGAAGACCTCATCCTTTTGGGTAGAATCCTCCAACTACTTCAGTCCTGATCAGAGAGAGGCCCACTTCCTCCTACAATCTAAAAGGTCAGTCTCTCCTCTCCCCATCCCCTTGTCACTAAACACACTCATGTGCCCTGGACTCAGCCAATCAGGATTTAGCTTTGGAAGCAGCAGTGTGTTGGACAACTGGATCTCGGAGGAAAACAAAAGAAAACAAAAACCCAGCCCTGATTTTTTAGCATTCGCCGATTTCTGTGGTATAAATAACTCCTACTGTGGCTGATTTCAAACTAGAAACATTTTAATACCCAGTTTGCAAAATTCCTGAATGTTTAGCCATTGTCTCTCACAAGCAGATTCAATTCAGGTTCAGCAGACCTGTGGTTGCCAAGGTGGAGAGGGGTAGGGGAGGAATGGAGTGGGAGTTTGGGGTTAGCAGATACAAACTATTATATATATATATATATATATATATATATATATATATATAGTATAACTGAATCACTTTGTTGTATAACAGAAATTAACACAACATTGTAAATCAACTATACTTCAACAAAAAATAAAAAATAAAATAAAATAAAAACTTAGATTATCAGCTGAATTAATAAGAAAAAGAATTCAGGTTCAGTACATCACTGAGAGGGTTCAGTGCACAGACTCAGTGGAGATAACAGTCCCGTGGCATGAGAATCCTGCTTAGCCAGGCAGCAGCGGCAGCAGGAACTAGGGTCAATGATCGAAGAGGCAGTGAGGGTACCACAACCAGCCATTACTGGTGTTGACCTCGGCTCTCCTTTTGCTCGGCTTCCTTTAATGCTGCTCATTTTCTGGTTCTTCCACCTTGCTGTCAATTCTGTGAACATCTCAGTAGCCTCCCAATAATTCCTTTTCTGCTTAAATTCTCCAGAATTGGTTTGTATTGCCTGAAACAGAGAACCATAACACACCTTTGATTAAGATTACTGATAATCCTGTGAGTAAGATCCTATGATCCTATGATTATTATCTCCAATTTAGAGACGAGGAAATGAGACTCAGAGAAGTTAAATAACTTGCCTAAGGTCACACACAGCTAGTAAGTAACAGAACGCAAAGCTCTTTCCATTCCACCAAGTTTCTGCTCACAAACCAAAGCCATCTCTCTTCTGCATATGCAGTACTAATGGCATGCCTTTGATTTGAGTCTCTGTTAAGCCTATATTACCTTAGAGATGTTATTTGGGGTATACAAATTTTGATTAAAATAAATAACTTCTCCAAAAATTAGACCCAAGTAACCATTGCCCTCTAGAGCAAACAAAATAACATTTGAGATGTCCATTTGTAGAATAGTTGATTTATTTTTGTAGTCTATCTGTGAAAGAATTTGCCTCCTTTAATAAATCATACCCCAGAATCTTCAGGGTTAACTCCAGAAAGAGAATTCCTTGGTGTAGAAGGACAGCTGAACAGTGGTCTTGACTCAGTCTCCTGAAAGTTACCTTCTCCCCTTGGGGTTCTCCTGCCACAACCATGATGTCTTCCAAATGGGTTCTGATCCAGCATTAATATCCTGGCACAATATAGACAGAAGTTTTAATTTTCATATCTTCAGCACAGTGCTGATTCTGGCTAGAATAAGAAAGTGTGAACAAGGAGTTTCAGGAATATAAGTAGTCTTATATACAAAGCAATGAGTGCTGGTTCTACCATGGCTAGCTTGGTCTCCGTATCCGTGAAGGTTTTTAGTTGCAGAGAGCAGGGCTCACTCTAGCCAGTTGATGCAGAAGAAATTTATTGAAGGATATTAGAAAGCTCACAGAATCACTGGAAGATCAGGAATAGTGTTAGACTAAGCTTACAGGGACAACTCCCAGAACCAGCCCACAGAACTGGCCTGGTTGCAACCACCAACTCCAGACCCAGTTGACCTCTCCTGCACTAGAGAGATTGCCTCCACTACTATTAACACCAGAAATACATGCCTTGGCCGCTCCCACACCAGCAACATAGATCAAGGCTCTGCCAGGTCCCTCAGGTAGCTTGTCACCAAATCAGTCTCATGCATCTCTGTGGAAGAGTCTAAGGCACATATCTGCATCTTAGATGCAAGGAAGATTGAAAAATATAACTTTTATCTTGGGGGCGGTTCTCAATAGATGGAGAACTATTAAAATATGAAGATATTCAAAGTATATTGGAATGTCCACTCACTCCCTCAAATGGCACTACTTTTCCACATATCAGGAGACAGAAGCTTCTATTTCCAAATTGCTGCCGTAACTTTATAGACATGTTGCCTGGGTTTCTCACTTTCATGTGAGAAACTGTTTTTTAAACATCTCAATTCTTTCTTCATTCAATTCTAACATAAAAAAAGAAACCAAGAGAGAGACTGGCAAAATGGATTGCCCTCTGCTCTCTGACCTTTTTGTCCCAGTTCTTGTTTCTGAATAGAAAGCAGCATCTTCCCCAGGATATTTATACCATAAATGACCTCACCCCTATTCTGAGATCTCATCTACTACCTATGGTGGAGGATGTCTGTGTCCCTTCTTTAAGTCCAATAGCACAACAACCTTGTACCAGAGATGCTTAACTGCTCACCAAACTCTACGATCTTCTTCCTGGTAAACTACATTTCCCAGCATCCTTTGCAGTTTGGTGTGGTCATAGACTGAGTTCTAGCCAATGGAAAACATAACTGATGGCGTTCCTAAGCCAAAGCTTTCACAAAGTGGCTGTGCCTTCCCTACCTTCTTTTCCTCCTTCTGCCTGCTAGATGCAGGTGACAGTGAGGGCATGGGAGATGACAGAGCCACAGAGCAAAGGAGCCTGGGTCGCTGAAATACTGCCTGGAGGAGATATGCCTGCCATCCAGAAACAACAATTTGGACTCTTACATGGACGAGAGATTAATTTATATTGTGTTTGTACCATCATTAATTTGATGGTCTATTTATTCCTGAACTTAGTCTGCTCCCACTAACACAATATTTAGAACACAAAGAACTCTAATACTCTTCTAGTAAGAACTACAAACTTGTAGATGGGAATTCTTTCTTCATAATATCAAATATAAACACATGGTTTTACACTTGGCTATAGCAAATTAACTACCACACTTCCATTTCTGAAAGTTTTTCACTGGCTCAATAGCTTTATGTTCTGGGTTACAGACGTCAAGTCTGAAAGGTCTCTACCTTTCACAGACTAGCTAGTCCATTCAGTTCCCAGAATGGATTGCTAATGCCTTCTAGCTGTCTTGTAGACATGTTCCCTTGGTCATCAAGATCCATAGAGGAAGAGCAGGAATGGAATATTATGAACTCATTATAACTTTTGAAAGAATATCTTAAAGTTCCCATGCTATTGTTAAAACAGTGACATCACTTTTTTGTGAGCCATCCTTTGACTGTACCAATGTAAGCCTCATCTAACAATCCTAGCCAACGAATAGAAAGATATAGAAAAAGAGTTGGGAAAAAAATGCATTATGGTTCTCATCATACTTATGAAAGAAGAGTGAATTATTTCCCTTTTGAAGTTGCATTGACTTGGTGAGATTAATGGGAGACTATTCAGTGTGTTGAAGGAGATATTTTACTGAGTGGGCTTAAGTAGGCTTGCCCCAAAGGACTTAACGCACCTACAAAAAGTGAGCAATTTACTCCCTGTTCATAAGGAGGAAAGTTCTTTTGAGAGAAAATTGCTTCACTTCTGAAAATGGAGGAAATAAGAGCCATTAGCAAAAGTCTGTTGGTTATATCTGTGTGGATTTCAGAACGTATAGCAAATGGTCAAAAACATTCTACCCTCATTTACAAAGATGCAAACATATATGTGCCTCTCTCCATGTGTGTCTACATGTATGTGCATGTATATGTATATACATGCATGTAAGTATATGTATAGAGTTGATTCCCATTATTATCTATATGTTACTATATGTTATATAGATATATGTGTGTGTCTGCATGTGTGTGTATATATATATATATATAAATAATTTTGATTAGAATCTCGAATCCTAAAAATAACTCATCCTGGTAGATCCTATTTTCTTTATTTTACAAAAGTGAAAATGAGATTCAGAAGTATAGTGACTTGCCTGAGGATGCCCTACCAACAGGTGTTGGACTTGTGATTCAAAGCCGGTCCTACTGGCCCAGAGCCAGAGCTTCTGCACTACAGTGTACCACTCCACTGTCTCCATCCTCTGGTCATCTCTGTATGAGCCAAACCAAGGCAGAATTGCTGCCCTGTTGCACCTCACCTGGGAGCACGCACATTGGGGCAACTCTACACATATCTGCAAATAGCTAGGAAAGCACAGAGAGTATTGATTTGGGGGTTACAAACAATTTAGTGAGGAGGCAAATTCACAAAGAATCCCCAAATAATGAGGACTGACTGTATATATACACATGATATAATTTCTATGTGTTTTTATAAAATATCAGCTTGTATTCATACACATGTATGTAAATGTATATATATATATATACATATATATATTCATATTTTTGGAAGTAGAAGGCTCATTCTCTGGAGGAAATGGCAACAGGATCCAGACTAAAGACAGGATTCAGCTGATGCAATCCAAGCTGAATAAGTAATGAGGCACATTTGGAAAGAAGGACTGTTAAACTGGTACTCCAAGACTTTTGAAGCATCAGTAGCAATTTTCTTCATGATTAAGCAAGTGATTAGTAGTTCAGTAATTTGTCTCATATACAATTTCTTTGGCTACCTAACGAATTTTTACAAACTGCTCTAATATTAATATATTTTTATTGCTTTTGATTTGCCTTATAACAAGTTTTGATTTATTAGAACTAAAATTGGAAGTGTGCGCCATCTTTTGTGCTGGATTCTGTGAAGTGACAATCAATCAATTACAATAAAACTGGTCCTTAGCTATAGGCAGAAGTGTCACTGCCAGTGAAGTGTGACTTAAGGAGCACAACTAGACCCCGCCTTCTCCAAAACATCTCTCTCAGGCCCTATTGTTCCCACTGAAATGAGAGGTACTCATAGATTGGCAAACCAGGCAAGGGCCATTAGAAGGATCTTCCCCACTTTGTTTATTCCTGGCCATCTCTTATTCATTATTTAAGACAGTTGTGAAGTCTCAACCTACAGGAAGCTATCGTGAAAACTGTCCACCCCAAAACCAACCTTGGGTTAGGTGTTTGACCCAGGCCCCCTTGTTTCTTAGCAGCCCTTTCTTGAGCTTATCGTGCTGTGTGGTTTCTGCTTGTTCACAGATCCATCTCTCTATCTAGACCCTGAGCTTTTCTAAAATGGAGACTGTGCCTTTCATAGCCATGAGACCAGCGCCTAGCACAATGCTATAGTCTTAGGGAAGGACCTACCTCTGCTGCTTATAAATATTCTGTGTCCATCTCCAAACCATTTATTTCTTTTCTTTTTTTCATTTTTTTAGACTCTACATATAAGTGATATCATATGATATTTGTCTTGTCTGACTTACTTCACTTAGTATGATAATCTCTAGGTCCATCCATGTTGTTGCAAATGGTATTATTTCATTCTTTTTTTAAGGCTGAGTAATATTCCATTTCATGTCTGTGTGTGTGTGTGTGTGTGTGTGTGTATATATATATATATATATATATATATATATATATATATATATATACCACATCTTCTTTATCCATTCATCTGTTGATGGATATTTAGGTTGCTTCAAACCATTTTTTAAAAATATTTATTTATTTATTTATTTTGGCTGCACCAGGTCTTAGTTGCAGCACACAAGATCTTCATTGCAGCATGCGGACTCTTAGTTGTGGCATGCATGCGGGATCTAGTTCCCCAACCAGGGATTGAACCTGGGCCCTCTGCATTGGGAGCACGGAGTTTTACCCACTGGACCACAAGGTAAGTCCCCAAACCTTTTATTTCTTTAATCCCTGTATCCAGTGTTAAGGAACCCAGTATCACCTGGGGCTATCCTGCCCAGGGAATTCTGGATAAGACAGGTTCAACCCTAATCTCATATCTTGGTTAAGACCAAAGCCCTCCCCCAATTTTCTGCCAATTCCTGGAGGGGTGTGAGGAAGGATGACATTCTCAAGATCTTCTCTATGTCCTGGCTCTTTTTACATGTATGCAGTTTTCCAAGTCACACAAGCCTAAATCTGAAACTGATCTTCAAAAAATTTCCCAGAAATCCTATCTGCTGAAAACACCCTTAGTGTTTTGTTTGCAGTTGACATTTCCGAGGACTTGGGCTCCATAGGAGAGGTTCACATTACACACCAGAGAGCAACCAACTTCAAAGCACAAAATAGCAATTTCTGTTTTTAAGAAATGTCTCAGCCTCCCTGCTTTTACGTGTTGCCTTTAAACCCAGATTGTGTCCAAATTTCTCCCAGCTCACACTCTCCTCCTAAGGGAAATAAAAGTAAAATACATTTTCCTCTTCTTGACATATACAAAGCTTTTGGGCATCCACATTTGTTATCTTGGTTACTGCCCACACCGAATCCTTAGCCTTTCACTGACACAGCAGATAGTCTTACCAAAGTATTTCCCTGAATGAAGGTAGTAAATCCTATCACCAGCGGTTAAGATATTCCGTTATAGTTGCTGCAGCCACAAAGAATCCTGTGTGTAAGCACAGGTCACTATCCACACCTGCCCTCCTGGGAGGCTGTGCAGCCCATCACTGGCAGGGTCCCATGATCCAGGGACAACTTCCCCGGGAGAACATACGGCACGCATGCAACATCACTGCTGGCCTCTGCCACCTCAGGCTCGCCCCACATTCTGAACCCCTCCTTCCTCCCAGCCTGAGTAAGCCAGAGCCTCTGAAGCAGCTGCTCCTTTAACCTTCTCCTCTCTGGGTGAAGAACAGATACCAGAGGATGACCTACATACAGAGGTGGGGCCAAATCCAAAGCTGAAACCCAGGAGCTGTGCGAACAAAGAAGAGAAAGAGAAGTCTCTCCCAGCAGCCTCAGGAGCAGTGGATTAGACATCCACAATCAACTTGATGTACCCTGCATCTGTGGAATACCTGAATAGGCAACGAACCATCCCAAAATTGAGGAGGCGGACTTAGGGAGCAACTGTAGACTTGGGATTTGTTGTATGTGACTGACTAGTTTCTGATTTGTATGGTTATCTTAGTTTAGTTTTTAGCACCTGTTATCATTGGTGGATTTGTTTCCTGGTTTCATTGCTCTCTTCTTTTTTTTAATTTATTTTTAAATTTTTTTATTTTAATAAGTTTATTTTCTTTCTTTCTTTCTTTCTTTCTTTCTTTCTTTCTTTCTTTCTTTCTTTTGTTCATTCATTCTTTCTTTTTTTCTCCCTTTTCTTCTGAGCCATGTGGATGACAGGGTCTTGGTGCTCCAGCCAGGTGTCAGGCCTGAACCTCTGAGGTGCAACAGCTGAGATCAGGTCATTGGACCACAAGAGACCTCCTGGTCCCAAATAATATCAATCGGTGAGAGCTCTCCCAGAGATCTCCATCTCAACACTAAGACCCAGATCCACTCAACAACCAGCAAGCTCCAGTGCTGGACACCCCATGCCAAACAATTAGTAAGACAGGAACACAACCCCACCCATTAGCAGAGAGGTTGCCTAAAATCATACTAAGTTCACAGACCCCAAAACACACCAGTGGACACGGTCCTGCCCGCAAGAAAGACAAGATCCAGCCTCATCCACCAGAACACAGGCACAAGTCCCCTCCACCAGGAAGTCTACAACCCACTGAACAAACCTTAGCCACTACGGGCAGACACCAAAAACTGGGAAATACAAACATGCAGGCTGTGCAAAGGAGACCCCAAATACAGTAAGTTAAGCAAAATGAGAAGACAGAGAAATACGCAGCAGATGAAGGATCAAGGTAAAAACCCACCAGACCAAACAAATAAAGAGAAAATAGGCAGTCTACCTGAAAAAGAATTCAGAGTAATGATAGTAAAGATGATCCAAAATCTTGGAAATAGAATGGAGAAAATACAAGAAAGGTTTAACAAAGACCTAGAAGAACTAAAGAGCAAACAAACAATGATGAACAACACAATAAATGAAATTAAAAATTCTCTAGAAGGAATCAATAACAGAATAACTGAGGCAGAAGAATAGACAAGTGACCTGGAAGACAAAATAGTGGAAGTAACTACCACAGAGCAGAATAAAAAAAAAAAAAATGAAAAGAATGGAGGACAGTCTCAGAGAATTCTGGGACAACATTAAACACACCAACATTCAAATTATAGGGGTCCCAGAAGAAGAAGAGAAAAAGAAAGGGACTGAGAAAATATTTGAAGAGATTATAGGTGAAAACTTCCCTAATATGGGAAAGGAAATAGTCAATCAAGTCTAGGAAGTGCAGAGAGACTTCTGCAGGATAAATCCCAGAAGAAACACACTAAGACACATATTAATAAAATTATCAAACATTAAATACAAAGAAAAAATATCAAAAGCAGAAAGGGAAAAACAACAAATAACACACAAGGGAATCCCCATAAAGTTAACAGCTGATCTTTCAGCAGAAACTCTGCAAGCCAGAAGGGACTGGCAGGACATATTCAAAGTGATGAAAGGGAAAAACCTACAACCAAGATTACTCTACCCAGCAAGGATCTCATTCAGATTCAATGGAGAAATTAAAACATTTACAGACAAGCAAAAGTTAAGAGAATTCAGCACCACCAAACCAGCTTTACAACAAACGCTAAAGGAACTTCTCTAGGCAAGAAACACAAGAGAAGGAAAAGACCTACAATAACAAACCCAAAACAATTAAGAAAATGGTAATAGGAACATACATATTGATAATTATCTTAAATGTAAATGGATTAAATGCTCCCACCAAAAGACATAGACTGGCTGAATGGATACAAAAACAAAACCCATATATATGCTGTCTACAAGAGACCCACTTCAGACCTAGGGACACATACAGAGTGAAAGTGAGGGGATGGAAAAAAGATATTCCATGCAAATGGAAATCAAAAGAAAGCTGGAGTAGCAATTCTCATATGAGACAAAATAGACTTTAAAATAAAGACTATTACAAGAGACAAAGAAGGACACTACATAATGATCAAGGGCTCAATCCAAGAAGAAGATATAACAATTGTAAGTATTTATGCACCCAACATAGGAGCACCTCAATACATAAGGCAAATGCTAACAGCCATAAAAGGGGAAATTGACAGTAACACAATCATAGTAGGGGACTTTAACACCCCACTTTCACCAATAGGCAGATCAACCAAAATGAAAATAAATAAGGAAACAGAAGCTTTAAATGATACATTTAAAAAAATGGACTTAATTGATATTTATAGGACATTCCATCCAAAAACAACAGAATTGTTTTTGGATTCTGAAACAACAGAACACTTTCTCCTCAAGTGTTCATGGAACATTCTCCAGGATAGATAATATCTTGGGTCACAAATCAAGCCTTGGTAAATTTAAGAAAATTGAAATCGTATCAAGTATCTTTTCTGACCACAACGCTATGAGACTAGATATCAACTACAGGGAAAAAACAGTAAAAAACACAAACACATGGAGGCTAAACAATATGCTATGAAATAACCAAGAGATCACTGAAGAAATCAAAGAGGAAATTAAAAAAAAAAACCTAGAAACAAATGACAGTGAAAAAACAATGACCCAAAACCTATGGGATGCAGCAAAAGCAGTTCTGAAGTGTAGAGCAATACAGTCCTACCTCAAGAAACAAGAAAAATCTCAAATAAACAATGTAACCTTACACCTAAAGCAATTAGAGAAAGAAGAACAAAAAAACCCCCAAAGTTAGCGGAAAGAAAGAAATTATAAAGATCAGAGCAGAAATAAATGAACAAGAAATGAAGGAAATGATAGCAAAGATCAATAAAACTAAAAGCTGGTCCTTTGCAAAGATAAACAAAATTGATAAACCATTAGCCAGACTCATCAAGAAAAAAAGGGAGAAGACTCAAATCAACAGAATTAGAAATGAGAAAGGAGAAGTAGTAACAACTGGCACTGCAGAAATACAAAGAATCATGAGAGATTACTACAAGTAACTATATGCCAATAAAATGGACAACCTGGAAGAAGTGGACAAATTCTTAGAAATGCACAAACTTCCAAGACTGAACCAGGAAGAAATAGAAAATGTAAACAGAGCAATCACAAGCACTGAAATTGAAACTGTGATTAAAAAATCTTCCAACACACAAGAGCCCAGGACCAGCTGGCTTCACAGGCAAATTCTATCAAACATTTAGAAAAGAGCTAACACCTATCCTTCTCAAACTCCAAAATATAGCAGAGGGAGGAGCACTCCCAAATTCATTCTACAAGGGCACCATCACCCTGATACCAAAACCAGACAAAGATGTCACAAAAAAAGAAAACTACAGGCCAATATCAGTGATGAACACAGATGCCAAAATCCTCAACAAAATACTAGGAAAAAAAAAGAAAAATACTAGCAAACAGAAACCAACAGCACACTAAATGGATCATACAGCCTGATGCAGTGGGGTTTATTCCAGGAATGCAAGGATTCTTCAATATATGCAAATCAATGAATGTGATAAACCATATTAACAAATTGAAGGAGAAAAACCAGATGATCATCTCAATAGATGCAGAAAAAGCTTTCAACAAAATTCAACACCAGTTTGTGATAAAAATTCTCCAGAAAGTAGGCATACAGGGAACTTACTTCAACATAATAAAGGCCATATATGACAAACCCACAGCCAACATACTTCTCAATGATGAAAAACTGAAACCATTTCCACTAAGATTCTTGACAAGACAAGGTTGCCCACTCTCACCACTATTATTCAACATAGCTTTGGAAGTTTTAGCCACAGCAATCAGAGACGAAAAAGAAATAAAAGGAATCCAAATTGGAAAAGGAGAAGTAAAGCTGTCACTGTTTGCAGATGACATGATATTATACATAGAGAACCCTAAAGATGCAACCAGAAAACTACTAGAGCTAATCAATGAAGTTGGTAAATTAGCAGGATACAAAATTAATGAACAGAAATCTCTGGCATTCCTATTCACCAATGATGAAAAATCTGAAAGAGAAATTAAGGAAACACTCCCATTGACCATTGCAACAAAAATGAATAAAACACCTAGGAATAAACCTACCTAAGGAGACAAAAGACCTGTATGCAGAAAACTATAAGACACTGATAGAAGAAATTAAAGATGATACAAACAGATGGAGAGATATACTCAGGTTCTTGGATTGGAAGAATCAACATTGTGAAAATGACTCTACTACCCAAAGCAATCTACAGATTCAATGCAATCCCTGTCAAGCTACCACTGGCATTTTTCACAGAACTAGAACAAAACATTTCACAATTTGTTTGGAAACACAAAAGACTCCGAATAGCCAAAGCAATCTTGAGAAAGAAAAACGGAGCTGGAGGTATCAGGCTCCCTGACTTTAGACTATACTACAAAGCTACAGTAATCAAGACACTATGGTACTAGCACAAAAACAGAAATAAAGATCAATGGAACAGTATATAAAGCCCAAAGATAAACCCATGCACATATGGTCACCTTATCTTTGGTAAAGGAGGCAAGAATATACAATGGAGAAAAGACAGCCTCTTCAATAAGTGGTGCTGGGAAAACTAGACAGCTACATGTAAAAGAATGAAATCAGAACACTCCCTAACACCACACACAAAAATAAACTCAAAATGGATTAAAGACCTAAATGTAAGGCCAGACACTATAAAACTCTTAGAGGAAAACATAGGCAGGACATTCTATGACGTAAATCACAGCAAGATCCTTCCTGACCCACCTCCTAGAGAAATGGAAATAAAAACAAAAATAAACAAATGAGACCTAATGAAACTTAAAAGCTTTTGCTTTTAAGCAAAGCTTTTTAAAAAAAAAAAAAAAAAAAAGCTTTTGCACAGCAAAGGAAATCATAAACAGACCAAAAGACAACCCTCAGAATGGGAGAAAATATTTGCAAACAAAACAACTGACAAATAATTAATCTCCAAAATATGCAAGCAGCTTATGCAGCTCAATATCAAAAAAATAACAACCCAATCCAAAAATGGGCAGAAGACCTAAATAGACATTTCTCCAAAAATATACAGATTGCCAACAAACACATGAAAGGATGCTCAACGTCACTAATCATTAGAGAAATGCAAATCAAAACTACAATGAGTTATCACCTCACGCCAGTCAGAATGACCATCATCAAAAAATCTAAAAACAATAAATGCTGGAGAGGGTGTCGAGAAAAAGGAACCCTCTTGCACTGTTAGTGGGAATGTAAATTGATACAGCCACTATGGAGAACAGTATGGACGTTCCTTAAAAAACTAAAAATAGAACTACCATATGACCCAGCAATCTACTACTGGGCATATACCCTGAGAAAAACATAATTCAAAAAGAGTCATATACCATAATGTTCATTGCAGCTCTATTTACAATAGCCAGGACATGGAAACAACCTAAGTGTTTATCGACAGATGAATGGATAAAGAAGATGTGGCACATATATACAGTGGAATATTACTCAGCCATAAAAAGAAACGATATTGAGTTATTTGTAGTGAGGTGGATGGATCTAGAGTCTGTCATACAGACTGAAGTAAGTCAGAAAGAGAAAAACAAATACCGTATGCTAACACATATATATGGAATCTAAAAAAAAAAAAGAAATGCTTCTGAAGAACCTAAGGGCAGCACAGGGATAAAGACGCAGACGTAGAGAATGGACTTGAGGACACGGCGGGGGGGTGGGAAGGGTAAGCTGAGACGAAGTGAGAGAGTGGCATTGATATATGTACACTACCAAATGTAAAATAGATAGCTAGTGGGAAGCAGCCGCATAGCACAAGAGATCAGCTTGGTGCTGTTGACCACCTAGAGGGGTGGGATAGGAAGGGAGGGAGACGCAAGAGGGAGGGATATGGGGATATATGTTTACATATAGCAGATTCACTTTGTTTTACAACAGCAGCTAACACAACAATGTAAAGCAATTATACTCTGATAAAGATGTTAAAAAATATTCCATTATATATTTATCCCATTACTTTTATAATAGTTTATAAAGCATTTTCACATCAATTATCTCATTTAACCTTAACAACCTTGTGTAGTTGTTGGGCCGGGTGTCGTCATTAGCCTCAGTTTACAAATGAGGGAATTGAGGCTCAAAAAACGATGAGATCAGAAAACAGCATGACTCAAATCTGCATCTTTGGATGATGTACTGGGTTTCATAGTGTTCCACGAAAATTCATGTCCACCCAGAACCTCACACTGTGAACTTATTTGGAAATAGAGTCTTTGGAGATGTAATTAGTTAAATAATTCGAGATGAAATCATCCCAGATTTAGGGGTGCATCCCAAATCTAATGACTGTTGTCTTTATCAGAGAAAGGAGAAGGAGATTTGGACACAGAGGCACACGGAAGAAAACGTGTGAAGACAGAAGCAGAATTTGGAGTGATGAAGCTACAGGCCAAGAAATGCCTGGAGTCACCAGAAACTGAGAGAGGCAAGGAAGGATTCTCCCCTGGCGACTTCGGAGGAAGTGTGGCCTTGATGACACCTTGATTTTGTTTGTTCCCCGGAGCTGTGAGACAGTAACTTTCTGTTGTTTTAAACTTATGGTTCCCAAAGGGTAAAGGGGATGGGGGGGGGCGGAGGTTATGATTAATAGATACACACTACTATATATAAAATAGGTAAACCCCAAGGACCTACTGTAGAGCACAGGGAACTATATTTGATATCTTATAATAACCTATAATGGAAGAGAAATCTGAGTCACTTTCCTGTACACCTGAAACTGACACAACATTGTAAATCAACTAGACTTCAATTTAAAAAATAATAATAATTTCTGTTGTTTTAAGGCACAAAATCTGTAGTAATTTAGCAGCCCTAGGAAACGACACAGATGTCATAAATGGAGATTTTCCTTTATGATTTCTTCTTCCCTATAGGAACAGTGGCCACAGCTCAGAGTTGTTCTAAATAACCAGGTTGACACTTTGAGAAAATTTCATTGGCTAAGAAAAGACATTTTCTTCAGAATTCTTTTCATAGAACTATCTGGTGACTAGAATTTTTGTAACCCTATGAGCAGCAAAATACCCTAGAAGTTTGGTGTGAGAGGTGGGACTGCTGTCCACACTGAGGGCACACAGGCATACTATGGCTTATTCAGTGTAGACTGAACACAGAACATTGCTCAATGAAATTACCAACTTTAAAAAAAGGTTAACGTGTGTAATTCTCGCTGCGTGGTGTGAAAAAAACGTTCTAGTTCTCAAGCAGGAAGCGCATGTTTTCTGAGCCAGTGGCTATGAAATTGACTCACGTCTGCATCTTAATTGCATTTTACACATTCTCTGCTTAGCTGCCTATTAATTAAGGCACAAGATGAATATGATCTAAGAGACTCCCAGAACCCTTGTCTGGGAGATTTCTTTCTGAGGAGTCTTCATCCAGCTCTCCACAGCCCTGATGCCTGGTGTCTTTGGCACGTTCTGATGTTAAGGAGAAAATGCAACCCTTAGACCTGGACTTACTGATTACATATATTGAGCTTTTCCCCTAGCTCATCCCTGCCTGCCTATGCACATGAAGGCCACAGCATGGCTACATCCACCACGGAGAAGGAAATTATGGGATGGGAATTTGCCCCTCCCCCATCCGTGTACAAAACATGCAAACACTGAAACTTAAGAAAGATAAGTTGGAGGGCAGGCCTTTGCTTTACTCAAGGAGACTTCCTGCAATGACTTGTGACACCAACTATCTAGAGTTGGACCATACTTCACGAGTGAAGGGCACAGTCCTCCTCCACAAGACTGCCCTTGCTTCAGACACCAGCTGCCAGTTTGGGGTCCCCAGGTCCACTCTCCCTTCTGATCAGCTGGCTATAAATTCAGGGGTTCCAATGAGCCCCTTTAGGTTCAATAATTCATTACAATGATTCACAGAACTCAGGAAAGTGCTGTACTCACAATTACAATTTTATGATAGCAAAAGGATACCATCAGAACCAGACAAAGAGAGAACCTACAGGAGTTCTGGAAGGGTCCCAAACATGAAGCTTCCAACCATCCCCTCTCCATGGAGTCCTGGAGTCCTTGCTGCTCTCAAGGGGACAAAGGAGGGCCAGAGTGTCCTTCTTGGACTGGCTGTTCCTAAATAACTTCAATTCAAAATAATCAATACGCCAAATTGACATATTGTGGGGCAGCCTGCCCTGAACCCCATCAAAGCTTTTTCTCGGCATTGAAAAGGGAAAGTCTTCTTCACATAGGAAACTTCTGTTATGAAAAAAGATTTTAAAAGTACAACCCTTTTCTATACACCTGCATTGAGCAATTGCAAAATACACCGTTCACGATGGTAACAAAACTATAAAGCACCTTGAATAAATTTATCAAGATGTGCAAGACCCTTTTAAAGAAAACTATAAAATATTACTGGAAAGTAGATCTGGTTGTGAACCAGAAGATTCAATACTTGTGAACACTTAATTCTCCACAAATTAATCTATAAAGTTAATGCAATTGTAAATAAAAATCTCCCAATTATTTTTTATGTAACTTGGCAAGACCATACTAAAATTCATATGAAAAATTCAATGCAAAGCAATGATCAAGGTAATTTTGTAAGTGAAGAACACATTCTAGGACTTTTCACTTCCTACATCGAGCTTTAAATAAGCTATAGTAACTTAAGCAATATAGTATCGGAAAAAGAATAAAGTCGATCTTTGGACTAGAACAGAAATTCCACATATACATGGAAATTTAGTATATGCTAAAGTGGCATTTCAAATCAGTGGGTAGATTATTTAACAGATGGTACCAGATCAACTGAATATCCATTGGAAAAAAGATAAGATACATCTTAATTTCATGCTAGTTACAAAATAAATTCCAATTGAATTAAGGTCCTAAAGATAAGATAAAAATACATAAAAGTGTTAAAAACAAATAAATGAAAATACATGCATGACCTTGGGTAGGTAGTTCCTTCTTAGAACACAAAAACAAAAAATTATAAGAGAAGGACTGCTAAAGTTAGGTACTTCAAAATTAAAACCTTCATGTGACAAATAATATCATGAAGAAAAAGATTTTTTTAAAGTGGTGTATTAGGAGAAGATACTTCAACATATGTGATAGACAAAAGATTGGTTTCTGGAATAGAAAAAGAAAAATCTCTAAAAATGGGAGGTAGCACAAACAATCCATTGTAAAGACGGATTCTACCACCCCCCAAAAAACATGCAAGCAGGCAATTCACAGAAGCAAAATACAAATAGGGCATCAAGCACCTAAAAAATAATGCTCATTTCCACTAAAAATCAAGAAAATAAAAATTAAAACAAAGATATACCATTTTTAACCTATCAGATTGACAAAAAATTAAATGTTTGATAATATCAACTGTAGGCAGAGTGTAGGTAAATATGTATTCTGATCTCCACCTAACAGAATGCTAAATGGTACATATCTTACACCCCAGTAAATTTGTTTTTTAGTATCTTCCCTAAAGAAACAATTTGCACATATGACCAAGAAGGCATGTTCAAGATACGTTAAAGTGAAATTGGAAACACGCTAAATGTCCTTCAATAGGGGAATGGTCAAATAACCTAAGCCTATCTTCACTATGGTATATTATGCATCAGTTAAAAAATAAAAATAGCTGAGATTTATGCTTGTAATGTGAGATATGTTCTCTGTGAGATAGTGTTAGACATACTAACACGGAGATTATCTCGAAGATGTATTGTTGAAGGAAAAAGAGTTGCACAACTACACATATAGAATTTACCATTTGTGTTTTAAGAAAAAGTATGCTCACCAAAACAATAATATACATTTTCTCCAGGTAATAAATGTTTGTAAGTGCGTAAGTAAATATATGCAAGAATATACACAAAAATTTTCCTATGCTGAGGGCACTAGGATGTGGGTGGTAGACAAAGAGAGATTTTAGCCTTATCTGTAATATTTTAAATTTTTATGAGGTGGATGGATTAATCTATTACATCTGTAACAGCAATAATTGGAGAAAATACATTCCAACTCCTTCCTAGACTTCACGGCTCTGTTCCCAGCACCTTTGGTTCATTGTGATCTTAAGTGTTTAAGGACTCTGTGAAATTCTCCTTTACTGATAACCAGATATTGGATTATATTAGGCTTCACTTTTTCCCAATTCCATTTCTCAAGTTCTCTACATCATGTTAATATATTTCATAAGAGATTGTGTATCTACCATTCTATTTTAGGAAGAATGACAGAAAAGTTTTTCATGCCTAATTTTCTCCTTAGCCTTAGTTCACCTGAATTATTCTCTCCCTTCTGTATTGTGATCCAAATGGATTTATCTTGAGAAATGGTCTTGAGGAAAAAGAAAATATTTTCTGCATTTCACAAGGCTTCAGCAGAAGGACCATTGTTTTGTTGCTTTCTCCCGTGCTTATATTTGTACTTCAAATATTTCACATTTGTCTTCAGAAACATCGTGTACTTTAAGGTCTTAGCAAATATGTTCTCTCAAAAAGAAAAAATTAAAGAGAGCCATCAACCAGTTTGTTTCTACTCTAGACCTGGGTGAAATCTATCTATGCTGATGCTCTAGAAATGGCGACCCTTCTGGTTAGAATATAATTCCTCCTTTAGTTTTCTTTTCCATTCCTCATGTTTACCTTCCTGCTTTTGTTGTTGTAGAGAGCCGTCTTGAATTATAGAGAAAGCCCTATTTTTTACATATCTGGAAAGGACAAGAATATAATTGAACTCTACTGACAGGTTCATAAAAAAATAAACCCACAATTTAGGCGTACCTGGGAAAGGGATGTGAAATAGCTGTTTCTCATTATTTTAGGAAATAATGCTTTAAGCAGCATGTGGAACTGAACTGCAAGGTGATAAGTAAATGAGCAGAAGCGGGTAAGTAAGATCTGAATCATCCCCAGGACCATTTATCTCCAGGGGGCAAGCGGCACATATCTCTGGACTTCTGCCCCCCTTGGGGGGGGGGGTGCAGGGTACCAGAGGATGACAGGTCACACACGAGGAAACAGCATTACAAGCACTAAGAAGCGTCCGCTGACCCTCTGAGGTGGTGGACCCTCTGCTGTCCTCCCCCCCAGGGCCCTGATGCTTTGAACCCCAACTAAGAGTGCTAGGCTTATTCATCCTAATCCTACTCACAGGCTTCACAGCCATCTTAGCATCTGTCACCCACCAATGTTCTTTATACCCCGTCACTGGGATGGCTGGATGCAGTGCTGAAATACCTTTTCTCCCTCTCAGGGTGACCCAGGGTCTCAGATCTGTGCACATCCAAGGGTCAAAATGGACATGGAGGCAAGGAAAGGGATATGGGCAAAAATTAGGGGCCACAATAGCAGAAATTCTCCTGAAGTAGGAAACCTCCAACTGAACTGTCTATTCACCACCCACCAAACGGGCCTTGAGGTTCACCTCTTCCAAGCCTTGGCGGCACCAGAGTCAGAAATACAAATTTCTATCTTATCCTGCACCCTGGCTAAAGCAGGCATTGCCAGCTGATTGCAGCTGCGCTCTTTCCCTTGTCAAAACGGCTGCTACCCCCTCTAACTTAAGCTAAAACAATTTCCCTGATCAAATGCCCTGTCCCAGCTTCACCTGCCCGTTCCACTGCTTAAACTCTGACACTATTCTGCCTCCTATTGAAATATCCAAACCACCCCAAGAAGAATGACATCGAGCTTCTTTTGTAGCCATGAAGGAGTTAGTCTGGAGGAAGATAGTTGAAGAGCACTGTTCCCCCTCCTGGCAGGATCCAGGAAGTACGAGCCTGCCTGGGTCCCGGTGAAGGACCCCACGTGGTCACGGTACGGGGGAGGAGACTGAATTATGCGGGGAGATCAGGCAAGGTGAGGGAGCAAGGAGGAGGGTGCCGAAGAAGACATACAGTTTTGGCCAAGATTAGCCCTGGAAAACAGCGGAGAGAGGTCCTCCCATAAGGAAAGGAGTTTCCGGGTGGAAGTTATGTCAGAGAGGAACCGCAGCGCTTTGGAGTCAGAGAGTGCTGGGTTTAGTCCCACCTCAGTCTCTCATTAGCTCAATAACTGTAGACCGTAACCATGTAAAAAATAATAATCCCCGCCCACCTCCCACACCCCGGGAGCACTGAGGAAGACTGAAAAGTTTACAAGAGGGCTGGTACAAGGTCCAACCCCCCGTAAAATCCTTGTCACTACTGACACCTCAGATTATTTCTGGTGTGGAGAGAGAAAGAGATGTCTGAGGATCTCTTCCAAAGACGGAGTCAGCATAAATGAATCTTATAAAATTCCCCATATCTTCTCATCCGCAAACTTGATCATTTTAGGTCAACTCATCCTAGCGAATCTTTTTAACCAGTAGCACATTATCAGATTTTAAACATTGTGTTATGGGAGTTTGCTTCAATCAATACTCAGAGAACCTTTGTTCATAGCAACACATTCTTTGTAACTTTTAAAAGGCGCATTCTGATCTTAAATATAGATAGTTTAACTAAGGACTGTTCTCTATTCCAATTTCTGAGAAAACCATCATCTTTTTAAGCATTAGGCCAGGGGTTGACTCACCTTTCAGCACATGTCTGCAAACAAGGGAAAATAAAGGTCATGGGAAGACAGTTACAGAGCACTATAAAATATTAATGATGGCTGGGTATATGACTGTAGTTACTGAAGACTCTTTGAAAAGATAGGGTGGAGAAAGGGGAGAGAGGGGCAAGGAAAACATTGTAAGGGCAGAGAGAATTTGTTGTGGATGGAGTGTTCATATCCTTCCAATATGGTTGCAAACAAACAGTAATGAGACCTTTTGGGGAATCACTGGCTTAGAGGCCCAGGGTTTGAATGTACTATGTTGTATTAATGTCTTGGTACATGTTTTTCACATAAAATGAATGTAATACTAATGAATGCATAGATTCTTATAGCAGCATCTTCATATGCATTTATCCTTATCTCACAACAATATTGTGATGCCCATTTTACAAAAAAAACGGAGGCTCAGAAACTTTGAATGATTTGGTAAAAGTATGTAAATGCCTTTCTGTTTTATAACACTACATAGTGGTCTACAAGTGACTCAAGTATGCAGCTGGTCGTGTAAATAGCATTATTAGGCTGTCATCAAGTTGTCAAAGGAGCCAAAGATATTCCCAGGATGCTTTGCTGTCAGACAATAACAGAAGCTCATAACAGAATCAGTAATGAAATTCAATCTCTGTTAGCTTTATGGCCTTGCCATCTTTTCTTTTTCTATCGTGTCTACATTTCTAAAGAATTGATTTAGCAAAAAACAATGAACACTTTGTACATTTGTATAACACTTTACAATATGCAGAACACTTCAAGTACGTGAGTTCATTTGATTGACGTAATAAATTGAGTCACAAGTGGGTTCTGCAATGTTCAGGTCTCTGTGGTTGTTGCGTGGATCTAGAAATCTTCTTAATCTCTTGCTTTGGGACCCTACTATGATTCTTCTGGAATAGAAGGGGCCCTTATCTCTCATATTCTGATATTAACCAGGGTTCCATTACTGTAAAGACACATCATTCCCTGCTATGGCTGAAATCCTACACATGAAGACTAAAAACAATGGAAAATAATTTTTAATAGTAGAAAGTGGAAAATGATGGAATCCAACATGTAAGTAGCCTAATGATTACACCTTTTCTTTTGAGCTTCAAGGCCTACAAATGACAGATGAACTAAGAGTGAAACTATCCCTTCTCATTCTCCAAAGTAGGGTACTAGAATCTAAAGCAGTCCTTACAGATTGTTTTGTTTTAGTTCTTTATTTGGGAGGCAGTATAGCACCTTAGTCAAGAGTATAGACCCTTGATTAAGAATCAGTCTAAGGGCTTCCCTGGTGGTGCAGTGGTTGAGAGTCTGCCTGCCGATGCAGGGGACACGGGTTCATGCCCCGGTCCGGGAAGATCCCACATGCCGTGGAGCGGCTGAGGCCGTGAGCCATGGCCCCTGAGCCTGCGTGTCCGGAGACTGTGCTCCACAACGGGAGAGGCCACAGCAGTGAGAGGCCCGCGTACCACAAAAAAAAAAAAAAAAAAAAAAAAAAAGAATCAATCTAGACTGCCTGGATTCAAATTGCAGCTTTACCACTTTACTATTTAAATATTCACCTGGACAAGTTATTTAAGCAGTTTAAAGCCAGTTTCTTCATTTGTAACATGGGCATCAGAGCAGTGTTCTCTTCATAGAGTCACAGGGAGAATTAAAAAAGATCATCCATGAAGAGTTCTTAGCTTAGTTCCTGGACTATGTTAGTTCTGTTTATGTTGTTGTCTGTTGAAGCATTTGAGCAACCAAAAAGAAATATTTGTGAAGAAGGAATCATATTAGCTGAACAGGAAGTTGTAATCCTGTCCTTCTCTTACATGTTATAGACTTCTATTTCTATGTCGCCTTCTAGGAAAGGAGGAAAGAAGCTCTTCCTGCTACAAAGTGATGGAATGTAGTTTATTTACCTTAATGAACTTGCCAGCATGACTCTTTTTATTTCTGTTTGTTTGTTCTTCCTAGATTCAGCCAGGAAGAATAGTTCTTAATTCTTGACTAAAATGTTCTAAAGAAGTTGTGTACAATCTTCCTTAAAGCACAGTAGGCTTTCTGTCAAATATGCATGAAAATGAAAATTTTAATATCTTGATTTTATTTTATACACAATCAGTTTGATTTTGCGGTCTATAACAAAACTTTCCCAAACTTGGAGACTTAAAAATAATTATACGTTAGTTCAAAATTCCATAGGTCAGCATTTGGGCTGGATTTGGTTAAGCAGCTCCTCCACTGGTCATACCTGGACTCACTCGTGTGGTTGCTGTCAGCTGGTGGATTAGCTGGAGGCTGGTTGGTCCTGGGTGGCTCGCTTCCATGTCTGGTGGTTAGCTGGGACAACAGAGTAGCTGGGTCACGTCTCCAGTGTCCAGCAGGCTACTCTGGGCTTTTTCACGTGGCAGCTGTGTTCCAAAAACAGCAAGACAGAGAACAAGTCCCAGTGAACAAGCACTGGTCAAGCCTCTGCTTATGCCATGCTTGTTAATGTCCCGCTGGCCAAAACAAATGATATGGCCAAACCGAGATTCAAAGCGTGGAGAAATAGACTCCATCTCTTGATGGTAAGAACTGCAAAGTAATGTTGCCGTTTGTCTCCTTAGTATTGAATTATAATCCTCCTCAGGGAAAATTGCAGACAGCATGGAACCTACAAACTGAATTACAAAGACTGAAATTGTTATCTCTAGTTTTTGACTACAATGAAGAGACTGGTATAGTATGCGGGGTAATATTTATGTGTGTTGCATCTATCAAGCTCAGGTGGTATATATAATTTAATGGTGGAGGGAGAGGGCTTTGTTCAATCCACATAAGTCATTGTCCCCTTACTCAAGGACATTGCAGTCAGTTGATTTCAGAGACACATGCAGAAGGCCACACTACAAGGTAGTTTGCAATAAGTATTATGGGAATGATAGAGCTAAGAAGTATTGGAGTTCTGTGGAGCATGTGCCTAAGGGGTAGGAAAACTCCTAAGGGGGAGGTGAGGCATAAACAGAGCTAAAGAAATGGTAGGATTTGCAAATAAAACAATACTGTGTTCCAAGGGATGAATGTCAAGTTAAGGGTGTTAGACATGGGCATGAATTCTGCATATCTGGAAACAGTAAGGAGCCCTAAAGGGCTGGGAGAGATGATACAGCAACTTGTGTAATACATAGTACACCAATTGCTTTCCATGCCTAAATTAAACCTAGCACTGAAATTAAGGATTGCAGGTCTCTGCAGACCAGATTTCTCTTTTTAGAATACCCAACCCATTCCTCTTTTCCTCATTGAATATCTTTGATGGCTACCCTTGGTATGTAAGATAGAGTTTGTACTGCAGAGCGTAGCATTAAATGAACTCTTTTGATATGCCTCAAATCACATTTTGTCTTCTTTCTCACTCCTCCCCTATTACATTTTAAAAATTTCTCAGGAGCCGTATCCATTAAATATTGTGTGAAATCTCTCTTTAGCCAGCTTAAAAATTCTTAGGCTTTTTAGATTTTCAAACTTAATGTTGGGCTTTGAATAATAACAATAGTGAGTTCTAGTCCCTTAGAAGCAGAATTTGAAATGAGATTACAATTGTTCTTTGAGAAAAGTAATCACGGGAATCTCTACCATGTAACTTTTATTTTATATTTCAAGTATTTTGCTTAAAGGTTTCTTTTACTACATAGGTTCCAGCAAAGGATGGTCTACCATCAATCAATACTGAGTTTCCCACTGAGTACCAGCGCTGTGGGGAGCTATTTTTAAATCCTAGCTCTTATTTAGCCAGGACTAACTGAACCTTTTATTGCCTTTTTTTTTTTTTAAAAAAAAAAAGGACATCTTTCACTGCTCTAGAGATATACCCCATGAGCCAAATATGAGTTTTGTGAACTTATCCTAGTATTTAGGCCGTGAGTGGCAGAAATATCCCCTTCGTTATATAGTTCAACAACAGCAAAAACAACAACAAAAGAAAAGAATTTACCAGCAAATATTACTTTCTAAATCAAGCAGAGAAGCAAAAGGAATTTTTTTTTTTAATGTTCAGAGTTGTAAGATGTTTCCAGATGGGCAGTTTTCAACTTTTAAAAATAATAAAGTCATCTTTGCCCAGGAACCAAAACAAAGTTTGATAAAGCATCTCTTGATTTGTCTAGGAGCTTGGCAGTGGAATTTTTATGGTGTGAAACATGAAAATCATGTAATTTGTTTTTGATGACTTCTAGAAATTTTTGAATGGGAGAGGCTTTGTGTGTGAATTTAGATTCCCTCACTATTTCTGAACAAAACAAATCAGCACAAATTCAGAACCATCTTCTAGGGCTCAACAGCCCCAAGCCTCCGCACGTGCCTGCAGTAAGTGTTTATCTCCTGACTACAATGTCTTCAGCAAAGGGACCTATGTGAATTGAACACAACCATCGCTAAATAGGGTAGTTACATAGTCCAAGGAATACAATCCAATTACTGCTCTTTTAACATAAAAATCCCAGCCATTTCTGTGCAGTTTATGCTAGACTTCCCAGGAAATTGGATTCATCTAAAAGGAAAATAGGTTTGGTGACCCTGCCCTTTGGAAAAGTTCAGCTATATCCAGTATCATATGTTTTAGACCCAATATAAAAGAATCTGAAAAGGCCATTAGTATGGATTTCTATCAGCTGGGATACCACAGGCAAATAACAGGAAGCTTAAAATCGTTACACCAAAAGTATTGCCCAAGGGAGCATCAGTCCATGTAACTGGTTCTGAAATAATGTCTTTCTGTTTACTGAAATGCTATTCTGTTTAATCATTCTTTTCTCCACTGGTTAATTTAACCATCATTTACCCTTTTTGCTGTGAACGTTTGATGTTAATGGCAGAGAAGGACTCCCAGTTCTGAGGTCCGTTTAAGCCAAATCTTGAAAAAATATTTCAATGGAATATTTGTTCTTCCTCTTTGATATGGTAGGATATGTATGATAAAATAATTTTGTTGTTTTTTGTTTGTTTATTTGTGTGTTTGTTTGGGGTGGAGAGAGATAAAGCTTCTGTTTCTTTGGGCAGGTATTTCTCTAATTCATCTGTGCCTAGAGGAACATTTTCTTCATACTTTGTAGTTTATCTTTGCACATGGCTATTATGTCAATCCAGGAATGGTTTCTCTCTTTTCATATATTTTTTCTAATATTGGATGATTCTCGTACTTGCCACATTCAGTTTTCACTAAAAGACGTCATGTCACCTCAGTTGCTCCAGGCTGACTGGGCAGCTGGCTGTCCTTAATGAGTTTCCCCTAGCCTGAGGAACTGGCCATATACTATGACACCATGACTGTGCAGAACTGGCAGCCTGTCTCCCGTACAGAAATCCCTGCAAGTCCCAGGTGATATGGCCCAAGCCTCTGTCTTAAGTCCCATCCGTTTACTTTTAACCTATTTGTCTTTATATTTGAAGTGGTTCTTGTAAGCAGCATATTAGTTGACTCTTGCTTTCTTATCCAATCTGACAATCACTGTCTTTAAATGTGGTATTTTCACCATTTACATTTAATGTGAAGATTGATACAGTTGGCTTTAAATCTACTACCTTGCAATTTGTTTTCTGTTTGTTCCAACTGTTCTTTCCTTTTTCTCCTTTTCTGCCTTTTTTTGGATTAATTGAGTAATTTTTATGATACCATTTTATCACTTTGTTGACTTAGCTATTATATTTTATTATTATTTTTAGTGATTGCTTTAAGGTTTACACATTTTTAGTGTAATGCAGTCTATCTTTGAATAATATAACATCACTTCAAATATAGTATAAGAACCTCAGAACAATAATACTTCCACTTTTCCATTCCCAATCTTTATGCTGTTGTTGCCATACATCTTTATACATTATAAACCCCACAATACATTGCTATTAATTTTGCATTAAAAAGTCAATTATCTTTAAAGATACTTAAATAATAAGGAAAAAGTGTTTTGTATTTACCCATATAGTTACCATTTCTAATACTCTTCATCCCTTTGGTTGATCCAGATTTCCATCTGATATCATTTTTCCTCTTTCTAAAGGATTTTCCTTTAATATTTCTTGTACTGCAGGTCTGCTGGTGATGAATTTTCTTGGCTTTTTTATATCTCCTTCATTTAAAAAAATATTTTTATTGGATATAGAATTGTATGTTGAGTTTGTCTTTTTTCTTTTAGTACTTTGAAGACATTTAAAGTACTTTCTGGCTTGTATCATTTCTATTGAGAAGTTGCTGTTATTCTTGTCTTTGAGCTTTTGTATGTAATGTGTCTTCTATGTCTGGCCACTTTTAACATTTTCTCCTTATCACTTTTTGTAAGCAAACTGATTATCATGTAGCTCAAGGTAGTTTTCTTGATATTTCTTACATTTGGGGTTTGTTGAGCTTCTTGGATTTATGAGTTACAGTTTTTATTGACTTTGAGAAATTTGTTGGCCTTATTTCTTTAGGTAATTTTTCTGCCCCCTACCTTTGGTGACTCCAATTACCTAATGGTATGCTAGGCCATTTGAAGTTGTCCCACAGCTCAGTGACGCTCTGTTCCTTTTCTGTCTCTTTTTTCTCTGTGTTTAATTTTTGAATAGTTTTTATTGCTATGTTGTCAAGTCATTAATCTTTTCTTCTGCAATTCTCTAATATGCTGTTAATCACATCCAATACATTTTTCATTTCAGGCATTGTGGTTTTCATCTCTGGAAGTTCAATTTGAATCTTTTTTTATGCTTTTACTTACCATGTTAAATCTTTCCTCTAAGCTTCTTGAAGATGGGGATACAGTAATAATAACTTTTATTGTCATTGTCTATTCTTTATTAGTTCTTGGTTGGTTTCAATAGATTAATTTTGCACCTCATCATAGGTTGTATTTTCTTTCCATTTGTATGCTGGCAAGTTTTAATTAGATGCCAAACATTGTAAATCTAAGTGCTAGATATTTGTGTATTCCTGTGGAAAGTATTGAACTTTGTTTTGGGACAGAATTAAAGCACTTAGAAACGGTTTGAGCCTCTTGGGTCTTGTTTTTAAGCTTTATGAAACAGGACCAGAAAAGCATTTGAATTTTGTCTCCCTACTGAGGCAAAAGTCTTCTGAGTACTCTACCTGATGGCCCAGTAATTATGAGGTTTTTCACTTTGGCTAGGGGGAATAAGAACTATTTATGGCTTGTGTGAGCTCCAGAAATTCCATTTAATTCTTTCAGGTTGTTGTTTCCCTGGCCTTGGGTTGTTTTCTCAACTGCATGCATTGATCAGTGGTCAACTGAGTTTTTAAGCGGAACCCCCTACAGATCTGCAGAGTGTTTCTCTCTCTCTCTCTCTCTCTCTATCTATATATAGATATAGATATAGATATAGATAGATAGAGAGAGAGAGAGAGAGAAAATATATATAGAGAGAATATATATATATTCTCTCTCTATATATATAATATATAATTATATATATTATATATATAATATATATAGAGAGTGCCAACACATGACTTATAATATATAATATATATAATATATTATATTATATATATTATATTATATATAATATATTATATATAATATATATAATATATTATATATAATATTATATATAATATATATATAATATATAATATATTATAATATTAATAATATTATATAATATTATATAATATATAATAATGTATATATAATATATATTTTTTCTCTATATATAATATATAATATATATTATATATATGTATTATATATAATAATATAATAATATATAATAATATATATAATATATTATATATATATTATATATATATATATATATTTTTTTAAATTAGAGTGCCCACAGTGGGCAGCCGTGGTCATGGGAGGAAGCCCTGCATTCAATAACTGGCTCCATTGCTCACTGGCTGCGTGACCTTGGCTGAGTTACTTAACCTCCTTTGGCCTCAATTTTCTCATCTCTAAAATGGGGATGATATATTAAGTAAGTCAGACAAAGACAAATATCATATGATATCACATACTTGGAATCTAAAATAACGATACAAATGAACTTATTTACAAAACAGAAACGGGCTCACAGACATAGAAAACAAACTTATGTTTCCCAAAGGGGATAGCGAGGGGGGTGGGGGGGAGATAAATTGGGAGTTTGAAATTAACATATACACAAAACTATATATAAAATAGGTAAACAGCAAGGACCTACTGTATAGTGCAGGGAACTATAGTCAGTACGTTGTAATAACCTACAATGGAAAAGAACCTGAAAAGGAATATAATTGAATCACTTTGCTGTACACTTGAAAGTAACACAGTGTAAATTAACTATACTTCAATGAAATTAATTAATTAAATGGGGATGATAATAATAGCATCAGTCTCATAATGGATTAAATAAGGTAATACCTGTACTTAGAATAGTGTCTGAATATGGTAAATGCTCAATAAATGTTAACTTTTGGAATTATTATTGTTTTACTATTATTAGAAGTAAACGTAAACAATTTTGAACATTCTTAGTTTTAAAAATTGAGAAATCCAGTAACTACTACTACATTACCAGCTTCATTATTATTTAAGCCCCTTGGGGCATTTGGTAACCAACGATGAGACACTTCTCTCTTACATTAAATATAAAACCACCAGACCCTTTGTGGGTCTTGGATCATTTGCCTTTAGCTCCCCTTATGCTGTGTGCTCACCAGTATGCATAATTTATCTGAAGTTTTTCCTACCCCAGTTTATTAGTGATTTATGTATACAGGCTGCCTTACTGTGCTGCATATATGAAAAGGTTTTTACAGATCATCAACTAACTTTCTGGATTTATTTTAGTGGCAAGAGGCTGCTACCTAATTTTTCCAATGTTCTCAATTTCTCAAATTATTCACTGCAGGTTTGACTAGAGCAAAAGACTAGAAGTAGCCTAAATGTCATGCTTAAATAGATGATGGTACATACAGTGGAATACAATGCAGCTATTAAAACAAATGAGAACCTCTCTATGTATGTATAATGCACTATTACCACGATGTATTTTTAAGTGCAAAGAGCAGATGCATAACAATGTGTATCCGTGGCCACTTGGGAAGAAAGGCGACGGATTACACATGCACACACACACACACACACACACACACACACACACACACACACACACACAAACAATGTAAACTGGGCTATTGGGGACAGAGATTTCAGGGAGGACTTCTCACTTCAGACCCTTTTGACTGTTGACTTTTATGCCATGTGAATGTATAATATTACCTATTTTTTAAAGCAGTATTAAAAGAAATAAAAGTTAGTACATTATTTTGGCATTAAAAAAATAAAATAGAAAGTTCCCAGAGAAGGGATTATATCACAGGTAATGGCACATAGGCTCAGACATAAGCTCCAGAATGTGTCACCAACCAACCTGCTGAGATAAATGTCCTTCATCCAAACATTTACGTAAAGACTATTCTTAACGAACCCACAAATAACCGCCCAAGAAGCAAGCTGGCCACAGAGAACTTTCTCTTCTTTCCTCTTAGTTTCCAGAGTAGAGCGGAACAGTCCGTGGAGGGACTGACCCAGACCAGGTCTCCAAGGATGTTCAGTGGCTTCTCTGACCTGAAGGCTGGATCTTCAGGGCTCAGAGATGTGAGGGGAGATGTGAGGAATAAAGCTCTCTCCTCTGTTGAACCGCTAGGAATCCTTAATACACGAATGGTCACTGTGAACCTCCAAGAGAGGGTGTACTATATATAGCATTTCCCAAAAGCCTGACCACAAAAAGCAGACTGCCTCATTTGCCTAGGGCTCCCAGAATTCACACTGGAACCCTGGTCCACTCAGAGTCATGTTGCCAAGGACATATCGGGGAAGTGCCTGATCTTACATACATACGAGAAACAGATCCTGGCACCTAAGGTAATCACTTCCTCCCTGTGGGCCTCCACTTTACCGTCTGCAAAATGGGGGACAGAGAGAGGTTCGCCACAAAATCTATCCTCCTCATACCTTGAAAGACTATAGCATTTAATTTATATTTAAGATGGAACATTTTTCTTCTACCTTGTGTTACATTTACCTGTATCCTTGTCCTATTCAACTCTACTGGGCTGTAAACTCCTTGAGTACAGAGATTTTGCCTTTGTTTGCAAAGCACTCAAACATGTTTCATGGCTTAAATGGTCTCATTGTGCAACACAGACAAGAAATAGAAAAGGATTAAGGAAGGACAGTGGAGTCTGGTAGTGTTCCTGGAAGCAGAAACAGGAAAGATGGACAGAACAAAGAGTTAGGGGGTGCATGGAGACGCCTGAGTGGATGAAGGAGGTACTGAGCTAGCTTCCACAGTGAGCATAATAGCAGTGTGAAGTATTCTGTAATTTTTAAATACTAAAATACTGGTACTATGGTATTAAAAAATCTTTTATCTTAATCATTTACATATTGATGTAGCCAGAGAGACAGAGGCAATTTTTCTTAAAGCATTCTCACCACAACCCTCCCTTGGTTTAAACCCTCCCAGGGTATTTTATTATACTAACAAATTAGTATAATTCTTATTTCTTGCATTTCTAGTGAGGCTGAGAATATTTTCTTCAGTTTACTTGTCATTTCTATTCCCCCCGCCAAACAAGTTTGGACCCCCACCTGCCTTCATACCTCCTAATAGTGTCATCTGGGAATGGGGGTAGGGGCGAGGTGGAGAGGGGCGTACTACCCCACAGCACAGGTTCTCAAAGAGTGGCGCCTCATTTGAATAAGAACTTTTCTTTAATGGTCCTCAAAGTAAATGGATTTCTGAGCTATGCCTGGGGAGAGATACTATACCTCACTCACTAGAGGATGTCCCAGGGATCCCTGCCAGCAAACACCAACCCAGGCCAAACAGATGACAGAGTGACGGTCACCTCTGCTGTGACCCAACCTCTGCGGCCAGGGCTCTGCGCCAAGACACGCGCCCCAATCTCCTACTCACTGCGCAGGCGCGCTCAGCCCCAGCCTGAGGAGCCCCACGTGGACACGCCTCCCTGGCCGCGTCGCCCACCAGCTTCTCCCCTCTAACGATGGAACTCTTCTGCCTAGGTTCGTTCTTAATAAGTTAACTGCAGCCATAGGTTAATGTGCTTGACCTGCCAAGACACCTATTTACATTTTAATACGACAGCAACAGTTTAATCCAATGGAATCATTTCGATGGTAATAATAATAACCACCATTTAATAAGTGGTTAACATTCGCTAAGTACTTTAAAGACATTATCTAAATCACATGAAGCCCTGGAGTTAGGTTATAATTTTCTCAATTTTATACTTGAGGAAAATGAAGAGTAGAGAGCCAAGTTATTTGTCCAAGGTCACACCGCTGGTGGCACTAAGAGTCATCAGTGCCCTAATTTGTGCCCCTTCACTGCATTTTAGTTACTGCAGGAGGTGAAAGAGGGAAAAGGTTCCTACAACCCAAAAGAACAAAACACTTGGAATTAGAAGGCCTGAATTCTAATCTTTGCATCTATCCATATTTCTTTTAAAATCTTGGCTAAATTTCAACTTTCCTGGCCTTGATTTCCTCTGCTGAAAATTAGGATAATGACACCTATTTACCTTAAAAGATTGGAGATATTCCAGTGAGATAAGAGGTAAAAGTGATTTGCTAGCTGTCAAATTCTACAGGAATGTAAGATGTTTTTCTACAGGGAGCAAAGCTTGTAGGACCAGCACTGGTCAACCATTTAATTTACCAAGTTTCTGCGTTCAAGATGTTGACTTTGGGTGGAAAAGTGTTTGTGATCTGATTTCCAATTTCCTGTATTCTCCCCCTTTTTACATTCGTAAATAGGACAGTGGATATTACCGCATTTCTTCTAGTAGCGACAACTCAATTTATATGCTTTCCCTGAATTGTGCTATTACAGATAAACCAATGACATCAAATGAAAGTATTTCTTGTCTTTTTTCTCCAATGGACCACAAAGTGGACTTTTTTGTTCTGAGATGAATTCAGAAATTGAAGAGAAAGAGGAAAATAAGAATAGGTCTATACATACAAATTAATTGGGATTTTGATTACAAATAGAGAGAAGAAAACTCCCCCCCTCAAAAAAGCATGGAATCTCACCCTAATGCTGGCCCCATGGTCTCCATTTGGGAAGAGGCTGCTTCTGGACAAACCTCTTGAGAATGGACCTGAAGCTCTGAGAAGCCAACTCAGGTAAAATCTTTGGGCTGTCACCTCTTTTAATGTGACCCCTCTTGGCCCCAGAGAATTAGATAAGAAGATGTCCCCTGTTCCATAGGCAGACAAACAACAGGCTGGACAGTGGTCTATGGTGCAATAGGATGGATGTTGACTTCCTGGACCAATTAGATTTTCTCTCTTCAGAAGTCTGAGTATGGTTCCATAGTGAGAGAACTAGCAGTTGACACTGGAAGAAATGTAAGAATATGAGGAGGATATATGTCAAGGAGGAAGCAGCAGTTTTGTGTCAAGAGAGGTCTCTGAGCGGCCAGGTTGAACAGAGTATCCCACCAACTGTGCCAGACAAGTGTTATGGGTGGGAAATAAACTTGCAATGCTGCACTACTCAGATTCTGCAGTTGTTTTTACTATATCATAACCTGGTCTGACTGATACAATTCCTTTATCTCCTTTTACTCTCAAACTAGGAATGGCACCAAAATGTGTGCTCTTGCTGTTTTATTCTTTCTCTACATTTACTCTCAAGTGTGATCATCCTTTCATGTGCTTTTAAGTACCATTTTTAAAGGAATACCTCCCAAAAGAAGCCGTATTTCCAGATGCTATAACTCCTCTCAGCTCTCCAGCCATCACCTTAAACTCTACTCAATTCAATTCAGTGAGTATTCACAGAGTATTCACTAAGTGCCTGGCTTTGCGCTGGATGCTGAAGATGCTGAGGTTAACGACAAGAGTCTCCTGTCCTCACAGCACTTACAGCCCATCAGGGAAGACTTTAAATAGGTAGTTAAATAGGGCACTTTAGAAGAGATATGGGAACATATGTATATGTATAACTGATTCACTTTGTTATAAAGCAGAAACTAACACACCATTGTAAAGCAATTATACCCCAATAAAGATGTTAAAAAAAAAATAGGGCACTTGAATTTAGACTCAATAACTCCAAAGAAAACTCACCATTCCTACTACACGAATAGATGCTTTTATCTAAATAGCAGATTGCTACCATGGACAGTTCTTTTTCTTCATCCCAGTTTAGTGAATGTGAGATACAGTGTTGGCTATCCTCTCATCCTTGTTCCTTAAATCAAAATGGATACAAAGTCCCTTTGTTTCATCTGAGGAAATGCTACTCAGAGGACCCCTTTACTCTCCTTCCTTCAGACACAGCTTGAGTCCCTCTTCCCTGAACCACCTCTAGCTGGCTTCTCTGCTTCTCACATCTACCTGGCCCAGGTAAGATACATCTCGACCAGGATTTCTAAAACACCACTGCCATAATATCACCCATTCAAGAATATTAAATGACTTGCCTAATGTTCCAAACCCCATTAAATCTAAATTCTTCATTGTTGCTTTTGTAATCTACTTCAAGTATATTTTTCTACTTCTCTAAATAACTATAGTAATGTTAGGTAAATTTACTGAGCACTTACTCTGTATCTGGCACTATATTATGTTCTTTTATTTACTCTTTCACTAAATCCTTACCAAAATCCCTTGAAATAGGATTATTATCCTTATTTACTGCAAGGAAACTAAGGCTTAGGGAGATGAAGCAAACTCAAGGTCAAATAGTAAGTGGTTCTGAACTTAGGTCCTAAACGATGTTCCCTCTGTAACATGTGAGCAGAGATCATACTTCATACTTGCTGTAAACTCACAGTTTTGAGCACTGTGCTGGGCAAAGATTCATTATGTTTGCAATAGCTATTGATCGAATAACATACTCTCTCTAGCCTATTCTGGTAAAGAATAAGATAATCTTAGAAAGATGTCTGAGATCACTTCTGCAGGGAATACTGTTTCAAAGCGAACTGTGTTGATTTTTTTTTTCTTCTGAGAGGAACAAGGCCCATGAGAGATTAGAAGGAGGGACAGGTCTGAGCCAGTAGCCAGGAAGAAAGAGAGAAAGAAAGAAAGAGAGAAAGAGAGAGAGAGAGAGAGAGAGAGAGAGAGAGAAAGGAAGGAAGGAAGGAGGGAGGGAAGGAAGGAAGGAAGGAAAGGAGGGAAGGAGGGAGGAAGGAAGGAAAGGAAGAAAAAGAAAAAAAAGAAAGAAAGAAAGAGAAAGAAAGAAAGGAAGGAAGGAAGGAAGAAAAGGAGGGAAGGAGGGAGAGAGGGAGGGAGGGAAGGAGGGAGGGAGGAAGGAAGGGAAGAAAGAAAGAAAGAAAGAGAGAAAGAAAGAAAGAAAGAAAGGAAGGAAGGAAGGAAGGAAAGAAGAAAAAGAAAGAAAGAAGCCAAAGTTAGTTCTATCCTCTCAACCTTTTTTTTTCTTTTTTAAACTTGAAGAGATTTTTCAAATCAGAGACTGTCTTGGAGAATTGCAAAGGGGAGCTGAGGAGGGCTGGAGACAAGTATTGATTGACACAGGTGGAGGCAGCAGGAAGGTTAAATGAGGTCCTGCTTGTGAGCAAAGCTGAGGGACTCAAAAGCCAAGGTGTGAGTCTGAGCTTTATCCACAGCCCAGTGGCTACCTTCACCCTGATCCACACTTCCTAATTAAATGTCTGTCTAAAAATTCCAATTAAGCACTTGCAGTGGGGGGGAACAAAGGATTTCCTGCCCAACAGAAGAGGTATTGTGAGTTCCACTGAGAAAAAAGGGGGACGGCCAGCCGAAAGGAAGGTGTGAGGAATCCTCCTAAACTACCTCCTGAACAGACTAAAATGGGGCAATG
This sequence comes from Grampus griseus, assembly GCF_964374135.1. Classification (NCBI taxonomy): domain Eukaryota; kingdom Metazoa; phylum Chordata; class Mammalia; order Artiodactyla; family Delphinidae; genus Grampus; species Grampus griseus. The sequence continues at coordinate 38,216,722 of NC_139005.1, forward strand.
TGTACTTTACCCGGGTACTTTACAAGAATTGCCAGTGTTCAGGAATTAGAATGTGATGGAATAATCTAACACTCTGCTGGTCTCGTGGGTCATTACTAGAAACATCAACTATCCTAATACATGTGAAATAGAAAAATGCCGACTAATAGATTCTGCCTGATGGATGCTGAATAGAACAGTAAGGGCAGTTACAAGGAAGTGGTCGGACCCAGAGACAGGAACACAGAGGTCATGTGTGTAGCCTGCTGGACGGCCTCGTGCCCATCACTCAGAGGCATCAGGTTCCACATGTGAAAACAAGAAGGTTGGGCAGCCTCCACCATCCCTTCCAATTCAAAAAGCATATTATCTTACAATATTTTAAAACATGTTTGGTTTTTTTTGCAGTACGCGGGCCTCTCACTGTTGTGGCCTCTCCCGTTGCGGAGCACAGGCTCCGGACGCGCAGGCTCAGCGGCCATGGCTCACGGGCCCAGCCGCTCCACGGCATGTGGGATCTTTCCGGACAGGGGCACGAACCCGTGTCTCCTGCATCGGCAGGCGGACTCTCAACCACTGCGCCACCAGGGAAGCCCTAAAACATGTTTTTTAAAAATTGAAGGAACTAGAATTAAGAATTAAATAGGTATAGAACATTTTAATTTCCCTTCTTTCATTTCCTAAATTACTTAATGCCATTTGAGGAATGATATAAAAACCTTTCAACAACTTATGGGAAAAGCTACAGATTAACATTTACCCAAGGAAATACACTGTAAATTAAAAAGCAGAGAGAAGAGAAATGGGAAGGTAGAGATACAAAAAGACTTGAGAGACATATCAATCAATTGCAGTGTATGGACCTTGTTTCCATCATGATTCAAACAAATTATAATAAATATTGAGAAAAATTGGGGAAATTTGTGTACTGACTGTATATTAGATGATATTTGGGGGATTTTTACTGGCCTTTTACTTATGATAATTATGGTTTTTTAAAAAGAGTCTGTTACTTTCAATGATACTGAAATATTTACTGATCATGTGACATGACACCTGGAATTTGCTTCAGAATAATCTATTGAGGAGAGGGGAAAGAGGGGGTATAGATGAAACAAGATGCGCTGTGAGTTGTTAATCGTTAAGGCTGGTATGTGGATGTTGGTGTGGGTTACTACTTTAGTATACGGTTAAAAATGTCTCCGACAAGGGCTTCCCTGGTGGCGCAGTGGTTGAGAGTCCGCCTGCCGATGCAGGGGACACGGGTTCGTGCCCCGGTCCGGGAAGATCCCACATGCCGCGGAGCGGCTGAGCCCGCGAGCCATGGCCGCTGAGCCTGCGCGTCCGGAGCCTGTGCTCCGCAACGGGAGAGGCCACAACAGTGAGAGGCCCTCGTACTGCAAAAAAAATAAAAATAAAAAAAATGTCCCCCACAAAAAGCTTAAATAAAACTTCCTTACTTTTATTAAAATATAAACATTAATATATTATTATCAACTGGCTTTTGATTTTGTAAGATATAGTGGGATGTGAGAGAGAGTTAGGAGGTAGAATGGGATTGGATGGGGTTTGCTGATGGATTGGATATGCGGGTGGGGAGAGACAGGAGTCAAGGATGACCCCCAGGCTTCCAGCTTTCAGAACTGCTGGATGGTGGTACCACTTGCTGATACAGAGAACACCACTTACGGATAAAGAGGACATCAGAAGAGAAGAGAACACCAAGAGAGGTTTGCATGGGTAGATCCTGACTCAGGTTTTAGATGTGCTGAACTTTAAATGCCTCTGACGTGTCAACTGTGTTCAATAACTGTCTGCTTAACGAATGAATCAACTAGCCCAGCCAATGCTGTAGGAATGTGAAATTCAATAGCAGTGCGTCTTAAATAATTGGGGGTCATCGATTCCCTTGTGAATATGTTGAAAGCTGGAAGCCTTTATTCCCACGTAAGCATAAAGTTTCACACATAACTTCAGAGCCATGCACAGAACCCCAAAGGGCACTCACACTCCAGATGTAGAACTTCTGTTGCCTTTTATTGTGACAATTATATCTCCTTTGTCTGGAACTATTCTCTCTATAAAATGCAAATGACAGAATGTTGAATGCCTTTCATTGCCTTTCTTGCTTCCTTATGCTCTAATACAACATAAGTCTCAAAACTTAAGGGAAAGTTAGTACACTCCTCAATATCAGTCTTAGCAACATTTTTTGGATCTGTCTCCTCAGACAAGGGCAACAAAAGCAAAACTTAACAAATGGGACCTAATCAAACTCAAAAGCTTTTGCCCGGAGAAGGAAACCATCAACAAAACGGAAGTGTAACTTACTGAATGGAGGAAGATATTTGCAAATGATATGTCCCATAAGAGTTAATATTCAAAATATATAGAGAACTTATACAACTCAATATAAAAAAAAAATCTGATTTTAAAAATGGGCAGAGAACCTGAATTGGCATTTTTCCAGAACATACGTACAGATGGACAATAGGCACGTGAAAAGACGCTCTACATCACTAGTCAACAAGGAAATGAAAATCAAAACCGCAATGAGATATCACTTCACACCTGTCAGAATGGCTATCGTTCCAATGACAGCAAATTACAGGTGTTGGCGACCATGTGGAGAAAAGGGAACACTTGTGCACTGCTGGGGGGAATGTAAATTGTTGCAGCCACTATGGAAAACAGTGTGGAGGTCCCTCCAAAAATTAAAAATAGAGCTACCATACGATCCAGCAATTCCACTCCTGGAGGTTTATCCAAAGAAAATGAAAACATTAGTTTGAAAAGATATATGCACCCCTATGTTCATTGTAGCATTATTTACAATAGCCAAGATATGAAAGCAACCTAACAACCTAAGTGCCCATCGACAGATACATAGATAAAGAAGATGTGGTACATATATTCAAAGAACCGTTAGTCATAAAAAAAGTGAAATCTTGCCACTTGTGACAACATGGATGGACCTGGAGGATATTATGCTTAGTGAAATAAGTCAGACAGAGAAAGACAAATACCATATGATTTCACTTATATGTGGAATCTATAAAACAAAACAAACAAACAAATATAGCAAAACAGAAACAGACTCAGAGATATAGAGAACAAACTAGTGGTTGCCAGAGGGAAGAGGGTTTGGGGTAGGGGTAAAATAAGTGAAGGGGATCAAACCGGGGTTCCTGGGGTTCACTGGTGGCGCAGTGGTTGAGAGTCCGCCTGCCGATGCAGGGGACACGGGTTCGCGCCCCGGTCTGGGAGGATCCCACATGCCGCGGAGCGGCTGGGCCAGTGAGCCATGGCCGCTGAGCCTACGCATCCGGAGCCTGCGCATCCGGAGCCTGTGCTCCGCAGCAGGAGAGGCCACAACAGTGAGAAGCCCTCGTACCGCAAAAAAAAATAAGGGATGTAACGTACAGCACAGGGAATACAGTCAATATTTTATAAGAACTTTGTGTGGTATATAATCTATAAAAATATCAAATCATTATGTTGTACACTAATACAATATTGTAAGTCAACTATACTTCAATTAAAAATAAAACATAAAGTTGAAAAAAAATTGAGAGAATATTACAGTCTTCCTCTTGCTCCTTCACCAAATAACCCAGGAACTGGAGGCTCACAAGCTTGAGAGATCCACCTGCTTTTCAGTACAGCCACCCTGTAGAAGTAGAGAATGTGCCAGAAAGGAGTGAGGAGATTTGGGTTAACTGGCTGTGTGACCTCAGGCAGGCCACTTGTCCTCCATGTGCTTTGGGAGATGAAGGTGTCCCTAGACTCACTGTCAACTTTGGAAGGTACCCTGGCCATCTTGATCAGGGGAGTGAGCTGAATCGCTTCCCCCGAGGGCCCAGGTGGTTTATCAAGAGAACTTGGATCCTGTCTATGTCTGTCTGCTTCATGGACTGAACAGTCTTTTGAAACAAACAGAGGAAGCTCTACTTGCCCACCTTGCTGGGGTTTCCAACCATTGGCAGACAGGCTGGCTTCATTTATCATGGTGTGAGATGGTCCAGGAGCCTGAGAGCACATGGTCATCGATTTAATGGGTCAGACCTGGAGGCCATAGCAGGTGGTGCTCCAGCACCAGCCCGCCCTGGTCTGCCATCTGCTCTCCCTGGTTCTCTAGCAGCAGCGCTCCTGAGCTGACCTTCATTAAACTCCGGGCCATATGCTTATCCCTTTCAGTTCTAAAGGTCACATGTTTACTCCACCTAGATGAGAGGCCAGACAGCTTGAGCACTCTCGTGTGGGCTTTAGAGATTTGGGGTCTCACTATGCCCTGCGATGTCATCAACATCCGTGTCAACAATAATAATCAATGCATATTTATGAAGTGCTTGCTATGTGCCAGGTACACACTAAATCTTTTTATTCATTATCTTAACACATTAATCCTTATATCATCCCTATGAGACAGATGCTATTATTATCCTAATTTTATAGATGAGAAACCCAAAGCTTAAGGAGCTTACATAACTTGCTCAATGCTACACAGCAAATAAGTGGAAGAGATGGAATTTGAAGGGTCAGTCTGACTATGTATTTAACCACTTACACTACTGCTATTTCTCCCAGACCAGGAAAACAGAAAACTTTCTAGGTATGCAAGCAAAGAGAGATTTACTACTCTTTTATGTATTATCATGTGTTTACGAAACTGTTAGAATTATGTACTTACAATTAGGTGCTTACAAAATCATGTGAATTTTGTGCTTACAAAACTGTTAGAAGACCTGGAAGAATAAAAGTCAGGGGGCTGCCAATTAAGTTGTTTTGGTCGTATGGCCACAAGCTAAGACCCGGAGTTTTAGAAGCTGTTACTACCTTTGAGAGATCAGAAAGCTTCAGGGTCACTGCTGAAATCAACATTGCCCCCAAGCCCCAAAGCCAGTGACGGGCAGAGGGATGCAGAAGCTGGCTAGACACTGGACATTCTCATCCACCAAAGCCCATGTGTCAGCCGCCGCCAATGCTGGAGGATGAATGGCTTCCACTTCGTTCTGCCTCCCAAATACCAGCTCACTGGCTGCGTCTCAATCGTTTCCAGAACTCTGCTGTATAGGGAGCCTGAGAAATATAGTTCCTCACAGGAGGAGGCATAGTAGGGAACGGAGATAGCTGCCAGACGGCAAGTATACTGAACAGCAAATATCCGATACCTCTAGAGAGGATGTGGTGACCAGCCTCCAGGTTGGCCTTCAGTGATCTCCACCTCCCGGTGTTTACATGCTCATGTAGACCAACCTACATTTTACCAGGGTCGGTCCCTGTGGCCAATAAAATAGGGCAGAAGTGATATGTCACTGAGATTAGGTTATGAAAAAACTATCACTCTGTCTTCATAGTGTCCTCTCTCTCTCTCTCTCTCTCTCTCTCTCTCTGATCTCTGGCTCTGGGAAAAGCAAGCTGCCATGCTTGCTTTAGAGAGAATCAGGTGGGGGCTAAGGAAAGGAGAGGCAAGGTGATGCACAGAGAGGAGCAGAGGAAGAGGAAGGCACTGAGTCCCAGGACTTGGAGGACATTCAAGCGAAAACCAGAGAATCCCGGTGCTTGTGTCCCTGGAGTGGTTCTGTATTCTGAAGGATGTGGGTCACATGTCCTACTGGAGACTGGTTGTTTTATCATATTTCAGTGCCCACGAGGCCTGGCCATGTGGTTAAGTCCCTAATCATCCCGAGAGTCCGAAGTGCAGAGTCCCCATCACTTGAGGTAGCGTGAGTGAGTCTGCGCTCTTGCAGCCGGACAGCCTTACCAGCACAGACCGTGGATGTGACTGCCATCCTTTGTTACGTATTCAGGAGAGCCTCTCAGCCCTCGGTGATCTGTCTGCCAGAAAACCCGTGCTTTTCCTTAGCTGCTGGCACAAAGTGGGACTGAAGGAGTTGGCCTGGCCTCTTCAGGGCTCAGCTCCCAAGGGTGCGGCTCTCGCCGGGGGAGAAAGATTTACCTCCAGCAAGTGAGAAGAAAGAACCCAGAGTCAGTGTCCTCTGCAACCAGAAAAGCAGATCAGGCCACTAACTTTATGATGTCCCTCAGCTTCCTTCTGTACTGAAAGCTCAAACTGGTGCAAAAGTGACCTTGATCAAAATCTGTACAGCTACATATCGGCCTCCTGAAAGCTTCGCCAACACACTGCCCTGGTATTCTTTGTCCTTTAGGGGATCTGGTGGGGTTTTTTTCTGTGAACATATCTAGAACACAGCATAGATGCTTCTATTGCTTTTCTTTATCCCAGGTGCCTTGTCTCTTCACTTCCACTCTCATCCTTCCTTCCAGGCTCTCCGTAAGCACCACACACACTGTCATTATGACAACCGTTCTGCTGAAGTGCCCTGAGCGCTACCCACAGGAAGACACAGCTGTGAGAACCACCTGAAGACAATGGGGTAAAAACAAAAATCGGGAAAGCAGGGAAAAGGCATAAAAGGACAGAAGGGGAGGAGAAGGTAAGTTTCCCAGCCTTAGCCAAGTTACCCAAGAGCAACTCCCAGCCCACCCCATGGCCACCTGACTCAGTTGGGTCATTTTTCTCAAAGGTCCCCCCTTTGCCAGCATTGAAAGGCTGGTGCTATTACAGGCTCTCCTCTTCACTGATCGGGGGAGAAACAGCCACGGTACCAGTCCTGTTGTCTTTCCGCCCCATCCTGCCATTCCCTGATATTCCTCAGAGATAGGTCCAGATAGGTGGAGGGACTCAGATTCTCAAGTGATGCTGGTTGCATTCTAGTCCTGCACTTCCAAGAGGCCAGGCTTGTTGAAGGGGCCACCTGACTGAGACTTCTGATGAGCGTGGAAGGACCAAGGGGACAGCCTGTGCGTGGTCTGGTGGTGAAAAGGGTCTCTAATACCGCCTAAGCTTCATGTCTCTTTTGCTGCTGCCTGTGTCAGCTTGGAGAGTGGGTGATCATCGTGGGAACTGTCTATTTTCATAATTATACTGTGTTTTCAGTATATTAATGTTGTTTTCCACATGTTCAGCTTATTCATCAGGTTATAAATTTGCAGATCTAGAAATACATATCATTTTAAACACCTCCCTTTACAAGTAAGGGAATGCATTTTTCCCTTTCCACTTGCAAGAAGAACCAGCCTGGTGCGGGGAGGTCTGGGGGTGTGGCCAATATGCTGGCCCCACCCCAGCAGGAGAGGACTTATTCTCTGCCTACAGTGAGGGGCAGAGAGAGCCGGCTGACACTCCCCAGGGGGAATGGCCCAGGCTGGGCATCAGGGGCAGGGCTGCTAGCTGGGGCAGAGGAGCCCTGAGCTCTCGCCTTGTAATTGCATCACACGTGTCAGGAGGCCTGAAATAGCAGGCCAGCTTACAGTCTGAGCCACGGCCCTGCCACTGGGGGTGGATGGAGGCAGAGCAACCCAGTGGGTACCACCGAAAAGCACATCTCCAGCGTGATGGCAGGGAGAGAGATTCCTAAGGGATGAGAAATGGTTCTTTGGGGAGAGCTGAGGCGTCATGCAGGAGAAGGGTGGTGGTACAAAACGGGACGTTGGTCCTGACCTTCATGAAAGAATCCAGGTGGCATATCCCAGGGCAGTGGGAGTGGGCCCAGGAAGGGCCCACAATCTTACACCAGGACTGCAGTGAAGGCCAGGCAAAGACTGGAATCTTGTCAATCAACTCTTGAATTCATGTTCATTACACACCTTTTTATTTGTAATTAACATTTACATCGTTATATCTGTAACTTATATGTGCGCATCTCAGAAAATTTCATGCGTGCTTTTTTCTCTGACTTACATCCTTCTGGAGCCAGACGTTGACACCCCTGTGCCCATACTCTCTGGTTCTGTCTTGACCCTGCACCGATGACCATAGCCCTAAACCAGGTTTCACAAAGTCACTGAAGATTGGGGGACAGGAGGTCACAAGAGGGATCACACTGCCGGGCACACACAGGTTCACTTTAGAAATCCCCCTCTTGCGTTTTTCTCTCCAGAACGTTCCCTTTCTCTTTCGTGCTGTCACTTGGGCTCCCCTCTCCCGCTTTGCCTCTGCCTTCCTTCCCCCTTCAAAGTGAGCACCTTTCTTTTCTCGTTTCACATGCAATAGACACCATCCCTACCCACTCTGCCCCCTCCCTCAATATGCAGGCTGCTTCTCTGAAACCACGGAGCCAGTGAACCCTCCGCCAAGCTTAGGAGGCCCGGAGGCCCCACAAAAGCAAGTTTATTGCAGTATCTTCGCAACAAACATGGGCGTCTCCATCAGGGGGTCTGCAAACCACTTGTGAAGGGCATAGGGATTTCTCCATCACGTTGTGTTTCTAATAATCAAGTGCATTTCTACAGCACTTGAGTTTGGTGTTCTCTGCCTCTTCCACAGTTCAGAGATCTTCAGAAGTAGAGAGAAAGGAAGAAATAAGCCTGCAAAGACAATATTCCATGACATAATTACCTGGAAAACTCACATGTCAACATGTATTGGAGTCATAGGAGAGGCATACGGAAGGCTGTAATTACGATGGCCAAGAATGAAATGCTTGGGCTTCCCTGGTGGCGCAGTGGTTGGGAGTCCGCCTGCCAATGCAGGGAACACGGGTTCGTGTCCTGGTCCCGGAAGATCCCACATGCCGCGGAGCGGCTGGGCCCGTGAGCCATGGCCACTGAGCCTGCGTGTCCGGAGCCTGTGCTCTGCAACGGGAGAGGCCGCAACAGTGAGAGGCCCGCGTACCGAAAAAAAAAAAAAAAAAAAGAATGAAATGCTTATCATTGTCACCTACTGGCTGCATGACGTTGACAAGTTACTTGACTTTTTTGCGCCTCTGTCTCCTCATCTTTAAAATCAGGGATATTATTAGTTTACCTTCTGCATAGGTTTATGAGAATTGAGTTAGTAAAGGTAAAGTGCTTTGGGCTTCCCTGGTGGCGCAGTGGTTGGGAGTCCGCCTGCCAATGCAGGGGACACGGGTTCGAACCCCGGTCCAGGAAGATTCCACATGCCGCGGAGCGGCTGGGTCCGCGAGCCATGGCCACTGAGCCTGCGCGTCCGGAGCCTGTGCTCCGCAGCGGGAGAGGCCGCGGCGGTGGGAGGCCCGTGTACCGCAAAAAAAAAAAAAAAAAAAGTAAAGTGCTTAGAACATTACCTGCCACATAGTAAATGCTTAAATGTTAGCTATTACTATTATTATTATTCTTTATTCATATTAATAAACACAATTCTATCCAGGATACGTTACACACATTTGCTGGGTGTATGAGGAAAAGTGAGAGTGACAGGGATAAACTTATTTTGTCAGCTGCCACATGGAACAGAACTTGTGAATGTCACACTCCACAGTAGCAGGGGGGGACCACTGAGCCCACACTACTTACCTCACTGGAACTGTGACTTTGGTGACAGGGTACAGGCGGTTTCAGTATTAGAAGACTGGCTGAATCTTTAAGTTTTTTAATCATTTGTTGGTTTATTTTGTAGCTACACAACACATTATTCATTTATTATTTAAATATCTGACTTGATTAGAAACATTTTTAACGCTTTTTCTCCCTCCTGTCATAAAAATACAGAAAGTAATATGCTTTTAAAGAAACAACTCCATGAGTGTGGGCTGGATTTAGTGACACACTTCCAAAGAATAGAGAGTGGAAATATATATAGTAACTTTATATTAGAGAAACCTGCAGACCAAATGATCAAGGTCAACAACACCTGTGATGTCATGTTGATGTCATGCCTCCCCCCAAATGATGTGATGAGGAGGGGCACCTCACTTTTGTGGAATTCTTCTCAGAAACCATGAACTCCAGTCTATCCATAAGGAAAACATCAGACAAATTCAAATTGGGGTCATTCCACAAAATATCTGATCATTACCCCTCACAACTGTCACTGCAAAAAAAAAAAAAAAAAAGTACAATGAGATACCATTACACACCCACTAGGATGGCTAGAATCAAAAAGTCAGATGATACATAAAAAATGCTGACATGCCTGTGGAGATATTGGAATCCTAGTACATTACTGCTGGAAACGTAAATGGTTCAGGCACCGTGGAAAATAGTTTGGCAATTCCTCAAAAATTTAAACTTAGAATTACCATACGACCGCACAATTCAAGTAGTAGGAAGGTAACCGAAGAATTGAAAACAGGTACTCGAACAAGTATGTGCACATGCATGTTCACAGCTGTACTGTTCACAACAGCCAAAAGGTAGAAACAGCCCAAATGCCCATCAACTGATGAAGGGATAAACAAACAGTGGTATATACATACAATGGAATTTTATTGAGCCGTAAAAAACGAAGTACTCATACATGCTACAATGTTGGTGAACCTTGAAAACATCATGCTAAATGCAAGAAGCCAGAAACCAATGTCATATATTGCATCATCCCATTTATATGAAATATCCTGAATAGATAAATCTACAGAGATGGAATGTAGATTGGTGGTTGCCAGTGGCTGGGAGGGTGGGAGGGAGAATAGGGAGAAACTCCTAAATGGTTAGGGGGGTTCCTTTGGATTGATGGCAATGTTTTGAAACTAGATAGATGTGGTCTTCGCACAATATTGTGAATGTACTGAATTGTTCACTTTAAAGTGGTTCATTTTCTGTTGTATGGATTTCATCTCAATAAATTATTTTTTGGTATTCTGATGGTACTTTTTTCCTGAGTAACCTTCTGGTGACAAGTAGGAAAAGGCTCAGACACATTATGTTATTTTTATCACAGCCAGGACTGACCTTAGCTCAAGCATCTTTCAATTGAAGACAACACAAAAGTCCTCTGAGCTCCCAAACTCTTTCCCACCAGCCTCATCCCAATTCCCACAGAGTCACCATTAGACAATTATTCCTACTGGTTAGAGAATAAAGGAGATGATATCTTGCAAGGATGATGCCAAGATTCTACACAGTGCTTTGGGAAAAGATGATTTTAAATGTCACTTAGCGCCTTCTATATTTAGTTGCCGTAATGATCAAGAAGCCATTCCTCCCTGCAGTTGAAGTCCGTTTTCCCTTAGTCAGTCCTCTTTTGAGGTAGAGAACTGTGGCAGTGATCCTAGCAGTACCTTAAATACAAGACAGCTATTAACTCACTTCCAATCCTTCTCTTTTGCAGGCTAACAAACGTTAAGGCTTTTATTCGAAGGAATGATGTTCTAACCCTTAATCCCTGGTGTTGCCTTTCTCCGGTTCTCACTCCTGTTTCTCCTCACCTGTCAAATTGTGGGGCTATAACCTACACAAAGTTCTCGTGTAAGGGCCAAACTAATGTCAAGTGAAGCGTGCAGAACGTTACCCAGCTCTTGCATGTTATATTCCTGGTGGCACAACCCAGTAAGGCTTTCACTTTGAAACATTTATCTTCTCTCAGTTTTCAGCCCTAGCATCTGTTCCAGGTGGCCCTGGAGCACAGGAGTCACCTTCTCATGCTTAAGGTCTTGTCCTAAAGAGTCAATTATTGGACTCCTTACCCCAGAGAGCCGGTTGTGATTCAACAACAAAGCAAATGTTTGGCTTTATAGTCCTGAGGAAAAGTGGCAAAGCCACAAATGCATTTAAGAATAATGCAATTGGAGGTAAAAAAAAAAAAAGAAAAAAAAAAGGGTAATGCAAATGGATTTCCATTTCACTTCTCAAAAGTGTTCAAATTCCAGTCCTTGGTTTTATATATTGGGTTGGACTGTTTGCATTCAGATTTTTGTGTGTAAAAATGGTCAAAAAGCAGCAATTTCATACTTTTAAATCTAATCAAAGAAAATACAAGCAATAATTCACGGGCAGCAACACAGAATGTATGTGGCAATTCTTCAGAAGCGCAGGCAGAGCTGAGCTGGAACAGTAGATGGGTACCATGTTGGTGTAATGACAGAGCTTCTGAAAAGCCTCCTGCCCCTCTGAAAACTCTCCCCTACCTGTGCCCAGAGGGCTGAAATTCAACTCAATCTTTTGGGGATCACTGACCCCTTCAATAATCTGCTGAAAGCTATGGACCCTTTCCATAGTAATTACCTTGAACACATAATTACCACTGAAATGAATAGTACACAGTGACTTCATTTAGCCAACATATGAATTACACATACAATACTCAATGCTTATAATCTTTAACCTTTAATGCAAATAAAAACACAAGATAGATTTATTTAAATGACCCATGAGACAGTCACTATTGTAAACTAGGCGTCAGCAATGCTCTAAGAACAGACCTTTGCATAAGAAAAGCCACACATACCACTGTGGAGAAGACAGTCTGGAGACTTACAACTCCTGGCATTCAGCAGCTCACAAGGCTACTGAACGCAAATTGGTCTTCGTATATACCAAGAAATGCCTCTGAAGCCAAAGTAAGGGGCTTAAATAGTATAGCCTGTAAAGTGCATTTTTCAATCCAAATAGACATGTACTGGGGCATGACTGAGTTTGTCAAAACCTAGGAAACTGAAGACTTCCCTATGATTCTATGGCACTAAGCTTGGAAATAAGATCTCAATACTCACTGCCCCTTCACACGAGCATTCAGCACCCAGCAAGTCTAGAAACATCAGTAGATACAGACTGGGGTTTGGGGCCAGGGCTGCTTCAGAGGCACAGGGCAAGAAAATGCTCTTGCTTTCTTCTTGTCAACCCCACCCTGCCAAGGCAGCCACCTTTAACAACACAGTTTCAATTCTGTGTTTCAACTTGTTTGAATTTCACATACTCACAATACAGGAAATGAGGCATAAAGCTGACTTTTCCATGCAGCAATTTTTTCCCTTTCAGACCCACTTTTCGTATTGTTTCTCTCTTTCTCAACATTTGTTTCACGTTTTATATTATGGTTATTTGTCTACTTGATTATCTTCTCCGGATACAATTTTCTGTTGCACCGCAGCCATATGATACTATCTCACCGCTTCGTATCGTCTCTGGCATAAGCTAGAAACTAAAAACTTCTTTAGAATGAATAAATAAGTGAAAGGTTAAGCATGAAAGATTAAGCATGCTGTTGAGAAAGAAGAAGATTTAAGCAGGTCAGCTGTAAATTTGGCTTTCAGAGCAAGCATGGCCTTAAGTATGCTTTTTCAGTTTTGCATATTAAACACACTAATTTGTAATGATATTATTCAGTCATAGCTAGCTGTAAACTCCAATATCATCTGCCTCTGATTCATAATTCTAAAGGAGCTTCCTGAAATAAGTACAAGAAAAATAGGAAGCCTTTCTTACAGTCCTGTCGTGCTGAGACTTCCTTGAGAGATTTCATTTTAGGAAACAGAGGCAACTCAATTTTAAATGGTCTTAATGTTTTTACCGATTTCCTTTTCTAGCCAGGAAGTGTCATCTGGCAGGCAATAGTACAGCTCACTCCCTCCCAGCCTAATTAAAAGGTGTGATTCTCCTGAGAGGAAGGTAACATTTGGCGACAGATTGCCAGATCTAAGCACCAAGAAATAGAAATGGTATTCCAGTAAGTGAGTAGCAACCATCCCTCACTTGTGTAATAACAGATACCTACACCGGACTCAAAACCTCACAGCTGGGGAAGGTCTCTTAGGTTAAACACAAGATGCTTTATGACTCTCACCATTTTTTCATTCAACAATAACTTGATTGGAACCACAGCAGCGCATTAAAATCTTACTTCCAGAAAATTCTCTCTCTGCAATCTTTTTTGCTCTTCGCGGCTGCCGTGTTCATAAACACCTCTAGATTGGAAGAATTCCAGATTTCATGGCACATTGAAGCTAATCCAACCAAACGTGGTAAGTTAGAAATAAGCGTTTGGTCAAATTTGATTTAAAACCAGCGCATTTTGCCAATAAATGCATGAAAAAACATTCAACGTCATTTTAACCAGAGAAATGCAATTCAAAACTAAAATAAAATAATATATAGCCCAATTAAGATGGCAGGGGAAATTAAGTATTGTATGCAGTGTTGTCCAAGAGTCTGAGGAGTGCAAACTGATGTAGTCTTTGTGTCAGATAAGTTTTCAACATTGATAAAAGTCTTTTGAAAACCACGTGCCTTCTGACCCAGTAATTACATTTTTAGGGATTATCCTGAGAAGTGATTTGAAATGTGGATAAGAGATTTAAGTACAAGAGTGTTCATTGCAGCACTGCAGCAAAAAGAGGAAATCCACCTAAATATCCAATAATAGAGGATTTACCGAGTACATTATGACACAATGAAACACAAAGTAGCCAATACAGAAACGTTATCAAAGCATCTTTAACCACTTGGGGACATGTGTATGCTATATTTTGAATGCAGAAACCAGTTCACAGAGAATTCACAGGAAATTAAGTATGACACAATCATATATATGAAAGCTAAACTATACAATAGATCCAGTGATACTATAACTGAGAGGTGGAATTATGGCTGCTTTTTCATCTATTTTTGGTTTTTTTGATTCCATGATTTCTCTATAATGAACATGAATCTCTTGTGTAATAAAAGTTATTCAAAACCAAATGTATTATGGTGCAGCTCCCATGCCCTGGAATAAGCCAAAGAGCTTCATAGCCTCTGAAATCTGATAATGATTGAGGACATCCCACAAATCCCCTTCTGTTAGGGATGATGACATAATCCAGAACAATTACAGAAACCACGTGAGTGAGCTCTGCCCTCGTTATAGTTATCAAGACAAAACCCTCCGCATAGGCAGCCGCTTCCAGAGGGGTGTTTGAGGGTGAACATTTCCATGCTCTCTGAAGCATTTTATCAGTCAACCCTTCCGTCAACCTTTAAGTCCTCGAAAGCCACTCTTTAAAAGCATAATAATGTTTATACTTTTACATTTGAAAAATCTACAAAATTGGATGTGAAAATAATAACATTTTATGCTGACAGAGTAGAGATGAAATACAAAGACTCACACGGTTGACAAATTACCATATTGCACAATCTTTGGGGAAAACAGTTTAGCAAATACCTATATATGAAGAGGAATTGGGTAGCCTAATGGGAAGCCCATGAGCTTTGAAGTCAGGTAGACCTCAGTTTGAACTCCAGCTAGAACTCCAGCTGTGTGAACTTGGGCAAGTTAGTTAACTTCTCTGAGCCTGATTTTTCTCATCTGCAAAATAGAAATGTAATAGTGCTACCTCTAGTGATATTGGGGAATTAAAATAATACATGTAGGGAATTCCCAGGCAGTCCAGTGGTTAGGATTCCACGCTTTCACCGCTGAATGCCCAGGTTCAAACCCTGATCAGAGAACTAAGATCCCACAAGCCGCGCACCATGGCCTAATTAATTAATTAATATATGTAAACACCTGGTAGCATAGTGTGTGGCACTGAACAGACACTTCATAAGTGAGGGTAATTGTTATAACAATTGTCTAGTTTTACCACTAGATGCTGGGTTCACTGAGTGAAGGCTCTATCTATAACTTTCATTTGTGATGATTCAGGACACAGCACAGCAGATGCTCACTAAGCGATTTTTTGTTTTCTGTTTTTTTTTTTTTAATAAATTGGACATCCTTAAAATTGTTTCTAGCCTTTGACTAATTTATTCAACTCTTTGGAATTTATCCTGTGGAAATCTTTCAAAAGGAGGAAAGAATTGAAGGTATCTATTTTTCAAAGCAATATTGTTGATCATGGAGAAAAATCAGAAATAACCTAACATCCAAAAAAGGGAGAATGGTTAAAAAATCATGATATAGCCAGGGTAGGAAATATTATCTGATCATTACATATGATGATTCCAAAACCTATATAACAACAGAACAAACTAATACAATGTTACAGATAAAAGCAGAGAGCTGAATGGCAGATGTGCTATGAGTTACTACTCTGGAAAACACGTAGCACGTGGTCAAAGCCTAGCAGGGAAGGCAAGAAATGAAAACAGTTGGTGTGTTAGAGGGTGGAACTGTGGGTAGATTTTTCTTTCATTTACTGTTATCATTATACTGTTTTACAATATATAAAATTCACAAGAGCTAGATGCAGTTCCCATGTGGAATGAAAAAGACATTAGGCCATTATTCTCCTTGAATTTCTCAGAGTTCAGGACACTATCTTCCCAAGCAGAGTCCTGTAGAAATGAGTGATGGGGACTCAATCTTTGGGCAAAGGAAGGGAGCCAGGAAAGGTCTGAATCATAGGAATTTCTCAAAAGCTGCCTCAAGATGCCAGAAAAACAGTGATTGGAGTTGGGGATGGATAAAGGAAGAGATATTACTAAAATTAGACAGAAAGCAAATACTTAGGATGAGGCCCCAAAGACCAATGTGTCTTTATCACAATCTTGCCTAGGCCTGTCCTTTATGACCTTCCTAATCATAGTCTCCAATGTTAATGGGAAGGGAGAAACAGGGCCTTAAGCCAATACTCGACTCCCTCATGCCAACAAACACTTTCTCCTAATAAAAACACCTGAGAAATGAGGACAGAGTCAAGATGGCAGCAGGGGAGGACATGGAGTTCACGTCTCCCCACAACTAGGGCACCTGCTAGATGCTGGCGGGGGACCTCGATGCCCAAGGAGATGGGAGGAACCTCGAGCGACCAGGTAGGAAGAGGGGAGAGTGAGGGGGGAAGAGAAGTGGAAGCCGGACAGGACCAGCACCCCTGAGGGGTGGCTGGGAGCAGAGGAGGGGTTCCCATGCCTGGAGGAACCCTCTGGGACTCGGAGGATCAGCGGGGAGCATGCCAAGCATCTCCCCTGCCCAATCAGACCCCAGGAAGCCTGCAGGGCTCCCAGGTCAGGTCCTCCACCCTCCAAGGCCAGAGGTATGCCTGGCCCCTCCTACTGTGTTGAGCCTAAGCTCCACCCCCCCACCCCCAGGGCCTTTTCCAGCCCCGTGGGTCCTAAGGATAGGCTCTGCCCACCACCTAAACCCCATCCCTACCTAAGCCCCACTCCCCACAGCCAAGGCCTTTTCTGGCTTTTTTTTTCTTCTTCTTCTTCTTTTTTTTCTCCTCTTTTCTACTATTGTGGTTCTGTTTTATCTTCTGGTTGTTGTTTCATCTATATTTTTATTTTCTTATCCTTTCTAACATATCTGTTAGTTTTCTAATCTAATTTTTTTTTTATTCTTTGTTATTGTTCTGCTCCTTTTTTCTTTTCTTTTTTTTTTTTTTGCCACCCCACAAGGCTTGCAGGATGTTGATTCATGAGCTGGGGATCAGGCCAGAGCTCCTGCAGTGGGAGCTCTGACTCCAAACCACTGGTCTAACAGAGAACCTCAGACCCCAGGGAATACTAATTGGAGTGAGGTCTCCCAGAGGTCCTCATCTCAGCACCAAGACCCAGCTCTACAAAACAGCCTACAAACTGGAGTGTTGAAAGCCTCAGGCCAAACAACCAGTAAGACAGGAACACAATCCCACCCATCAAAAAAAAAAAAATGAGATGACAAAAAAATATGTTACAGATGAAAGAGCAAGGTAAAAACCTATAAGACCAAATAAATGAAGAGGAAATAGGCAATCTACCTGAAAAAGAATTCAGAGTAATGATAGTAAAGATGATCCAGAATCTCAGAAATAGAATGGAGGCACAGACTGAGAAAATACAAGAAATGTTTAATAAAGATCTAGAAGAACAAAAGAACAAACAAACAGAGATGAACAACACAATAACAGAAATGAAAAATACACTAGAAGGAATCAATAACAGAATAACTGAGGCAGAAGGATGAATAAGTGAGCTGGAAGACAGAATGGTGGAAATAACTGCTGAGGAGCAGAATAAAGAAAAAAGAATGAAAAGGACTGAAGACAATCTCAGAGACCTCTGGGACAACACTAATTGCATGAACAATCTTATTCCCAGAAGAATAAGAAAAAAAGAAAGGGTCTGAGGAAATATTTGAAGAGATTAAAGTGGAAAACTTCCCTAACAAGGGAAATGAGATAGTCACCCAGGTCCAGGAAGCACAGAGAGTCCCATACAGGATAAACCCTAGAAGAAACACACCAAGACACATATTAACCAAACTAACAAAAATTAAATTCAAAAAAATATATTAAAAGCAGCAAGGGAAAAGCAAAATATAACATAGAAAGGAATCCCCATAAGGTTATCAGCTGATTCTTGAGCACAAACTCTGCAAGCCAGAAGGGAGTGGCAGGATATACTTAAAGTGATGAAAGAGAAGAACCTACAACAAAGATTACTCTACTCAGCAAGGATCTCATTCAGATTTGATGGAGAAATCAGAAGCTTTTCAGACAAGCAAAAGCTAAGAGAATTCAGCACCAGCAAACCAGCTTTACAACAAATGCTAAAGGAACTTCTCTAGGCAGGAAACACAAGAGAAGAAAAGGACCCACAAAAACAAACCCAAAACAATTAAGAAAATGGTAATAGGGACATACATATCGATAACCACCTTGAATGTAAATGGATTAAATGCTCCAACCAAAAGACACAGACTGGCTGAATGGATACAAAAACAAGACCCGTATATATACTGTTTACAAGAGATCCACTTTAGACCTAGGGACACATACAGACTGAAAGTGAAGGGATGGAAAAATATATTCCATGCAAATGGAAATCAAAAGAAAGCTGGAGTAGCAATTCTCATATCAGACAAAATAGACTTTAAAATAAAGACTGTTACAAGAGATAAGGAAGGACACTACATAATGATCAAGGGCTCAATCCAAGAAGAAGATATAACAATTCTAAATATTTATGCACCCAACATAGGAGCACCTCAATACATAAGGCAAATGCTAACAACCATAAAAGGAGAAATCAACAGTAACATAATAATAGTAGGGGACTTTAACACCCCACTTTCACCAATGGACAGATCATCCAAACAGAAAATAAATAAGGAAACACAAGCTTTAAATGACACAATAGGCCAGATAGATTTAATTGATATTTATAGGACATTCCACCCGAAAGTGGCAGAATACACTTTCTTCTCAAGTGCACATGGAACATTCTCCAGGATAGATCACATTTTGGGTCACAAATCAAGCCTTGGAAAATTTATGAAAATTGAAATCATATCAAGCATCTTTTCTGACCACAATGCTATGAGATTGGAAGTCAGTTACAGGAAAAAAACTGTAAAAAACACAAATACATGGAGGCTAAACAGTGCACTATTAAATAACCAAGAGATCACTGAAGAAATCTAAGAAGAAATTAAAAAATACATAGAAAAAAATGACAGCAAAAACAGGATGGCCCAAAACCTATGGGGCACAGCAAAAGCAGTTCTAAGAAGTTTATAGCAATTCAATCTCACCTCAAGAAACAAGAAAAATCTGAAATAAACAATCTAACCCTACACTTAAAACAACTAGAGAAAGAAAAACAAGGGAAACCCAAAGTCAGTAGAAGGAAAGAAATCATAAAGATCAGAGCAGAAATAAAAGAAATACAAACAAAGAAAACAAAAGCAAAGATCAATAAAACTAAAAGTTGGTTCTTTGAGAAGATAAAAAAATTTGAAAAATCTTTAGCCAGATTCATCAAGAAAAACAGAGAGAGGACACAAATCAAAAAAATTAGAAATGCAAAAGGAGAAATTGCAACACTGCAGAAATACAAAGGATTATAAGAGACTACTACAAACAACTATATGCCAATAAAATGGATGACCATGAAGAAATGGACAAATTTTTGGAAAGGTACAATTTTCTAAGACTGAACCGGGAAGAATTAGAAAATATAAACAGACCTATCACAAGTAATGAAATAGAAACTGTAATTAAAAGTCTTCCAAAACACAAAAGTCCAGGACCAGATGGCTTCACAGGCAAATTCTATCAAACTTTTAGAGAAGAGCTAACACCCATCCTTCTCAAACTCTTCCAAAAAATTACAGAGAGAGGAACACTCCCAAATTCGTTCTACGAAGTCACCATCACCCTGATACCAAAACCAGACAAAGATATCACAAAAAACACAAAATTACAGACCAATCTCACTAATGAACATAGACACAAAAATCCTCAACAAAATACTAGCTAACAGTATCCAACAACACATTAAAAGGATCATACACCATGATCAAGTGTGATTTATCCCAGGGATGCAAGGATTCTTCAGTATATGCAAATCAATCAGTGTGATACACCATATTAACAAATTAAGGAATAAAAACCTTATGGTCATCTCAATAGATGCAGAAAAACCTTTTGACAAAATTCAGCAGCCATTTATGATAAAAACTCTCCATAAAATGAGCATAGAGGGAACCTACCTCAACATAATAAAGGCCATAAAAGAGAAACCCACAGCAAACATCATACTCAATGGTGAAAAACTGAAAGCATTTCCACTAAGATCAGGAAAAGACAAGGATGTCCACTCTCACCACACTTATTCAACATAGTTTTGGAAGCCCTAGCCATGGTACCCAGAGAAGAAAAAGAAATAAAAGGAATACAAATTGGAAAAGAAGTAAAACTGTCACTGTTTCAGATGACATGATACTATACATAGAAAATCCTAAAGATGCCACCAGAAAATTACTACAGCCAATCAACAAATTTGGTAAGGTTTCAGGATACAAAATTAATGCACAGAAATCTCTGGCATTCCTATATACTAACAATGAAAAATCAGAAAGAGAAATTAAGGAAACAACCCCATTTAGCATTGCAACAAAAAAGAATAAAATACCTAGGAATAAACCTACCTAAGGAGGCAGAAAACTATAAAACTCTGATGAAAGAACTCAAAGGTGACATAAACAGATGGAGTAATATTCCATGTTCTTGGACTGGAAGAATCAATATTGTGAAAATGACTATACTACACAAAGTAATCTACAGATTCTATGCTATCCCTGTCAAACTACCAATGGCATTCTTCACAATATTAGAACAAAAAATTTTACAATTTGTATGTAAACACAAAAGACCCCGAATAGCCAAAGCAATCTTGAGAAAGAAAAACGGAGCTGGAGTAATCAGGCTACTGGATGTCAAACTATACTACAAAGGTACCGTAATCAAGACAGTATGGTACTGGCACAAAAGCAGAAATATAGATCAATGGAACAGGATAGAAAGCGCAGAGATAAACTGATGCACATATGCTCACCTAATTTATGACAAAGGAGGCAAGAACATACAATGGAGAAAAGGCAGCCTTTTCAATAAGTTGTGCTGGGAAAACTGGACAGCCACAGGTAAAAGAATGAAATTAGAACCCTCCCTAACACCATACACAAAAATAAACTCAAAATGGATTTAAGACCTAAATGTAAGACTGGGCACTATAAAACTCTTAGAGGAAAACATAGGAAAAACACTCTTTGACATAAATCACAACAAGATATTTTTTGACCCACCTCCTAGAGTAGTGAAAATAAAAACAAAAATAAACAAATGAGACCTAATGAAACTTAAAAGCTTTTGCACAGACATAAACAAGACGAAAAGACAACCCTCAGAATGGGAGAAAATATTTGCAAATGAAGTAACGTACAAAGGATTAATCTCCAAAATATACAAACAGTTCATGGAGCTCAATATCAAAAAAACAAATAACCCAGCTAAAAAATGGGCAGAAGACCTAAATAGACATTTCTCCAAAGAAGACATACAGATGGTCAAGAGGCACATGAAAAGATACTCAACACCACTAATTATTAGAGAAATGCAAATAAAAACTACAATGAGGTATCACCTCACATGGGTCAGAATGGCCATCATCAAAAAATCTAAAAACAATAAATGCTGGAGAGGGTGTGGAGAAAAGGGAACCCTTTTGCACTGTTGGTGGGAATGTAAATTGATACAGCCACTATGAAGAAAAGTATGGAGGTTCCTTTGAAAACTAAAAATAGAACTACCATATGATCCAGCAATCCCACTACTGGGCATATACCCTGAGAAAACCATAATTCAAAATGACACATGTACCCCAATGTTCATTGCAGCACTATTTACAATAGCCAGGACATGGAAACAGTGTAAACGTCCAACGATAGATGAATGGATAAAGAAGATGTGGTACATATATACAATGGAATATTACTCAGCCATAAAAAGGAACGAAATTGGGTCATTTGTAGAGATGTGGATAGATGTAGAGTCTGTCATACAGAGTGAAGTAAGCCAGAAAGAGAAAAACAAATATCGTATATTAACGCATATACGTGGAATCTAGAAAAATGGTATAGATGAACCTATGTGTAGGGCAGGAATAGAGATGTAGACATAGACAACAGACATGTGGACCCAGGGCAGGGAAGGGGAGGGTGGCACAAATTGGGAGATTAGGTTTGACGTAAATATACTACCATGTGTAAAATAGCTAGTGGGAACCTGCTGTGTAGCATAGGGAGCTCAGCTTGGTGCTCTATGATGACCTAGAGGGCTGGGATGTGGGGATGGGAGGGAGGTCCAAGAGGGAGGGGACATAAGTATACATATAGTGGATTCACTTCATTGTGCAGCAGAAACTAACACAACATTGTAAATCAATTTTACTCCAATAAAAAACAAACAAACAAAAAAAAAACACTGAAAAATAACTCATCTTCTAAATGCTGGGTGGCCAAAGCAGCCCTGAGTTGCCCTGAGCAATAATCCTATCAGAAGAGTTTAACTGGGCTACTCACTTTCCTCTGAGGCTCAGCCAACCACAGGGTTAAGCCAACATCACAGATGGAGGGAAGAGTCCAGACGTAAGCATCAAGCAACCTGGGATCCAGTCCTGGTTCTGCCTGTTTGACACTTTGCCCTGGGACCGTCACTGTCCTCAGTTTTTTCAACTGTAAAATGGAATGATTGGGCTAGAACCTTGATGACCTCCAAGGATCTTGCCAGCTCCAACATTCTGTGTGTTTAAATGTCTTCTGAATCCCTAAAAAAAACACTTCCTAATATCTACCTCTGGCCCAGAGGCAGTATTTATGAAGTCACCACCACAGTGACAAGAAGTGTAAATCTGGGTACTTCTGTTAATGCCAGCTGCCCTGTACCTCTATGGCTCTTGAAACTTAGAAAGCACATCCCCAAATGGTATCACCCATCATTGTTCTAAGGATTGTAAGGACCTGTTACTAACCCACTTTGCACTTGGAAAAACAGAAGATAAAGCAGTTTAAATGGCAGAGTCAAGGCTCAAACCCAGGTCCTCAACACCAAAGTGAACCTTCTGTTCATGACAAATCAGGGTCTCAGGAATTAGGCAAACCAGTGAGTGTTTTTGGAGAGCCCAGGTGTGCTGAAGACAGGACTCAGGAAGAAGACAAAAGTGAAAAAAGAGGGGAAACGGAGGCAAGGAGAGAGTCCAAAGGGAAACCAAAGATGTCAGGGTGAGGCCCAGCAACAAACAGACCATACTTAACCTCAAGTCTTTTCATTTCCCAAGGGTTTGGGGCATTTTATGATCCAACAGTAGAACTCTTTTTGAGTCAGGTGATAATTTTGCAGAGGCCTCCTGTGGATGGAAAAAATGGGCACATATTTTTAAAGCCTCACGTTTAATTTGACAGCCCTGCATCACATTTTGTTCTGAATCAGATGCCCCATTGTCCCTTTGTTCAAAGGAGGAAATTAAAGTCTAGAAAAGAAGATAAGCTCTGGTCTGTTGGTGTGTTTTATATTTGGCCACAGGAAGGTCATTAAAATGCACTTCCAGCTCCTAGCAGGCACATTTACATTTGAAGCAAAGTTAATTTACTTCCTTGCCTGGTGATATCCATTTCTTTTCTTCTGTTGATGAGCTATACCTTTAAATTCTGGACCGGCTCTTCACTCACTATCACCACAAAGTTGTGACGAACTCACTCTAAGCACTGACGGGGAAGACATCTAAGACAGCAGGCTGAGGGAAAACACTAAGGTGCTGAAGAATATGTGTAACACAATCCCATTAGGTGATTCAACTGGCCCCCAGGTCTACAGCCTTCTGGGGTCACCCTGTTGTCAAGCCCAGTTTGTGGCCCAATGCGCAGTGAAACAAAAGAAACCGAAACATTGGAGTTTGGAGCAGAGAAACGTTTATTGCAGGAGCATGCAAGGAGAATAGGTGGCTTGTGCTCAAAAGACCTGAACCCCCAATGGAGGGGGCAGTTTTTATAGGCAAAATTTGGGGAGTGTTCTGCAAGGTCTGTGTCCTTTCTCTGATTTGTTGGTGGGGAGATAACAGGGGGTGTTCCAGGAATCTCAGTCATCAGCCTTCAGGTTCCAACCAGTCTGTGATCCACTGCTTGTGCTCAGCCTGAAGTTACCATCCTTCACCTGGGAGGGGGCCTTAGCTCCTGTAGAAGGACTCAACCAGGACCCTGTCCCATCCCAGGACCCTATCCTTGCACTATTGTTTCTTGACTGCCTTTCTTTGTTTCTGCATTCCCTCACTTCCCTAATTAGTAACTGTCTGAATCTGCCCTTCGGAACTTAGGGAAGGTCTAGGAGGCTAACACCTTTTTCCTGAAAACAAGAAATGGGGGACACAGAAAGGGTTTCATACCTGGGAGTGCTCCACAGGGCCCTGCTCAGTTTCAACCCTTTCCTGTGACATCCAGATAGAAAGATCCAAACCTTCATCCCCCAGGATGGTAGCCCCCCAATCCCAGTGACCTCCCACTATTTCCAAAGATTTTTAAGGAATCCAAGGTCATACAATTCTCCACCCATTGAAGACATCCTTTTATTTTACCATGCAAAGCAGCCTTACTCTCAACCTCTCCATGTGGATTGGGCTCTGGACCTTGTCCCTGCATTTTCAAAAAGTCCTTGAAAGTGTTTTGTTTTCTCAAACAAAAGATCCCTCTCTTCCTAGAACAAGGGACACATACAGCTGACATCTTTTGAAAGATCAATTTTTTTTTCTGTTTCTGCTAGAACTATATACAGATCCAGAAATCAACAGTTACATTTGAATAGAGGAGAGTTTAATGGATTCCAAGGCCATCTTTTATGGGTTAATTTTTTTTAACCCTGGAGAAGAGGGCAGGGATAGATGCTAATATTTTATTTGGCACTCTCCATGTTTGAATTGTCCTAGAATAAAAAGATTAAATTATAAATACACTGCTTACCATTTTCCCTCTTCTCTCTTTTAAGGAGGTTCAGCCTAGAGATTGCATTATTTGGGGGGAAAAAAGGTCTTAGCTAGGGAGGATTAGTGGTACTGCTTGGAGATGACAAAGAAGAAAGAAGAAGGAGAGAGAATTTGGG